>NC_060268.1:177281905-177967531 GCF_021613505.1 Equus quagga | reverse complement strand
ATATATATATATATATATATATATATATATATATATATATATATATATATATAAAGCCTTGATTACACACTGGTGGTGTTCTAGGAGATAGGAGAGTTGGAAGCGATGGGTGGTAGATTGAATCTGAGTTTACGTGAATCCAGGATTCCCTGAGAAATTGGACTGGTGAGTAACTAATCCAGATAGAGAGATGCCTTGTGAAAAAGACTCCTCTGTTGCACCCAGTCAGTGCACCTCCGCAGATCTCTGAGCGTGTTTATTTCTTCCCCACCACGTCAAATTTACCGTGAATTCCCTCAGCGACGTGTGTAAACTTTGGTCTCTTCGTATTCTTGCTTCGGTTCTCTCTTTATCTCATGTATGTGATGAGTCTAACGACTCCATTGAAATTTTACACTTCCCAGAGATAGAATCGCTGTTTTTACCCTTTTACATCTTTTGTATCCTCCCCACCCCGTGCAAAGGAAACCTTGAAAAGATCAAGAATTCAATAAATCTTCATTAAATAATTGAATGCATGTAGGAGAATAATTTGTAGAGAACGTTTTTTTGTTTTGCTGGACAAATCTAGATCCCATGTTAAAGATCTTCCATCTGTACCAGAATATATGAATGCTAGATGTTTATTATTTTCTAGAGGCTGCAGGTAAGTACTCTCTGCTGTAAAAGAAATCTGAACCTAAATATCGGATTTCTGATTGTTTCATGGATTTCCCTTCACAGTTCTTGTTTTTGAGATATAAATGTTCCTGACAATCTGTGTCAAAGGGAACTCACCAGCCACCAGGCAGATTAGTATATCCTAACGTGACCACCATTTCCTGTCCATGCCGTCCAGCCAGGAGTCACCTTCATGGCATGAATTGCATTGCCAGCACTGTGTGAGGTTGAATTTCAATCTTGATTAGTTCCCCTAATTAAGTGCCTTAAATGCCTTCAGAAGGATTACGCTCCCCAGCTGCTCCAAGAGAGAAAGTCATTCTGTAGACAGCAGATTGATGGTCACTGACCAGGCGATGCAACTCAAGGCAGTAGGAATTGCTGAAGCTCCCCAGTGGCTCTCAGCTCCTTCCAAGCCAGGAGAGGTTCCTGCAACAACTCATGAAACTAGAGGGACTGCCACTCAGGCCTGATATCATTTGACTGTCAAAAGCTTCTGGCTAATTTCCAGGTGAATGAGTATAACCCAAACACAAAGCTGCCATTTTAACCAACTAAGATATGGAGGTGAAATCCCACAGCACGTCCCTCTGCTGGCTCTCCTCTTCCTCTGATTGTTTCTTCTTTGATTTACTTGTCACATTTGTCTTTCACTCCCCAGGCACAGTGCCTGATACTTAGCAGGCTCTCATTTCAAGTTTCATGGGTAGATGGATGGATGAGTATATATACCAATACCTGATGAAACAGTAGGACATGGATGCCATGTGGTGGAGATCAGTATAACTCTGGGAATTATTTTGATGAATTAATAAAGCTATGACCCAGTCCCAATGGAGCACAATCTGCTTGTGTATTCATCAGATATTTTATTCGTTCTTATGTTAATAAGCTAGTATAGCTTTGTCCATGAAACGGCATCCACTATTTAAATTATTAGGCTAAAAGTAATATCTAAAATTTCCTCATTCAAACTTTAGTTATACTTCTTCTCTTCCAGAATGTTTTTGGCTGATTGTTCAATAATGCAAGTGTATTTAGGATAATTGCAATAATGATGACCCTCTTTCCAGAAGTACAGTGCTATGTTGGGAAATGAAAACCAACAAAATAACAGACTTACTCTTCATTAACTTTCTTTCGAAGAAGCTTCTTTGTATGTGATAAGGTTTTATAATTGAATAGGGAAAAGGATCAATAACTTCCAATGCAAAAGCAAATTAAAACTTCATGAATATTTATATGAGGAAAATGAGGCACTTTGCTACTTGGTTTGAAATCCTTTTAGACCAGGTGCTAGACGGATACTGAGGCTTATCTTTTTTTGGAAAAAAAGAGTGATACATGTTGCTAGGGTCTGAGTGTTTGTGTCCCCCAAAGATTCATGTGTTGAAATCCTAACCCCCAAAGATGATAGGTGGTGGAGCCTTTGGGAGGTGATTTGGTTATGAGAGCACAGCTCTCATGAACAGGGTTAGTGATCTTAGGAAAGAGACCCCCGAGAGCTGCCTCCCCCTTCTGCTAGGTCAAGACAGTGAAAAGGCGCCGGCTATGAACCAGGAAGAGGGCAGTCGCTCGACTGTGCCAGCACTTTGATCTTGGACTTCCAGCCTCCAGAACTATGAGCAATAAATTTGTGCTGTTTCTAACCCACCTAGTCTGTTGTATTTTGGTATAGCATCTTGAACAGACTAAGACAAGTATTGTAGGAATTATCGAGTTTATGGTCAGATTTCCCGTATTTTTTCTGTTTAGCCATTTCAGTGCTATTTTTTGCTTTTTCCTGAGTGTGGTGATCAGCCTTACACATCACCCATATACAGATAGCTATACACACCTACAAGTGCCAAACCAGTGCAATGATACCTGAGGTTGGTTGCTGGTGTGTCCCTCCGCATTCACAGAGCCTAGTTATAGACTGCAGAACACTCAGAAAGGTTTTCCCTACCACAAACCTTGCTGTAGCTTAAAACTGGAACCCTGGGGTCAGGAAGCTCAGATTCTAGTCTTAGTTCAGCCGCTTACAGGATGTATAACTTTTAGAACACTCTTCATCTTTCCAAGTATCAGTATTCACATGTAAATTAAGATAATAATAGTACCTGGGCTTATTGTGAGGATTAAAAAGTGGTTAATATAGCAGCTGGGACATGGAAATCATCCCAAATAATTTCTGTTGTTTTTAATAATATTGCTTGTATCACATCTGTATTATTTCAATGGGTATTGTGGACTTTATAGCCTAAAGAATATTTCTCTTTGAAGAATAACTGACTTCTATGCATGGGTTTCAAAATATTGTGAAAGAACTTCTCTGAAGGTGAACAGTGAGAGTTAGGAGAAGCATCAGTGTCCAGCCATCACATCTAGGGAGCCCTTCTTAAGCTCTCATCCTCATCTGTATCCTACCCAGTGACAGCTATGCCTTCCTCTGTCTAGCCTTGCCGAGCCATGCATAAATTGCTAGGCCAGTGTCTACAACACTTTCTTTATCCTTATTTACATGTAGATCACCCCACTAGACGAGAAGCATCCTCGAGTACCTGAACCTTGTCTAATTCATCTCTGTAATCCCAATACCCAGCCTGGCATCTGTGAGCACTCAGTGTTTATGGAATTAATTAATACGTAATACTGAACATAGTCAGAGAGTACAGGTAACTCAATGACGTTTTTTAGCTTTCCAAAGGTATGACCCATTTTTTTCCGACAAGGTCAAAATGTTTCTAAATTGCTTCAACTTTCTCTCTGGAATTGGTTTTGTTTGTTTTATCACACAGTCATTGCCTCTCTTGATAGATAGGAGAGTTAGAAATTTAATTTGATTCTGACCTACCAGACCAACTCATTCTGAGTCCCATGGATAAAGAAAGTCGAGCCAATTGATTGTATCTCAGAGAATGACTTGATTACAGAAAGGAAGCCGGAATAGAAGTGAGTTGGGAGACGGCTTAGACTGGAGGCACAGCTACTTGCAGCCCTTATAATAACTACAGTGGTGCCGCAGTAAGAAGCAAAGAGGAAAGAACTGCTAACCCATTACGTTTTTTTAATTGAGACATAATTGACAAATGACACTGTGTAAGTTTAAGGTGTACAACACGTTGATTTGACACATTTATATATTGCAGTATGACTACCAGCAGACCATTAGCTAACAACTCTATCCTGTCCCATAATGACCATTTCTTTTTTGTGGTGAGAACAATTAAGATCTAGTCTCTTAGCAGCTTTGAAGTTTATGACGCAGTATTGTTGACTATAATCTCTATGCTGTGCATTAGATCTCTAGGATTTATTTGTGTTCTACTTGCAAGTTTGTATCCTTAAAAAAAATCTCCCCAGTTCCCGTATCTCCCAGCCCCTGCTAACACCATTCTACTCTCTGTTTTCACAAGTTCAACAGTTTAGATTCCACATGTATGTGATATCATGCAAGTTTTTTCTTTCTCTGTCTAAATTATTTCACTTAGCATAATGCCCTCAAGGTCCATCCGTGTTGTTGCAAACAGCAGGATTTCCTTCTTTCTTCTGGCTGAATAATATTCCATTGTATATGTACCACATCTTCTTTATCCATTCATCTGTTGATAGACACTTAGGTTGTTTCCCTATCTTCCATATTGCGGATAATGCTGCAACGATGATGAGAGTCCAGATATCTCTTTGATATCCTGTTTTCATTTCTTCTGGATATGTACCCAGAAGTGACGTTGCTGCGTCATATGGTAGTTCTATTTCTAATTTTTTGAGGAACTTCCATACTGTTTTCCATAGTGGCCGAACCAACTTATATTCCCACCAACAGTGTACAGGTGTCCCCTTTTCTCCACATCCTCACTAACCCTTATTATTTCTTGTCTGCCTGATGATAGCCATTCTAACAGGTATGAGGTGATATCTCATTGTGGTTTTGATTTGCATTTCTCTCATGGTTAGTGATGTTGGGCACCTTTTCATGTACCGGTTGGCCATTTGGGTGTCTTCTCTGGAAAAACGTCTATTTAGTTCCTCTGCCCATTTTTTAATTGGATTGGGTGGTTTTTTTGTTATTGAGCTGTGTATTTCTTTCCATATTTTGCACGTTAACCCCTTATGCAATATATGGTTTGCAAATATTTTCTCCCATTCTTAAGTTGCCTTTCTATTATGTTGATTTTTTTTTTCTGGGCAGAAGCTTTTTCGTTTGATATTGTCCCACTTGCTGATTTTTGCTTTTGTTACTTGTTCTTTTGGTGTCATATCCAACAAATCATCGCCAAGACCACTGTCAGAGAACTTTTTCCCTATGTTTTCTTCTTTATGGTATCAGGTCTTATGTTTAAGTCTTTAATCCATTTTGAGTTAATTTTTGTTAGTGGTATAAGATAGGGGTCCAATTTCATTTTTCTGCATGTGGTTATTCATTGTTCCCAGTACCATTTGTTGAAGAGACTATCCTCTCCCCATTGAGTGTTCCTGGCTCCTTTGTCAAGTATTAGTTGGCCATATATGTGGGGGATTTTTTCTGGGCTCTCTATTCTGTTCCATTTGTCTATGTGTCTATTTTTATGCCAGTACCAATTTCTATAGCTTTGTAGCATAGCTTCAAATCAGGAAGTGTGATGCCTTAGCTTTGTTCTTCTTTGTCAGGATTGCTTTGACTATTCAGCATCTTTTGTGCTTCCATACAAATTTTAAGATTGTTTTTTCTATTTCTGTGAAAAATGCCATTGGCATTTTGATAACAATTGCGTTGAATATAGATGGCTTCGGGTAGTATGGACATTTTAACAATATTAATTCTTCCAATCCATGAACATGGGATATCTTTCCACTTGTTTGTGTCTTCTTCAATTTCTTTCATCAAAGTCTTATAGTTTTCATTATACAAATCTTTCACTTCCTTGGTTAAATTTATTCCTAAGTATTTTATTGTCTTTGACGCTGTTGTGAATGGGATAGTTTTCCTAATGTCTTTTTTAGATATTTCATTGTTAGTGTATAGAAACACCACTAATTTATAGATGTTGATTTTATACCTTACAACTTTACTGAATTCATTGGTTAGTTCCAACAGTTTTTTGGTTAAGTCTCTAGGATTTTCTATATATGATATCATATCGTTTTCAAATAATAATAATTTTACTTCTTTTCTGATTTGAATGCCATTTATTTCTTTGTCTTGCCTAACTGCCTTAGGTAGGACTTCTAGTACTATGTTGAATAGGAGTGAGGAGAGTGGGCACTCCTGTCTAGTTCCTTATCTTAGAGGAAAAGCTTTCAGTCTTTCACTGTTGAGTATGATGTTAGTTGTGGATTTGTTATATATGGCCTTTATTATGATGAGGTTTATTCCTCTTATACCCAAGTTGTTGAGAGTTTTCATCCTGAAAGGATGGTGTATTTTCTTGTGTGCTTTTTCTGCCTCTATTGAGATGATCATATGTTTTTTATCTTCTATTAATGTGGTGTGTACACTTATTGATTTGTGTATGTTGAACCATCCTTGCATCCCGGGATAAATCCCACTAGATTGTGGTGTATATCCTTTTAACGTGTTGTGGAATTTGGTTTGCTAATATTTTGTTGAAAATTTTCGCATCTATGTTCATCACGGATATTGGTCTCTAGTTTTCTTTTCTTGTAGTGTCCTTATCTGCCTTTGTTATCAGGGTAATGCTGGCCTTGTAAAATGAGTTTGGAAGTGTTCCCTCCTCTTCAGTTTTTTGGAAGACTTTGAGAAGGACTGGCATTAATTCCTCTTTAAGTGTTTGGTAGAATTCATCAGTGAAACCATCTGGTCCTGGGCTTTCCTGTGTTGGGAGGTTTTTAATTACTCATTCAATTTCCTTACTCATTATTGGTCTATTAGATTTTCTGTTTCTTCCTTGTTCAGTCTTGGTAGGTTGTATTTGTGTAGAAATTTATCCATTTCTTCAAGGTTATCCAATTTGTTGGCATATAATTGTTCACAGTAGTCTTTTATGATCCTATGTATTTCTGTAGTATCAATTGTAATGTCTCCTCTTTCATTTCTGATTTGAGTGTTAAATCTTTTTTTCTTAATCTAGCTAAAGGTTTGTAAATTTTGTTTATCTTCTTGAAAACCAGCTCTTAGTTTCATTGATCTTTTCTATTGTTTTTCTGGTCTCTATTTCATTTATTTCGTCTCTGATCTTTATTTCCTTCCTTCTGCTATCTTTGAGCTTAGTTTGTTCTTCTTTTTTCTGGTTCCTTGAGGTGTGAAGTTAGGTTATTTATTTGAGAGCTTTCTATTTTATTAAGATAGGTGTCTATCACTATAAACTTTCCTCTCAGAACTACTCCATTTTTAATTGATACTCGTGACAACTTTTGGCCGGAACAATGGGAGATTGCCACATGCTCTGCTTATATTTGTGAAATAAACAGTTCAATTGTGTGGATTGGGGGCTTCTTGAGTGGATTTTGACAGTTGCATGTCATATTTTCCAATTCACATACAATGGAGACATTTCCTGTTTTACTTTTCCACAAGGTAGCACAGGAAGATTCTTTGTGAAGTCTTCTGGTTTCATCTTTTTATCTCCTTTGATTTTTTCTTTGTCTGCAGCCTGTTTTTGTTGTGTTCTAGTACTTTTGATATCATAAAAGAAAGGATAAAAAATAAGCAATTATTTTTATAAGATACAAGGAAATGCATCCGTTTTTTCTATGTTGCTCTTCTACATAGAAGAGACTGACCCTTATGTAAATTTTCAGCTGCTGTCTATAGAAATATCTTAAAGATGTTTATCCAAAAAAAAAAAAAAAGCCGGTGTCCTCCAGTGAGTACCAAGGTAAGCCAAAAAGGAAATAGAAGGAGTATTTCTTAATTTTTCTAACATGTTTTATTGATTTAAACTTAAGGTATAAAATTCCCTTAATTTCATAAAAATATGAATTGATAACAGTACCATGTTATCATAAACTGAACTCCTCTGATATGGAGCTTCATAACTAAAATAGTTTGTTTCTTGATTGTTTGAGACCACATTTGTTCTCTCAGAGAGAGTCCATCCCATTTATATTGGATAGATTTTTGAAATGGCTGTAACATTTGTCCAGTGTAGATGCTGAGATATTGACACAGCCATTGTTCACGTCAATGACGGCCATACATAAGACACAAAAGCTTACTCAGTTATTGTTAGCAAGAAAAAGTTCCAAAATTAAATTAGAGATTGCAATTTTATTCAAGTTGAGGTTAACAAATTAAATTGAATGAACACATAGAGACTCTTATTTAATGAAGCTGAATTAAGATGCCAAGGACTTAAGTGGCACATTGCTCATATCCAAGTACCTCCAACCAAGTGCAAAACCTTCCTGTCTTGTTGGCCCAAAGCCTGGTGATGAAGAACGGCTTCTCTAGCAACTGCGCTCCCGTCCTCGTTGCACCATCGTGGGGCCTGGGCTGACTCTTGGGTTTGTTATTGTATTTTACTCATTGTATTGTATTTATTTTTTGTTTGTTTGCAGATTTGTATCTAGGTTTTCCCTGGGCTTCCTTCCCACATTCTTAAAGCAAAATGTTGTTTAGTTTTGTCTTTTAAATAATCAGTTTGGAAAAAAACCTACTCTGTCAGAGTCTTCAGCAGGAGGCTTTGAAACAGGGTCTGGAATCAAGCTAATTTAGGTCCCAGTCCCGCATCTGCCATTTACTAGCTGTGTCATCAGAAACAAACTATGTAATCTCTTTGTGCCTCAGTTGTCTCCTCTGTAAAATGGGCCAAATCATGGGACCTTATGAGTCTTTTTAAGTATTAAATGAGAGTATGCATAGCACCCTCATGACACACAGTAGGAGTTCAGTAAATGGTGGCCACTATCGTTCTTCTATAATAATAATGATCAGTGTTCCAAATCGCCTGTCTTCTGATCCTTTACTCATTTTTTTTTGCATTCTACATTTTTCTTAGTATTTTTTGACAACCTGGCCTCTCCTTTTGTAAAAGGCTGTCATAAACATTTCCCATAATAGAACTGCAGGAACATCCAGCCATAGATGAGCACCAACTGCATCCCACCGTGCTCTCTCCCTCCCTCCCCCCCCCCCTCCCCACCCCCCCCCCCCCCCCCCCCCCCACCGCTTGGCACACTCATGCTTAAATATTATGCTAGAGTGACATTCACTATGGCTCTACACAAATGGGATGGCTCCTATTTAAATGAATGGGGCCCTTTTCTGAAAATTTAGGAGCCACAGCTGCAGATTTCTTTCTACACCTTCTTCTCTCTGGGCTTTGGCAGTAAACCCTCAGAGGAAGGAGCCTCCGGTCCACTGACCTCGCTTTGAACAATCGCCTCATGTTTAGCGTGTAAATCTCCACGCTCTAGGAGACGAGAGATTTTGTTAAAAGCCCTTATGAATCAAATTTTTATTCCAATTTATTTTCTATAAGGTCATTATTTTTAGACTAAAAGAAGATTATCATATTTTAGTTACACTGTTGTTTCCTATACAACTGAAACAAAAGAACTGTATTGGTCTGAAACACAGATAATGCAGAATATACTTAATTCAGCTATTTACTTATTCTGAACACAAGATAGAATACGCACCAGATCAGTGACTCAGAGCTCTCTTCAGAATTGCATTGTCTTGCCATTTCTGGTTTTATATTCTCTCTGCCCTTCATGTGTCTTAAATTTCATCTAGTGTCTTTATTTAAGACGACAGTAAACTCTACTTTATGTCCAATGTAAATGAATCCCATAAGAGGCCTTGTGGTCATTAGTCCCACGCTGAAGGATAACAAAGCCAGAAGTTTGAACCATGGCTTTGGGCAGAGGGCACGTTCACCCTTCTCACTTGAGTTGTGAACCTTTGACACAAAAGGGCTGTGGGGCCAGAGAAGACCTTGAATGTGTATTAATTCCCGATGCTCTTTCAGGTGGAGTCCCCAAGGATCTTCTTACTTGAGATGGTTCTGCAGTTGTTATGTGACATCACTGAGCTAACACAGCACGTGGTCTGTTTTATTTTGTTAGCCACCGAGCTCCCTGACCCTCGGCCTGAGGACCTTGGTGAACTCGCTCCCTTAGAGAAGCGCTCGGTGGTGTGCGGGGTGAGAGTGAGGACAGCCGTTTCTTTATGCTGAGCTCGCACACAGGGAGTGTGGGTTTCTGTCCCACAGCTTTGGGGAGACATCTTCCGGGGCCCATATGCCAAAAGAAGGGAAGAGAATATTCCACCCACTTTAGGGGGTTGAATGCCAGTTGGGCTCCCTTGCACGACCCCACGGCCCCCATGGAATTCCAGAATGGGAATGCAGGGTCTTTGCTCCCCCTCCACAGCCACATTGCTGGTTTTCCCAAACACCGTCCAGTACGCCGCCTCTCCTGTGCAATCCGATGAGATGGGTTAACCCGTTTCCCCACAGCCCCCCACAACTTCACGCTCACGTCACACCAACATCACGTCTCCTCGCTCTCGCTCCACTGGAATGAAACAATAGGCTAGGCTTCGGAACCCCTTGTGGTGTCCTCAATTGTTTTTGATGAGAGAAAAAATTTTAGGGCATTTATGGGCAGTGTCCAAAGCAAATCATGTACACAGAAAAAGGAAAATAGACTTGATGCTGTGTTTTTGGCACTCTTCACCGACTGTTTTAGAAACATATGTTTAAAATAAAAACCCTTAGAAATCTCTTCTTGGTGTTCCAGTGGTTTGCCTGTTTTGATTTTTATTTTCTGAGCAATTGTTATTGTTACGATTAAATAATAATAATGTTTTGTAACGTTGCCCTGCGAGCAGGCGGGTCAAGGCTGAGGAGAGGTGAAATTCTCGGCACCTGGTGTGGGGCCCGATGGCCTCTGTGTCCCCGGTCCTCTGAAGGTCGTGTTTGTCGCTCTGACGGGGTTCGTTCCTCTGTTTGTAAATACGCCGTCTCCTTGTGTGTGCTGCTCTGTTTACTTTGGCTGTGGGTCCTTGTGAAGTGATGCTGTAGGCTGCGTCTTTGTGTTTCAGACCATTCCCGCAGGATCTGGAGGTGGTCTCCGCCTCTCCCCCACCCCCCAGCTCCCACACTTGTTGGGCAGAAATGCTCTGCTTGCCTGGGGCAGGCCCCCCACTTCTGCGGCTTTCAGCTGTGTCAAGCGCATAAAGCAAGGAGGACAGGGTTTGCTTTGGCCCGGAGAGAAAGCGATTCCATATGAAACATCTGTTGCTCTTCATCCCCAAGCAATTTCCTGCTCCGCCTTCGTCCATCAGCGGCTAATTCAGTTTCACCTTCCCTGCCGCCGCCTTCTCACCTTGCAGGAGCAGAGAGAGGCCGTTTTCCCAATGTGGCTTCCACAGTTTGCTGTGGAAATTTTAGGAGAGTGGTGCAAGGCCCGAGCAGAGTGAAAGAGAAGTGGAATCCTCCGGGGCCCTTGGGCTCGGGCTCGTCGCGGGCGAGCTGAGTGTTTCGGGGAAACCGATTGCGAGGCCACCTGAACTGAAGGTGGGCTGGAGAGCCGGGTTGCTTGTTCCCACGTGAGAGGTGCCTCTGGGAAGTGTAAGACAGCCTTCCTCCTTCCAGAGCTTGTTCTCTTTCTCCACGAGGTCCTCCTGTAAAGCATCCACAGGAGATGAGCTGTGTCCAGGGAATTATTAACAACCAGGCGGCCCACCTTTGGGTTAACTTTGGGAAGGGTGGCTGCTCAGACGGGACCAGTCTATGGTCCGCTCCCTGGCAAGCACCGAGCGGGCACCTTCATCCTTCAGACGCTGTGCCTGAGGGCAGAGACGCGAGTAGCCCCAAAATAACTGCCTGGTATTCCCTCCTTCCAGATCACAAGCAGTCTATGCAGAGCCCCTTGAAGACCGTGCACATTTTTCCTCCTCATCCAAATGTCCCTCCAGATTAGCACCTGTTGACGTGATTATGCAGTGGGCAAGCCAGGCAGCACCTTGTCCAGGTGATCAAAGGGAGGGCACAGATGGACACCACGTGCCTTCACAGGGGACACCCTCAGGAGGACACAACACCAACTAGGAGGAATTTTGGTTGAGAATCACAAGGAAAGGTCAGGCCTACCCAAATGAAGAACATTTTATTAGAAAAGAGAAGGGGCTGTATTCTTCAAAAACATCAATGTCAGAAAAAGAAAAGCAGCAGAAATGTTCCTAATTCAAGGAAGCTAAGGGTAATGCGTGCAGGGTCGAGGCCAAGCAAGGATGAAGATGTTCTAAGGTCACATTGTGCTGGATGTCACACAACTCTGTGGGCATATGAAAAATCGCTCAATTGTACATTTTGAGTGGGTGAATTGTACTGTGTGTGAATTATTTCTCAAAATTGTTAATAATAAAAAAAAGAGGCAGGAGGGCATGACCTAGTGCAATCCATGATGCTAGACTGGGTTCTGTCCTGGCATGGGGGGAATAAATGCTGCAAAGAACGTCACTGAGTCAGCTGCCAACTTAGGGTCACGACTGGAAGAGTGGAGAGGATGCATCAGTGTGACACTTACTGATGTTCGATAACTGAAACGTGGTAAGTAGGAGAGCATCCATGTTCGTAGGAAATACACCATGAAGTAGTTAGGGGGTGAAGGGCCATGGCATGTATATCTTACTCTCAAATAGTTTAGAAAAAGATGTGTGTGTGTTTGTGGGGAGGAGGGAGACAGACAGACAGAAAGGGAGCCTGGGTGCACACCAACACAAAGGATAAAGCATATGGAATACAATGTAATAACGGACTAATGCTCTTTTTTACAATGCACGTTCCTGGGCCCAGGTCCCTTGAGATGCTGACTCCCTGGGCTGAGATGGGTGCACATCCCTCCTGTGCTCTGAGGCTGAGGTCCAGGACCACACTCTGAGAAAGTCTCGGAAGTCCAGGCCCTGGGCATCCGCTGCCACACTCCTCAGATACATTCTTCAAACAGGCCAAGAGACTGCATCAGCATCGTCATTTCTCACACTTTTATTCCTCCATTAACTTTAAAACTTTTTATTCTGAAACCTTTTAAATATATTTTAGAGATGAGAAAATAGCATTTTAATCCTCCTGCATACCAATGGTTCTCAACTGAGGGCAATTTTGCCCTGCAGGGGAGGTTTTGCAATGTCTGGAGACAGTTCTGGTTGTCACAGCTAAGGATTGTTACTGGCACATAGAGGCCAGAGATGTTGGTAAACATCCTACGTCGCACAGGACGGCCCCCACCAAAGACCCCACCAAAGAGTTATTCGGTGCCAAATGCCAACAGTGCCGAGGCTGAAAGCCCTGCCCGCACACCTCTCACCCGGACTCGGTAAGGTTAAGACTGCCGCACTTGTTGTCTCTGGTGCCCCCTCTTTTCTGAGGTCATTTTAAACAGACACTAGACGTCATGTCATTTCACCCCTCCACACGTCAGTATGCGTTTCTGAAATAATAGGAAATTTTCTTATGTGACCACAGTGCCGTTGTCACACCCAGCAAAACGAATAAGAATTCCCCAGGACTGGTCCAGATTCATATGTCCTGGGCCAAACAATGCTCGAACTTCCAGAGAGTTGAAATGTGACTGTTTAATTTTTGGAAATATCCACACTTATGGGAAAAATAAAGAGCACTAACTTGACATTTTATCCGTTTTCTAGTTTGATCCATTTCCTCAGTTTCCGAACATACAGGATACATACTTGTTTTCCGACCCCCCGAGAAGTGCTGATTAATTCAATAAGCTTGTAGGTGATTATATTATTTTTTTTCATGAAGCCATTAGGAGAGATTACTGAGGCAGATCATTGTAACTTACATTTTTTAATCTTTAAGTTGTGCCTTCCTCCTCCTCGACATGGTTTGCTATTTTTTTCCCCAGACACATGGAAAGATTTCAGCTTTTAATAAAGAACTCCTTTCTGGAGCATGTTTTTAGAATATGAGTTTAGTAGCACACATGAGGTAATCCCAATTCCCAACTTTGCGTGCAAGATTGTTGTGTGAAAACGAAACCATAAATCCCGTCTGAATTCTAGTTGCTGGGTTCTTTAGAGGAAGTATTCTTCTGTTTTCTTTTTTTAAAAGAAACCACAATATTGTCATCTGAGAAACAGATCCACGGCTGGGAAGCCAGAAAATTTGGAAGCACGTTTGTCTTTTTTTCTGGCCAAAGTCCATCCTGAGAAGTGAAGTAATGTTCCGGGCTGTGTGCATCACGTAGGTATCCATTTTTGCCCTGTCCCCGGGTCAGCTTGGAGACTTAGCTACAGACAAGTTACAGTGACAAGAAGCTCTAACTCTCAGCCTGGTGCTCTAAGATTTGTCACTGCTGAAATGCCAGCAGCTTTTTTTAAATGCACTCCAAGTAAGTGACATGTTAGGATGCCTGGGCAGCAAGTGAGCTCTGAGGATTTCCTACATGTAATGGATTACTGCTTCGATCAAATACGCACCAACCAATCGCCCCTTTCGTGGTTTTTAACCAATTTTACAGTTGGAGAGTGTGATGCTTATTAAAGATCTCTATTTTTCATGACCTAGGGTAATATTTGTCATGTCTTGTGTTACTTAAGTAAATCAGCAAGGTAATTCATATTGCCCTATCCTAAGAATAATGAAAGTACCAACCATCGTTCTAACTAAATGACTTAAGTGCTTCTGGAAAATTAGCTGTTAGAATTAGCCAACTTTCATGTAACCTAGGGGGTGGAACTGAATGAGAAACCAAGGCACTGTGAAAAGTGTCCATTTACCCTTGGAGAGCCCATGCAGAGGGGGCAGATAGGTCAGAGGCCCAGCTGTGGGGATATTGATTGGGGTGGCCTTTATCCCGGAGAGAAATCCATCGATGGCCCATTGTCACTGGTGTCTGTTCTCCGGTTCTTCTTCCCCAAGGGTTCTTGACAGCCTGAAGTCTAAATGCAAAACCCTTCCAGATACGAAAAGCCCAGTTGCTGATCAGCTGGTAAATCAACTAGGCATTTGGAGAGCGGTTACTGGGAGAGAGAAATATTCAGCTTGGGTATTACAAGTACTCCTTCTTGTGGTTTCTTTACCAAAAAAAAATGAAAACAGAAGAATGCTTCCTACGAAGAACACAGCAACTAGAATTCAGATGGGGCTTCTGGTTTCATTTCACAATTTTACATTTTACAACCCTTTATTATCCCAAAGAAGTGTGCTTTTCACACAGATCCCTCACAGGCATGGGTGCCCGCTCCATGCTGGCAGAAATCCGTGGCTTTTTGGGACCTCTCTGCCTCGGCCTCAGGGATGTGAGCAGGCACAGGCTGCGGCCTGCACGGGAGGGAGGTGTGCTTGCACTGACTGTGGCTCTGCGCACCAGGGTCGCAGCCAGGAGGCACCTTTCTAAAAAGAAGAAAGATGTCTATTTCCAAACCCAAGCGCATCACTTGGTAGCATCCTAAGAGGGTCTGAGCAGTTCAGTGGCTGATTTAGACAACTTGAGAAAGTTGGGGTCTTTTCTCCACCCCAGGTCACTCCGGGCATCTGTCTCTTGGCCCTGATGCTGTGGAAATTTGCAGAGCAGAACTGTCTTTGAGCGAGCAGAAGGGAACGAATTTGATCTAACGCACATACGACGAGTTTGGTTCAATGTAGGTCAATTTTTAAGAGAGCCCAGCTGGCCAGTTTGCAAGTCTGCCTGGGAGCTGGCGGGCTGGCTTCCGCCGAGGCCAAGAAAATCCCCTTTTGCCTCAGAGCACCAATTAATAAAAGTTCTTCATCAAGCGGTATGGGTGAGGAAAACGGGCTGAACGGCATCCAGCTCTCTGTGAAATAGCTTACCAGGTCGTCAGACCTGCAGTCTTGCTGGACTCCCAGCTTTGGGCCGTGGGGAAGATGCTGGTTAACACCAGCAGCCTCTCGAATGTCAGCTGGTGTGAAGAAGGTACATGCATACCAGAGGCATTTTGTTTTTCAGGTTTAAAGCTGTGCATCCAAGGATTAAAAGTGTTTTGATTTGGTGGTTCTAAATAACCTGGCTAGGCTTTTTTTCACACTAAAAATTGAGAAAAGATTCTTTGAAGAGTTCTTTTTTTTAGTATATTATTTGCTCTACATTATGACCAAAAGACCAGATCTGTTCTAGGTGGTGGGACTTTTAAGGGTGAAAGCATCTTTATCTGTCAAGCTTTGTGTGTGGGGCAGGAGGTGTTCGTTATTATTGGTTTTTGTTTTTTCGAGTAGGAAGAAACTCTCACACTCTTAAACAGCAGCTAAGCAATCTTGACTCTGCATTGTCTATGAGAAACTCTGATGTATTTTTCTCATTCTTATTACAGTCTTTCAAAAAATGTTTGTTGAGCACCTGCCAGGTTCCAGGCCCTCATCTAAGGCTGAAGATTCAGAGGGGATCAGACAGATGAGGCCCCAACCCTAACAAGAGATGCACACCTCAAACATGCCACAGAACAAATAAGCAGTAAGTGGCAATGAGTGCTGTAGGAACAGAGCAGGGTCCTGCAAGAGGGCCACGAAGGGGGCCCAGATTTAGAAAGGGGCAGGCAGGGAAGGCTGCTCCAGAAAACGTGGTTTCTGGTGAGGGCTCCTAGGAATTGGACAAGTAGAGAAAAAGGGAAGAATGTTCCAGACCAAGATAAGGAGAGATGGCCTCGGAGCCTAAGTAAGATGAGCTGGGCATGGAGAGGGGGAGGCGGGGGCCAGTCTGCACATAGAATTTGAATTTTACTCCAGGTTCTATAAGAGGCAGTTTAGGGTTTTAAGTGGAAGAGTGACATGATCTGATTTTTGTTTTAAAAACTTGGCTCTAGACATTGTGTGAAAAATGGATTGGAAAGGAGCAAGAGTGAAGACAGGAGTCTGGTGTGAAGGCTATCACAGAAGGCCTGGTGAGAGAAAATCGTGACTTGGACCAGGGAGATGGGGGGGATGAGATGGATGGAAGCTGACAGGTTTATCAATAATGATAATTGCTTGAAGTTATTGAATAAGCACATGGTCTGGGTCAGGCACGTTTGTAAGCATTCAACATATACTATCTTGACAAGAACTCTGTCAGGTAGGTAACATCATCCATGTTTTACATGAGGAAACTCCAGTACAACCAGGTCAAGTTTAATGTCCAAGATCACAGAGAAGAAACGGCGGAGCCAGATTTCCTCTCACCCGCTGTTGCTACTCTCCTGCCGAAGATGTATTTTGAAGGTAGATTTGCCTTCTTGTCCAAATTTTCATTACTTGGAAATATACCAGCCCAAGCATTCTGCAGATATTGACTGCAAGCCTTTTGGGAGCCAGGAACTGGCCTAGAGGCGGGGCCCCAGAAGTAAATAAAGAAGACCCTACCCCCTTAACACTGAGGCCGGTAGGAGAGGCACTGCTCTCCGTTTTAATCCCTTTGTGCATCTATTCAGTTACTCAATTAGGTCCATTCCTTAAATAATCCACCAAGAATTTCGTTGGATGGGAGAGAAGAGAAGCATGTTTTTCCATGTACAAGTGATGGCCAAAGGCTGGGTATCAGATATGTTAGCATCTAACAACCCAAGTCTATTGCTACTTACTAGCTTTGTGACCTTGGATAAATTTCTTAACATCTCTGAGTCTCTCCACCTATAAGATGGGCATAATACCAACCTCACAGTGTAATTATAAAGATTTAAAGAACCACTAGTTGTAATGTGGCCTGCCGTATCGCAGACCGTGTGGAGGCTCTTTGAGCACCAGCTCATCAATACCACCTGCAACGCAGGGCAAGGTGTGTGGTGAGAAAATGAATGATGTTTCTGGTGTCAAGCCTACGTGATTATTTTCAGTTAGTGTTTAGCCCCAATGAATAGATATAAATGGGTTTGATTTTCCATTCACTTGCATTACTGAATTTTTCACGTCTTTATGTACGGAAGAGTGTCAACATTTCCTACACCAGTCCACATGCCACGAACACACTTAGGTGTTTATTCTTCAGGCTAGAGGTGAACAGAACCCTGATTTATACCGCTCCTAATTTCTCCTTTCCATTTTGAACCCATGGCAATAAATGGAAAATGGATAGACCCACCCAACCCAAACTTGGATTAATTTCTTATTGTTTTCAAAGTCAGGAATTGGCCCATTAAATGTAGTGTCCATTTAAAGGGCAATGATCTGAAAGGCGAATGTCAGACTAACGGAGAGCAGAAGTCATATAAGTGTAGCAGTAAGAGCTTGGACTCTGAGGTTGACTGTCTACACAGTACCAGCTGTGCAACCCCGGCCCAGTCACTGCACCCCTATGAGCCAGGTTCCTCATCTCAAAACAGGCACTTCCAACTAAGGTTGTCATGAAAGTTAAATAAAATAATGCATGTAAGGTGCTTTTGCTTGGTAAGAGTTCAAACGAATGTCAGTTCTCCGCCGCTGCTGCTGCTGCTGCTGTTGCTGTTATAACCGACTATTATTTTTCAAAAGGAAGGCTTAAAAGAAACAGCTGTTTGACCTGTGTCGGCAGAAATGTTGGAAGAGGGCAATGTAAGCTAACCTATAAAACCCATTCTTGCGATCCGAAAGAGGTGGGACTGGGGCTTTATTTACCTTTGGAAGTCATGGTTTATTGGGTTTTCAACTTTTCCTCTATGTTCTGTAACCCGATTTTTCTCAAAATTATGTTAATTAAACTTGATGAATCTCATACTATTAAGACAGTCATAGCACATCAAGAACAGCCTGGAACAGTGGATAAGCCCACATTCAAAAGACTTTTGAACTACAGATGGTCATTAAAAGGGAGAAAGGAGCCCAGAGCCTTGGGGCCTGTGGAATGACGGCTGAGGTGCTGCAAAGGCAGGAGCCCAGCATTTTTCACCAGCTTGTATGTTTCAGCTGGAAAATGCAATTGACAAATGGGCCCTACTGTTCTTAAAGAGATTTCCCCTGCGGCTACAACTGTCAACAGTGGCACGTGGAATCTGTTCATGTCGTGAATGGATAGGGTCATCTGAATTGTCCCAAATGACAGGAATAATAACGTATTTCAGTGAAAATGACATATGATTTGATCCAAAATTCTTTATATCTGTGACTTAAAATGCAAGCGATATATTAAATTATTTTGCAGGAAACTTAATTGTCCCCTACAGTTTCCAAAACGCTGTATGAACAGTTTTATTTATTATAGTTTGTGAAACTAAATGAGAAAGAGCTGGGGAAAGGGAACTTTTTTTTTCATTCCAGGAAAAAAGAAACCAAGTTGTTTTGATCATTTTGAGTATTTTAGTAAATGGAGAATAACAAAAGAAAATCCAATGTAAATGCTCTATTGTTCTTACAGATGTACAGTTCTAAATAATTAGGATCCCAAAATGCTGAAGTTATAACCAAAAGTAATTTGAATTTTGTAGCTAAATTGAACTGAGCGCTAAGAGAAGCAGCGTAAGCCCCATTTTGCATTGTGGAAAATGTTAACTTCAGTAAAAGATAGAATATGATTCGCTGCTGCTTACTTTTCAGACCTTCAGAAGCTTGTGCTGACATTTCTTCCTGGCAAGGCAGTATTGACCAGTGGTTAGGATGAGGTGGGCTTTGGAGCCAAATAGAGTCAAGATCAGTCTCCACCAGCTCGCTGTGTGGCTTTGGACAAGTCGCTTAACCTCTCTGAGTGTTTCCCTCTTCCTTGTCAGGCAGATGATGACAGTCCCTACCCACAGGGTCTCTGCCAAGATGAAGTAAGGAAATGCACTTGAAAAGCAGGTGGCCCAGGGCCTGACACACTGTGAGCAAACAATGAACAAGAGTAGGAGGGAGATAGCAATGATGATGGAGATGACAAGACACAGATGGTGATGGTGGTGGTGCTTTGCTTAAACTCCCCAAATCCAGAACCCAGAGCATAAGTTATTGACCAGGACGGCTTTCCCCATAAGGAAAACAAAAAGCATAAAGACCAAGTTCTGAAAGAAGTTCAAGCAATGCTGTGAGAGAAAATACCAGATTTCTGATTCTTTTTCTTATTTTTTATTTTCTTCCTATTATTTCATACCTCAATGCACTATCTTTATAGAGAATTAGTTATCTGATCTTTCTGTAAAATAGTCCGGACAATCCAGTGATATCACAAGTGCCATGATTCCAGCCATTCTAGAGTTTTCACTGAAAACTACAGTGGGTTTTATCAGAGTATGAAGGATCCAGTCTGGGTACATATTGGTTTTCCTCTCAATCTTTTCTCTGTATTTATTTAGCTCTGGTTGAGGAATTGATAATTTTTGATAAAGGATATTCATTTTAGTAAGTAGGAAAATCCTGATCATGATTTTTAATTATGATTTTTATCGTGTGCTGTGTTTTATTAAAGCTCCAGGCAGTTATTCCTCATATGGAAGTATTCATAGCTATATTTCCAAGTTCCCATAAAAGAAAAACATTACCCAAATTTATATGTGAGTGATTTTGTAATTTGTGGAATAATTACTCGTGGGGAAGTAAATCTTCGGCAGAAAACTGGGCTGGATCCTTTGAATACCAAACGAGCCTGCGAGGGAGATCAGTGAAGTCTGTAGTCTGTGTGTGATTTCATTGCGAGGAGTCTCTGTAGGGCCTTCTGATGCTAATTGACAAACAAGAGATGTCCTGTGATGTTTTTGCTTGAATATGATACACAGAATAATTAAACCCTCAAACCATACATATAGTGTTCAAAGAAATAATAGGAAAAAGGTGACATGTCATCAATGAGTTTTTTCTTATTCTAAGTAATTGATGCCGGTCTCTTAGCTTTTTCCTGTTTCCTTCTTTTAAGCCGTTCTCAAATTGATGACAAGTTGTCAGGGTTGGTCTTGATGACCTGACAGCATTTGGAATGCTTGAAATAATTAGGGAGTGCATGTGACTGTCCCCACTCCCATTCCCCCTCCATGATTGGTGACAGCAATTTTGAACCATATTTCTTTTATTTTTAATTGATCCAAATAGTTTGAACACATTCCGTCCAAATTGGGTTGCTTTACTTTAATAATGATTCTGTGTTTGTCATCCATTTATTTTTTAAGCACTTGCTGTGTACTGTGTGCTAGGCATTATGGTAGGCTTAAGGATGTAGTTTCTGCCCCTTAGCTCAACCCAATGTGGGAGAACACAAGTCAACAAGAAATAAAACAGAACAGGGAAAATCCTGTCGCCGAATCCTGGCAGAACACAAGAGAAACAGTAACTCACTCCAAGGGTGGGGAGCATAGAAAAAGCACTCCCAGAGGTAAAAATGAGATGTTTCTTCCTGCTCTCCTATGCCCTTGGGAATAAAAGATGTCATTTTGATGAAATCCATCTCATTCAAACTCTGCAACTAAATAATATAATGGTAAATTTCAAGTAAGATAATTTCAGTATTAAGCTAAAAAACAAGTTGGGGGTAATTTTTTTTTCAATACTCAAATCATTTCAGAAATGTAAGAAACTTTACAAGGAAGAATGTTATTTACATCATAATGGTTTAATGCAAATTCTAAATGACCATTTTCAGCCATATGCACCCAAAGACTTTGAAATCAAAATATAATACTCGATTGGACAGGACAAGATTTTACTTGTTCTCCCATAAAGAAAGTGTATGCTGTCTGAGAGTCTCCATCTCTGTCTTCACTCCAAAACCTCAGGCTAAACCTAGACCAGACCCTAAACCTTGTAGAGTCCACTGCTTACTGGACGTATCCAGGAGAATGTCTCCCGGGTACCTCACACTCAACATGACCAAGACTGAACTCATCATCTCCTTGCCTCCTCTATGAATTACCCATCTCAATCGATACTGAGGTTCCTAATTCTGTCCCCCCTTCTGAATTTCCCATCCCAAAGACTCATGTCCTAGTCTGGCCCTTCGGACCCTCACACCAGCCTCCTTACTAACGTTCTTGTTGCCTGTGTCTCCTCCTTCAGGTCTTACCCACATAAGACTGGAGCTGTCAGAGTGGCCTTTAGCTCCAAAGTTTGTATCTGTTCAGGTCCCTTTGTGTCTAACGGCTCCCTTTGCACTGGATTAAGTCAGTGATGCTTGGCAACCTGCAGGATTGGTCCCCAGTCTGCCTGTCTCAGCAGCAGAATGTCTCCTTACATCAAAATTTACACCCCAACCACCTGGAACTCCACCTACTTTCACATCCCCTCTGCTCCTTCCCCCACTACCATTCTGTTTCTGTACCCTCCCTGCCTTTGAGAACATACTAAGTCTGTCTGGAATGTCCCCCCCCACCACCCCATTCCTCTCCACGTCCCACCTCACTATCCCCTCTCCCAACCTAACTCCTTCTCCCCCATCTTTTGTGCTTCGCTTGGGTACCACCTCCCCCAAGCTGGCCTCTGGGTCAGAAGCCCTTCCTTGAACTCCCACAATGCTTTGGGTGTATCTCTGTCATGGAGTTCTGGTTACTCTTTGGGTCTGTGCCCTTCACCAGATGGTGAGCTCGTGTGGTGTCTTATTGATTAATAATAAATATTGGTTAAATGAGAGAATATTTAGGTGTCACTTGTGACAGCAAAACAAATGGAAAATGGCAAAATCAACTGCTGGCACAGTTAGAAGGCATTTTATTTTCTGGTGTATAGAACAGAATTCCTTGTTAGATCAGCTAATCTAATAAGCAGAGAAAAAGAATGGTCTCTTGAAATTCTGCATTCACCTTCTGTTTGCATCTGCTGACATAAAGAATCCATCTAATTGGATTTTCTCCTTGGGGAAATCTAAAGGAAACGAGTCCATTGCCGTCACATTTCCAATAGGCCATTGTCCACCCACCTCTCTCAGTTTTCTCAAGGAGCCTGTGACTTCCAGCTTCTTTTAAGTTACACCCGCATCTTAGAGAGCCTCAACTAAGCACCTTCTCATTTTCATCCATGGCTCCTTGGCAAGTCATGGCACCTGAGAAGGATATGAGACGCATTCCACGGGGTTGGGAGGGGATAGCTGTGGACGAAAAGGGCATGTGCCTGCAGCGTTCTCCTCAAATTCATCCCTCCATCCATCCCTCCATCCATTATTCCACTCAACACGTGTTTATCCAGCGCTTGGCAGGGCACCTGCAGCAGGCACTCAGTAAATCTCTCTCACCCAGCTTGTCAAGGTAGCACCGCACAGTGGGTTAGAGGGCAAGTTCTAAAGCAAACCCCTGCACCCTGGTGCTGCCATATGTGGTGTGACCGTGGGCGGTCACTTAACCTCCCTGCATCTCAGTTTCCCTGTTTAAACTGGGGTAAAAATAGTATTTAACCCACAAAGCCAGATACTAGATACCATCAGAATTAAATGAGATACGTATAAAGGGCTTCGCACAGTGCCTGGGCTGGGGGTGGGGCCCCAGTGATGAGCCAAGAGCCCTCCTGTGACTTACATTCTTGAGGGGGAGACAGACAAATAATTAAACAGATAAATAAATAAGATAGGAAACCAAAGGGGTTCTATGATGTGAGGAACGGTGGTGATGGCAGCTGCTTTAGGTAAGATGATCAGGAGAGCCCCCTCTGGGAAGATATTTAAACTAATACCTGAAGGGTGAAAAGGAGCCAGCCCCATGAAAAGCCATGTGGAGAATATTCCAAGCATAGCAATTGCAAAGGCTCTAAGTGGGATAGGGTGTGGAATGTTCTAGGATGAGCCAGAAGGCAGCACTGGCTAGGGTAGAATGAGCCACAGGGAAAGGGGGCACGATGCATTGAGACGGTAAGGTTGTGAGCATCTGGGAGACCGTGGAATTGCACTGGGATTTCATTCCAAATGTGTTGGGAAGGCAATGAAGGATTTTAAGCAGGAGGGTAGCTTGACCTCAAAGTGGGACCTGGACAGCTCCATCACTGCCCTGGGCTCTTCACAGCCTGAGGCAAATGTGAGGTGGACCGTCCAGCACTGAGAGGAAATGGGAGTGGGGAAAGGATAGGTTCTGTTCCGCAGTGTGTGGACCATGGATACCCAGTTTCAGGAGCCCTCGCTGTGGAAGCACAGACCTATGGGATTGAGCGTTGGAAAGGGTCCTCAGAGGCCACACCATCTGCTCCCGCTGTCTCTTCTCCCAGTGTATCACGTGAAACTGAGGCTCGAGAAAGCTCTGGATTTTCTGAGCTCACAGTGCTGGGGCTGATACTCAGAGCCCGAGCGCCTGTTCTCACCGAGTGCCCTCCCTCAGCACCCTTTGAGAGGACATGACATGCACAAATGGCCTTACTGCATCTGAGGTGTAAGTCAACGTTTCTTCTCCAGACGCGGAGAAAAACTCAAAAAGGAGCACATC
Source organism: Equus quagga (assembly GCF_021613505.1). NCBI lineage: Eukaryota > Metazoa > Chordata > Mammalia > Perissodactyla > Equidae > Equus > Equus quagga. The sequence continues at coordinate 177,943,716 of NC_060268.1, read as the reverse complement.
ATCAGTGTCTTAGCTGTTGGGGGACAGGCGGACTGGACTCAGGAGCCCCGGCTTCAGCCTCTTTCAATAAGAGGAAACGAGTGACAGTGCTTAAGAACCCTCTAGAGCTCAAAGGATGACTGTGGTTGTATTTCTGTTTAGCTTAAGTGACATTTGGACAACAATGAAAAGCTGTAGGTCTTTTTAGGCAGAAATGTTCATGGGTCTTTCTATTACTGTACTGTCACATTTTAAAACCTTATAATTAATTTTACTGCTGTTAAACCCCCAAATTCCTCTTGTCCTCAAGTTTGCTGACTGTCATCTACCAAAAGCTCTTCCTCGCCCCTCCCCAGCTTTCCTGGCAGATTTTCCATATCTCCCATACATGAAATGAGTCTTCTCCTTGGACATCCATCTAAACTAGCTTTTAGTTAGAAAACCAAAAAATTATCTCTTTGTTCTACAGATTCCTGGGTGAGTTACTCCTGTTAGTATTAGATATTCATATACCTTGTTCGTTTGGAATAAGGATCCAGCATTGTTGAGCATTTACTAAGTTACTAAATAATTACTAAATTAATAAAATATGAGATAAGTAAAATAATCAAATTATTAATAAATAGTAAATAATATAAGTAGTAATAATATAATTCCAATTATATTAAATTTTTCTTTTTCTCCTTTCTCTGTGATCGTAAAGATGACCAAGCCCCCTCCTTCACCAAGACCACTGAGGCCATTACGAGTCCTGCCTCCCACAGGCCGTAGCTCCTGCTGCCTCCTCGGCATTACCTGTGCTCTGTACATCCTTCTGCCTGCCCCTCTGCCCCCTGCCCCTCTCTGTCCCCATTTCTCCAGCCTGTCCCTTTAGATGACCACTCCCCTCAGGTTGCAGCCTTTTGACTTCACATCCCATCTCTCTGCTTCCCTTCAGAACTACCTCCTGGAAAGATTCATTGACCTCCCCTGTCCCTTTCTCCCTTGTCCACCCCTGCAGCTGCCCCTGCAAGGTCACCGGCCTCCCACCCTTTCCAGAGCTCTCTGCCGTGTGAAGGACAGCCACCACTGCCTTCTCCAAACTCCTCGTCTCGGGCCTCAGGGGCCTCCCCCACCTGCCCCTGCCAGCTTTCCCTTCCTCTGCTCCTGACCCTCCTGGCAGGGTTTCAGTCCCCCCATCCCCTGGCAATGAGCATGCCTGGGGGATGGGGGCACGAGGGGAGGGGTCGTCCTGTGACAGTTCGGAGGAGGGATGCGTAGAAGATGGGGATTTGAGGCCAGAAGCCAACAGGGAGGTTACCCTCCTGCAGCATGATTTGTGTACCCCTGAGCAGAGTGGAGAGTGAGGGGTGCGGGAGAGTCTGTGGCCTTTGTCAGTGAGTGTGAGAGAGTGTCTGTGTGTTATGTTTTTGGCACACTCTTCTCAAACACTCGCTGTTAAGTAGAGCACAGCTCAGGCCCCTGTGAGGATCTAACTGATTTAAAACAGGCATACCCTAAGTCTACTGACATCCGTGTAAAACTGGGAGAGTCCTCTCAATCCTGGACTTGGCTGGGAATTCCGACTATCAGGAAAGTGTCTCTCTTCTGTTACATGTGCAGCTTTCCCACCTCTGTTCCTTCCCTCCATATTTATCAGGACTCTGATTGCAAAACCCAACTCTAACCAGCTGAAGCAGGAGAGAGGGGTTTACTGAGGAAGAGGAGAGGGAAAGGGGTCCCTGTGGCACCTGGAAGGTCTCTCCCTTTCTGCCCTTTGTCACAGCCGAATGGTGGCTGAGTTTTCCCTGGGCAGCATCCTCCTGAATCTAGGGAGCAGGGGAGCAGGCTGAGCTTTGAGAACAAAGAGGAAAGAGCTCTCCCCTGGAAGCCCCACTCCAAGCAGGCTGTAGGGAAGAGTTGTGACTGGTTAGCTTGTCCAGGTTCATCTCTGGACCGGAGGTGGAGCGACCCCCGGCAGAACCAAATAGTGTGAAGCGCCTTCTCTGAAGACAGGGGAGGGCAGACAGCAGCATCTCTGTTGACGGCGCCTCCTGCAGAATCCAGTATTTAAAACAACTCTCAGCTCCTTATTGCCCAGATAGATACAACCCAGGCTCCATGTAGGGCCCTTCCTTGTCTCACAGCAACCTGGCTCTCCAGGTTCCAGACCCTCAGGTCTCCTGGTTCTGCCACCCTCTGCCTGGAGCTCTCTTCTCTTCCCACCTCTCCTCTGCCTGGCCAACTCCTACCCCATCTGCTAGCTCCCTCTGTAAAGCCTGCCCCTTCCTCTACACTCCACCTACTGTGTGCTGGTTCACACAGTCAGATTCCATTCCTACCTCTGTGACAGCCCTCCCCACACTGCATTATGTTTCCTCTGTCACCCTACTAGGTGACAGTGTCCTTATTTTTGTATCCAGCAGCTAGAACACTACCTAGCACATGGTAGCTGCATGGGAAATACTTGCTCCAATTATGTTGAAAAGGATAAAATGGTGTGCCTTACAAAAGAAATCGCAAAATAATTTAAAATCAAATAAGCCCATGCTTTGCTACCATCAATTAAGACTCAGCAGGTTGCATACAATTTTAATTAGGATAAATAGAGATCTTTCTCTTCTTTCAATTCATCTTAGAAATTCAATATTTTAGTTTGTCCCAAATCAATTTTTCTCGCCTCCTACAGCACTGCTTTAACATTTCATTGTTCTGAACTCCTCTTTGACATTTTCATAACGACAGCTGGTTCTCTCACCTGCGGAGAAGGAGAGCACTATTGTGGATCCAGAATTGTTTTCCCAGTAGGTAGCTTAGCCATCGATTCTGGATAGTGGGACCTGTGACTTCCAGAAGGGTGGTTCTCCCAACTCAGAAATCTGGATGTGCTATTTGTAGAAGAGTGTGCATGTGTGTGCATGTTCCGGTGTGCATGTGTGCACACCTGCGTGCGCTGGAGGACTGAGGTGGGAGGGAGCAAGGAAGGCCGTGTGTACTGTGAGGGCGACCGTTCGCAGCACGCGCATCTGAGTCTCTCCTGGCCAGGTCTCCCCTGACTCTCCCTGGATAAGCTGAACAGACTGAAGGTCTGTGGGAGCCTCCTTGGGTCATCTGTAAAACAAGGAGGGTCAGACCCATGCACCTGCTGCCTAGACATTCACGAGCAGCCTATCAATGTGACTCTACACTCATCTCTTTATGTTGTTTTTGTTTTTCCACAGAGGTCTCCTTGCTAGCGGTTTCACGGAAACTCATTACCTGCAAGATGGCACTGATGTCTCCCTTGTTCGAAATTACACGGTAAGTCCTACATGTTTGAACCACCATGATACTATGATATCAAATCCTTGTTAAACTTCGTAGCTGCTTTGTCCTAAGCAAAGTCACATGCCCAGATCCTTCACTCGGGCCCCCAGAAGAGCGTGTGCGTCACTTAGTGCATAGATGTTCCATTCTAACTCCAGGGAAATTTGGCCTTGGCCAGGTATGGGCCCGGACAGTCCAGGATGAATTTTACTGGTTTTATGTGCCAGTAAAGCCAGAGGTACGGTTTTACGGCAGGCTCACCTGGAAACCACCTGCCAATGACAGCGGGATGCTCAGTTGCGAAAATCCCTTCTAGAAAACCTAGGCAAAGTTAGAGATGGCTCAGAAGGCAGTCATCCCTGGGCTGAATGTTGCTGCATTAAACTTGGAAATACCTTAAAGAAACTCAAAGGAAAAGGGACTCTGCTTAACCTACTTGTTATAGATGCTCCACCATGTTGATATGATTCTATAACATAGTTGTTACTATCATGTAATATTTGTCACCTCTTAGCTTTTCTGGTATTTAATGTTTTGTGTGTGACTTGGAACACATGCTTAATTTTATTTGTTCCTTTAACAAATACTTGCTGTGCATTCTCTGTGCTCGGCCTCCCGTGTGAATATGGGGCTTCAAAGAAAGTTTCTGCCCTCTGAGGTTTAGGAAGGTTACTTGTCTTAAAGAGCCATGGGTATTTGTTTTAAAAAGAATAAGCAGGCAGGCCCGGTGGCGCAGCAGTTATGTGCACACGTTCCGCTTCTCAGCAGGCCAGGGTTCACCAGTTCGGATCCCGGGTGCGGACATGGCACCGCTTTGCAAAAGCCATGCTGTGGCAGGCGTCCCACATATAAAGTAGAGGAAGATGAGCATGGATGTTAGCTCAGGGCCAGTCTCCCTCAGCAAAAAGAGGAGGATTGGCAGTAGTTAGCTCAGGGTTAGTCTTCCTTAAAAGAAAAAAAAAGAAAAAAGAATAAGCTTATTTAGAGGTAGGCTTTACATTCATAACTGAAGTGTTGTCGAGCAGCTATTACCATCTGCCACGCTTTCTCACTTGTCTGCGTTATGCCAACTCTTGTTTTCTTCATCACGTGTTTAGCACTTGGCACTTAGAAACTGTTACATTCGGACTTCCAGCAACATGGTGGAGTGAGCTGATGGGGCTCTCCCAGCCCGAAGAAAGCACACAAAAATCCTGGGTAAAACGGAGGCATATGAGGATGCTTGTTAATGCCTGGGCAAGTTTGAAAGAGTCAGAGAAATCCCTAGGAGGCAGAACAAGGAGGGATGGAAGCCCAGAGCAATAGGCTGGGGGCTTGTGGTCATGGGGCCCCAAACGGCAATTCAGGGCCCAGAGAGAGGACCTGGTACTTGGGGTTTGGGACAAGAGAAGGTGGGTGTCTATGATTGAGAATCCCATAAAAGCTGGGCCCCCAGAGAAATGTTTCTTCTCTGAAAAAGGACAAGAAAAACTTCAGTCCAGAGAAGGGGCAACAGAGAGAATTGTGTCCAGGTGTCTTGGCTTGAAGAAAGATTTCATAAAAAAATAGAGAAATTGAAACCCCAGATAACCTCATAAGTGTATGTGTGGAAAGGGGTGGACTGGTGTCCAAATTTCTAATACGAGCATAGGCATAGAATTCCCAGTAAATACATGAACCTCAAAACTGGTCCCAAATCAGCAACCCTGGGTCCCTGAAATTGAAGCCAACTCCAGATTTTTCTATAGGGATATTTCTACAGCCCAGATTACATGAGATGCCCACATAACCAAGAACAGAGAATAATAAAATATTAAAGATGAAGTCAAAATTACAAAACACACAATGATAAAAGCCACTGTGAGCAAGCATCAGTGGGCAAGAGAAACAAGAGAATTAGCACCTCCAGAAATGCAAGATAATAGAAAAGTCACAGAAAAAATTTAAATATTTTAAAGAGAACCGAATAGGCTTAATAGAAATTCCAGAGTAAAGATACAGAAAAAAATTAGGAAAAAAGCAATGTTTAAACAGAGTATGATGAGAATGTCTCCCAGTTGAAGAAAGACATAAGTTCCAAGGAAGAAGAATGAAAATGAACCCACTCCAGGATGGCTGGTAGCGAGACTGCAGGACCAAAGATGGAATCCTAAAACCACTCGAGAGGAAAAAGAGAATTGAACTGACAACAGACTTCTTATTAGCAACTATAGAATTAAAACTTCAGAGAGCTGAGGGAAAAGTATTGTCAACCTCCATTCTATACTCAATTAAATTATCTTACAAAAATAAGGGTGAAATTCATTTTCAAAGACGCAAAGACAAGAGAATTTACTATTCTCAGATTCTAACAATATCTATCAAAGAAAAACTACCAAAGAAAATCTTAGTAAGTAGAAAATTGGACACAAGAGTCAAGGGAAGGATGTCAGAGGCAACAGGAAGAAAAGTAATTGCGTGCGAATAAATCTAAAAAGGCTACTTAAAATAATAATTACAACAATAATGACTAAATTTGGATGTTTTAAAACCAGACAGCAAATAGGTTGAAAGCAGTTTAAGAATTTGTATTGTAGTAAGAATAATAAAGATGCTGATTAACTTTAGAGCTTGATAAGAAAGTATGTATCTTGCAAATTAGTATAACCGTTAAAAGAATAGAAAAACAGAATGTATAATTCCAAACGATAGAGGATGGACAAAAATAGTGTAGCAAGCCAGTAAAAGACAGGAAAGAAGGAAAAGAATTTAAAAAGAAGCAGAATAAATATAAACACAAAATAATATGATAACAATGAGTCAACATATTAATCTAATTATATGTAAATAGACAATCTGTTTGTTAAAGTAGGAACAGATTATCTACTTAGAACTTAAAATATAATCCAGCTGCATAATTTTTACAAGATTCACACTCAAAATACAAAATGGTTGGGGCTGGCCCCGTGGCCGAGTGGTTAAGTTCGCGCACTCCGCTGCAGGCGGCCCAGTGTTTCGTCAGTTTGAGTCCTGGGCGTGGACATGGCACTGCTCATCAGACCACGCTGAGGCAGCGTCCCACATGCCACAACTAGAAGGACCCACAACGAAGAATATACAACTACGTACCGAGGGGCTTTGGGGACAAAGAGGAAAAAAAAAAATACAAAATGGTTGTAAAAGAAATAGAAAAAGATATAGTAGACAAATCTTACCCAAAGAAAGTTGCCACAGTAGTATTAACATCAGACAAGCTAGATCTTAGGGCCAAAAAGGGCATTATTAGGGATGAAGGGGGTGATCTCTTAATGATAAAAGGAATAATTCAAAAGGATGGTGAATGAATTGTGAACATCTATGTGCCAGTAAAATAGTCTCAAAACTAAAATAATCAAAATAATTGCCATGAGGAATTCACAAATCCACAACCAGAGAGGGAGATTTTAATATACCTCTCTCAGAAATGAAGATTTTTTAAAATGAGCAGAAATTAATGAGAAGGAAGACAAAAAAATTGAGAGAATCAATTAAACCAAAAGCTGGTTCTTTGAAAATATTAATAAAAGGAACAAAACGTGAATCAAGAAAAGAAGGAAGAATTCCTAAGAAACAATATTAGGAACACAAAGAGGGTTGTAACTATTGCTGTACAGAGATTTTTAAAATCACGAAAATGTTGTGAACAATGCTAACCGTTTTCTTAAAAATGTGAATTCCTAGCACTAGTTCAAGGTGAAATAGAAAAATTTAAATATAACTATATAAAGAAATTAAATCAATAATAGTATTTTTTAAATCCACCCCCCAAAATAGCATCAAACCTAAATGATTTTATCAGGTGAATTTTATAAAACCTATAAAGAACAAATAGTTCCTGAGAATTAAAAAGAAAAAAAATATATATTTAAAGGGAGGAGAGAGCAACTACCAAAATCAGAAAAAGAGCAGCCACAAAATGAATATTATAGACTAGTTTCAATTATGAACATAGTTGCAAAAATCCTGTAAAATAGTTACAAATATATCCAGCACATATTTTAAAAAATACTTTTTGACCAAATGGTACTTATCTGAGAATGCAAAGATGGTTCAACATTAGTATGTCTATAATGTAATTCAATGTATTAATGTGTTCAGATGAAAAGTGTTATTATAATTGGTACTACTTCTTCAAATCTACTCCATATTATTTATTATGTAGATGAGAAGAGCTCTTGTGGGTAGGAAATGTTTCTCGTATCTCCTTTCTGCCCCCATAGAGCCTCACCCAACATCTTGCATACTCTACATTTTCAAAAAATGATTCATTTAGCCATTGCAGCATCTTAGGTGAGGCCACACAGAATCCATTCATTCATTTTTTCATTCACTCAGCAAACACTTATTAACCACCTTTTGTGTGAAGGCCATTAGGCTATGAAGATGCAGGCTGAATAAAATATACTCCTTGGCATATAAATTCTACTACTAGAGAGGTGGGGCACTTAAAAAACATAAAAACAATTATGTTTTAATATAATTGCTACAATAAGAGGTATATACAAAATACCACTGGAACATTGTAGAGGCCGTGGTTAGTTTTAACTTGTTGGTGGCCATTCCACTAAGACAATGATATTTAATAGTGGTCTTTAAAAATGGGTAAAGAAGGGAACAGTTGGTATGAACCCTTTGGTACTAAAGAGTTTTGACTTTATCTTACTCAAACATGGAAGCCTTAGAAAGTTTATGTGCAGAGGAAGGGCATGTTTAGTTCTGTGCTTTAGAAGGGGTCTCTGATGGCAGAATAGAAGATGGATTGGTAGGAATACTGGTAGAGAGAAGGTGAGAAGATTTGTTAGAGGCCTAATGTCACTGATGAAGGTTTTGCCTGCCGAAGTAGACCTTGCAATGGATGGAACTGGCCAAATTCAAGAGAGCTTGAGGAGGCAGAAGAGACAGGATCCGGTGACAGTGGATGAGCATTGTCACCAGCAGTGCTCTCCTTTCTGGTTAGGCTGGTCGTTGGGCGGTTTGTTTCTCACTGGCACCATTAAGGTGCAGTCTTGGTTTTGAAAGACAGAGGGGGCGATGAGTACAGGTTTGTCCCTGTTGAGTTTGTGGTGGAACAGCCAAGCAAAGGTGTTCAGTAGGCGTTGGAGACGTGGCTCTGCAGTAGAGGAGAAAGATGGAGGCGAAAATGGAGATCTGAGGATCAACCTTAGATATAAGTCAGAGTTGGTGCCATGACTTCACACTTGACTTTCTTTTTTTTTTCCTTTTTGCTAAGATTAGAGTTAGCACTAAAGCTATCCTCACAGTGTGACTTGTTGTTCCAAATAGAAGCAGAAAAAAGAGAGATCCTGGAAATACTCTGACAATAGGCTTGAGTCCTCCAGATGGCCATTATATGTGACGGTGCATGGTACTTGCCTAATACGGGAGTATCCAGGACATGTAAGATATGCTTCCAAAGTTATTTTAACCAATTCGTGTTTTCTGTTTCAATATCCCTTACTAATCTTCCTTTTCTTAGGCATTTTTTGACCTTTTTTCTCATTTGGGAAGAAAAATGCAATATGAGAGAAGAAGAAACAGAGGACTAGATAAACGAGAGTCCGGCCACTGTTGGGTCTGTTTTGGGCTTAGAACGTGAAGAAGGCTGAGGCTGTAACTCCAGCATCTTAGAAAGCAGCCTGGGTGGAAGGGTGCTGGCATGTGACTAGTAGTTGTCTCTGTGGTGGGGGATCCGTATTTTCTATGTTCTGTGATTGTTGTGTGTATGGGGGGAGGGGGATTACATTTTTCTTTCTCCTCATTTTTCCATGAGGTGATTGTGTCAATGGGCAAATGTCTGCTCCATCCCTCTGCTCATCCCTCGCTCCTCCCCATGCAACTGTCTGAAATTTCAGAGAGGAGGAGGGGAAGAGGCAGGCCCTGATAACCCCTGGTGTCTGCTAGTTGGGGAGGGAGTGGAGCCCCTGCCTTGGGAAGGCCATGAGGCTAGCATTGCTGTCTTCCCTCAGTCAATGGTGGGTGAGACTTGCTCACTCCTACATGTAGTATTCTATACAATGGTGTTCTACAGCCCTAACGCCCCCAAGAGGGGTCCCAAGGCTTGGCTAGCAAGAGGAGGATGACGGGGGAATGAGGAGAGATGAAGGGTGGAAATTGCAGGAAGCCTCACTTCTTCTCAGACCTAAGTTATCTCCTCTGACAGAATATACCAGAAGCCCCTTTTTGGAGGTAATTAAGCTGATACTGTATTTTGATCTTCATGGTCCCTTTGAATCTATCTTCAATGAGTAAAGCTACTGGAGGCTAGGTTAATTGATACTCTCAAACCCCTGGAACCAAGAAGCGCATATTGCTTTTACAATTAGAAAAATAAGGACTTTTCCTGTAATCCAGCAGCTACCTTCTCCCATTCCTTTGAGTGCCATTCTGAGCTGTCAGCCATGTTACTGTAAAGATAAGGAGGTAACAGTCTTGTTCGTTAAAGAAAACCCACAGCCCTAGACAGCTGGTCCTTCCAGCAGAAACCCCTTAAATGGAGTCCGAGGCCTCGTATTGTCTTTCGTGGTGAGGAGACAGATGCAGCATTTGGGGTTTTGCTTCTATTGAATCAGGCTGGAAAACAAAAAGAAATGTGTTGACTCATCTCCTTATCCCCCAAAGTCAGCACACAGTGAATTTTCCTAAACTTAAAATTATGTATAAAATAAGAACCACTTTTTGGCTCTAGTGTCTTCTTTGTCTTTTTAATTTAAGCTCTCAACAAATCAGTGTAAGCTGGTTGACAAACAGAGTAGTGGCTGATTTGAATTTTGGAGTTGATCAGTTGTGTTTAATCTCTCCATTGTCCTGGCAGGATGAAGTATTTGTGACTTGATCCTTTACTGACCACATCTCAGGGAAAATTATGGTTTATATTGTCGCTTTGAATAAGGGCTGTGGGAGACAACGCACATGATATTTATGCTATTTACATCCCAGAAGACAGCCGTGGGAAAGGCCGGAGTCGCCCTCCAGAGAGCCTCCTAAAGGCTGCTGTGCTGGGTAGCAGTGTGTCCATCTGCTGCGTGCATGTTAACTGAGTGTCTGCACTGTGCCAGGCGCTGAGAATACAGCAGGGATTAACAGCAGACAAGGGGCCCACGGGGGCTAGAGGGGGGAGACTGAATCACAGACCTGATTGACATCTGTGCTGAGGGCACTTACGGAAAGGCAAGGGACCTCATCTGCTCTAAGGGCTCATGGAAGGCTTCATGGAGGAAGAAACGTGTGAACCAAGATCTGAAGGTTGAGGCGGCATGAACCGGGGACAGGAAACGGAAGGACATTCCAGGCTGATGCTGAGTTTTACATGGAGGGGGGTAAGTGTTTAAAAGTTGACAGAGGCCGGAGTATGTACGACTCGGAGGCCATGGTGATAAATTCGGTTGTCGTGGAGGAACATTGGGAAGCCACTAAAAGATCTCACCCAAGGGGGTGTCATCAACAGGTGTGAGCTTTGAAAAGACCCCACTGGCGGCAGCATGAAGGGAATCAGAGACAGATAAGAGGAGGATTTCAGCAAGATCAGTCACTCAGCTCTTGGGGAAGAGCCTGAAGTCCAGGGGAGAGGAGGTGACTGCTGAGGCCAGGCGCGTGGAGTTGGGGAGAAGGAAAAGTGTCTGACCTTATACACGAGAGCAAGGCCCAGAGAGATTCCGCTTGCTGTATGTGTTTCTCGTTGGAAACATTTATGAGAACATTTGCTATGACACATGTTGAAAGGGAACCACTCAATGTCAACTGAGACCGGACCATCAGATAGGTGTGGAATCCAATATTTAGGTCAAAAGTATTGTTTGGGTGACATCCCATCCATTTCCATGGCAAACGTTTCCTATCAAAAAAGGAGTAGAATCTTCTACACTCGGCTTGGACCGAACGTGTCGGGGCAAATGGCTATTAGGGAGTGACAGTCGGTTGCACTTAGAGAGCATCTGAAAAGTATGAAAAGCTGATTCTGGAGGCAGGAGGGAAGTCAGAGATCATTCACATCTCATAAGTGTACCAGGTATGAGCAAGGCCCATTATCGTCTTCTTTAAAAATGATTTAAAATGGAATTAATTTCCCCACTGTGCTGTACTCTACACACATCTGATTATCAGCTCTCCCAGGCTTGCCTCTCTCTCAAATGGCTGCTCGCTTCTCTCCCTGACAGAGGCCAGACCTTCTCCACTTCCCCTCAGGTCTTCAGTGTGTCCTGTGCTGGTTTCCACCTCCACGGCAGTCGTACAGCCTCTCCTTATGCACTGACACTGCTGCTCCAGCTCACGCCCTCCCTTCTTCTCAACTGCAAGATGCCGTAGCCACCTCACACTCTCCCCCAACTTCCAACCTCACCTAGGATTAATCCAGCCCCGACTCCTGCCTGAATGACCCTTCTAGAATATCTTTCTGTTTATGCCATTCCCTGTTGCACTTAATTTTGATCTTCCCAAATCATCAAGAGCTTCCCCAATGCCCCCTCAATCAAGTGCAAACTTCTTAGATGAGTATTTACATTCCACAGTGGTGACCTGCCCTACCCTGTCATGCACGCATCCATTTGTTCATACCCTCACTCAACAACAAGTGTCTGTTGAGGGCCCGATAAGACAGCTAACATTAAGGAACCATCAACAATGTGCCAGGGCTCTGTGCACAGTGCTTTTCATACATTTTATACATTGTCTGAACCTCACAGTAAATCAATTTTTTGCTATTTTTATACCCAGTTGAGGAATCTGAGACATAGAGGGGTTGAGTAACTAGACCAAGCCCAAAGCTAATAAGGATTCAAACCCACATGGTCTGATCTGAGTTCCTAACCACCATGATACACTGCCTCTGATTCACTTGAAACAAAATACTATAAGTGTCTCTGTTATATGCTCCTGGCTGTGGTGTTTGTTGCAGTGGAATTAGTCTATAAGACTGCAGCCAGCTGGCTTAGGGAATGGACTGGCATTCATTCTCAAAGAGAGACTCTCAGCAAATGCTTCTGGGGGAAAGCAGAGGATGTTCTGCTGAACTGTGGTCCTGGAATATGGGGAGAGGACAGGCCTCAACAGCCATCTGGGAATGTCTCTGAAGCCCCGCTGAGCTGAGATCCGTAAAGGTCTAACACTTTGTGGCAGTGTGCAGAAAGGAGGAGGACACGGTCCCTGTCCTCAGGGAACATACAGTCTGACTACAGATGACACAACTTGCCTGTGACAAGGATGCTTTAGGAGCCAAGCAACAGAAAAGCCAAATCCATGTGGAATCGGAAATGAGTTCCCAGAGGAGGTCCAGGTTTTGGTGACTTTCCTTCTGTAAAGTTCGCAGGAAGAGGAAGGCTCTGGAGAGGCCTTCGTCTGGGGGCAATATTTGTAGAGGTTGGGCTCACAAGCCAGGGAGACAGTCTGCCCAGGCTTAGATGCCAGCTCGAGCACGAACCAGCCATGAACGTGAACCTAAAACAGACCTGACATGGAACCTGGTGCACAGTCAGGCCTTTAGATGGTGAGCCAGCTGTGCCTCTGCTCTGTTTTGATGATTGATTCGCAACAGTTCTTTACCACCCTGGACCGTGTGTTCCTTCTGTAGTCCCTCAGGTGTTGTGATAATAGACTTAGAAAGTACACTGTGGCCAAGAAAAAGGTGGACAAGCTGTGCTGAGAACTGAGCTCTTAAGGCACGTGTGTCGCCATGAAATAGCAGCTGGCCCCTTAGCTATCTGAGTCCAGCTCCTGCCAGGCCCCTCTTGTTCATGTCCGGGGGTCTACCCAAAGTCTCCCCCAGCATCTAAGAAGATCTGGAGCTGAGAGTTAGGAACTAGTGAGAGAATGTAGGAAAATCACACTGCCTTCTCTCTCGTGGGTCAGTGTCTCTCACGTTCATTCGCTCATTCTAAGCAAATGCACTCAGACCGGGTTCAGTGCAGAGGAGAAGAGGTAGGGCTTACAGCCTAATGGGTTTAAATACATATTTCCATCTTCCGGGTCTGTAACAATGCTTTGCATTTCACAAATCGCTTCCTCACAGAATGTTTATTTGATCCCTAAAGCCCTGGGCAATAAGTGGCAATCCCATTCTACAGATTAAAAATTTAGCCTCTGAGTCTCAAACCCCGAGACTTCCGACTCCAGAGGGATCTAGTGCTCCCACGCTTGCAGCCAGGCTGTGTGCAGCACCCTCTGCCGGGAGGTCCAAAGACCGTGGACATGATTTTTTAAGCATTTGTTCTGTAAGAATTCCAGCACAGCAAAATAATGCGAATGGCCCCTGAGGTTGGTCTTCATCGTCTTTTAACCAGACATGGTTCTTGTCAGTGCTGGGAACAGAGAGAGCCCTGGGAGTGTGGGTGTGGCGGCTTATTTCTTAATCATTCTGTCCCAAACACTCTGAGGGCTAAGTGCAATGTACTCGGTCACAGAAACACTCAGGGCTGCAAAGTCACTGTTTCCTTTGCTTGAATGCACTGTCTCCTTGTTTTAGTCTCAAGCAAACATGTCGTATGTGGGGGCCTGATGTTCCATTCAAGGGAACAGAGGCTGGACCGCAGTCATGCTGAAATGCAGGTCAGCAACTCGTGCATGCACACACACACACGTGCACACATGCATACACACACACGCTTACTCACACACCCTCAGACCTCTCCTGTGTGCGGATCTTTCTGAGTGTGGGAATGACTTAACTTTCCTAGGATTCCCCGAGTGACACTGTAATGAGGTTCTGCTGTACTTGAGAAAGCATTCCATTCAAGTTTGGATTTTAGGTGCTAGCCTGTCTTCCCAAAAAGAGAGACTCGTGAGGGCACATGTTCATAGCAACAAGATGTGGAGGGAAGCGGTTTGGCCTGGAGTCGAGAGGCCTAGATTTTCGTCCCTGTTCTGTCACTAACCAACTCCATGATCTCAGACAGTTGTTTAACGAGCCAGGGCCTCAGTTTCCACATCTGTTCAGGGAAGAGGCTGGCTGAAAGAAGAAGGTTGGCCTTAGATGGCCTGAAGCTTCCTTCCAGCCAGAACACTGTGTGATTCAAATACTAAATCAAGACAGTTTGGCACATTGCATATGGTCGGGGGAGGCCCTTTAAAGTTCCCAAGGAGAAAAGAGCTGAAAATAATCTTCGCTCAGCATATTCCCTAACAGACTGTCTGCTCGCAGCCCTTTTTAATCACAAGGTCAGGCCATTTTTTGTTAGCAATTTAGCATATAAAATTCCTTTCTTTCTAGTCCACTGAGAGTTGGGTAACAGAATTTTGATTTTACTTCCCGTATGGCCTAGAGTTGAGGGCTGCTATTTTCAAGCTCAAGAGCTCTTATTCCATCTTCCTCTTACCCACCATTATATTTGATTGGTAGTATTAAACAGGAGGAAAATTTATTTTACTGGAGTGGAGAAATGCATCAGGTTAAGTAATAAGTATATGAAATACATGGTTCGAGGTTTTGTAAAGGAAAAGATGTAATTTTGTGGTTATGCATATTTGGGACTGTTTTCTATGGTATGTTTTGTTGGTAGAAATAGAATGTTTTGGATCAGCAGAGCTAGACAATGACGACTATGCTAATAGGGCAATGTCTTGTTCGGCAACGTCTTTACAGACGGGAGCATGATAAAAAAGACGGTATGGTTTGACACGCTTGAGGCAATCGAAAGGGATGCAGTTTGGGAAAGTTTGCAAGGGTGATTGTTGTGATGGATAGAGCCAGTGCTCTCTGGGGCACGAGACCTCCTTAGGCAGGAAGGATGCCTGCCTCTCTGTATCAGTGCATGGGTGGCAACCTGGCCCTTGGATATGGGGACACACGCTCACCCGGAGACTTTCCTGAGTGGGCACTGCTGGCCACTGACGATGATGCTACCTGCACTGCTCCTCCCGCTTCAGCTGCCACCAAAGGGGGTCGTATCCCCCAGAGGGGTAGGAGGGCCCATCCCTTCCACTCCCCACAATCAAATTCCCCCACCAATTATGTGACACATGGTGTGACAAGTATGTCTTTGTGAGTTATGAATTTATCTATATGATGACTTACTATGTTATAAAAGTGAAATTGCATTTGTTTAAACATTCAGTGAATCATATTGCAAAAAACAAAACTTCATGAAATTGTAATTGTCCTGGAGAACCTGGAATTTGGAGTTCTGGTAATTATGCTTAGTAATCGCAGAAGTTAATCACTGCTTAGATTAGTCAGGAGTGAGCAACGGGCTTGTTAGTCAACTGTCTAAAGGTAAATCAAAAGTGGTTTTAGAGCTAAGAAATAGTTGTTAACTCTGGTAATGACGAACAGAGGTGGGTTCTTTCAGGAGAGCTAAGACCTACCGCCTCCTCTTCTGTAAGCAATACTTCAACAAGTTGTTGAACTGGAAATTAATTTTATACTAATTTGTTCTCAGCTCATGCTTTAATGAGCTTATATTTCTGGGTATTTAATTTGAAAGTACATTTGATAAATAATGCATTAAAAATAAATTGAGACTGAGAATAAATGAGTTTGAAATTTCAGAGGTCAGTAATTAAGATTATTCCCACCATTTGGTTTTTCACTTTTTAACCAATCCTTAGCTGCCTATATTTCACATTTCTCTAAAATGAGGCAAATTCTGTAAAGTGTGGAACCCCTCAAAGATATGTAACAGTCAAAAACCAGTGATTCTGCTTACCCGAAGCAGCCTAAACTGTAGCATTGGCTGCTATCCTTTCACTTTCTGACTCGTCTCAGCTCAGACATGCCTGCAGGGTGCCCAGGACTGAAATCCTCTCTCCAATCCCCCATGTAGAGGGAACAGGGACCCTGCTGATGCCCTGGGGCATTATGATCCAATTACATGACCCTCTCCTGTTTAGAGAATTGTTATCTTGTCTCCCTTAAGTACCCAAGCCAAAGTTATCTCTAGAGAGGGGACTGTAGAGCCTTTCAAAGTTATTTCACATGGAAGCTAAAGAGGCAAGCTGGCAGCAAGGTCCCCATGGCCTGGTGGATGCCTGATGCGGCTGGCAGGCGGGTGCCCCCACCACCCTCCGTCATGCACACTTTGGTAAGCCTCGCACTCATTGAGAAGGACAGCCTCTGTAGGGGGAGGAGCAGGGTACTATGAGTGTCGTGCTCCTGCACCTGAATCTTCCAGCCGAGCAGAACGAACCTGGGCCCTGAACTGCCACCCTCCCCGCATTGACCACTGTCTTTGCACATGCTCTCCCTCTGTGGGCAGTTCCCTCTCCTGCCTTTGTCCCTGGACACCTGGCCGTCCCACTCCTCAACATTGTATGGGAGTCCACAAAACTTTCATCATTTGCAGTTGATTTAATCAACAACATAAAAAATCCAAGATATGCTACAAACTGTTAAGCTGGCAAGATGGTCCAGCAAGAGAGTCTGATACAAGATTTGGAAAAAAAAGCAAAACTTTTCCTTTGCATTAAAAATAACAGTGTATAAGACATAATAGAAAGAAGGTCCTATTCATGACATCAACAGACCTCTACAATACCTAGGCACAAGCCTAATGAAAACCCCAATAGCCATATGAAAAAAAAAATCTGAAACTAGACTGAAAGACATAAAAATGCTCTTTTTAAATGGAGAGACGTACTATGTATATGAATAGGAAACCTCTTTATTGTGAAAATACAAATTCTTACTAAATTGACCTATGCTTTCAATGTAGTCCAAGTGGAAATCTCAATGGATTATTACAGAGCTTAAAATTTGATTCTAAAATTCACCTGAAAGAGAAAATAGGCAATAACAGCCTAGAAACTCTTGGAAAAAAGAACAGTACCAAAAGGAAGACTTGTTCTTGACAAGGTTGCCAAGACAAATTGGGGAAAGAATTGTCTAAACAAATGATCCTGGGACAACTGGATATCCACATGCAGAAGAATGAAATGGGACTCTGACTTCAAGCCATGCACAAAAATTAATTCAGAGTGAATCGAAAAGCTAAAACCTAAACCTGTAAAACTCTTAAAACATAAGTGTAACTCTTCCTCACCTTAGGTTAGGTAATGGTTTCTTAGATATGGCACCTAAAGCATAAGCAATCAGAGAAAAAAATAGTTGGCTTGAAGCTCATCAAAATGATCAGCCCTTATACTTCAAAAGATATGATCAAGAAAGTAAAGAGACAACCCACAAAATGGGAGAAAATATTTGCAAATAATATATCTGATAGGGGTCTAGTATCCAGAATATATAAAGAACTCTTCCAATTCAACAATAAAAAGACAATAAACCAATTAAAAGATAAGCAAAGGATTTGAAAAGATGTTTCTCCAGAGAAGGTGTACAAATGAGCAATAAGCATGTGAAAAGATATTCAACATCATTAATCTTAGGAACATGAAAATCAAAACCACAATGATTTACCACTTCACATACACTAGGGTGGGTACAATCAAAAAGATAGATCAAAGGATGTGTTGGTTAGGATGTGGAGAAGTTGGAAGCCTCATGCATTCCTCCCATACACTGGGTCAGCTGCTTGGGGAAACAGTTTGGCAGTACTTCAAAGTTTAAGCAAAGAGTTCCCATATGAGGCAGCGATTCTGCTTGTAGGTATATAGCCATATACCTACTTGTGGAGTACACCCAAGGGAACCAAAAACATATGTCCTTACAAAAACTTGTACACAAATGTTCATGGCAACATCATTCATAATAGCCAAAAAGTGGAAAGAACTCAAGTACCCATCAACTGATGAATGGATAAACAAAATTTGGTCTATCCATACAATATAATATTATTCAGCAATAAACAGGAATGAGGTACTGATTCCTACTACAACATGAATGAACCTTGAAAGCATTACGCTAAGTGAAAGAAGCCGGACACAAAAGGCCACATGTTGTATGATTCCACTTACATGAAATAAAACGAATAGAACAAGCAAATCCACAGCAACAGGAGGTAGATTAGTAGTTGCCTGAGGCTGGAGGAGCGGGCAATGGGAAGTGATTGCTAAGGAGTATGAGGTTTCTTTTTGGAGTGGTGAAAATGCTTTGGAATTAGATAGTAGTGACAGCTGCACAAAATTGTGAATATAATAAAACTCACTAATTGTATGCTTTTAAAAGGTGAATTTTATGGCATGTGAATTTTATCTTAATCAAAAAAGAGAACTTGCTCTTCTCATATCAAAATGTACTATAGAACAATAGTAATTCAAAGAGTGTGGTATTGGCACAGGAACGGCCAACTGGAGGCTTGCCTCGTGGAGCAGCACGCAAATGTGGGTATTCGATAATGACAAGGTAGCATTTCAAATCAGTAAGAAAGCGGTGGTGGAGAAGAGCTGGCTCTTAGTTTGTGGGGGAAAGTTAGATTCCAACCTCACACCTCCACAAAAATAAATTCCAGATAGATTAAAGAGTAAATTGTAAGATTATAGAAGAAAACAAAGGAAGACATATGTACGACCTTGAGGAAAGCCACCATAAGCAATATACAAAATGCATAAAGGGAAAGATGGAAAATTTGTCTTTCTAGGAGCTGGAAACTCAGTACAACAAAAGAGATCATAAGTAAGTTAAAAAGCCATTTCTCACATAAAAACAGGGAAAATATTAATATCCTGAATACATAAAGAACTTCTAGAATCCATGAGAAAAAGTCAAAATAACAAATGTCCTGCAGTACTTCCATCTCCGTCCTATAGTTGCCTTTCAGATGATCCCAGAATGCTGTCCTCTATTCAGTGACAAAGAAAATCTCGGCCCCTTTCTCATGGTGTTATGGGATTTCCTCAGCCACTCGACCCCATGTGGTCTTCCTTCTTAGCAAAGTCAAGGTGGTCTTTGGAATTTTGTCTTTGTTGGGCAGAACAACTGGACTCCAAGCCCTGCCCTGGAAAAAGAGAACCACTGTTGTCATGAGTGGAGGAGCCTTGCGCTGACGCGGGCACAGCTGGGACGGGCTGAAACCCGAGCTCTCATTCTCTTCCTCCTTCGAAGACGCAGCCCTTTGCTGCTGGGCCCCGCACGCAGCTGGCATTGAGAGGACTGGAATGAGGAGTGCTGAGTGTGCTTAGCATTCCTCGCCAGTCGGCCACTTAATTGGGGATGTAACACAACCTTTATTCAACAGTAAAATTAACCTTGATTCCGGACAGCTATCTATCTTCACTAAGGAAGTGTCTGTGCAGTGGTTTCTTTTTGCAAGCGATGACATGGTTAAGGAAATGTAATGCTGCAGGCACGTCACACAGGGATTTTGTTTTAGACTTAGAAGAGCTTCCTCTTTCCTGCTGAGACAGATTTCGGCTCTCAACTGGGCAATGCAGCGAGGTCCCCCCTCTCTCTCCTCAACCCCCTTCTTCTCATTTGCTTTTCTGTTTTCATAAGCCATAGATTTAGGCCTCATTTTATTACGTTTCACAGTGTGCTTAAATACCCCGTACGGTTCCTCATCTCATTACAAAAGACAATTTACGTGAGGGTAAAACGGCGATGTCAAAGTGATTTGTTCTGCTGCTGGATTTTGTAAAACATTCTACATCAGGGCTTTCCTGAAGGATGTCAGAGAGACAAGAAGGGAATCGGGATGCATTTTAAACTCCTATTGATAATCTCTCCGTAAATCAGATATTCCTGCCGTGGGTCCTGGCTGGGTCACATTGGGCTCAAAATTAAATATTAACACTGCTGGTTCGACATTTTGTGCAAAAGGGAATTCTATAGCTAAAAACAAGTGAAGACGATTGGAGGCAGTTGGTTTATTCTGAGTTGGGCAAGAAGATATGACTGAACTGACTTTCTCCTCCTTTTAGGGTCACTGTTACTACCATGGACATGTGCAAGGATATTCTGGTTCGATGGTCAGTCTCAGCACTTGCTCTGGTCTCAGGTAAGTGACCATGACAGTGACGGCTCTGATCTTAAGCACAACTCCTGCAGACCACCTCTTTCTTCTTCTGTTCACTCTACAGCACTGAGAGTAAATGTTGGGGCCTCACCTCCACCTGGCAAGACAGAGAAGGCTCTCACTTTACAGCTCGCAAGAGCACACCTTCCCCAGGGTCACAGTGGCTCTTTTGAGGCCATTCTCAGGCCTGGTAGGTTGAAAGTAGTGGAACTGGCTGAGTTTCATCCTCCAAGGATTCTGTGTGTCTTTCATTTATGAGCTCTGATGCTTAAATCCCAATGTTAAAAGATAGGACATTAGGTATTAACATTTAAGATGCTTGCTTAATAAAAACAAGAAGGCCCCCTCTTGTTAGGAGACAAAGTAAAAGAGCTAATTTGACCCAGATCCAGGTGATCTGAACACAGGCATGGATGATAGGGGCTTTGGCTACAGTCCAAGAAACAACGCCCTTCCGCCGCTGGACCAGCCAACCCTGGTGTTTCCTCACAGCCCCTCCTTCTGAGTCACAGTCGTTAGCCGTGAGGTGGCTCTGCTGTGCTCCCCAGGAAAACCAGTTTGTCTGACAAATTTCCAGCTGCCTCAGCCTTTTCACTGGATTTATTTATCGAATTTGTAAACTAACAGCTTGCATCCTTCAAGTCCTGCTTTGCTGTGGCACCAGAGTGTGGTCCTGTGGAGGGAAGAGAGAGAAGGGCCTGGGAGAACGTGCCAGCTTGAGTGAAAAGCAGGATGGCATCTGTGAGTCAGCAGTAACCGCCACATCTCTGTGAGTTCTGCATAGGACTGTGGAGAACCAGCCTCTGTACACACACAGTACACACACCACAACACACACACACATGCAACATACTGTGCACACCACACCACACAGACACACCACAGCACACACACACCGTCCCACACACACCATACCACACACATGACAACATACACACCAATACACACACACACCACAACACACAAACACCACAACACCACACACACAATACACCTTGCAAACTCACCACACACAACATGCACACACACTCACAGTCAAGCTCTGCAAATGCAAGTGATGACTTCACTGGCCCTTGGCAGGGTTTTCACAGCTGCAGATGAAGACAGGAGCCTCACGGACAGTTCACAGGAAATGGGCACTGTTTTGGAAACCTTCCCACACATTAATCCTGACATATAGTAGGCATTTAACGAATATTCTTGAATTAATAAATAATCACCTTGGCCAGCTCCTTATTCACAGCAGAGTCATTTGTGACTAAAATTCTCTAGTAGAACAGAGAACACCCAAGTGCAGCGGAAGCCCCTCCCAGCCCTAATGTTCTCACTGGTGGGGGAGGAGCCAGCAGCTGAGAAGCTTGTCACTTGGTGGGGCCAGAGTCAGTTGTGGGGCCTGGGTCAGTGCTGGCTTATCCCCGGGCCAGCAGCCCCAAGGGAGGGGCTCTCCTGCAGGGCCAAGCAGGGTGTCAGGTGTGCAGACGGAGTGATCCCTCGACCATGCCCCTGAGGGCCTAGCACCTTTCCACGGCACCCTCCACCTCTCATTCCAACCGCATTCACTGTCCCCAGGTCCCCCTATGAGCCACTGCCCATTCTTTATGACACAGGTCACCTGCACACTTACAAGTGTGAGGAGAGAGCATCCCGTCTCCCTCTGCAGTTGGCTTTTGAGGTCAGCACTGTTTTGACATCCATCCTCTTTGGCTTATGTGGCACAGGTCCCTCCCTGTAACTGCTGCATAGCATTCCATTCTACAAGCAGACCACGTCTTATCTCTTCATTCCCTCCACGCTGTGCATTTAGGTGATTTCCAGTTTTTCTCAATTGCAAATTGCGCTGCTCGGCATGGCCTTGGGCAGTCTGTGTCTCTGTGACAGGGCTCGGGAGGGGAGGCGCCTGGACGAGGAACGTGGTTCAGAGGGCATGAGCGCTTCTGCTTGTCCCAACAACAGTCCTGCCACTTAGTTCTCCAAGTGCCTGCCCTGATTTCCATTGACCCTTGGAGTATGAGAGTCCTATTTCCACACGTCTTCCCCAATGCTTAATATGTCTGATTCATTTTTAAGTATTTCCCATTGGAATTGAACAGTATGTGCAAAAGCTAATCCTCTCCGCCTTCACCCTACTCCAGTCCCACCCGAGTAAAACATGGCAGCAAATGTGGAGGTACCCCCGCTGCCTGCTCCTCACTCCTGTGCACGCAACCACACGGTCAGGGCTTGGAGTGTGTGCGTGTGTGTGTGTCTATTTTCATAAAAATAGAGTCATACACATCACTCCACAGCTTACTTTGTCCCCAACCCTATCTGTCTCTCCAAGTCAAGAGACACAGACTCAAACCTCTTTTTGTCTCACTTCATTGAGTGTGTACACACACACATTTCTGCATGCACGAATCAGTTGTAGAAAGCACTCTTCATATCCCGTTTGTGTGACACTATTGGACTTGAAAAGTCTGCTAATCTGATTGGAAGTGAACACGGGTCTTTTGTTGCTTGGATTTGCTGCTCTCCAGTTATTCATTCATTCAGTAAACATCCCCTGAGCACTTCCTCAGTGCCAGCGCTGGAGGAGATGAGGGGCGAGCTATGCAGACGTCTGCAGGAAGTGCACTCCTGGCAGAGGGAACAGCGTGTACAAAGCCCCTGAAGCAGGAAAATGCCTGGGGTTTGCAGAGCAGCAAGGTGGCCCATGTGGCTGGAGTGGATCGGGGAGGGGGAGGCGGTGGACAATGAGGGCAGAGGTGAAGTGGAACACAGGATGGTGAGGGGTCTTGAAGGTGATCAGATGCCCTTTGGCCTCCCCGTCGTTGTGATGGGTGCCTTGGGAGCTCTGAGCCCAGGTCTGACTTAACATTTCCCCAGGTCACTCTGGCTGCTGGGCTGAAAACAGACTGTAGGGGATGCGCGCAGAAGCCGGAGTTCAGCTGGGAGCGTTTGCCGTAATCCCAATGAGAGTTGGGGGCCTGGAGAAAGGTGACGACTGTGGATGTGTGAGAGTCTAGAAACGTTTTCAAGGGTGTTAGAGAGGCTGGCGACTCTAGCATTTGCATAAGCTTCTGGCTGTTGCCTTCTCCCCCGAAAGTGCTGTGTGTCTGAGGCTCGCTTCCCCGAGGTAGCATGGGGCACAAATACACAAAAGGACCAAGTTCCTGCTACGGAAAGAAGTAATAACTGAGGAAGCCCTAGGAAAGCCAGTCACCAGGTAGGGTCTCCAGGACCCGGACAGGCCCCGCATGCATGGTGTGCACTGAGGAGGAGGAGGAAGGAGAGAGAAGCCGGCAGTGGTAAGGGTAGCAAGGAAAACCGTGAAATTTGCCAGAAAAAGGATGAAGGCCAGGGATGCTCAGAAACAAACAGGCTTCCTCCAGCAGCGGCCTCCACACGTTTATGGGGAAGTTTTAAATCACACAACTGAGAACAGGCATAAATGGAGGCGTCCAGGTTGACATGCTTGATAATCAGGTGAGTTCATGGATATGAAATTCTTCATAGGTAAAGAGAAAAGGGGTATCTCCAAAGTATTCCCCATAGCTCCTTTTTATAATAAACAAAACAATTTACAAACCAGTGACATTAATTAGTTTGAAAAAATGAAGATGAACGACGGAGTAGAGTATTCCCAGAGTAATATTCAAATAGGACAGGTCTGCCCTCTGCGCTTGGTAGTGCCTCTCCATCACGGCTCCCCATCCCTCTTCCCAATTCTGCTCCCCAAAGGCACAGGTGACTGTCGGGGTCCCCGGTTCCTCCCACATGGAGGGGTCAGTCTCTGACCAGATTCGGCAGTGTCTGCGTCTCAGCGTCTATCTCTCGCTTCTAGCACCTGGAGAACGTCCCCTCCCAGTACCTGACACAGACCGTAATTTGGCAAAGAAGGACACTGAAATACTTGTGGCTGGCATTTCAGGAAAAGTCAGAAGAGTAAGCGCTGCGTCGTCTGGTGTCGCCCACCAAGACGGGGTGGGCGCAGTAACGGGGAGCACCATGTGGGAACGTCGCTCCTGAGAATTTTCACTTCCCAATCTCTGTGCTGTTGTTAGAAAAGCAGCAGACCGTGCATCAACAGAGAAATTCCGGAGTTATGCAGTCAACTTTATGATCTTGCAAGTGGAGAATCAGAGGAGAGAGAAAGCTGCATTCGATCAACTGCTCGCTGGCAGAAGAATCGATTGAGACTCGAAATAAAGAAAAAATGCTAGAGTAGCACCAGCCTGGTAGATTAGAGAAAGAAAACAGGGATTAAAAAGTATGTTAAATATGGTGTGACCCCAAAATACGTGAAGATCTAAGAACATGGAGGAAAGCTCGAGGGTCCTAGGGGAGACATTAATTAGAGTTCAGCTGATTACAGTTTTGCAGAGAAAAAACAGAGAAGGAACATCCTGCGTTACTTCAGAAAGGCTGATCAAAGATGGGCAGGCACGGAAAAACTCTTCTGGAATGGAAAAGAGAGCGGGGAAGCAACAAGTCATCCTTCTTCATTTGAAGCTTGAAGGGGAGAAGATAAGGGGAGAAAAAAAGCATGAAAATCCCAGTAGAAAGGGGGATTAAAGAGGAAACAGCTCTTTAATGGAGGGGATGAAGTGCAACGTGGAAAATAGGCCATAAAAATGAGTTCAGCCGTGGAGTTTATTCTGACTTTGAAAGGACTCCAAGTCAAATGCGAAGTTCAGGCCATAAGTTAATTTTGTGCTGTATCGTATGTCTCCCCAAGATGCTCCGGCTTCATTAGGACGGTTTCAGTGCAAGTTCGTGATTCTCCTTTTGTGTTCTGGTCTCTCATTTATTCTCGCTGCTTTGTGCCTCACCACCCCCCCACCCCCGCTAGTGAGTACCGAAGCCCACAGGCGTCCCCGTGAGTGTCAGCTACTCGTCGATACTGTAGTACACAGATACCAAACTGTCTTGTGGATGGGCAGAGAATTCTGCTCCTGCCTTAACCTGCTGTGTTTTGTCCTTGGGACAAATGGCCAAGCCTGGCACACTCCTGCAGGAGCATCAAAATGGTCATGTCCCCCAGTCCTGATTTTATTCACAAATGCCACATTCCCACCCCCTCCAGCTCTGCGGCCAGACCAGGAGCTCCTCCAGGAAAGAGACTGTCTCTCGCTATTTCTTCTTCTTCTCTTCCTCTGCCCTCTCAGCTCCTGCTCAGATATCTGGCACAAGGAGTCTTGGGGACTCACATTTTGGATTAAGCTGAGAGTTTTCCCATCACCTCTGGCATGATGGTTAAAATTGGGCTCCCTGAGGAGGAGACTTTGAAGACTTCCCATGGTCCCTCAGCTGTAATGGGTAAAACTCCCTCTTACACTCGAGTCTGGCTGACTCCTAGTTCCATATTTGTTCCACTAAGCCTTTTGCACAATTTGGGTCCAACCTTATTTTTCAGCCTCTACCCTGAGAAAACCCTCATTCTGGCCACACAGTTTTCTAGGTGTTTCCAGAACATTCTCCACGCATATGTCTGTCTTTATCCCTGCTGTCCCTCTGCCTGGAACACACTTCTCTCCCCATCTCTCATTTGGCTTTGGAAGGTCCTCTGTCCCACCAAGGCCCAAATCAAACGATGCCTCCTCCATGAAGCCTACCCTAGCCTCCTAACTCCTTGCTGTGCAGCTCGACCCTCCTTCCCCTGTACTGTCATGGACAGCCTTTAGCTTAGAAAGCACAGTTCCTGTCCCGTAGTAGATGTTTCATAAACATTGACTTACATCCCTGTGTTAAGGCACTGGTCCTTCCTTGCCCCATCTACCATTGGTTGCCATACCTTACTCTTCTTCTGCCTACCCTGTTGTAAGGACCTTTAAGATGGGGACACATTCCATATAGCCCCTAGAGCTCTTAGCCCTGGCCTTAGATGTGGGAGACAACATAAAATGCTTTAAAGAAATTCAATTAAAGGGCAGCCCCAGTGGCCTAGTGGTTAAGTTTAGCATGCTCTGCTTCAGTGGCCCGGGTTCAGTTGCCAGGTGTGGACCTACACCACTCATCCGTCAGCGGCCAAGCTGTGGCAGCAGCTCACATACAAAAAGAGGAAGATTGGCAATGGATGTTAGCTCAGGGCGAATCTTCCTCAGCAAAAAAAAATTCAACTAAATAAAAATATTCAGATACGAGGCTATTTGGTACCTGAATAAGTACACACATTACTGTGTCCTTTGAAGTCTTGCCAATATTTTAATTGTGTGATGTAAAGTTTACCACACCAAATTGCCTATAGTGAAGACAAATATAACACAAAATGCAGGAATACTTCTTGCCCCTATAGTATTGAAAAATAGTCAATCAACTTATTTTTCAAAGGGTAGAATTGACAAGTGTTATAGCCCGTGGAATCAGGAATAACCATTATAATGAAAGGAATTGTTTGCAATTTGGCAATCGGTGCAAGCACAAGCATTGTAAAAAAAAAAAAAAAAAAAAAAAAAAAACTGCATCAATGCAGTGTTATTGTTTACAATTTAGCAAACAAGTTAAATTGACTCATTTGAAGAAATTGACCAGAACTCTAGGCTGAGACAAGAATACTCTACCCAGCAAGAATTTCCTTCAGATATGAGGGAGAAATTAAATCTTTTCCAGACAAACAAAAGTTAAGGGAATTTGTAACTAAAAGCCCTCCATTACAAGAAATCCTCAAGAAGGCTCTCATACTTGAAAAAAGAAAAAAGGGAGAAAGGAGACACAATCCACAGACTAGGAAGACCAATGGATAGAACCAGAACAGGATAGCAAATATTCAACTATAGCATTAGGGTAAAGGTAAGGAAACTACCAAAACAAGGACGATCTTAGCACTCTAACTACAAATTAATAAGACGAGTTGGAATAAAAAATGAAAATAATTATTTAGGAGGGGAAGAGCAAAGGGTCTAAATCAGTATTGGTCGAGTAAGTAAGAGACCACCAGAGAATAGACTATATTATACACGAGATTCTAAATACAAACTTCAAGGTAGACACTAAAATAAAGTACAGAACAGAGTCACAAATCATAGATAAGGAAAAATCTAAGAAACCCAGCATAAGAAATTGCAGTATTAAATGGGTAGTCTAAAGCACACAGGAACAGAAACACAGGAAAACAAGATAATGAGCGACAGATTGACAGCATTAAGTCCACATGCATCAATAATCACTCTCAATGTGAACGGATTGAACTCTCCGATAAAAAGACACAGAGTGGCAAAATGGATTAAAGAACAAGATCCAACAATTTGTTGCCTCCAGGAAACACACCTCAGCCCCAAGGACAAACACAGACTCAGGGTGAAGGGGTGGAGGACAATACTTCAAGCAAATGGCAAGGAAAAAAAGGCAGGGGTTGCAATTCTCATATCAGACCAAGTGGATTTCAAAATAAGACAGGTCAAGAGAGACACAGAGGGACAATATATAATGATCAAAGGGACACTTCATCAAGAAGAAATAACGCTTATAAATATCTATGCACCCAACACAGGAGCACCAAGATTCATAAAGCAGACCTAAAGGAAGATGTTAAAAACAACACAATAATAGTAGGGGACCTCAACACCCCACTCACATCAATGGACAGATCATCCAGACAGAAAATCAACAAGGAAATAGTGGAGCTGAATGAAAAACTAAAACAATTGGACTTGATAGACATATATAGATCACTCCACCCTGAAGGAGCTGAATACACATTCTTCTCAAGTGCACATGGAACATTCTCTAGGATAGACCATATGTTGGGAAACAAGGCAAGCCTCTACAAATTTAAAAAAATTGAAATAATAACAAGCATCTTCTCAGATCATAGTGCTATAAGGCTAGAAATTAATTACAAGAAAAAAGCTGAGAAAGGCACAAAGATGTGGAGACTAAACAACACACTACTGAACAAGCAATGGATCATTGAAGAAATTAAAGAAGAACTCTCGGCTGAGAAAGTAAAAAGAGAAAAGGATCTTAGGAGGAGAATAAGGCGGAGGGAGAGGGGCGGGCTGGGCAATGGGCTGCAGCGCCGGCCGTATCTGAGGACGCCGTGCAATCGCCATCCCCCCGGCACCTCGCAGCTCAGCTCCAGTGTTCGCTCACCTGGATGGATGTGGTTTTTCCAGATCTCACAGCTCCACCTAAATGGCCTAGGGCAGAGTGGTCTAAAGGACCCAAAACTCAGGCACATGGAGATGACCTTGCCTTCACTTTCCTGTCCGCTAGACCATGAGTTCCAGGAAGGCAGGGCAGGCCCGACCCAGCACTGCCTAGAACCTGGCACATCACGGGCTCTCAGTAAACACTGGGGGGATAAAGGTGCCTCCCCAAACTGCCAAGTGGTCAGTGAAACTTAATCCCGACCAGTCCAAATTTTTAAAAAATCTTTAAAGAGTAGTAGATGGTATTAAGGAAGAAATTAGCATAGAGTGGAGCTAAAACCAATTTGAACCTGACCTCTGCACTGTGATCAGCTGCTCCCTCAGCTTCTGTCTGCCTCACCTACACTGGCTCCCCTCTGATCCTCTGGCCACGCCGTCTCTGGCCAGGGTTCTGCACTGCTCTCCTCACTCTTCCTCTTCCTCCCATGGAGATATTCATTCAGCCATCCTGTGTAAACATCAGTGGGAGCCACTGCTGGGTTCGCGGCCCGTCCGCACCGTCTCCAAGGCTGCACTGGGCTCCACCCTGAAGGTCAAGTCTCAGCTCTTCTCAGGCCCCCCTCCCTCAAAACTTGAAATGTCCAGATCCAAATTCCTCTGGGTCCCCAGACTGGCGCCCCTCCTGACCTCTTTTCTATTAAAGGTCAGCCCATCTCAGGCTCATAAGCTGGCCCCTGGGGATCTTTGATAACCTCCTCCTGCACCGAGCCCTGCACATGCCCCTTTACAGCATCGCTTCCATCCATCTCTTCTTTCACATTTCGCCGTCACCACCCTGGAGCAAGCCTCACTCCAAGATTTCTAAATTCCTCCCACCCATGCTTCCTGCCTCCACCCTTCCCTTCACAGCCATCTTGCACATTCCAGAAGGTCATGTTTCAAAATTACTGCTCGATCATATCGTAAGTCCTGCCACCCCTCTGCACTCAAAACCACATGGCTCCCAACGGCCAGCACGTCAAAGCTTCTCCTTCACTCACGTGTCTGTTCCACAGTATTCCCACAGACGTGTACTGATCACCTGCTCACGTACTGATGCCATGCTGATCGTGCCAGTCCCGGTGCTGGGGCCGGCAAGACGAAAATAAGTCAGGAAAATACTCCCTGGGTGTGTCAAGCAGCTAGACGTCATTTTAATGTGATGCTGTAAGTGCTATGGAGTAAATGTGCACAAAACCGCACGAGAAACTCAGCAGAAAGCCGTGAATCCCGGGGAATCCTGAAGGAAGGGATGGCTAACCTGGACCTCGAAGTCACGCATCAGCCTAGAAGGTGGTTCCAGCCAAAGGCTGCCCCAGGAGCAGTGGAGGCCTTTAGGTGGGGACACGGAAGAGGAGAATGCAGCGCCAGCCCGGCTTGCATCCCTCAAGGCCGGAGGGATCACCACCACCGGTTACGATAGAGGGAGCAGGTGGATCTGATAAAGGCTGCTGGGATGGAGGTGGGGACAGGCAGAAGAGAGAGGGAACAGCAAGACAAAGTCCCGGCAGGTGGGAATGTGAAGTGTGTGAGGGACAGTATGTTGGTCTGCATGAACAGTGTGTAGATGGATGAGTGGTGAGGCCACCAAGGCAGCCTGAGGCCTAAAGCCAGGGGGAAGGATAGAGGCGGAGACCGGGGCCCACGAGCCTCGCCTGCCATTTCCTGCCCCAAAGTCCCATCCCCCTTCCTTCTCCAACTCTCCCTGTCCATCCGCACGTGTCCTCACG
Organism: Equus quagga; assembly: GCF_021613505.1. Lineage (NCBI taxonomy): Eukaryota > Metazoa > Chordata > Mammalia > Perissodactyla > Equidae > Equus > Equus quagga. Next base: position 177,913,785 of record NC_060268.1, on the reverse strand, counting down.
GGTCTGGTGTCTCTGAGCACGCTCTGGCCTCCCCTCACCTGTACTCTTGCTCCTTCGAGGCCACTCATCTGGCCCCCGTGCTCCCCATGTCTTCAAGTGCTCCCATGCTCTAAAACCCCCTTCAAGGTCACCTGCTCCACACGGGCCATTTATCAACGCTTCCTCCATCCACGCTGGGCTGACCACCCGTCCTGTGGGCCGTACTTTGCATTCGGAAGTCAGCTGCCCCCTCCCCGGTCTCAGTCCTTGGTGACTGGGGGGGGTGGGGGGTGGGGCTGAGCATCCGGTGTGGCCAAGGACAGGGGAACAGGCCCGGGAGCCAGGTCCATCTGGGGAATCCTGGCTCTGCCGCTGACCAGCTGTGTGACTGTGTGAGTCTCCTAGGCTGGCCGGACAAGCGACCACACACTGGGTGGCTTACGGCAACAGAAATGTATTCTCTCTCAGCTCTGGAGGCCAGAGGCTGACATGAAGGTGTCAGCAGGGTCGGCTCCTTCTGGAGGCACTGCCTGGGGACCCTTTCCATGCCTCTTTCCTGGTGGCTGCTGGCACTCCGTGGTGTATCTTGGCTTGTAGATGCATCACTCCAGTTTCCACCTCCATCTTCACGTGCCCTCCTCCCTGTGTGGCCCTGCTTCTCCTTTTTCTGTCTCCTATAAGCACACGTCATTGAATTTAGGGCTCACCTGAAAGCCAGGATGATCTCATCCTGAGATCCTGAAAATCACATCTGCAAAGACCTTTGCTCCAAGAGTCGCATTCACGGGTACTGGGGGTTAGGACTTGGACATATCTTTTTGGGGAACACTATTCAACCCACTGCAGTGACCTTGGGCTCTTATCGTTGGCTGCCTACTAGTAAAATGGGCTCATGATACCTGCTTTACAGAATTGCTGTAAATGTTAGAGAAAATCAAGAATTCAAGAGCCCGGCTCGTGGCGGCAGGGCAGGGTAAGGCGTGACTGCTTGTGGGTACAGTTTGTTTTGACGGTGATGAAAATGTTCTGGAATTAGATAGTGGTGATGTTTGCACAACTCAGTGAATATACTACAAACCATTGAATTGCATGCTTTAAAAGAATGAACTCAATGGTATGTGAATCATTTCTCAAAAAAGCTGTTGTTTTGAAAAGGAGCCTGGCTCAGAGTGGTCTCTTCATAAATTGTAGCTGCTATTATTATTACTGATATGACAATAATAACTATTCTTAAAATCCTTTATAATAGTTTAATGTTTTGGGTCTTTTGTCACGCCTCCCGAGCCTGGTTATGGATTACATTTGCAGTGGGAAGCATGGGTGAGACATCTGTGCGTGTTTTGAGGGCGCTAGCCCAGTACTGGCACATAGTAGGGGATCGTGAATATTTGCTTTGATTGTTCATCAATAGTTCACATGGAAGTTACTCATTGAAAATAAACCCTGTGGTGCTTATGTGTTCACTAATATTGCTACCATCACTGTGCATCAATCTTATATGAGGTGGGATGTAACATTTTACCCATGAGCTCCTCCAAAAAAAACCCCTGAAATTAAATTTCATAGGGGCTGGCCCAGTGGCGTAGTGGTTAAGTTCAACACGCTCTGCTTCAGTGGCCCAGGTTTGCAGGTTCAGATCCCTGGTACAGACCTACACCACTCTTCGCACCATGCTGTGGAGATGTCCCATATACAAAATAGAGGAAGATGGGCACAGATGTTAGCTCAGGGCTAATCTTCCTCACCAAAAAAAAAAAAAAATTTCATGCCAACTGCATTTCTAACTTATGATTGGCAGCGTGCTATTGAAACCAAAAGCCTTTTCCCAAGAAAATTCAGTTAGCAATAGAACATGGAACTAGCCCAGATAATTCATATATTCTAATCATTATCTTATTACAAGTAGTCAAAATCCATGTACCACTATCCCACTTGCTTGGGACTAGTAAGAAAAATCATAATAGAAACAACAACATTAAGCTGTGTTATTGCCGGGGACACAACTGCTTTGGAGGTTAAAAACTGAATTTTAAGAAGGACAAAAGCTCATCTTGAGGAAATATAGGTAGGTCTCCTGAGTTTTCTCTTTGATAGCTAACAAAATCAATTTAAAATTTTAATAGATTCCTCTTCATTTCCATTGAAGGAAAAACAACAGGATTTTAACATTTAAAGTCAGCCTGCCTATTTTCAAAGCAGCAGCTCCATTTCTCTCGTCCCTTTCCTTTCGACTTCTGCCTCCATCACTCTCGTCCCTGTTCCAGGCCCCACACCCCTCTCAAAACAGCGCTGGAGGGAGGCAGGAGAGCGTGGGGATTGAGAAGCCTGTGACTTAGACACATGGTCCCAGCTCTGCCTCAAGCCACGTGCATGCCCTTGACAGTGGAGAGAATGGCCAGAGCTGCTGCCTTGTGGAGATCCGATGGGTAATAAATGTAATGGGCACAGCCCAGAGCCTGGATCCTAGGCAGAGCACCATAAGGGATGGTCCTTGTCACCCCCAGCCACCTGTTTCTCTTCTGCTCCCTCCGTTGACCATGCCCAGCTCACTGCCCGAGAACTTGGCCTCACACTCCCTGTGCTGGCCGGTCCAGTATCCTCCCAATTCTCCTCCTCTCCCCGAAGAGAAGATACCCACAGGCTTCAACTTTCCCAAACATTGGAGGCTATCTTCTAACCTTTCTCCCCTACTCCACCAAGGGAAAAAGACTCTCAGTTTCAAAGTCTCCTGGATTTAAATTCCATACTCTGAGATACTTCCAACTCCAAGTTTACAACTGAATATCTATGACATTCGACTTTAGTTACATTCGCTTATCTAGTGTGGGGCCAGTAAGGACTGTGAGAACATCAAAACTTTACATCTTAGAAACCCTGAATCCTTGAATTTTGTGTCCACTGTGGTTTCCAGCAATCTCTAGAGCTAAATGATTAATTATACCCAAGACAGTCCAAAGCAATTATTTAATTAAGCTGTATTATAGGCTGCCAATTGTTTGGAGTAAAAGGAAAGGCTTCACCCCATTTTCTCAACATCTGGCCTTTGGATGACTTAAAAGATAAAAGGAGATATGGGAACATTTTTATGACTAAGTAACAATTTCTAGAAATTTTCCATTAAGTAGAAAAACTTTTTTGGTAATTTGCTTCTCCTGATTAGAACTGGGTGACATGTTTTACTGTAAGTATTCAGCTTACTTAAATCCAGTGCAAAATAGACAATGTTGCAGTACAAAATGAAACGTTGGTGTCATTTGCTTTTTAGGGAGGGAAAGTCTGCTCTAGCAAACCTGTATTTTCCCTTCAAGTGTGTTCATTTTCCCCTTTACCCCCCTTTTAAAAAAAGTTCTCTTTCTTAATTTAGGCTTTTTTTAAATCAACTTTAATAAACTAAAATTCCCTATTAGCCATCCTAAGCTTAGAAATCTAAGTTTTATTTTAGAGAACTTTTCAAGCAAGGAGATACAAGCCACCCCACAGAGTTGATGACCAAAGTCATGTCTGTGTGATCTACTTGGAGACACACAGAGACACTAGTTGGGGCGTGAGGGGGTGGGAGGCGGGGAACACAAGAGGATGGCTATATATGATGATTTTTAATCAATCTGTGGGATTTAAAAATAGCCAAAAATTCTTCAGTTACTCCAAATCACATTGGCTCCTCCTATTTCTGAACAGGTAAATGTTATGAGTGTTGGTAACACACAGCTTAGCTCTCCAGTGGTTTCAGATCGTCCCATGTGTCTTGGTCTATCTTCTCCATCAGGCTGTAAGTGTCCCGGGCATGATGTCCGTTTCCCCCACCATCTATAATGCTTCCTAAAGCGGGATGGTTGGAGTAAACCAGCTGAATAATAATGAATTGATTAGTGTGTATTTGTTCACTGGTTGTGTTCAAAATAAATATTTGACTAGTTCAGACCTCATCTTTCCATACTGTTTGAGTATTGAAATACTGTCATTCTTTTAAAATCTAAGAATGTCTAAGTAGTCACCTATAAATGGACCATCAATAAGCATAGGATGAGTGAATGACTGGACAAATAATGACCAATAATGAATGGCCTCAGAGCACCTTACAAGGTCCCTCCTTTGGAGGCAAGCTCAAATTGTCTGAAGGAAACTGATGGAGCACCCAACTTTTTCAGCTATTTCTTAAGGATTAAAGTATACTCAAATCCTTGGGTTGATGAAGTATAAATCATGTGTTACAACTACCGCCCTAAACCATGGATTTCATCTATAGTCCTGAATGTCCTGAAATTATCTGCAAAATATTGTGGATATATGTGAATGCAAATCATTCTGGGGAGAGTATAAGGATGTTCATGTCTCAAAAAAGGCTCAGAGTCACCGTGTTAGAAGTGTCTGTTTACAATCAGATGAGTTTTGCATGGAAATTTTATGCATTTCTATGGTGGAGAGATTGTGATCGCTTTGCTAAATAATGGAAGTTGCTAGATGTGTGGGAAGTCTTTGAGCTGCCAGTTTAATATTACCCAACTTGCCATTTCTCTAAAGCAAATCCTTCTTTCAACATCAGGAAGAGCCTTTTAAATTAAAATACTGACATTACTCATTTCCAGGAGGCAGGACCCAGCTTCAGCTCTGTCCTGTTCCAGAAGGTCAGACATGCATTGTGGTCCATGGCCTAATGCCACCTTCTGTCTCTGCAAGTTAGAATGTTTAGCAAATGTGTCCAATTTTTAAAAGAACTTATACTTTTATTCCCAGACCTAAATCTTAGCACAAAAGGTTCTTGTTTAGTTATTGTCATTTCCAGAAGTATATTTATCTTAATGATGCTGTATTTCACATCGGGGAGCCACGAGTGGCCAGTATGTGGGCAGATGTGTTAACAAAGCATAGAACCTTCCTGAAGTTGTCAGTCTTTAGAATAACCACATTAACAGAAACCTGGTCCATGGATCTACCCTTGTCAATAACAAAGCCATTGCCATTCAAGCCCTGACTAGTGACCTCTGCGGGGCTAAAAGTATCAACGAGTTGACACAGCAGCCCTGAGAAGTAATTATTATTATCTCATTGCCCAAGCGATGAAAGCAAAGTTCAAAGAGGCCAAGGTCACACAGCTAGTAAGTGGCAGGGCTGGAACTTGAACCAGATGGCCGGACTCCAAAGGCTACCTTCTCCGACGTCTCTCAATCGTGTCCTTCACCCCTATAAGGAGCGTCCACCTTTAGCCAAGTCAGGCTCCCCGCAGACCTCGCCTTCAAGCAGAAGTTCTAATGCTCTGTGCACTTACATTGGTTCCTTTAGTCACATATCTCCCACAAATTAAATAAGTAAATACAAAAAAAGAAAAAGCAAGTAAGTTTATATGCAACCTTACATCAGAATCCTTTCAAATATTTAGGAAATATAGTTGATCAGGATGAATCATTCAGATGTAGGATTTCCCGTCTGAATGGTGTCTGCTAATTCAGATATAGTTATGTTCTAAGCAGGTGAACCAGCTTTTTTCTCAACTCTTCTTCCCAGCAATATATCTTTGAGAAGTTTAAAAAATAAAGACTAAATGCAGTCTATTCTTTACCATGAAATTCTGAAACAAGAGATTTCTCAGACTTGTTAAAAGATTTGCAAAATGAATCAGTGCAAACATATGACACAGAAATGCCCTTTCCGATTAAAATTTGAGAATGTAAATAAATTGGTATTTCTCTCTTCATTCTCTCTCTCCTTAAGAACTGGGTCTCAGCCATACAGAAGAAGCTGCCCTTAAAAATTATATATTTTTTCTTATTTCTTTCAACAGGGGACTTATTACGTTTGAAAATAAAACCTACATCTTAGAACCAATGAAAAATGCAACCAATAGATACCAGCTCTTCCCAGCGGAGACCCTGAAGGGCGTCTGGGGGTCGTGTGGATCACATCACAACACGTCGGGGCTCGCTGCGGATAACAGGCTCCCACCACCCTCCCAGAGGCGGGCAAGAAGGGTAGGAGGGAAACCCAATGTTGTGTTTTCGGAGAGCTGGGCGCTCCAGCTAGGGACACCCACTGCTAGGACATCTGGAGAAATTCCACCATCTGGATGTTGTATCTGCGGGGTGGAATCACCCAGTTTATCTGGAGTGGTTGATATCATGTGGGCAGAGCATAATCAAATATGGGACTCTCCATCATTGTCTTGCAAGTGTTGGCCTCACCCTCAAACTGTGCCGAGTGAAGTCGGGCTCAAAGGTCGACAAACTCACCATTGATAATGTCTTCGGTGAGAACCTACTGTGGGCCAAGGCCCAGGGCTACGCCCTACCATGGTAAACAAGACAAGAATGGACCCTCCCCCGCTCTCAGGCAGCTCTCCTTCTTCGGGAGGAGAAAGACAATAATGGAGTTTCTTCATTCACAAGTCTGCTTTACAATTAGGGTCTTCATCACGATTTGCAGACTGTCCCCAGCCTTTGCCTGCCTGCCTGTGCAGAAGTGAACTGAGTCTCTCCACACAGTGTGTTGCTAAGGGGTGTTGCTTCCCCAGTCCATGCTGCAGATGCTGTCCTACTTACCGCCTGTGACTGTCCAAGTGGTCTGTGTTTTCTCACTGCCTGCCCCTGGGTCTGCTCATCAAAGGTCTTCTCTTCTACTCCAGAACTGGGAAGACTAGTTGCCTCATAGAGTCTGGGCTACAGCTCTCTCCCCGCCAGGTGGACAGAAACACGGGGCCCTGACACCCCAGGGTGCAACACTGTGAAACCTCTGCCCCAAATGTCTGGCTGACCCTTTTACACCCAGTGTTATGTGGGCTCCCTAGGCCGCAGCAGAACCCTCCTAAAAAGGAGTGAGGGCAGCCATTCCCCACATTTGGCTGGAGGCCCTGAATTTAAACACCTACAACCAGATAGGAACTTACCAGTAATTTCCTGATTCTTCATCTCTGGCTTTCCTCTTCCTCTATTAAGAAGAAATCAAGAATTCATAGATATGGCATCACTTGTGCTTTCATTTGACAGTCTAGGGACACGATCAAAGTTCCACTTGACACACATTGTCTTTCCTGACTTTAAGTGTTACGCTGCTTAACATTCAACATTTTATAAATACTATTCCTCTTTGTTCATTCCTAATCATTTTTCTAAATTTAAATAGTAAACAGTATCCTAAACAATTTCTTCCCATTCCTAAAATTTCCCCCATACCTGTGGATAGGTTGTGGTCCCCTCACCTGCTCTTAACGGAACCATTTCGGGACTTTTCATTGTAATTTTTACGTTCATTCTTTCCATCCTGGAGTCCTGCCTGTATGACCCTAACTTCCTCTGTTTGTTGACATGTTCCCAAGATGTTCAATGGCAGGTGCTCAGAACCTGTTTTTCTTTCTGTTCCGCATCACGCCGGAGGGAAATAACACCCCATCAGAGACTGTGGCTCACTTTGACATTGACGCTCACTGGAGGAGACAGAGTCTGAACCCCAGGGAGCAGAGTTGGAAGAGCGCTCCCCCCACCCCACCACCCACCCTAGCAGCTCAAGCGAGTTATCACTGTGCCTTTCTCTCCCCATCCCCCATCTTAGAGGGACAGGTCTAAGAGCTAGAATAGCAAAGACCAGCCTCTGTGGTCCCGGGGCATGTTTATTTTACTCTTCAAACTCTCTTCCTTTGATTCCAGACCCCGGATGAGCTGGGATTGAGCTGTCGCCCTTCCCGTCATAAACAAGGGGAACATTTGCATTTTGTTTTCCAGGCGCTTTGCCTTGAGTACCTTGTTGAATACGCATCACCCATGTTAGGAGATTTATAACCTGACAGTTTAAATGACGCTCAGATATGTTTGCCATTGCATTTAGAAGTACGAGCGTGCTCTGTACTTCCCAGCCCTATTTTAATTCTTTAACTAGGCTTACAGCTCTCTAGAACTATGATTGGCACAGTAATTTCCAGTCCTTTTGACTTGGAGAGAGATGGGGCAAACCTGAATAACAATGTTGTTTTGTTAATAATGCATATTGAAGGGTAAATGAACCTTTTCATTGAAAAGGGAAGGCCTCCAACTCAGTTCAACTCTGTTATCAACATTTCTCACTAGAAATAGTTGTGGATTGTTTTTACGGCAACGTCCTTGACTTAAAGCACATCTATATGGTGAAAGCGATACAAAAAATTACTTGCAAATAAGCGGCATACTTGGGAATTGAAATTATACGCAAGCTAGTCTGGGGCAGCACCTTTGGTAAATATGAAAGGGTCACATTCGACTTCTATGCCGCTTACCCGCATCACTTACTCTGCCTTTATTTTACACTCGAAAACCAAGGTAACCGCAGCTAACTCATCTTGTTAATGCAGCACAGCAACTGGGTTTGCTTTCTGCCGGCATTTTTGGGCCCCTACTAAATGTTAACTGTTGCAAAGATTGGTGCACAGGCTGAGATTTTTCTGCAGCTGTTAGCGTTTTTCTTCCCAGAGCAGCAGGAATAAATCTGCACTCAGGCTGTGCACCGGCTATAATATAAGCTTGAGCTATTGTTTGTCATTTTTACAAGGCTCTACATTAGATTTTAGTGAGAACCCAAGTTGCTTCTGGAAGGGAGCCCACAGACGGAGAGCATCCCATTCAGGGCTCTCCTCTGCAGGTTTGTGAGTCCAGCCTGAAGAGTCCTTGCCGCTCAGCTCTGCTGGGACATGCTCCTTTCCTCTCCATCAGCTACGCATTCAAGAGCGCCAGCTCATCGTAACATTGGCCTTGAGCAAGCTGTAGGGAAGGCCACGGCTGGGTACATCCACTGCTGGGAAAAATCACGTAATACATCCCAAAGGCAAAGGTGAATTATGTTTGAATTATCCTCTCTTTGGGGATCACCTGTGCTCCTGTTCCCCTCCGTTAGTATGGATAATTATGAGTTAAATGTAAAAGTTGACGCCTTCTCTAGAAAGCAGGTTTTGCTTGGCCTACTGAGTACAAGAAGGACAGCCCATCATGGAGACACTACTGTGTTCCCTCAAATGCAGCCATCCTGAGCTGGACCAGTGCCATTGCTTTTGGGTTTCTAGACAACCTGTCATATTTCTTTAATAGAAGCCCTAGTAGTGGTGGTGGTAGTAATAATGATAATATATGTTATATGTAGAGCCAAATAATAGTTCAATATCAGGAACTGGCCACAACTGTTTGAAGACTCATTAGTTATAGCAGGCCTAGTTAATTTCTCTCTAACGTAAGCATCCTCACTTCCGTAGCTCCTCTAAGAGACCAGAGGAAGTTCCCTTACTGCCTTAATGGTTCTTAAAGCTTGGCGGTGGATGACAGCCAGCACCACTGTTGCTTCCTTGGCCCTGGGCTCTGAGCGTCTGTCAGTGTGAGCTGAGGCTCCCACATCTCCAGGTGTGGATTCCTATGGAGACTTGAATTGATTAAAACTCTGGATAAATAAATAACAGATCTCACTTGTGCCATTGGTGTTTTGGACTCAATTCCAGTACTGCACATTTGTCCCCATTAACATTCAGTTCATCAGATTCAGCCCATTCTCCCAGCTTATTGTCTCTTTTGCTTGTTAGTCCTGCGGCCTGTATATTAGCCAGGCCCCAGAGGCCGCAGCCCACGCACATACAAGGGGAATGTGCTTCAGCCCCATACAAGTCATGGGTAAGGATGGTGGAAACCAGGGCTCAGCTTATAAATATTCATAAAGTGGCCTTAGAGTCAAGACCTGGAGGCTCGCTGGAGCCAACAGAGATCCTTCCTTACTCAGAGGCAGATAAACCAAACTTTGGACTCGTTTAGTTTGCCGGTCTTGCCGTCTGTGGAAACACTGGCCCTGGTTCCGTGGTGGTGGTTCTTTGTTGTTTGGTTGTGTCACACCTGAATCAAACTGTTTGCCAGTCTCCATCCTTACTGCCCCAAACTCGTCTGGCTCTCACCTGCACTCTGGGCTTCCTCTCTTGCCTCCCTATAACCCATTCTCCTCCAGCAGCCAGAGTGATATTGAAAAACATCACATTCAAGGGCTCCCCATTGCTCTTAGACTATTAGACTGCCATTCAACCTGCTTGCCACGGCCCTGCCCCCTGCCCACATCTTCAGCCTTATCTCATCCACACTCTACTGACTCCTGACTCACTACACTATGGCCATTCTGCCTGTTGCTATGACACTCCAAGTCCTCCCCAGACTCAGGACTTCTGCTGTTGCTGTTCCGTCTACTTGAAACACCATTCCTGCCACACTTTCTGCACATACCTGCTTCTCATCCTCAGGTCTCAGCCAGCTTAGTCCCCCTCCCCCCTTGTTTCCGTCATTGCAGAACCCTGTTTCTTTCCTTTATTGCAGTTTTCACAGACTGTGCTTTATTTTTGTTAACTCTTTATTGTCACCTCTTTTCCCACCTCCCTTCTAGAGTGTGAGCTTCGTGAAGGCATATCTTGGGTTTCTTGTCCATTGCTTTATCCCCAACACCCAAGATAGTGCCGAGCATATGGAGAGCTCCCAGCAGATATATGTGGGATGAATGAATGATACACATGTGAATGGCCCCTATCAAGAAAGAGTTATAATGAGGATGCTTGTGACCCTAATCTCAACTTGCTTTTCTAACTTGAGTTGAATTCCCGGTGCCAGAGTTCTAGTGGCAGCGTGTTTGAGGGATAATCTGCCTCTGGGGACTTGTCTGTGATGACTTCAAGAGGCCCAGGATCTGGTTCCCTCCTGAGCAAGGCTCCAAGAACGCCTCAGTCTCCACCTTGCAGCAGAGCCCGCGGGACCGTTCTCAGAGGCTTATGTTCCTATCCATTTGGGGAAGGGCTTTTGTTTATAACCCAAAAAATGAAAGTTCAATCAAGCAACCAGTTTCAAACGTTGCTCTGCATATCAAAAATTTTAAACAGGATTTTTTTTTAAAAAAACTGGACAGCCCAGCTCGGTGGAACTCATGTGGAGGTAATTTAAGGCCCTCTGTGGGTGCAGCGCATGGGAGAGTGAACTTTCGCAGCCATGAGCAGGCCACTCCCCCATGGCTTTTTATTACTATGTGGTTTGGTTTCTCTCTGAGCTTGCAGTTCTCTGAATTCACGAAAAAATTGGGCCTTCTCTGAAAACTGCAGAGACAGGAAAATCGTGATCATGTGTTTGTTTTCATTATCTGAAACTGTGTATTTTCTAAATGATGAACCAAGGCCACTTGGTAATATCCCCTGGTTGTTTATTTCATCCTTTTGCAGTCTGGAAGGTGTAAACGTCTAAACAACCAGGGCCCCTTCTGAATTTTTCAATGGGAGATTAATTTATTTTTTCATTTACAGAGCTCTATTTTCTTCTGTACGATTAGCTGAATCTGTTAATGGTTAATCAGGGCACTGTGGGGAAAAAAAAGAGACTTCCGCTTGTTTCACACCTCAGTTGGGAAAAGGGGCAAGATCTTCACACTTCCAGAAGGTGTCTCATTTTGTGTATACCAGTGGGTACCACTGGGGCTAATCTGTTTTCCTTTATAAGGACTTAGTTATCACCATAAAGCACGCCTACAACATATAGTTACAAAGCTTGACTTTCTTCTCTTGTAATGTTGTAAAAGTAGGAGAAATGATACCTTTCACGGTGCTTTGTTTTCCCTTCCTCCATAAGGTTTCCAGATTTCTTTAGGGATACCTAAATTCATGAATCAGCTGCACAGCTGGGCGGCAGGAGGAACACTGCTATGATACAAACATTTTTCTTGTAAAAATCTGTTTGGAAGATCCCGGACTGATGGGGATTTGTTTTATAAAAGATGTTTCCCTCAGGATTATGTGACTGCAATCAAAGCACGCCTTGGTCATTTTTGCTTTTGTCTGGAAGCCTGGTTACGGCCGGCAAGGTTTACGCGTTAAGCAGTGTGTGTAGCTGACTCATAAACCAGCAGGCTCTGTCAGAGGACCGAGACCCGCTCGACCCTGTTCCCTCCGCCGACATTTGATTGCAGAAACAGGAGGCTTTGTTGTTCTGTTTTTAATGTTTGCGTTTAGAGACCACCCTCCATGAATTGCTCTCATTCTCCTAAAAATGCCTTTGGGATTCTCCCAGTAATTCAAGAAAGAGTGCAAATGTTTCCTGAGGAAACTTGATTAAAACGTAACCCACTTCAGAGGCTGCCTTTATGTGACAGGGAGTTCATGCTTCTGGGGCCTGACCCTTCTCCCGGCCCCACCCCTTTATATATAATTTCCATGTTCTTCTTAACTATTTCCCTCTTACAAAATCCCTTTTTGCCCGTGGCCTATTTCAGTCTTTTTTTTCTTGACATTGTTTCTTTCTGTTCTCTTTCTTTTGTTCCTTTCTGGTTTTCCTCCTAGCACCTCCTTCTTGCCTGGCTCTGTTCTCTGTAATATCAGCCTGGCTGTTCCCTGTTCTCCAGACCACCCGTCTTCCATTGCTTCTGACCAGCTTTTTAAATGATCATCTGCAAGATATAAGCTCCCTGGAATGGACTGCTCACTGTTTTCCCAGAAATGTTATGCAGTTCCTGCTCAAAATAGGTTCTTCTCCGTTTTCTCAAATCACAAAACTGGACCATAACGGTGAAGGGAACGCCCATGAGACCCTGAACGCCATCATCCTCTGTAGTGATCTTCAAACGTACTGGATACGGCCCGAAACGAGCGGCCACTGCCTGGCTCCCATTCCAGACAGAGCCTTGGATTTGCTCCTTGATGCTGAGTTCTGTTTAAGTTTTGTTTAATAGTGGCTTTAACTTGTTCTGATCCTACAGTCAATGATTCAGCAGAAAGATCAGATTCCTTTTCAAGGGTTTCCCAGATGGAAATGGAAACTGGTCCCTCACCTTGAGAAAGTTTTACAGAGGTTGTTGGGGTTGGAGGTGAACTTATGGATGGAACGGAGGGGTGGGAGCTGGGGGGACGGTGAGGACAGAGGCTCGCCTTAGTTAAAATGTTTGGGTCGAGAGAGATTGACAGTGTTCTGGAAGCCCCAGAAAGACAGTAAGCGAAATTAAATCCGTGTTTCCTTTTGACAGCATAAAAGAGAGACCCTCAAGATGACCAAGTACGTCGAGCTGGTTATTGTAGCAGACAACCGGGAGGTGAGAACTGTTTGAAATTTCTCGGTACAGTTGGTTAAAAAGAAGAAAACAGGGCAAAGAAAATTTTTAGCAAATTATTACGTGCTTTAATTGACCTCATTTTCTATAAGCCCTTAAAAGCATTGTAAACAACCCATTTAAAAAGTGATCTTCTGATATTATAAAGTATAAATATTAAAAATGTATCTGCTATTACAAAATAATTGCAAGAACTGCAGAAAAAACAGAGTTGCTCTGTAGCTAAGCTCTCCAAGAGGGAGGATTGTTTGGGAGAAATGGCAGATGGCTTTTGATTGTATTCTAAAACATTTGGGGGGAACTTAGTTTAAAACTGTCCAATATGTCCTGAACCAAATGAGTGAGTGAATGAAGGCTGTAGAGACACTGCAGAAAAAACCTACCTTCTGACGTGTGGCTTGAGGCTGTGTTAGGTTTTTCTTTTAATTCATTTTTATTTAGCTTTCTTTAGATGATCTTCTCTGTATTCCTTCCTTGCCTCTACTACATGTTATGAATTAGGTGACATTTTCTGGTAGATTCACTCCGCACATATGAATGAAACAGGCTTGACCATTTCTCAGAAAACAGTTCCCATTCTGGAGGTCAGATTAGAAGGCAGAAGGGGGAATTTATTAACTTTTTAATCCATTCTCCTCTGTGTTGTTTGACTTGTTGCCATGGGCTTCTTTTACTTTTGCTATTTAATTTTTAAAAACAAATAAGAAATTTCTGAGGAAGTTAAAATCTAGTTGATGATATGAAAAATGGCTTTGGACTGCCTTCTGGTTGTCTGTTTTCTCTTTGCCAAAACATGTCACTGCCTCCATCATTTATGAGGCTGGAAAACTCACAGAAGTTACTGTCTTGTGAGCGCTTGGCTTGGGTGAATTTCAGGGAGTTTCAGAACGTCCCTAGACGGGGAAATGACTGGACAGGAGGGGAACTCGCTTCACGTAAACCAGGGAGGGTCCCGAGTGGTTTATAAAGCCCCAGACTTCACATTTCCAGGAGCTGGGAAGATGAGATTTGATTGCTATTCTTGCTGTTATTAATGCTGACATTTAAAATTATTAAGTTTCAGAGGCAAGGAAAAGATCTGGAGAAAGTTAAGCAGCGATTAATAGAGATCGCTAATCACGTTGACAAGGTAAGTTCTTTTGCAGGTAATTAAATCACTCAAATCACGTAAATGTTTGGAAATGAGGGGGAGGGAATGAAGCACACCTCATCTGACTTAGTTAGCCTGCAGACCCAGTTCGGCCTCGGGTCCTCGGCTGAAATGCGGTCTTGCGCTTCCTCTGAGCACGGTATTCCCAGGCCTGGAGCAGCTGCGGGAGATGCCAACCCCACTCTGTGCGGACTGCGGTGGCCTCGATGCTTCTCCCTCCAGGATCTCTTCTGACCAGGCAAGGGTCCAGTCTGAGGGGATCTTGGACTCCCCATTTAGATCCAAACCCCTATAGGATGTATCCAACCCTTATGAGAACTCCCAAGAGGGCCTCTTCCCAGCTCTCCCTGGGTGGATCCCACAGGTCCCCTGAGGACAGGTTCTCATTTATATGTCCCTTATAAGGCCTCCACAGTCCTGGGACACAGAAACTGACTTTCAGCTCAATCAGCTCTTGGAAAATCCCTCACTGAGAGCTAGGAGGTGGGGAGTTCGCCCTTGACAAAGGTGGTTTCAGAGCTGGAAGAGACCCTGGAAGTCTGTCTAATCCTGGGAGTGTGTGCTCACCAACGCTCCCTATACTACCTGTTCACGAGGAGATGGTGAAACAGTCTATGCTACCAGCCCTTCAGCAACACGCCCTGCGGGGGAGAGCATCAAGCCATTGGTGCCGATGGCTCTCACCCTGAAACAGAGCTTCTCAGACTTGCCTGGAAGCTTTCAAAGGCATCGCTGCCTGGGTTCTGGCTGGGGCCTGGACAGCAGGATCTCTGGATACTGGCTAAGTGGTTCTCATGGGCGGCACGGCTGACAACCACTGTTGTAACGCAAGCGTAATTCTCAGCAGTAGCCCATCTCCCACCTGTAAGAATGGGCGAGAGGGAAAAGGGACCAGCTCGTTGCTGAATCTTTCACAGCCAGGATCCTCTGCAATGGTCACATTTTACACATAGCAGGTTGAGGATGCCTCACCATACCCATGTTTCCAAACAACCTTATTCTATTTGAGGTGAGTTTTCAAAGTTTTCAGAAAAGTGAAAGCACAAGCCCTTCCAGAAATTCAGTTCCGTTCTACAAGGCATTATGGACACTGCCAAGCACTGTGCATCAAGAATTCAGAATAGAGTTAAGTTTGTACGCTGTGCTTTGGTGGCCCAGGGTTTGCCAGTTTGGATCCTGGACACAGATCTGCACACCACTCATCAAGCCATGCTGTGGCAGCATCCCACATACAAAATGGAGGAAGGTTAACACAGATGTTTGCTCAGCAACAATCTTCCTCACAAAACAAAAATTCAGAATGCATCAGATGTGGTCCCTCCGCTCAAGGAGGTCGCAGCTTCACACAGAGGCAGACTCACAAACCACTTAGCATGGTCCAAACGTGATAGGAACTGGGGTGATGCTATCACTCGAGTGCTGTGGGATGCAGAAGAGGACCGCTTCCTTCTTCCTGGGGCTCAGGGAGTCTTTGCAGGGAGGGGACTTGAAAAGGATGATTTCACCAGGAGCACAGCAGAGGGGGACCTGGCTGCTCTTCACGGCACTAGACACAGCAAGTAATTCCGTGCAACCAAGGGCGGGTGTGCACATGTGCCCAGATGGGTAAACGTGCAGACGTGTGTGTGCGTGCACAGCTAGAGCAGGAGGAGATGAAGATGCAGGGGATTCGGTGGCCAGGGCCCTGAATGCCCCACAAAGTCATGTCAATTTTATTCTGCATCAGTGGAGACCAGGTGGATGTTTTTAAGCGGGGGAGAGACATGGGATGATACAAAGCTACCCCTGCAGTCAGTGAGGAGGATGGAGTCACCAAAGACAAATAGGGCTGGGAGGGGTCTGTTGCCACACAAATTATAAAGACCTGCCCCAGGGCCGGGGAAGTGAGGATGTGAGAGGGTCAAGGATTAGAGATGTTGAAAGGGATGTGGTTACTAGTTTATTGAGCAGTTACTGCGTGCCAGTCTCTAAGTGCTTTGCAGATGCGCCCAGATACATCCTATTACTCCCACTTTTAAAGCAGAGGAAGCTGAGGTTAACAGAGGCTAGTTAAGTAATGCATGTGTTCAAGTAGCACTAAAGGCAGGACCAGGAATGAGCCCTGGTCCCTGTGACTGGTCCCCACAGGGGCTTTTGGCCTTGACTCTACCCACTTGCTGTGGGTCCCAGCCCACCATAACCAAGCAGAAGCAGAGGCTGAGAAGAGTGGGGTCCCAATGACCACAGCTTTCATTGCAGCACAGTGGCAGGTGGATGAGGCTTCATGCCCCTAGGGAAGCGGGAGCAGGAGTTTCATGGGGTGCTCCAAGCGGTCAGAGATCTCGGCTTGGCACTCAGAGCAAGGCTATGGCTGGATGGAACTCTCTGAAAGCCAGAAAAACACAGACAGCCATCAGTATCCTGGAGTGATACCGTCCTCATCCGCCAGCCCTTTGAGGCAAGTCAGACTCCCAGGCAGCCCATGCTTGCTGATGTATTTTAGTAACCACTTTTTGAAAATTAAACTTTATGCCAAAGTCAAGTGGACGTAGGAGGATTTTTGTAAATGGCGAGTCCTTCTGGCAGGGAGGGTGAAGGCTGGATCCTGGACCTTCTGCCGGAAACCACTAGGAGTTAGGCCTGGTTCTCAGTCGGGGCTGGGCGTTAGAATCCCCTAGTGAGGTTTGTTCATTTGTCTATGTGTTTACTTTTTAAAACGCTGATTCCTAAGTCTCAGTGCAGGACCCTGGTTTGATTGGTGGGTGGGGCCTTGGGCATGGATACCTTCCACACTCTGCCAGGGAGGCTGGCGTGAGGCAGACCGAGAGGCACAGAGCACAAGTTCTTCTCAGGCCTTGGAAGTAAAAGGAAACCATGGGCGATATTAAACACAGACTGGTAATCGCTGAAATCTCCTTTTTAAGTGATGTGTTTGGTCCTCCATTTGTGTTTCTTTGCATTTTATTCTATCTGATGCCTTGCTTCAGTTTCCAAAACCAATAACAAATTGGAGATTTGTTAATAACTTGCACTGGAAATTAAAGAACATTACACCTCAGAAAAGCCCTGACAGACCCGATGGAGTTTGCCAGCCTGGCTGCTCATGGGTTTCTGGCCGGGAGAGAACTGTTGCCAAGCACACATGTGCGTCTGTCCCCAGCAGACCCTGAAGACCTGGATGGGGGTGCCCAGGCTCCTGCAGATGCTCTCTAGATCCAAGTCTGCTAACTAACCGATGAGTCCTGGCTCTAGCAAGTGCTCCAAGCTTCAATTTTGCAACTCGATAAGTAGGAGTGTCTCGGCCCAAAGAACAATGATTGTTCCAGTGGCAACTTCCTCATTTGCAGAAATCTTGGCTCTTCTTGGCCGTTCTAAATGAATAACTGCTTGGCTGGCTGCATTGGCTGGAAGGGAAGAGGGAGAAGGACATCCCACACTGACAGATTGAGAAGTGATATAGTGACAAAGGTGACACTCTGAAAAGTTCAGGAAATTCCCCCTGTAGGTGAAAAACATCTGATGCTCATGCTTGTAAACAAACCCTTTACATAGGAACTAAAAGACCCTTCCCCAGGCCCTGATTAAATGGCAGGGTGGGAGCGGGCATGTGCCTGCCCGAGGAAGTGATTGCCCAAGCTTCGCCTCTTTAACCTTTCACCTCCAGTCTGTCCCACTTCATACTCATTAAGAAGTTAGCACCAGGGGCCAGCCCGGTGGCGCAGCGGTTAAGTGCACAGGTTCTGCTTCAGCGGCCCAGAGTTCGCCGGTTCAGGTCCCAGGTGCGGACATGGCACTGTGTGGCAAGCCATGCTGTGGCAGGCATCCCACATATAAAGCAGAGGAAGATGGGCACGGATGTTAGCTCAGGGCCAGTCCTCCTTAGCAAAAAGAGGAGGATTGGTAGCAAATGTTAGTTCAGGGCTCATCTTCCTCAAAAAAAAAAAAAAAACAGCTGCAGATTTTTTAAGGCTGAACCTCTGTGACCTACTTCTGAATGCATCTTCCATGCATTTCGTTTCTTCAGGCAGTTTCCCTCTTGTGTGAGTTGTCTCCTCTCCCAGTTGCTGAAGGTTGCAAGTTCCCATGTTGGACCCCAGGGGACTGCCCTTTAATTCTACCCAATTTTTTTTTCAGGTCCGCTTCTTCCAGAAAGCCTTTCTTGACCTCTTTAGCACAGCAACCGCTGAACTTCCTGTTTGCACCCTTTTCCTGGCAGTTCTCTCTATTGGGATTAACTGTAATAGTGGTTAAGAGTCCCGTGCCTTGAGCCTCCTGCTGACCTCTGAGCAGTTGAGAGACAAGGGCAAGGGCATCCTAATCCTTGTTCTTGTGCCAGTGCCAAGCCTAGCAGACAGCAAGAGCCAAGCAAATATTTGTTGTTGCTATGTTAATGGGTGAATTGATTCAGCTGGTCTCGGGCTGTGTCCACATACCTTCTGGAATTCATAGGCCAAGCAGGAAGCTGCCAGGCTCCACCTGACCTTCTCTCTGGGTCTGGGGTCGCCGTGGGTCATCTTGAAAGGGTGTCTGAGCACTCAAACAGGGCGGCTGTGTTACTTAGTGGTTTAAAACCTGGGTGCCAGGGCCAGCCTGCCTGCATTCCACCCCGAGCCATGTCACTCATGCCTTGAGTGGTTACCTGATCCCTCCATACCTCAATGTCCTTGACTGTAAAATGGGAATAATAATGGTTCTTAACTCATAGAGTTGTCATGAGGACCAAGAGAGCTACAGCCTGGAAAGCACTTCACGCTGTGCCCGGGACGGAGTCAATGCTCATTAAGTATTAGCTGTGGTTATTATTAGGAAGAACCAAAAGGAAGCCACCGGGAAGAGCCCTGGGGAGGACATTCGGAGCAGGCAGTAGAGGGATTATGTGATGACTTGAAGGGAGTCTAGCATGTCTGAGAGTCGGTCAGTAGCACTGCTTTTGGAGGGGAGGGAGTGTATGTTATATACTTTAATGAATGAAATCTGCTCTAAGGATGTGATTTGAGAGGGCTAATAGATGGAAATTGTAACCCACTGTTATAATTCAAAGCTCCTTGATTAGTAAGCACTGAGCTAGCTCTGAGAAACAATGACAATTGGTTCTTTCCAGACATTAGTTACTACTTCCATAAAGCTGTCGTCAGAGGCAAACATAGTGTCGCCTTCACAGATGACAACCTTGCAGCCCACACAAGGCACCTGACCCTGAGGATGTCACTTAGCAAGCTGGTGTGGACATCAGCACTGGACCTCCTCCATTCCTGCTTCCGATCACTGTTACCTTTGGGTATAACACAGCTGAAAGTGCAGTCTCTCCGTCCAAGGACAGCAGCCAGACGTGTGCAGTCAGAGTTCCAGAGGAGTCCAGCAACTCAATTTTGCCTGGGAAGCCTCAGCTGAGAGCTTGCAAGTGGATACCACAGGCCAAGCGATTCTTGATTAAAAACAAGCTGTTGGGCAGCATTTGGGTTGTATAATTGTCTCATTAACTTATTAATGTAATGCCTGTAATTGTTATCTGCTTGAAACGAAGTTGGACTGCTGCATCCAGTTTATATTCTGGGATGTAGTTCGTGCTCCAGTGGTGTTCTGCTAACCTAATGCTCACCAGATGCCTGTGGGGAGATCGGCAAGGGAAAAGATGAGCCTGCCTTGCGTGGGTCAGCCCCCGAGGTCAGATCTCAGCCGCGGGGAGTTTATTGCTCTTGAGCTCACCACATTGGAATGGGACTCAACGATCAAATGCAGAGCTTCTGTGATTTTTTGTTACTTATTGGTCCAGATGCTTCTAGCAACTAAGAATAGGACCTGCTCATATGTGGAGCTGGACTTTGGCTGCTATCACCAGCCACGTCCTTCTCCCTGGCTACCTGGAGTATCAGAAGATGATGACTTTCTCATTGTGTACTGCCTCACACGTCACAGGCGTTGAAAGATTTTACAGCCAGAAAGGTGATCCCATGTCCTCGCCCCCCGGGCCCTGAGCGCACAGCCACCTGCCTGTCTACGTGATGCACATGGGGCAGCACGGTAGCTGGGGGCGAAGGGTAGTTCTTACCTCTGCGCTGACCAGTCATCCTGCCCAATCAGCTCATCTGGGACAAAACTACCCCTCAGCCATTGCCAGAGCTGCTCTCCGTGCCTCTGACCCAGAACCATCCGCCTGTGGAGAAAGGGCTGTAGGCTGAAGTCAGGAATACATAAAGATGGGGACCAGAAAGGCAATGAGAAGACTTGCTTTGGGTGATGTACCTGAACCTTTATTTCACAAGCCTGTAAAAGAAGTTTCTTTCCCAGATCTTTCCCATGACAGCGATGGTGAGCCAACTCCTGACTGTGAAGAGAATGATCATTCAAGTTCCTGAAGAAGGGCTCTGTTTGTGCTTTTATCGTTCTGAAAGCTATTGATTTGCTCATTTAATTAAAACCTCCTGGGTTGATTATAGGTGACAGAATATGACAGTGTCAGCCAAGTCTGAGTCTTTGCTGAAAAACTAATACAGATTTATTTTCAGTAACTAATAGATAGAACATTTTGCTTAAAATGAACAAATTATTGTCCTTGGCAGAATGTCTGAAAGATCCTAATTCACTCATTGTTTTTCTTGCAGTAGATATTAACTGGCAGCCCTTGGCTATAATATAACTACGTTAGCTATAATACACATCTATATGCACATTTTAAATCACCAATGAATCATTTGAAATATATGCTTCCATACAAAAGAGAACAGACATCAAAAGGGCTAATAACTATCTCATTGGTCAGCGACATTTGAGAACACAGTTAACACATCCCTTTGCATCACACACTGCAAATATCTCTTAAATTCTAATGCCACAGGAGCAAGGGAGCACGGAGATATTTTTTCATATCATGTCAGTCTGCTCTGCTCTGCATGTTAAGTTCTCTTTAATGTGATCACCAAAGAGTGCGTGTCTTCCTCAGTTTTACAGACCCCTGAACATTCGAATAGTGTTGGTCGGCGTGGAGGTGTGGAATGACATCGACAAATGCTCTATAAGTCAGGACCCATTCACAAGCCTCCATGAATTTCTGGACTGGAGAAAGATGAAGCTTCTACCTCGCAAATCCCATGACAACGCACAGCTTATCAGGTAGGACATCCACTGTCTCCCCTTTGCTTAGGAGAGAATGACCTCAGCACAGCCGCTCTCCTCTTAGCTTCACCTGCACAGTCCCTGAAGCCGCACCCGCTTCTGCAGAGCACACTGACTTGTGCAAGGGGCTTCTCAGCCCACATCAGTGGGGCAGAGGCCGTCCCAGCCAGAATTTGGGGTCTGTGGAGAAAGTCTCCCTTTGGGTCCCCTGGAAACCTACCTCTCTAGCTGATATCTTATTTCCTTCTTCTGTCACCTGGCCATCTTTCTCTGTGCAACTTTTTCTAGTCTTAGTCTTGATATAAAGTTGTCCTGAGTAGGCTGTTTTTTTAAAAGTTCATTTTCTTTCATTATTAGTGAAAAATGTTTATGCATGATCTAAAGACAGTACATTAGGGTGATTATTCTCAGCTGCCTGGAGAAAGATAGTCGTCATTCCTCCTTCAGTTTTATTGTTACTCTTTGATTTTCCAGATCAGAGAATACCAGCAGAATAGCATATTAACCTTGTGTTTGTCTTTCAGTTAATATATATTGAGCACCAATTAGGAACCAAATATGTTTTAGGGGCTTGAACATAATGGTAACCAACACTGTAAACCCTGCTCTTGGGAGTCTCCAGTCTATGGGGGAAGACAGCAATAAACAAGGAAATTTCAGAGAGCAATCAGTGTTGTAAAAATAATAAAACGGCCCCATGGCCAAGTGGTTAAAGCTCCGCGTGCTCCACTTCAGTAGCCCAGGGGCATGGGTTCGGATCCCAGGTGCAGACCTACCCTGCTCGCTACCCATGCTGTGGAGGCATCCCACGTACAAAACAGAGGAAGATTGACATAGATGCTAGCTCATGGCTGGTCTTCCTCAAGCGAAAAAAGAAGAGGATTGGCAATGGACGTTAGCTCAGGGGGAGTCTTCCTCAGCAAAAAAAATTAAATAAAATGAGGGAAAACACAGCCATAATGTAATGTAATATATTGATAAGATATTATAGAGCCAGCCCTGGTGGTCTAGGGGTTAAGATTTGACACTCTCACTGACACAGCCCAGGTTCATTTCCCATTCAGGGAACCACACCACCCATCTGTCAGTTGTCACGCTGTGGCAGTTGCATGTTGCTGTGATGCCAAAAACTATGCCACCGGGATTTCAGATACCAGCAGGGTCACACAGGGTGGACAGGTTCCAGACTAAGATGAGAGGGAAGGACCTGGCTACCCACTTCTGAAAAAATTGGATATGAAAACCCTGTGAACAGCAGCGGGGCACGGACTGATAAAGCGCCGGAAGGTGAGAGGATGGCGCAAAAAGACGGGGCAGGGTTCCACTCTCTTGGGCACAAGGGCTCTAGGAGTCGGAATTGACTCAACGGCACTAACAAGAACAACAAAAGATGTGACAGACACTTTTATATTTAAAAGAGAATACATTCTTATCAGAGTCTAAGTTGATATGGAGTAGATTTTTCCTGAAGTGACAAACTTTTTATTAAAGTCTTTAAACAGTTTATGCCGTTGTTCTTTTGTTCTCATGTAGCTCATATCACTGAATCCAAAGCTTTGGAGTGGGAGACACTTTGGTGAATAGGATCCAGTTTATTGAACATTATGGAAAGTTAAAAACAGTCCTACTCTATCCTCGCTTTAGAAAATGCCTACATCTGAACTGAGGCTGTTGGCATTCCTTGATAATTTACTTTGGCCATTTTCACGAGGTTTTTTCCCCCTGCCTTGGATATTTGTGGTTGCCTCATATTTTATGCGTTGATTAACTCTGAACTACGAAAAGTAGAGTGAGAGTGTTTTTTGATTTTTTTCCCAAATGGAGACTGTCCAACTTGAACATCTGGAAGTAAATTAGCCTCTTATGTACCCTTATTATTTATATACATGTATAATTATATCTGTTAAGTGGTCTATATAGATGTAAATAGAAAAGCGACAATCCCTACTACTGTACGTATGAGTGTAATAGGATGAGTGGATGGATGGATGGATGGATGGACACATACATACATACATAGATGAGGTTTTATATTTATTTACCCCCTTTTGTCTAGCTGACCACTGTCAGGATATCTAACTTTTCAAACAATGTGTGCAAAATCTGTGTATGTACAAGGCCAAGATAACACGGGTAAGTCATTTGTTTCCCTTAAAGGAAATCAAACAAATACAAACAATGTTTAATTTTTAACTCATGCGGTTAGAATTAACAGCACTTGCATTAAACAGGTCTTGATGTCATTAGACTCATTGGTCAAGATTCCATACAAAGAGAAAGCCTGCAGCTGGGCCATGAGGTCCCCTTCCAGAAACTTCCTCCCAGGGTGCCGAGGCTTTGTGGGGCCTTACTTATTCTACTCTGGCTCCAGAGAAGCAATCATTTTTCTGCCAATTTCACTTTTGCAAGCTACATTAGCAGGACATTTTGAAACAGTTTGAGTTTCTGACTTCATTGTAGTGTTACACAGGAAAGCCAAATTCAGCTACAACAGAAAATCTAGTAAAGCCACCTAATGCATTTCACTGAGTTAACGGTAATTCCCTGCGACTCTTTTCGGCTCTTCCCTCAGCAGACATTGTTTAAAAGGAGCAGCTCCGCCTCAGTCCATTAGGAGATAGGCAGGATACAACTTCTAAAAGTCATGACTGGTCTTGAAAACAAAAATCCGAAAGGATTATGGGACCGTGATGCAACTGGAAAATAAATTTTAAAGGAACTAAAGATAAAATCACCTGTAAACAGAGCCTCATGCTGCTATATTCGTTTTTGCATATGCTTTCGCAGTTCCTGTCAGAATGCAGGAATGTCCAACAGAATTTCAAATATTAACAAATGTCTTCATTCTATATTAGTTCAAGAAAGTCTTCTCTTTTATTTCCTAGTGGGGTTTATTTCCAAGGGACCACCATCGGCATGGCCCCGATCATGAGCATGTGCACGGCCGAGCAGTCCGGAGGAATCGTCATGGTAAGCCACGAGCACCAGGGAGCCGCCAGCGGTGTCCAGGGCCCTCTGCCCTTGAGGATCTCTCAGGAAATCACCACTTTTATCAGACTTGGTGACATTAAGTCCTTTCCTTTGCTGCTTTCTCGATTTAATTCTGCCCTTCTGCTAACTCTGTTGATGGCTTATATATCCCACAATATTTTAGGGACTGTTTATAAAACACATCAAATTGCACACAACAAAGGTGAGTGTGTAAAAATAGCTCCCTGGAGGCCAGACTACCCCTTTTATGGAGAAAAAGTTTCAACTGGGAGTTTGGTCAAAGCATTCCAATCCAGGAATTCCTCCCGGCATTGGGATGAGCCAGGGCGCTGGGGTTGCCCTCATCACTCAGCTTGGACGAGGCTGTGGTCTCAACAAACATCACCGGTAGAATGGTTTTTTGATGGTTCTGCCTCCAGGCCCCATAGCCAAAAGTCTGAGGTTTTTAAGTATTTACCACTGCAAATGCTTTACGTACCTCCCAGCCAGTGTCCAATTTGTCTTTAGAATAACCTTGTTCTTGGGATTCCGGCAGAGACCTGGGTTTCTTGCTTTACAAGGATAATTTTGTCGTATATGGGCTATATATGTTTGTGAAAGGAAGTAAAATGGGAAGACTATTTTGGACTTGCTTCTTATGAACTGAAGAGGGAGGCAGCTTTGATAGGCTGCCCCACAGGGGACTCCTGCTCCACTCCCTCACGTAATTCAAGGAAAGGTTTGAATTCTGTGCTGGCTGTCCCTGCTGTGAAAATGCAGCGTCCCCTTTGCATCAGCCCTCGGACAGCGAGAATCCTCGGAGATCATGCCGCCATGTTCATTAAACAAACAGAACTTTACCCTTCCAAGAAACCGTGAATTCCTCCACGTTTTTCAAACAGAACGTTGTGAATATTCTGTTGTATTAAAGGGTGGAAGGAGTAATGTTCTGCTGACTATTATTTTCATTCCACATACTGCCCAACCTAATCTTAGTGAATATGCACGGCAAATGTTTCCTTCTTCTCTGGGCAGTGTTGGTAATCTATGTAAACATGGACTAAATTGATAGGCTGGGGAGGCTGTTTGGAGGAATGGCATCCACTCATTGGATATCTGCCTTGAACAGGCTGCTCTCTGGTTTTCTTTGAACCTGGGAGCCCTGTATGTGATCTCCACCATGGAAGTCATTGGAAACTTTGGTTTTTGTTGGTGCCAGGTTAATTTCAAGTCAGATCCCAACTGTATTTTTGCAGAGCAGCCTGTGAAGTTTTAAGAAGGAATAATTTCTGTTTCATGGTTCTATGGTCAATTGCTACTGACTTTGCCACTTCAAATTGGCGTAAATATTTTTTAGAGCTAAAACTGAATTCCTCATGTGCGTGGGAGCTTCTGTTACTGCGGGTGTTTAAACCTTATAACCAATCTGATCATATTAAGTGGCTTTCTTTGATTCATATCTCTTATTCTGTTTCCATACAAGCATCTTATCAAGATTCCTTCTTTAAAAGCATACAGGAAAGCCTGATTTTTTAAAAAATGCCTTAAAATGAATGCGGGAAATGACTAAAGCAAACGTGTACTGCAGTAAGAATCAAGTCAAGGCCAAAGTGAATCAACAGGAACTATGTTTGACCGACTTGGCAGCAGTTAGAATGATCCTTAGAGACATTTCTTGTTGAATCCACATATAAGAGAAGCGTCAAGCAGGATGAAAGGTCACAGCTCCTTAATTTCTATAAAATTCATGAGATAAACAACACCAACATCGTGACCTGATCTGAAACTTCTAGACTAACTCTATTGTGTCTTTAAAGTTAAATTCATGGGTGTTCCATGTGACTGTGCCTCATTCAAGGACTCACAAATCTGAGAGGAAGGAAATCATGTAGTAAGGAAGCAGAATTCCTGATCAGATTGAAAAAATGAGTTTTGCTACTGTTTTTCTATTTGTTCAAGATAGGGCAAATCATTAATTTAGTAACTTAAAGCCATGCCTTTGTACCTAACTAGGCTAAAACAGTCTTGGTTTGGGGATAGTGCCGTGAACAAAGATGTAGAGATTTTTCTTATTACAAGCATAAACTGTTTATCAGGGTCTCTTAAGAGACATTCTGTTTATAATCACCTCTGCGTGAAAGAATGTAAAAACAATTTGACAATTAAAAGCAAAACCAAGATATTCAGTGATAGAAAAGAATCAGATGTAGGGTAATTTTTTAAGGATGAATTCCTTGAATTTTGTGCCAAAGCACGCTAAATTCAGCCCTCCACGTTCTTAGGCTGACTACATTCTCTTTGCCAACGTGTGTTCTTCTTGAGCATTGATTTCCTGAAACATATTTGTGAAGCTTCCTACAACAGGAAACTGTAAAATCTAAACGAAGTAATTTATTAGGAATTTCATCTATTCTAGGAAAAACCTGGTTCCTTGACATGCCATTCTTTTCTTAAACTGAGGGCCAGTGCGAGAGGCAGCTACAGCTGTAACCACCAACAGACCAACAAAGTCTGATATGAACACACCGTTATCAAGAGGCCCCACAAGTTATTTGTATCGGGAATAATGCTTTCTCTAAAACACAGTATCGCTGTTTCCTGGAAGCCTCTTGGAAAACTTCTTATCTCTTTCCTGGATTCAGATAAGTTACCTTCATTACTCTGTGGTGTGGAGGCCTCTTTAGAAATACCACTCATGGTCACGATCTCTGCAAATCACATTCACTAATTAATTAACTAATTTTAGTTTGTTAAAGTTAAGTCACAGTATTTTTTCAGTTAATTTCTAATATCATTTAACCAAGCCATCCATGCGCTCCACTAATTTAGGGTGGCCAAGCAGGGCTTGCTGAATGGAGTAACCATGTCCCAAACCAAGAAAAAGATCAAGTGAACCCCCGCAGCAAAAATCAGAGAATCAGGACACCCCCATCCATGTCCAAAGTCTACCTGACAACGCAAAGGGCCAACAAAAGTGAGGCACAACTGGATTACAGTCTTAGTTCGATGACTCTTCAAACAGAGTACTCAATGTGGTTAGCTTGTCTTGGGAATTATTGTGAATTTTCCAAATATCCTTCTCTGCTAGGTAGACGGGAGGGGGCATGTTCAGTAACAATTGCTCAGGTCTTATTTAGAATGCCACAAGTAAGCTTCTCCTTACCAACTTTGTATCAGCATCATCCGATCCAGGATAAAATGGTAATTTTGTTACCCATGAGGGAATGAGATGATTCTTCCCAGGATGTAGGACAACTTTTTGCTTCATTTGATACAACGGTATTTTCCAAGAGATTGTAGGAAGTAGGATGGAGATGATTGCCTTGATTATTTCATGTAAAGACACAAGAATCCTATACGTATGCATGAGGTATGCATTCCTCAGCAGAAGGGACCCCAAACTGGTTTAACAAAATGTCAAATCTTTAAGTTTGAACTGAATAATGGGGCTCTATGTTGGTTTCTTAAAGGGGAATGGATTCAGTCAAATGTTAATGAAAGGTAAATGTCCGGGAGGAGAGGGGACTGGCAAATAGGCCAAGGAGATGTGAACTATACATGTGTGCTTTTGTGTTTTCTTTGAGGACCATTCAGACAGCCCCCTTGGTGCGGCCGTGACCCTGGCACATGAGCTGGGCCACAATTTCGGGATGAACCATGACACCCTGGAGAGAGGCTGTAGCTGCAAGATGGCTGCCGATAAAGGAGGCTGCATCATGAACCCTTCAACTGGGCAAGTACTGATTCTCCCAGCTGCAATCATGTCAGGCACAGCTTGACATGCATACTGTAAACAACTGGGCAAAAAGCTCCCTGGTTTTCTGGCTAGAGCACCCATGGAAGCTTCCAGAAAGAAATTCCTTCCCAAGTAGCAAGAGTGAACTGTGCTACTCTGAGTCATAGGCAACCAGATTACAAAGCCACATGGCTTGAGGATTGACCTCTTCCCTGAGAAGTGGTGGGGATGGATGCTGTCTTTGTTTAGAAATTGCAAATTATCCTACAAGCCTAGCATGCATCTTTTATCTGAGCCTACAGCTCCAGTGCCCCAGCCATCTGAGAGCCTGGTGAACCCACTGGGCAAGGAGGGTCCCGAGTCTGCCAGAGGGTGATGGGTAGGAGGTGCTTCTTGCCCCTGGGTTGGCCTAGGGCACATCTGAAGTGTGTTAGTACCTTGGGGATTAGTAGTGTTTTCCCACCTGATACCACATCACCTTATCGGGTCTTAGAGGTTTACATGAAGTGACTTTTCTGTTTCAGTAAATTATGCTGTTCCTCCTTATTTAATGCCTTTCTGAAACTCTGGACTTGGTTCACCCAGAAAAAAAAGGAAGACAGTTTCATTATTGGAGCATTCAAGTGAGGTGGAAATAGATGCGACTTGGAGTGATTACAGATTCTGATGTGTTCTTATACCTCGAAGGGCCCGTCCCAAACTAGAATGTGGTGCTAACATAAGAGGATTTTCACTAGTGAAGGAAACCACGCACTTGCTACAATACCATAATCTGTTTTTAGATTTCTTGGCCTTCCCAACACTTGTCTTCAGGGCATTGCCCAGGCTGAGCCTGCTCCCTGGGTTTGCTGAAAGGAAACACTGGGAGCAAGAAGTGAGGCAGACCAGCAGCCCAAAGACTGGCCTTGGTGAAGACCTGCTGGCCACGGGGCAGTCAGCGTGTGAGGGAGGACGTCTGCTAGAAAGGGTTAAAAACTCCAGAAGAGGGATGCATTGTTACAGAATGTGGTTATGCTTCTGCAAGATGTAGCTTTGTGGGGCTCCTGTCAAATGGCTCGAAGGGCATCCCGTTGCCCCTAAAACAAAGACCGATAGAACTGCACAGCTCACATCATAGGCATTGTCCTTCATGTGAGCTATGGGTGAGGCATCTTATTACAGCAAGTTCCTGCTTTTTCTGTCCGTCACCACCATCAGCACAGAGCCTTCAGGGGGCATCATTTTTGCTCATGGTTCTGTCTTAAGCACAATTCAGGGGACTTACGAAGACCTAACAGAGGAACTTCCTCTCTGAGTCTGTGATGACAGAAGCCGAGGACCTGAGCCCCGTGTGAAAATATCTTAGGCCAACACCAACAAGAAGTGAAATATTACAAATCTCTAGATACTCACAAGTGGGGGTCCCAAAAGGGAGGCAGGTTACTCTGAGAAGTAGTGTGCTCCTTGTCTTTTAAAGTGTCCAGGCAGAGGCAGATGACTGCTGGTTGGGCATTTGGGGCAAAGCATTCCTTCTTAGGGTGTGAGGTTGTCCAGGGGACTGTGAGTATCCCTCTGTTTTCAATATCCCGCCAGCCCAGATAGAGCCCAGCATCACTGGCCAGGATGCTGCGACTCTCAGAGAATGAGGTTGGTGGGAAGTTGGTGTGCAACCAAGTGGCCTCTGTGCTTTCTCATTCTTGATGAACTCAAAGTGGCCACGGGAAATTCACTCTGTGCTTAATTTCCCTGAGTATCAAACAGCTACTAACATATCAGCCTATATGCCTCCAGAATTGGTTCTCAGTGATGAAGAAGATTATATTGTTAATGTTTTAGGATTCTTGATAAAAGAAACAAGTGAAAGAGAGGAAAATCTAGATTGGGAACACCAGCCTGGGACTGATGAGGCTTGGTAGCCTCAGTCTGACACCAATTGTTTTTGGTAATATAGGCAAATTAGTAACCCCTCTGGCCCTTATGTTTCTCATCAGTAAAATGGGTCAACCTTGATCCTTCCTTCCTTCCTTCCCTCCTTTCTTCCTTGAGTAAAGCCCTTCAAATTGGAAATTCTTCATGACAGTGTTTAAGGATACCAGCCAAATTACCCTGTAGATATTTGAAAATCATAGGTAGAAATGGTATTGTTAAGAGCTCAGCAAATCATTTAAAAGGCTTTTTTTTTCTTAACAGGGGTTTGCTAATAGCCTTCCCTTGATTTATACCTTATTAGCCATTTCTGTTTTCTCTTTTGCTGAGCTTGTGCTTTTGTGTAAGTCTTTTCTATTTGGTTCTCATTTATGATCCCACATTCCTGTCCAGAGAGTGGTGTTTTTAATTTTCTCAGATGGAAAGAAACTTCCTAAGCAAGTGGGTGAATTAATCACAAAAGCCCACAGCGAGGGGGAGGTCAATCGGCCCAGTCAACCCTCAGTCATCCATCACCCATTGCAGAATTTCCAGGCTGCTTTTAATCTCCACGATTATCTCAACGTGGTCATTCTCTTACCTCATAGGGTCCCCACGAGGGTGGGAGAGTGGATTAAGTGAGATCATGTGTCTTTGTAAATTGTAAATCACTCCGCAAATATACGGTGGTATTATTATTATTATTTAGCTCACAGGGACGTTGAAACTATTGAGAAGTTAAAGGCCTTTTTCAGAATTCTTGCTCATAGTTGCTGGAAAACACTTCCAGTGCCATATGACGGTCACTCAGCAACACGCCCACGGTTTCTGTGTAAGGGGCTCATTTTAAACTGGCCCTCGTCCAAACACCAACCTTCCTCCTGACTTCCCCCCACTGCTGATTCAGGCGTGAGCGGTGAATGTTAAAATGTGATTTACGTCTTAGCCCCAAAGGTGGCTCTCAAAGGGATGAATCAGTGACTGCTTTCACGATATCACAGTCTCCCAGAATCAAAAAGAACCAAGTGTTACAGATAGGTTAAAGGGGGAAAGTGTATCCCTTAATATATATATCTTGTTTATTCTTCATCAAAACACTCCAGAATCCTAACTCTGAAAACATTCACCACTGCCATCATTGACAAATTGGACCCGAAGGCCTGAAAATGCTAGGAGTGAGTGGCTTCCTTTTAAATATGGGTGTCACGACTTCAGCTGCGTGTTACAGGAATGGTGGGAGGCGGTTTCCTTGCAGCTCGTCTCGTTAATTACCGCACGTCTTTGAGTGTGTGAGAGTGCGTGTTTTATGTCTTTGGATGGTTAACATTAGGACCTGTCTTGGAAATTACTCTTTGGCAAAAGCAGTATCTGGGGATTCACGTGGGAGTTTCAACTCACTTGAGTCCATCCATTAAGGAGCTTCTTGGAGCATTTGGTCTTAAGGGGTTGAGGACTAAGTATGCCACATTTATGGGAGTAAGAAAAATGTGAATAATTTGAACACTTTTGGAAAAGAATACTTAGCATAATAGTAAATGTCACTTCCTGGAGTGAGAGAAAAAGCAGTATTAACATTCAAAAATTACTCTCACGGCTTCCCTTATTTATTGCAGCAAGTTTTCTGTTAAAATGAGAGTTGGAGTCATAGAGCCATCTCGTGAGGGAACGCGGCTCCTGCAACTTGCCGCGCCCCTGGGTAGACGTCGGGCTTACAGCCGTGCACATGACAGACTCGTTTCTTGCCATCATGGAACTTGCATTCTAGTGGGGAAGACACAACTGGAAAACAGTAAATAAAAAGCTGCCAATTAGAAGGAGTGCTGTGAAGGGAGCAGATGGAGAGGATGAAAAGGAGACACGTGGACTGCGGGACCCAACTTTAACTGGGGTTTGGAGAAGACCTCTGTGTGGGGGTGACATTTAAGCGAAGACCAAAAGGAAGAGAGGGAGAGAGAGCCTGCAGCGATAGTGGAAGGACGTGACCTAGGGCGGAGGGGACACCGTGCACAAGGGCTCTGAAGGGGAAACGTTGCTGACAGGAGGCCAGTGGCTTGTAGGGCTGGATCAGAATGGGGTGAGGGCTGGGGGACAGTGGCGCTGGTGCTGCTGGAGAGAAAGAAGGACTCTGAGCGAGCCGAACCCAGGCTGCCAAGGTGTGCATGACTTCCTCCCCAGCACAGTGAGAAGTCACTGGAGGAAAGTTTTAGGCAGGATGGTAATATGATCTGATTTCTCTTTTAAGATTTCTTCACTTTTAAGAAGATCACATAGCATCAGAACTATTGTAACTTGCCAAATTAGGGGGCTTATTGTCTGTAAAAAAAAAAAAAAAAAAAAAATACATGAGGCTTCCTGTAAATTTCAAAGGCAATAATATGTAAACTCTAGTTTTATCCTAGTGTAATTAACAGGCCTCAGGAATCCGTTAAGAAGGCTCCTGCATTAGCATTCCAGGTGATGTGTCGCTCCACAGCCTCCCACACTCACGGCTCCAGTCTAGCAAACTGGACAGGAAAGATTCTTTTCTGTTTAGGATTTCCATTTGCTTGTCCTGCCATAAGCATCCTTTAAGGACTCTATTTCAAAGAGCCACAGAAAAGCACTTTTACTGTGTGTGTGTGTGTGTCTGTGTGTCTGTGTCTGTGTGTGTGTCTGTGTCTGTGTCTGAAGGGTATCACTGCCAGGGTTCCCATGCAGATGCTGAGATTAGGGGTTGGGGGCTGTTTGGTTTTGTTTAGTCCAGACTGGTAAATGGCTCCTAAGCCAAGAATGTGCTCCCGGCTGCCAAGAGAGAGGGGAGAGCAGCGGACTGAGCGCCCAGGATAAGGTAGGCCAAGGGAATACGTGAATGAGGGTGACCCCTTGCTCTCCAGGGTGTAAATAATTTACATTAAGCTGAGGTTGGAGGTTAGGAATAACATCTACAACTAGGTCAAATAACCATGTTTAGGGAGGAGGCGTTGCCGTTCTGCTTCCTCAGAACTTTGTCTGATTGGCTCATTCAATTCCATTTAATTCAACTCAGGAAACATTCACTGCATACCTACTTGCTACACAGCTGTCTGGATGTGCAACACATCTGGATGCCCTCCACCCAAGTTCAACCTTCTCTAGT
Organism: Equus quagga; assembly: GCF_021613505.1. NCBI lineage: Eukaryota > Metazoa > Chordata > Mammalia > Perissodactyla > Equidae > Equus > Equus quagga. The sequence continues at coordinate 177,880,803 of NC_060268.1, read as the reverse complement.
GAAAACCGAGAAGACATCAGCCCTGCCTCTGACTCAGGACAAGCCCACTGCAGGAAACCGAGTTAGGCGACCAAGCCTAGAAAAACCACTCATTGACTCAACCAACATTCACTGCGCACCTGTATGCCAGATCCCAAAGAGCAGGGTGGGGGCATAGACACAAAGGCAGGAAGCTGGCCTTCTAGGAGCTTATATTGTGGTAGGGATGACAGGCAAGTGATGATTACAGACCAGAAGCTCAGGGCTCTGAGAGGGGACGTTTCTGGGAGCCATGGGGCTCTCATGGGGCACCTAATCTAATCTGTTTACCCAATCATGGGTATCACAGCATCTCATCTATAAGTATTTCAGTGTGTGCCTCTAAAAGATAAGGAGAAATTTTTAAACATAATCTAATACCTTTTTTAAAGTGACCAATAATTCATTGTGAACAGAAAGCAAAGGTTGGAGGGGCTGGTGCACAGGGAAGACATTCTGGAATGAAGCCCTGTCTGAATTGATCCCTGAAGAGATGAATAGGGTTAGGCGGACTCTCCCAGAGAATTCCTCGCTTGTATTATGGGAAAACTGGATTTCTTTTTGAGAAGGCCTCTATCTGAAAATGTGTTTCAAGAGTCTAAAATAAACTGTGTCTTTCAGTGAAAAATTCCCCAGAGTTTTGGATGTAGCAAGAATTGATAGAAATTCTATGTATCTGCAAAGTCTATACTCTTTGTAGAACTTGCTTCCTTGAAAATCAGTGCAGAATACATATAATTAAGACTCACCCCCTTTTGAACCTCGGGGAGCTGAGATCATGGAATACATTTATCATAAAGGGATTTTACCAAAATGGGATCGCAGGAAACTTTCTCCACTTCAGCTCTTCATTTGAAGGTGGCTCCTTTTTTCTCAATGAAAAGTTTAAGGAAGTCTTCACTTCCTTCTTCGAAGGGGAAGGGAAATAATGGAAGTCTTTATCCAAGGGAAAAACAAAGGAGAAGCAGCTACAAAATGAGGAACTCTCGTAACATTAAAACACTGCTGGTCAGAATCCATTTAATTATCCAGCCAGAGTAAATCGTTGGCTGCATCCCGACATTATCATAAGGAGGAAATGAACTGGCAGGAGAGGTTCTTGACAACAGTTCAAGAGGGCACATCCATAGAGAGCCTGTTCTTGTTTCCTCTCCATATAATTAGATATTGCTCACTGGAAAATAAAGGAATTCGTCTACAATTAATGCAGTGTTGGAATACCAGAGGGCATGGTTGAATCGTCCTCCCCTCTTAAGCTGGACTTAAAACAGAGGTCAAGCTAGGGAAACGGGTCTGCATGGCCACAGTTCCTGGCATATCCAGAACGGGGGAAATGACAGTAGGCAAGCTTGACTTCGACCTTAGAGGACTGCATTCAGGATGTCATGTTTCATCCGTAAACTGTGTGAGGTGGGTATGATTAGACCCATTTCAAAGATAAGGGAGCTGGAGCTCACACAGTTAAATGAATTGCCGGCCTTTTCAAAATGACCCAAGCACAGAAGCCCCAAGGCGGAAGGCCAAGTCACTGGGAGGCAATCTCCTGCCTTCCCACCTTCCTATGACTTAGCTCAAATAAAAATTTGCAGCAGCTGTAAGCCTCAGGAAGAGGAGAAAGGCATCTATCCAGGGGTGCTGGTCCAGGAAAATATGCTCAGCTTCCCACTGCGGGCTTTGAGGATGCTCCACGCAGCAGGACTGAGGAGGAGCCGGGCAGCCGTGCTGTCAGCCCTTCCGGCATGTGTGTCACGTGGAAGTGGCCACGGGTGTGTTTGCCAGGTTTGGGCTTCATGTGAGGACGGAAGCCTCCGCAGTACAGAGCAGCATCCCTGTGTGACTTCTGGGAAGTAGGAAGGCTACCCCATTTTTAAGCCATTTAGTTCTGCAAACATCCTTCAGCTTATGTTACAAGAGAGAATTATTTCCTGTCCTTGCCCGTTAATCCAGCGTTTTACTTGTGGTGGAACATGTGTGAAAACATTACAGCTGAAATTCTGCCACTCCCTCCCCTCCCCCATACACACCTCCATGGCTTCCTCCTCTCTTTGACATGTGGCACGGAGGCCGCAGTGTGAGGTCAAGGGTAAGTTCTGGGCCTCTCTGCAACCAACAGTTCAGAAGGACCCACTTTAAACACTAGATAGGAATTTTGTCTGTTTTGTTCACTGCTGAATCTCCAGCACCTAGAACACTACCTGGCATATAGTAGAGTGCAATAAATTCTTCTTGACTGAAAGGAAGGATGGATAGAAGGGTGGATGGCAGGATGGATGGATGGATGGATGGATGGATGGATGGATGGATGGATGGAAGGATGGATGGATGGAAGGATGGATGGAAGGATGGATGGATGGATGGAAGGATGGATGGATGGAAGGATGGATGGATGGATGGATGGAAGGATGGATGGATGGATGGTAGATGGGTGAATGGGTGGGTTGACAGTGGAGAGGTAGGTGATGGTGGATGGGTAGATGGATGATTGATGGGTGGTGATTACAGCATAATCAGATGTGTGCAGAGTGAGGCCGTCTCTTCAATTTTTGTGTGATGGCTACACCTCTGGGGAGAAGATCCTGAGGCCGTTGCTTTTACACTAACTCTAGCATTTGCTGCACTATTACCATTTTCATTTGTCGTACACCTCGAGTCATTCCACAATGGATTTACGACAGCTTACAAGAATAGATCCAACACAATAAATAGAAAAATAAAAATAAAAAAGAATAAGGGCTGAGAAGCCTCAGGTGAACAGGTGGCTGAGTCCATAGCTTTTTTTTTGGGGGGGGGGGGGGAAGATTGGCCCTGAGCTAACTACTGCCAATCCTCCTCTTTTTGCTGAGGAAGACTGGCTGAGCTAACATCCGTGCCCATCTTCCTCTACTTTATAGTAGAGGTGGGGTGGGACACCCACCACAGCATGGCTTTTGCCAAGCGGTGCCACTTCCTCACCTGGGATCCGAACTGGTGAACCCCGGGCCGCCGAGAAGCAGAACATACGAACTTAACCACTGCACCACCGGCCAGCCCCCCCATAGCTTTTTTGTAAGACTCCATGGAGTACTGGGAAACAGGAGCAATTTGCTCTCAAAAAGCAGAGTGCTTCTGGAAGTGGCTTCTCCTGAAAGCCTTTGCTTGATTTAGCTAAAGTAGGAGGAGGGGTCCAAAATATAAAACTGAAAGTAGTTGTGAGAATAAGACCCCACAGGCCTCATGGACCACTTTCCAGTTTACAAAGAACGTTCACATCTCCTTTTTCATTTAATTGCACATCCCTGAGAGAAGAAGACAGACACAATCACCTCCATTTTATAGATGAGAAAACTGAGGTTCACGAAGGCCCCATAGTTGGTCAAGATCAGACTCAAGATGTCAGCCCACAGCTCCTGGCTCCTGGTGCATTCCTGGGCCCCTGACTAGGGATCTGTGAGCAGAGAAGCCTTTGGTTCTCAATCACCAACAGGGATGAGGGGGAGTTCTGGTTGCCTGGATTGCAACGTCAGCATCAGGAGATCAGTGAGGCAAGAACAGGGCCCGTGCAGACTTCAGCCCTCATTTGGTGGCTTGCAGGTATCTACTATGATCACTTTTTCTAACATATTTGATTAAAAGTGTCTTGCTTGTTACAGACTTGCAGAGTCAACAGCAGCCACTGGCATGATCTCTGCAGGTCTGTCTGCTGGGGTAGAAGAAAGGACAGGGTTCTCTCGGATGTGTGAACTCTCCCTTATCACCTCCGCATCTGTTTATGTCTGCCAGAGCCCTGTCCGGAGTGAGCCCCCCGCAGAGAGAGCAGCCTTTTCTTGTCGTGAAGCTGAGAACCTCTTCTAAGATGCTGTCTGTGATGGCTGGGTCCCCTGCCCTCTCAGGACTGGGTTTAGAGGAGACAGCCATGAGAGCACAGAATTGAAAGGTCTGTTTTCTGGTAATGCATGGAGGCCTCCTGTGCACCTCAACTGACCAGGGCTCAGTTGGTATGTTTCTTTATTAAAAATTCTGGGAAGTTACATTTGCACTTTAATTGGTTTCAAGGGAGGAGAAGCAGAGGTCAAAGTTCACGTGTTAAAAACATGTATTATGTGCCGCAGAGGGCTCCATTCTGTGACCCCGTTTTTGCTATTAACAATGGAAATGTCCTACTAAGGACATTTTTAATTATTCGCTCCTGGCCTGGTGGTTTCCTTTGCCATCTGCGGCCCATCTGGTGGGCCCACTGGGCCAGCATTTGGTCCTGATGCAGACACTTTCCGTTCCTGGAGCTGACGTGAGGATGAGTCCTTCTTGTAGGCCCCCCGAGTCCCGTTCTGTTGTGTGAGCCAAAGTGCTCAGTGTCCTGCTCACGCACCCCTGGCCGAGCAGAGCGTGGACTCAGTTCTGCTTCTGTCTCCCATCACACCCCAGACGAGTCCTCTGTGAGAGTCATGCTGCTTTCCAGGTGGGTGACCGTTTCCTCTGCCCACAGCTTGCTGGGACCCGAACAGGCTCACAGGCTCGCTCAGGTGGGTGTGGTCTGGCCTGTGCTTGACCTGAGAGGTGCTGGATAAATCCTGACACCTGGCTTTGTTTTCCATCCCACCTAAGACCTTCAGGGAGGTGCTTGAAGGCGCTCTTGGGAACCTGCAGGGCCTTGGGGCTTGCTTTTACCTGCACCTGACTCCAGGGAGCCCAAGGCATCTGGGCAGCTGCCTGTCTCCTCCATTGATGCTGATGCTCCTGGCTCAACCATTTGTGCCAGGTCATGCCTGGGTCTGCCCTGGGGCCCCTGCCCTGGGAGTAACACCTGGGAGCCCCTCCTGGAGGCCTCCTGATTGCCCTAGAGGCGAGGCGGTTGCATGGGAAGAACACTGGCCTTCAGGTCAGAGAGCGATAGTTTTAGTCCTGACTCTGGAACCACATGACTGTGACCTCAGTTTCCTCGTGTGTAAAATAGGAATGATACAGTCTGACTCACAGGGTGTCGATGAGCAATAATGCCCCCCAAGCTTCTGGTCCATGGCGGGTGCTCCCTAAAGAATGGTAATGCTCTTGATATTTATACTCATGATCCCCAACGTGCAAGGCAAGATGAAGTCACAAGAATGAGAGGACCTCCCTGAGCTGCGCCTCAGTCCTGCCAGGCTGCGGAAGATGAGGCCAGTCACGCTGATGCAGACATCCACCACCCTGTCCCAACAGGACATTCTTCTTGCTCGCGCCTGAGTTCTGTGCATGGTGATTGCAAGTTTTTATTCCTGGGCATAATTGTGAAAAACTTAAAGATTTTTCTGAAGATGGCCCTAGAATTTGGGGGTCGAAACTCGGCCAAGCCAAGTCCATCCCAACTGTGACCTCTTGCACCACCCTCTTGCTGTAAGCGGGCCTCGTGCTGACCTGGGTAAAGAAGATGGTAGTGATGTGGGGCCTGTGCTCCTGGAGGGACCAGGAATGTGTAGAACTGGCGCTGAACTGTGAATTATTGCTGGTTTTGAAAAAGGTCTTCAAGCTAGCTGTGGAAGTAATGCTAAAACACGAGAGTCATGAGATCGTCTTCTCAGGGGACGGAGGCCAGGTCTGAGCCACTGTGGCCGTATTCCGCTCTGAGCTCAGGGCCTGGCCTTGGCTGTGGAGTAAGAGGATAGACTACGCGGAGGGCGCTCAGGTGACATGAGATTTGGGAAAGACGATTGGAAAAAGCTTCCAGGAACTGGGAACAACCATAGGTGTGCATGGCAGGTTACAGCCATCGAAACAGGATTTCTGTTTGTTTGAGTTTGTTGGTTGTTTCTGCTCCTACGTCCATGTTCTGGTTGAGCTGGAGAAAACCCAGCCCTTCCAGAATGGAGCAGGGATTTTTGCTTCTTTAGCACCGTATATGTATTAAATTGTAGGGTCGTATATAACTGCCTGATCACTCCTCTGCCTCTTGCACCATTTTCCTCTCAAGTTTACTTGTACTTGTGGTTTTACAGTTTAAAGATTGCTACATTTTGGCTATAGTTATAATAAATTCTGCACCTCATTGGAAATGTTTCTAAGCCCTAGAATGTATAAGGCGCTGGCAGTCAGTAATTCGCAATAGCCAAAGTGGTACTCTAAATGAGAAAAAGAAATACACGTCTTTTTCATATAAATACTGGCAACTAGCCTCTCATGGGGCTTTGACGTTAACCAAAGATGTTCGCCTTTTTTTGTTTGAAGCTCACTGGTGCTCCCCCTTGGCGTGTGAGGGAGTTGTTATTGTGGCCATTCTATAGATGTGAAAACTGAGGCTCAGCTCTAAAACTGAGCTTTAGTTTGAATAGATGGGGTGCTCAGACTTAGTCTTCCAAATTTGATTCTTCTCTGCCTCCTCCATGCCACGTGCCCAGGTAGGGAAGAGCGCCCTGCTGAATCTGTCACTTCTGCTGTCAGGAGAAAATAAAACTCCATTTCAGTCTGCAAAGAGAAATCAGCGGGAAGCAGAATGTCAGCAACGTATTTTCCAAACCCAGTTATCCCTTCACCGTCTAATCATTTATCGGCTGCGGGAAGATGTGAGGTTTTCTTTTGTTTTTTTCCCCCCAATCGATTTAAACAGAGAAATCTGGGTGGCTTCCTGTCCATCCTGGTTTCCTATGACGTTGGCTGTTCTTGTCACACAGTTGTGCCAGCTCCAAGCTGCTCTCAGCAGCTGCCCAGGCTGTTTCGGCCTTCTTCCTCCAGCCACTTCCAGTTCTTTGCTCCAGTCAGCATGAGGAACAGTGTCACCCTCAGAGCTTGCAGCTGGGGAAGCTGGACTCTTTGGGACCCAGCACATGTTTATGAATGAGGTAGTGGAGTCAAAGGAACCATCGAGAACGGTGACCTGCAGCCCCGGTGAATCCAGCCTGATTGCAGCTGCTTCTCCTGGCTGCCTGATTTCCAAGAAGAAAAGCAGTTGTCTCCGAATCATTCCCGGAGAGCTTTTGCAAGGCAGATAACTGCCGACTTCTACTGTCAGGGTTGATAAATTGGCTTAGTATGATTCACCCCAAGAATATAGCAGTGAAACGCACAATAGGCTCCTGCAAGAAAAGAATTTTCTGACTGCAGATTTGTCAAAGTAAAAGTAACCCCTAATAATGTTTTACTTGGCAGCTTTGTGACGGCTAAAATATTAAGCCGTGACTGCATTTATGGTGAGAAGCCATCAGTGACATTCCTCTTTCGAAAGTGGGTTTTGGGGCGGGGGGGTTGGTTCCAGAATCACCCAGCTGTCTGTTTCATCCCCTTTTTATTTCTAACCTTGCATTCAACATGGTAAATTTGCCCCAAGTGTCCTTGGTAGTTAAATATTAGAGAAAAAGGCGGATGCGTGTAACAGAAGAGGTCACGTCTGAGCAGGAGCTCGTCACCCCGGCGCAGCGTCAGAGAGAAATACTCTGCCTGTGAGCTGAAAGCAGCCCGTGTTTCTGGGTCCCAGGTATAATCATTTTAAAGCGTTCTTGTGCCAAGGGAAAGTATCCCGCGAAAGGGCTTCTTTTCTGAATAATTCTCCAATTTTATTGCTCTGCACTGGTCTATCATTGCTGTATGTCAATTCAATTAGCTGCTGTCCTGAGACAGTTGGGATAATTTATGAGAAGTATTAAAAAGCACATTGTGATGAGCTTGCTGAAAGCTATGGAAGAAACTGAGGCTTGCCTTGAAACTACCGACCGTGGGCTGCACACCATCTTTGATGTCATGAGCAACTAAATGGGCCAATTCACTGTTCTTTTCATCAATACTCCAGGGAATAAAGCTATAAAATAAGCCAGGAACAGTATAAGCCAAAGGAAGGAGAGTTACCATACGCCGGAGTTTGAAGCCAGAGGAAGGAACTTGCCTCAGAACAGAAACGTCACTCTGTTCATAATCAGAACCTCTCCTGGCCCCTTAATTAGTGCAGAGTGTGATGACTAGTCGGTCAGTCTGGTATAATACTTAAAGATGTTTGAAAATTCATTCGTGATTCAACTTTGGCTTTAAGAGACAGATGCTCATGGAATTTTTAGCACATGTCTAAAATCGCATAAGGTTTTCAAACTGCTGTCTGTTGGGCTTTTCTTAGGAGATGGAACCACAGGGTAAAACAGAACTATTTCCAAGTTAAGCACATGAAAGGTGACCTGTGATGGGCCTAGATTATATTTTTTATTTTTTGACACAAATAAGTGTGGATTTGTCCATATATTATCTTTACAATATTTGAATTTTAAACCTAGGCCAGTTATTCCCGAACTTTAAGTTAATCACCTGGAGCATCGGCTGATGAATGAATGAACAAACTGTGGCATAGTCCTCCTTGCAATGGAATATTATTCAGCCGTAAACAGGATGACGTACTGATAGTCCCCCAACACGGCTGGACCTTGAAAACGTGATGCTGAGTCAAAGAAGGCAGACACAGAAGGTCACATGTTGTATGACTCCATTTATATGAAATGAACAGAAAGGCAAACCTATAGAGACAGAGGGCAGATTAGTGGTTGACAGGGCCTGGGGGAGGCGATGTGAGGAGTGACTGCCTAATGGGTCTGGGCTCTGTTTCGGGGCTAGTGTTCTGGAATTGGATAGTGGTGATGGTTGTATAATATTGTGAATGCACCAAAAGCCACTGGATTTTATACTTTAAAACGGTGAAATTTTTGTTAAATGAATTTTACCTCAATTTTTAAAAAAAATCACCTAGAGAGCTTGTTAAAACACGGGTTGCTGGGCCCCACCCCTGAGTGTTTCTGCTTCCGTAGGTCTCGGTGAGGCCTGAGCATTTGCATTTCTAGCAACCTGCCAGGTGATACTGATGCTGGGACCACACTGTGAGGACCTCTGGTCCAGTCATTTGATGGGCCGTGGACGGATTCATCCTTTGTATTTAAATCAGTGCATCAAGGGTTTGTGGGTCAGTGTCCAGGCCTCAACAGTTTACTCCGGGTGATCCAGTGCTGAACTGGAAACAGCAATGAAAAAAATGGCGTCTTTAAATAACTGAACTTGGAATCAGATCTAGTGTCTGCCATTCCCTAACTGTGAACTTTTAAACAAGTCCCTTCACCTCATTTGCAAGATGGGAATAATAATACCTGTCTCACTGGACTGTTTGGAAAATTTAAATTTTAAAAAAAAGTATAAAAAGGGAAAAAATAGTACTATTTGAAAGTGCCCTTCATATTACCAGGTTCTCAATAAATAGTTATTCAAAATTATATATAAGTATATATCAATTAAATATAATTATATGCATTAAAGTTTTATATGATTTCTATTATATGGATAAATATGCATGATATATTTATTTTACATATATGTAAATATATCTGTTTTATTTGTGTGGGTGGGGAGGCGGTGTCGGGAGTGGGTGTGTTCAGTAGTTGCCTTGGCAAAGGCCCAGCAAGGGGCCGGTGGGAAGGGCTCAGGCCATATTTGAATCTTCTTGGGATCGTCCTCAGAGCTTTGACTGTGACAGACACTTGAAGATGCTTCTCAAGCGAATGAGTGGCTGACGGGCTCAATGAAGGCGTAGCGAACGCGCCACCCAAGGTTTAATTCCGCTGTCATCAACAGCTCAGAGGCAGAGTTGGCACCTGGGAAGCAGGGTAATGAGCGTGCCCGTGCCAAGCACCATCCTGGTGTCATTCTTTCACATGTGGCTGAACTGGAGAAATGGCAATCTTAATAATGGTTGTGCAGATAGATCCTGTCCGTGGATTCCTGACAGCGTGCTGGGGAGCGGATTCCATGCCTTGTTTGTGGGCCATTGGCACATTTTTCATGCAAACCAGTGAACTGTTCTTTGGCTCCTCCAGCCAGTAGTCAGTGGCGTCTATTGTGCCCTAGGCACTGTGCAGTCAGTGGCTATTTGGGATGTAAACGACATCCAAATATGTGTAGATTAGGGTTGTATTGTAATTAGAAGAATCTAACATTTGATACCGTCAAATTTCCTTATCTCTTGAGATTTGAGGTTATTTTAGATCACTAAATTCCATTTATTGTGGGAGGGCCATTGGGTTAGAAATAATTTTTAGATATCTCTTCTTACACACCAGTCAACTGAGAGGATCTCAGAAGAAGAAGGGAGACGATGAGCAGACCTTTGCTTGTCAATCAAAACTGGTTTGCTAACAAAGGGGAAAATAATAAGAGTCTGAAATTCTTATGAAAAATGCCTTCAGCCCTTGTTAGTGCCTGGTCCACACGGGGCAAAGCCCCTCCGTTTAATGATACTCCATGGTAGTCTTCTTGCCATCAGTATGACCTCCAGTGGCTGAGGGGCTTCTCGGGAGAAGGCGGCGCTTCTCTGGGTATGTGGTACTGAAGGTAGAGTCTGCTTCTGTCCTGTTGAACCCGTTCTTCTAGGCCAGTCACGCCTGTCCATGAACCTTTGCTCCGGCTCATCCCTCTGCCTGGAACGCTCTCCCTCTAGCTGTGCCCACAGCCTGTTCCCTCACATCCTGGTGAGAGCCCCAAACGCCACCACCCACCCAGTGAGGGCTTCCCTGACCACCCTCCCTAAAACTTCAGTCCCTCCCATTTACAGCCTCTCCCTCTTACCTGTTTCATTTTTCCTTAACATTCATCCCTTTCTAACACACTTAATTGACTCCGTTGTCTTACGTATGATCAGTCTGCCCCCTGGAATGCAAGCTCCTCGGCAACCAGGATCTTTGTTTGTTTTGCTCATTCCCATATCCCCAGAGCCTCGGACAATGCCTGGCACATAGTAGCTGTTGAATAAATATTTGCAGAATAATTGAATGATGAGTGACAGGTTGCTCTGCTTTTCTTCCTCTAGTACCTGACTTCCTCTAAATGCCCAAATAGGGTTCGGGAATAGTCTATCAGAGTGAAATAGTCCAATCAGAGTGTCCTCTCTGGTGAGAAATCATGAAAGGATGGAACCAGCAAAGTTTCTCTACAGATACAAAATGCTCCTTGGCCTCATCGCCATTTGTCCTCAAAGGAGAGTTCTCGGATGATGGCAGAGGTGTTTTTCCATCCTCACGGAGAGATAGGAATGCTGACTGACCCAGTCCATGGAGAAGGCAGGAATGTTCAGCAAAGGGGCACTGGCCTTCCCAAGGGGCCTCACTGAGCAAGTCAGAAAGACCCCAGATTGGAGGGGAAGAGGATCCACCCACATGTGCTCGTGGCAGAAGCTGTGAGCCGCGGCCAGCAGTTGCTGGAGGTTTTACTGCACTGACTTTGAAGACAAGCGGTGCGCTGGTGAAGTCAGGCCGTGTGGCGTGAGCCCTGGATCTGTGCTGTCTGTGAGCGACCCTGAGAAAGGACCTGTTTCAGTGTCAGCAAATTCATCAAGGCCGCATTTGGCTTCTGAGGAGAACATTGCTGCTTTGTTGTTAAAATGGAGACACCTCAAGGAATTAATGCCTGGACGTAGTTCCTTGCAGCAAGGTTAAAAACCTCTGAATTAAAGATGAATATTATGCATGCATTAAATGAAAGAAAATTTTAAAAGCATTTGGGGTTTGTCCTTCAACAGAATAGGAAAAAGTTAAGAGAAATAGAAATTTATTGTTACACAGATGACTACCTTCTATCTGACAATAGCTCACACAGACACACAACTGTGGTTTTGCCAACAATGACCTGATCTCTTGTCCTCTCCCAAACATTCCAGAGTTTAAATCCCGGACTTAAACTGATCTCCTTCATCTTGGTTCTATCCCTTTTCTTTAATGTCAACCCCCCAAAAGCCCAAACTGTATTTGTTATTTTGAAAGACCGCGAGCTGGAGGGCCTGTCGGAGCCATGACCGGAGCTGGTCTCGGCCATCTGGTCCCTGGACACTGGTGGACATTCTCTGCTCACTTGTGAAGCGGGGTGATTCATACCATGCTTTCATCAGGCTTCTCTCAGCTACTGTTGTTGTTGCTATAAACCCTTCCCGAGGCTTATAATTATCCTGGTGTCTTTCCTAATTAACTGTTAACAAATTCTGGAAATTAATTCCTTTCCAGAACAAACTGGTAAGAGTTCATCACAACACCAGTTGCCTATCATCGAGTGAGAATGAGGTTTAGTCTCCCGGATCGGGCCCTGAGATACGCGCATGTGTCCTAGGAAAACGCCCGCACAGCGAAGAAGCTCTGATCTATGCCTGGATGAAGTTGTTTCTTTGTAAAGAGAAGAACTGCTCTCAATTCCCTGTGTAATGTACCGTCGTCTTTTCAATACAAAGCCCTTCTAAATTGATAAAATTATAATTTTTCTTGTGGATCATCATTTGAAGTTATACAGCATCATTTTCATACCAGGAATAATCAATCTGTCTGCCCAGGAAAGCTATAAAGACTTCAAAAGGGACTTTGTTGCAGCGCTACAAATAAGTCCTGCCTTTGCATCCAAGAGCAGGACTTGCATTTATTAATTTAGTTGTAGATTAGAATTACACTCCAGAGTTAATAACCTGAGATTGATAGAAAACACTTGGGGAGGATAAGACAGTGTTACCAGTTTGGCCATGAAAATCATCACAGTCTTGAAATATTGCCAAACTTTATCATCAAATGGTAGCTAGTCTGCCATCTTCAGGGAAACGTAGCAGCCTGCATTGGTTTGACCAGTTGATTAGGATCTGATTATAATGTCATCCTGTAAATGGCTACGTGCCGAGAAGGTGCTTGGGCTGGCTTCAGCAGGTCCTGCTTCCTCACTAAGTCATAAAACTTTCTGTGTTTCCTGCATGCTTGTCCCTTATAATTCTTGCTACCTCAAGACATGGGAAAATGCATTGGTAAAAAAGAGTGAGACACCCTATATATGTTGGGTAACATCAGCTGATGTAGGAAACAAAGCCCCAATTTTCCGTAGCTTACCTTAATAGAGGTATGTTTCTTTCCATATGACACCCTGGGGCTCCATCTGCAGGTGGCTTCCCTCCCTACAGTGAGTCAGGACCAGGTGCCATGTCTGGCTCCTCCGTCGCCTAGGACATTAGAATACCTGTTGGAGCTCGGTTGACAGAAGGGGAAAGAAAGGACATAAAGAGGAACAGTCACTTAACCACCTTAAACAGGAAGTGACCCACATCACTTCACTTCTGCTCGTGTTCTGTTGCCAAGAATTAGTCACAGAGCCCACCCAGTGCAAGGGGAATGAGCAGCCCCTTGAGACCATGGAAGGAGGAGCGTGAACTTTGTGGGGAAGTTGGCCAACTCTGCCTCATCCCTTTGTAGCCCTGGTATTTCGAGGCGAGAATCGGACCTGCATTTCTGGCCACCTCCATTCTCTAATAGCTGTGCTTGGGTAAGACAGCGATTTGCCCTTCATAGATCCAAATGCCAGCATCGGCCAGCCCTGGCCCACAGTGGGGGTTGTGTCCATGGAACCATGGAATTGATAAGCACTGTCATTTGTATTTCTTTCTTCTTTGTGCTTTCCAATAAGGACATCAGTATGTGTTCACATTACAAGCTGCAGAGCCTAAGAATTCATTTCCATTGTATCATTTCACACAGAACTATTAATAATGTCTGTAATGAGACTCTGTCTAAACTTGCTGATTTGAAAGCCATCAAAAGATCATTTCCTTTTTGATAAAGCACTTCTCATTGGTGGTGCTGGCACCGTACAGGAATGGATTTCAGCAGGTAGCTGAATGTGCCTCATTTTCCACTGAATAGTTAAGCTTTTGTCCGCTGAGACTAACAGTGGACAGCTGGGCAGCTGTTGGCAGCGGGTACCATGAAGTGCTGACCATTGCCCACCCCAACCCTGACTGTCCGGGCTCTTCTCCACAGGTACCCGTTCCCCATGGTGTTCAGCAGCTGCAGCAGGAAGGACCTGGAGGCCAGCCTGGAGAAAGGCATGGGGATGTGCCTCTTTAACTTGCCAGAAGTCAAGCAGTCTTTCGGGGGCCAGAAGTGTGGGAATGGATACGTGGAAGAAGGCGAGGAGTGTGACTGCGGGGAACCGGAGGTAAGAGAGCCGTTTCCAGAACATTCGCCTCACGTTCATGGCTGGGCAAAGAAGTAAGAATTTGGAGGAATTGTGTAGCAGAATGAAAGTGCCAGAAATTCAGGATGGAAAAGTCCTACATGGCCATCTTGAACATGCCTCACAGGCCAGGGTGGCCTTCTTGAATTTTAACCATTGCAAGGAATAAGTTGTATCTGGTTTAAAGAGATAAAGCATGTTCTCTATTGAAGGACGCGGTATTCTCGGCAAGATGCAGACAAGAACAATGAAAAGGCATTTAGCTTTGAGTTTGACAGGGAAAAAGGCCTTGGAATGCTAGCTTAAAATGGCTAATAAGCACCATTTCTTTCTCTTTGTAAGGCAGGCAGGCAGAGGGGAATTTGAATAAGCATCGTTCGTTTTTAACCCAACTTCTTCCCAGTTGAAATTCCGCTGTTGCTGCCCCAGCCTCCTCTGTATGCGCGACCTGCGGCTCGCAGCTCTGCCTCTCTGCTCGTTAGCTTTCAGAAGCAATGAGTGAAAGCAGGGACCATTTTTATCCAGAAAAGGCTTATTTAACCCTGTTTCCTAGCCAATGTCAGGAAATTTTCTGTAGGGTCCAAGCTATGGTTAATCAACATAAAAATTATAACAGCCACTTTTTTAAATCTCTGAATAATCTTGAGAAGGATAGAAAAAGACAGGACACAGGGAGACTTTCTGGTGGAACAAGTGGCCCCTGGAAGCTTGGAGGAGGCTGTGTTTAGAATAAATCAAAGCAAGTAGTTTGTGTGGCAGGCACTCTCCATGTGGGATTCCCTCCCCCGAGAACTTAGGCAAGCTGCAATGGGAGACAGGTTCAAGGCGGGTTTAGCTAAATTCACAGACAGGCTTAATGCGGGCTTAGGATGAGCGTGTCTGGGAGGGCTGCTCTGAAAGGGGGATTCTGGGGTGGAAGGAAAATTGTGCCGAGACTCTGGGACATCCCTCAAACTCAGGTTCATCAGACAAACAACTGGCTACAGAATCTGCATCGTGTCCCAATCTCCAAGTCGCTGAGGTTTCCCATACCAGCAGGAAGGATCTTGGTCTCGGTCTGACCATTTCTGCAGAAATGTTGGGCGTGAATACGTACTGGGGGATAGGAGTTGTAGAGGTGGTTTTATCGAATGTTTTTGTGCCTTTCCCAAACTCAGGATCCATCAGTGATAGTGGTGCCGGCCATAGCAGTGTTTAATTTTGCTCACAATGTGCAGGGAGTGGCTGCTGTGCAGGAGAAGGTCCTAATTATGACGTTACAGAAACTCTTTAAGACGAGTGGAGGAACACTTGAAACTGTCATGGGATGGGGTATGCAGAAGGGAAATTCCTTGATGACTTTGTTAATTACTTCAAGAAATCAATTAGTTTACCCATATTTCTCAGGAGAGGCCATGTTGACTCAAAATAGTTTGTCTTTTATTTGAACTCCTTGTAATTGTTGATTAATCTAAATAAATTTGACAGCTCTTCATGGAGCCATGAACTCTCAGGTTTGGAATGACTCTATTAGCAGTCTTTTATTTTATATACCAGCACCACCACCACCAGCGTCACTGCCACCCTCACCCTCACTGTTAACATTACGACTGTTACCATCTCCACCTCCATCACCATCACCACTACCACCCCACCCTTATCACCACTACCATCATCTCCACCACTACCACCACCATCACCATCAGCACCACCATCATTATCATCATCATAACCACCACTACTGTGCCTGCATCACCGTCACCACCATCGTCATCACCCCCACAACCATCATACCATCCCCACCATCCCCACCACCAATGTTACCACTGCCACCATCATGTCAGCAAATGCTTGAGTGCCTGAAATGTGCCAGCCACTGATGTTGTAATTCTCTCTTTTATCTGCATCCTGGAGTCATTCAGCTTCGACAAGGTGCATACTCTCTCTCCAGCCGGCACACTGCATTGCAGGGATGTTTTGATTAAATGTAACTCCTTCCTTAGGTAGAGCCAAATTCTACTTGCATATAATTCTCAACTTTATACTTCTGTGGTTTGGTTCCTTATTTCACAGGATAAGTTCTTGATATTTGAAGGGAACTCTCATTCTCCTCATCCAAAGTTCTTTCTTCCAATAAATCTTTTGAAGTTACAGGCAAGCCTTTTACCTCACTTTTTTTTGTTTTTCATGTTTTGCTTTTCAAGTTTCAAGCTGAAACTGTGTCTAGCAGTGTGACAGCCCGTTTCCAGTTTCTAAACTGCTTTGACCAAAACCTTTAGTCAGATCTGTCACCCTGGGCTCTTTTTCCCCTACCTAGTGTTCAGCTCTGGAAATGTTCACCGTGCCTTGGATTCATATTGGTCCGTGCATCCCCGGCCCATATAGGGACTCAGCACGTCACCACATCAGTAAGTGAATGAGGTCAGAACAGCTTCCCCAGCTCACAACCAGAACCAGCGTCTGTTCCCCTGCTCCCAGAAATAATCCCCCTTATTTTCAAGAAGTTGCATGACAGTCTTATCTTAGTTCCTTGTGATTAAGAATCTATGTCTACGACCTACAACACGAGTATGACAATTAGGGCATTTGCAGGGAATTCTCTAATGGCTTCATTATTCTTTCTTCTTTGGAGACTTAGTGTTCATCGGCTCTGTTGAACTTCTCTATTGAGTACTAAAACAAATATATCAACAGATGAAGAATTTGTCTCTTCTGATAAATACAGTGCTGCAGGAGAAATAGATTCTGGATAGTTAAAAAGGCAAGTGACTGCTGACAGCTTCCCGTACAGGGCATTGGATTTACATCAACCGTAAGGCTATCCTGACAACTCACTAATTCTTCCAGCTAACAGGCTTGGGAAAGCAGCCTTATCTCCATGTTTAAAGTCAATAAGATGCCAGTAGCTTGCAAATATCTTTTAAACTTAGTTATGTTTCTCACATTATCAATCCCCTTTGAAGTCAAAGCCATTCTACTTGGCTGCGTTTCCATTTGAGCTGCTGCTGATATTATTTAGTGATTTGGTGGGGGGTGGGGAGGTAGTTCTTAAAGGATCTTGGGACCCAGTTTTAGGATGGCTGATTTTACTTAGAAGTTCAAGGAAATCTGTAATTTGGTTAATGGGTTATAAGTAGAGCCACTTAGACCATAGAGAACAGGACGACATTGCTGTACATTTGATGACGCTGATCGGGAATGCAATTGAGGGACTGCTTTTCAAAACACAAAGCAAATTCCTAAACTTTCTAGGATTGTAAGCCCATGAGTTAAAAACTCTTACTGTCATGAAAGTTACAGCTATGACTTCTGGCTGGCAGTTTTATCTTATTGTATATATTATACACTCCGGATGTTTATAAAGTCCTTGAACAAATGTAAAATTTAATCACTTTGGCTATATGTATAATAGGAGAAAATGGTAAGCACCAAATGAGAGCACAATTCACAGAGTTTTACACAGGATGCAGCTCAGATATCTGGGTTAGCCATAAATCTTCCAGATTATTGACAACATTTTATTAATTACGTGTATGATACTAATGACAAATTCATTCACAAAAGATGGTTTTCAGGAATAAATTATTATAGAATTAAGCTAGGACATGATTGGCTTCAGGCTAGCCAATAGTGTATAAATTCTTCAGCACATATGATATATTGGATAAAATAAAAGGACTTTGATAAATTAATTAGTACTAAAGACTCTATGAACTCGTCCTTCTTCTAACAATTCAATTTCTTCCAAAATATGTAAGCTCCAAGTTACTGGAATGTTCTAAAGTATAAGGACTTCATAAATATACTAGATAAATGTGTATAGGCCTTTTGTTGAGAGCTAAGCAAAAGGCGTCAATCTCTTATTTCTTTTTGTTGGGAAAAATAGGGTACTTGAAAGCACAGGATAATAAAGGAGTGAACTTCCTTTCTCACCTTTGTTTCAGAGAGGACAGTACCTCTAATATTCCATCTGTCTGTTTAAGTCCCTTGCAAACCAGTAGGCACGGCCCGTAGACTTCCTTCTGGGCTCTTGGTCATTCCAGGAGGCCTAGTCAGGTCAGACAGCCCACTTGTGCTGAGAAAGGGTCTCACCTACAGCATTTGGTTGAATTTCAGGGAAATGTGGTTCAAACACAATTAACTTGACTTCATCACCTGCCAGCACTCTAGATCAAAAGGGCCAGTCTTTGAAGGGTAAAGTTAGTACGCTGCTATGTATATTTTTAAATAAGTAAGTTCAAAATACCCCAGTGATCCTGATCCAATTCATTGCAGTAAGACTTGCAGTCCTTGGAGACCCCCTTACGGAGCCCCAACATCCTGCTGACTTGAATGAACATGCTAGCCAGCCCGCCTGGCCAGGTCCCTCACCCCTTCCTGAAAGGCTTCATGAAAGGCACTTGAGTGCTGCTGACTTTTCCCAGGGCTTCGCAGACCCAGTCAGTTCATAAACACTTAACAGAAGCTTTGCTTTCTTACAGATGAAGATAATCCTCGGTCAGGCTGGTTTTCAGCTCAAGAGCCAGGCCTTCTGGTTCTTTCTTCCCTTTGGCAGTCACTTAAGGTGCAACGTTTGCCTCCAGTGAGCAGTTGCTCCATATGACCCTGTCAAACAAATTCCCCTCTCCAGGAATGTACGAATCTCTGCTGCAATGCCACCACCTGTACCCTGAAGCCGGACGCTGTGTGCGCACATGGGCTGTGCTGTAAAGACTGCCAGGTGAGTTCACCTGGTCCGAAGGCCACCCACGGGCTCAAGAGGGTCAACACCAACGCGGGGCAAGCAATATGTCAGGATGATTTCCCAACACTCACTGCTGTGGAAACCGTAACTCCTTATCACAAAAGCTGGTATTATCCACCATCTGTTTTTATTATCTTCCAATCTTCATGTGAAATGCATATTTTAACTGCTAAGTCATCTGTGATAATTTATTTATGGGGTGAAAAGTAATCAGACCAAAAAACTCAAGCTGGATGTTAAATGTCCCAGTTGTGCTGTTGGATGTGCAGTCCTGTTACCATGACAAGAAGGCTTCAAGGGCAGGTCCCCACTCCCATCACTCAGCTTCACACTGGGTCCCTTGGCTTGATCCTAAGACCATCTGCCTCCTGGGCTGAGAAGCCATACAGGTTGCTCCAGGGGTTTGTGTAAACATCTTGACCTTGATGTCCTCCTAACAGGAGGTACTGGCCCACCCACCCCAGCCAAGAGTGGCCGTTTTATGCTTTTGCCATTTCTGCTGCCTCGACTGCATTTGTTTTGGCAATTCTATTGTTTGCCTCCTTATTCAGAGCTGAGATCTGACGGAGTGGAAGCCTGAGCTTTTGATTCCAGGGTTGCAAGGGTAGAGTTTTATTTCTTTTTAAGTAAGCGATTGATCTTGGCATTCTGCTAGCAGGAACTCCCTCTTAGCTGTCCCACGAGAGCATGGTGATTTAGAAGTGCATTACATGTCACATTCAGCCTCACAATATTCTTCATCCCCTTCCTACTCGTGACTAACTTATGGGGAACGTTAAAAGAAGCTGGCCCCATGTGGGTACCCAGCAGCGGGAGGTGGAAGGTGCCTGGAGTGAGGCTGGGTGGGGGGTGGTCACTGGCTGTGTAGCTTCAGACAAGCCACTCCGAACCTTAAACTTCTTCAACTGCAAAAAGATGAGGCATTGGTCGGATGGTTCCTAACATCCTTTACTGCTCGCTTGCTTTGCTTCTCTCTCTCTCCCTATGAACTCCTACAGACAGGTTTCCACTTCTATGATTTGATGACAAAGTAAAATTGCTATTGTGATTGTGGCTTTGGTATTATTTTTGTCAACTTGCCCACAAATGCTAGAGCTGTAAGTGCACACATCATCTCAAAACCCACGATGGTGTTGGCGACCAAAGATCTTAAGAACCAATGAGCCCAGCAGCAATGTACCTGCCTCCTTTTCTGAGGTGACAGGTGCCAGCAACCAGCTTATCTGCTCATCAAAAAACCCTAATGTTGCATGAAATTAAAAAGAGGCTGCTCTTGGTTGCCCCCGCATAGCGGAAAGGGGAACCCCAAGCGAGACTTTGTTTATTTAGTGAGCTCTGTCTGCTGTAAGAGGGCTTCCTCTGCAATCCTCGCTCCTCTACGTGAGGCCCTCTGAGGATGGCCTTGCTCCGGTCCACCCGAGGAGTGCTGCCGGGAACCTGCTTCCCCCCCTCCCTCGGCACACATGCTATAAAGGCCCTCTCCTTTCAGCTGAAGCCTGCAGGAACAGCATGCAGGGACTCCAGCAACTCCTGCGACCTTCCGGAGTTCTGCACAGGGGCCAGCCCCCACTGCCCAGCCAACGTGTACCTGCATGATGGGCACCCGTGTCAGGGGGTGGACGGCTACTGCTACAACGGCATCTGTCAGACCCACGAGCAGCAATGTGTCACGCTCTGGGGACCAGGTAGGTGGCTGCCGCCAGCGAGGTGCAGAGCAGTGGGGCTGGGCACTCCCTCTCCGTCAGCATCACTCCTGGATGGTGCTTTCTGAACAGCTGCCTTCTGTTCAGCCGGGTGCCTGGCTCCCTGGATGGGCTGGGGCCGTGCCCACTGGGACTGCAGGAATGGGCGCTGCCCGGAGCTCGCGCTACCCGGAGCTCACGCTGAGGAGTTCAGTGTGGTCCAGCGAGAGATGTGTGAGCACTGCCTGTGTGCCCCATGGGGTGACAGGGATGAATCTGCCATGACCCCTGCCTTCAGTTTAACAGGTAGTTAGGCAGACAGATGGACAGAATTTCCCACTGCCACTCTGACAGTGTAAGGACTTCTTCGTGCTCAAACGAGGAGCCCAACCAAGAGCTGAGGCTGCTGGAGGGGAAGTCCCTGCAGCTGGCAGGGCCCCTGCAGCGGGAAGGCCCCGAGCAGCCTTGATGCATGAGTCCTCTGTGACCGGGAAGGACAAGGAGAGGTGACTCCTGATACAGGGAGCAGTGAGCCAGCATTCGGACAGGAAAGCACAGGAAAGGGACAACCAGCTGAGAGGCCTGGCCACCAGAGCTGGGAGGAGGAGCGTGGAGTCAGTGTTTGAGGGCCGTGAGTGCCATTTTGGTTGCGAAGGCAAAGTGACGGACTCGTGTGTTCCAGAGAAAGTGCCTGGATGTGAGTGAGGGTGGCCAGGAAGCGGCTGCCCGTGCCCCGCTTCCTGTGTGGGATGCTGGGCTGGCTGCTTGGTGTGTTTTGTCCCTTCTAACCCTCCAACGACCGCTGAGGTAGGGACAATGACTACAGTTTTACAGAAGGCAAAGTTCAAACTCGGAGGCTGGAAGTCAGTTTCCCAAGGTCATGAGGCTGGGATTTGAACCCAGGCCCTTGCGAGCCAAGGCGCATGCGTAACCCCCACGCTATGCAGTCACCCGAAGAGCCAGGTCTTGAACCAAAGTTCCACAGACGCTCTAAAATTAAACAGATGCTCAGACGCGAAAGGGGGAGGAACCGGGCGCATGTTGTGTCTCTCCTCTGTTGCCCGGTCTTCTGGGGCCAGAGGTCCAGGGCCCCGGAGGGCAGCCCAGAGCCCTGTGGGCTCATCACCCCAGGATCTGCTGCCTGTCCCCAACTCCTCGGGTTCCCACAGTGAGCCCTGCGGAGAGTACTTCCCAAGGGCACGGCCCCAGCCCGCCTTGTCATTCTCCTCCCTCCTCCTGCCGGCTGCAGGGCTGACCTCAGTTCTGGCCGGAGACCCCAGCTGTGGGAAGGCCACTATAGTCAGCCAGGCAGAGAGCCAGGCAAGCCCAGGCATGTCTCTAGGGGGAAGGGAGGTTCCATATGTTCCTTTGTCAGACTTTGTGGTGAGGTTTTGGTTTTGGGAGAGATGAGGGAAGTAAACTAAAGCAAAAAATGATGACTAAACATCAAAGCTTGGGTTTGCAATGTCATGTGAAAGCAACGACCCAAGCCTGGCAGACAAGGACAGATGTTTCTAGGGGCCGTGTCCTGTCATGGAGCCCACTACTCCTGCCCACCAAAGATGCCCCTCTGCACATGGAACTTTCCGAGGGAAAAGGAAGAGCAGCCTGGCTGCAGCAATAAGGGGCTAAGGCAGCCTCCATTTTCCTCACCCTCTGAGGACGTCTTCCAGCGCTCCTCAGACTTCCTTGATGCACCTGAGCTGGCAGAAGGAAGAGGCCTGTGGTGCCTGGGGCCCTTCTTCATCTGACCAGCCCTGAGCCTTAACCTCCTTGCCTGCTGGGGCTGGAGGGCCCCCAGGCAAGGGTGGGGTCTTGCTGTCTCAAGGTGAATGGCTTGCAATGACAAGCACAAAGTGGGCACTCACTATGCGTGTGTCAAATGGCCGGATGCACTCTGACTGGTTTAATGACCTCAGACGCCTTTCAGCCAAGTGAGGTCACTTTGGGACAGTGGCTACTGCTACAGACCAAATCTTCATGGCCTGAGGCATCCCTAGTGGCCATCCGTCCCCAGCCTTTCTCCGGGCTCTGTAATCTCCCCTCCTTGAGTTACAAGACGGCACAAGGCTCCCTCCCAAGGAACATTCCGCGGCCAGAGCACACAGAGAGCCTGGAGCTTTGCGAGTGAAATGTGCTCCTCGGTGCCCTGCTGTGTTAGAACGTCTGGCCCCATTTCCAAAGTGAGGTCAGATGGAGCTCCACGGCTCTCTCTGAGCCACCGCCACTGTGTGACTCAGCTGGCTGCGTGCCTTTGGTTCATGGTGACCAAGACTGGTATTTATTATCTCATCGCGTTAGTCCTTCTCAAGCTGCCTGACCAGAGAGAAGGCCAGACAGGCAGACAGACTGACGACCTGACTCATGGACTGAGCTTTTCAAAAGCAAGAGCAATAGGACGTCACCCGCTTTGAACTCTCAACATCCTTGTGTCTGAGGATGGGGCTGAGGCCTGGCTGCCGGGGTCCTGCCCCGTCTCCTGAGGTGGGGCTGCTTCCCTGGGGGTCCCACTTGCCTCTCCTCTCCACACCCTCACCCTGGGGGCTGAGGAGGCCTTTGTCTGGGCAGTGGTGGGTTTGTGGAAGGCGTCCTTGCACATCTGCTAGACATCTCTGGCATCAGGGATGTTCAGAGTTCCTGGAAACGACAAGCATGGGAACCAGGTTTCGGGAGCCACCTCAGGCTTGTGACTTCCTGGGGTTCAGTTTGGCTTGGCCAACCCCTTCTTAGTACTTCAAATCACCATACAAAGTTCCTCAGGCAAGCAGAGAACACGTGGTTCAGGACCCGCTCTGACCCTCTGTACCTGGGGGCTTCTTAGAAGAGTCTTCACCCCCTTTGCAAATGCTTTTTCTTCCATATCGGTGTGGCTGCCTTGCTGTCTAGTTCAAGGGTGCTGTATGAGTTTCCTGTGGATGCTGTAACCAATTGCCACACACTTAGTGGCTTAGGGCAATACAAATTTATTGTCTTATAGTTCTGGGGTCACAAGTCCTAAAATCAAGATGTTGGCAGGACAGTGTTCCTTCTAGAGACTCTAGGGAGGGAATCCATTTCCTTCCTTTTCCAGTTTTCAGGGTCTGCCTGCATCTCTTGGCTCATGGCCATGTCCTTCATGTTCAAGGCCAGCAGCATAGCATCTTCAAATCTCTGCCTCTGTCCAACCTCTCCTTCTTTAGTCACATTTCCTTCTCTGGCTCTGACGCTCCTCCCTCCCTCTTATAAGGACCCTTGTGATTATACTGGACCAGATCATCCAGGATAACCTCCTCATCTCAAGTTCCTTAACTTCGTCACATCTTCAAAGTCCCTTTTGCCATGTATGGTGACATATTCACATTAGGATTAGAACATGGGCCTCTTTGGGGGCCATTCTTCTGCCTCCCACAGGCATTGAACAGACCACTTACTAGCAGGGTGACCTGTAGCAGATTATTCAATCTCGGTGAACCTCATCTGTAAAAAGGGGATAGGAATATGCCTACCCCATGGGTATACTGTCCTCTAACATAGTCTATTATCTATTTCATGTAATACATCACATGCACCAACAGGCTAGATGCTCAGTGCCTAGGAAACTGAAACCCTATAAATGTCACTGAGCTCGCAGGAAGCTCACAGACTAGCGAGCAAGATGCTTAAGTCCTGGGGCTGTAGTAAAAGGGCTGTGATATGGTGGGGCATGGAAGAGAGAAGCGACTTAGCCTGCAGGGTGGAGCCAGCCAGGAAGGCATCACGGATGAGGTTACCCTGGAGTAGTCATTTGCCAGGGGTACAAAAGGAAGGGTATTTCCCACAGACGAAAGGGGTCAAGGTGCACAGGAACAGTGGGGCCGTTCCAGGGAACTGCAGGCAGTTCTGCTAGTCTAGAGCTTGGCCTGTGACCTGGAGGGCAGAGATCCTCTTCTGTCACTCTGTTCTCTCATTTATTAAATATTCATCGGTGTCCTGCTATTGTAAGATGCTGACTCAAGAGCACAGACTCTGCCAGAGTGACATACTTCCCACAGTCCTGTGTGCTCTTGCCGGACCTGGAGTAGAGTCAGGATGTGACTGTCACAATCCCGGGGGCGGAGGTAACTTCCTCGGCCAGGCCCCTGGCCAGCTAGATGCACTGGGCTGAGAGCATTTTACGGCGGTTGGCTTCAATCAGCTTTTCATGACGCAGAGAAGGAAAACTTACTGTCAAGGACGCATTTGCAGTATTTCATGTCCCCACCCATCAGCAAATGCTCTGGGATCTGGACCACGTTTGCTTTGGGGTTACTTTAGGCCTCCTACGAAGCACGGAACTCAGAACTCTAGGAGTCATGAGTTCTTGCTCTGCTGGCCCATGCCATCTGCACCCCAGTGACCTGGCCGAGTTGTTGAGTCACCCAGAATCCTCTCGTTACAGTCAGGAAATCAGCTACTCACACTCCAGATCTGGCTACCCAGACACCGACCGGATGAAGCCCTTCCTTCCAGCTAACTATTCCCTTTCGAAATGGACTTTTCTCAATCCAGCATTATATTTCAATAAAATAGTCCTGCTTCCAAATCTTTCTACAAGTGAAATGATGGAAAATTCAAAACATATGCCTTCAACTCCTAACTGGCAAAGCAATACAGTTTGAGAATACCTTTTGGGGTTTTGTTCATTTGTTTTCCTAATTATTATTGTTGATGATGATCTTTGTTGGCTAGGAGTTTAAATTTTTTTCTCACTGGTTTTTCTCCCACAAATCTCGTCTCTCAAGACTTTATATGTTGGTGTCAAACACATAAACGTTATCTGCCGTTCAAACTGTGGCCTGTATTTAGCTCTTTGTCCAGTTTAGTCTTAATAGTCACAAAGATTTTCGGTCACTGTGACATGACCTTTATTCCTCCTGAAATACAGCTGGATATTTTTCTCCAGGCAGAAAATTTACTTTTGCCAATGTTGTTTATCCAAACCACTAGCATGGTTACTGAAAGCGTCACTTGGAAATTAATCTTAGAGATAACTCCATGTCTAGAGCCACAAACGATCTGCATCAGGGAAGTCCTGAAATATGTTCATTTTATCTATTTTATCACTCACCAGAAAATTGTGTCACTTGATTTATGTAGTGTCAGCTGGCCAGACAATTTTTATGGGCTGGTAAATATTCAGTGTTTATCTGCAAGGCTGGGTTAAATGGGTTTGCTTTATTATGATACACCTGGGGCAGTACATTTACTAATCATCTACGACTCCAGTGGCTACAGATGGGAGGAAAAGACATTTTTGCCAACAGTCATGTTGTTTAGGGGTGAGGAAAGTCTCTCTTTTGTCTCATTGTATGAGAAGGAAATGATAGAACTTTTTCATTTGGGCTTCATTTTCCGATGAATGCAAAGGTCAGTTTGGAGAAGAGAGACCGGGGAGACATACGGGAGAACATGACAGCCTTCAGTTGTTTATAAAAATACTGTTGTCTGCGGATGTCAGTGACCGGGGTCAAGGAGATTAGTGGCAAGGAGGGAGGAGCTGATCTGACGGAATTGGAGAAGTGTATTTGCATGACTGAGTCATTTTAAGAAAAAGGTTAGATCAAGTAAATTGCGGGCTTAACTGGAGATGTCATCATCTCTCTTTCGAAAGACATAATGACATTGGGAACTTCCAAACCACAATTATAAATATAAGTCATATCGCTCTGAAGATAGACCTGGTAATTAAAATCCATCACTGCCTGTATAATTATAAGATACAGTATGATGTCGAATTCCCTCCGAAAAGCTAAATTTTCTCTTTTGATAATGGCAAAACATCTAAGTGTTCCGTTATTAAGAATTCAAAGGGTGTGAATTGATGTAATATCACAGCGATAAGAAAACCATTGTTATTTTTTCCAAGAGACAGACATGAAGTCTCTTGTCTTCATAGAAACATGAAGACAGACATTTTTAAGTGCAGCAACTTTAACCCAAATCTGTGCCTTTCTAACATCTGACGAATGGATAGAAGTCGTTTACACTTTTTAAATTATTGACCATTCTGTCTCTAAGATGAATGCCAGATGGCCATTAACACACAAAAGCCGCGTGGACACTTTGCTGGACCCGCCTGCATTGTGCTACCCGGCATGGGCAGGCTCTGGACAGCCAGGCTGCTCAGGGGGTTGTCTCTGGGGTTTGTTCTCCTAGTCTGTTTCCTTTAACGATGTTTTCTTTTAATGCAAGAGCTGTATCTGCTCCCAAGGTCAGCACTAAACCCGCTTTCTGGTTTCTCTGCTTATAAGTTTTCTTATTTTGCCCAAACGTTGAGGGAATGACAGTTTCTCTCTCCAGGAAGTAAAATGTCTGTCTTTTCATGACCTTGTATCTTCTTTCCTCATAGGACAGCACAGTAATACTTGATTTGATGTAAATGAATAAGTGAAAATCCAGAGTCACAGAAAAGATGAACCAGGAGACAGTGTTCATTTACCCGAGATGCTTTGTTCTGCACAAATCACAATTGACGTCCTCTGGGGAGGCCAGTTGAGATGTGATGTACTTTCCCCAACTGCTTTCCCAGTGGCTTGTCACTCATTCATTCTTGGAACACGCCTGCTCTGCACAGGCCTGAGGCACCATCCCTGTCCGCAGGGGTTTTTACAGTGTGGCAGGAGCCTTGGGACATCACAGGAGGCAAAAGCAAGTGTGGTAAATACAAGGAGGGGACACCCTACAAGATGAATGAGAGAAGGACCCCAGCCTCGGGGGAAGGTGTGATGGAGGAGGCCCTGAAGACACAGTCAGTGATGTTGAGCAACATGGCAGCTCAGGACCCTCGTCCACAGCTTCCAGCAGTCAGGTTCCAAGGAAGATGCTGATTTACTTGCCTTTGGTCATATGCCAGCATTGACACAGTCTTAGGCATGGAGCATTCTGATTGTCCCGACCTGAATCTCATGCTTGTCCCTTTGGCATTGGGCAGGAAAGTTAGCCCCACCTGAACCTTATAAAATGGATTTCCCATAAGAAAAGCATTTTGTTCCTAGAAAAAGGGATATGGGAAAGGTGTTACACCAAGTAAACAATTGAACAGCCCCATGCCTCCTACCTTACAATTCATTTTCACAAACCCCTAAAGTTGCTCCAAACCATCAGAGGAAAGCTCTCCCGCTGCGCAGATTCTCCCAGAAAGAGAGATTACTCCCTAGGAGGGGCGTGGCCAGCATGCAGCTGGTAGTACCAGAAGACGTGGTGCTGAGCAGTGCCCCGCCTCCAGCTGGGAGCTTGCTGGCCCCAAAAATGGACCTGGAACCTGGCATGGCACCGTCCTACAGCCTGAAATTGGAGGTTGGGCAGCAGCAGGCCGTGTTGTGAACTGGATCAAGTGTCGACTGCTTATATACTTCCACAATCAGTTTCACTCATTTTAAACCCCTTGGCCTTTAAATGTCCATGTTTCTCATGCAAGATTTCTCATCCCAACGTGGAGACTCCAGGGTAGGAAACGCTAGCCAACCGGATGAGAACAGGCATTGTAAACAGGGTTCTACCCCATCCTCCGCCCACCTTCTGCCAAATTAAAACAGCAGCAGTTTCAAAGCATTGATGAAAGTCGATCAAAGTTGGTGAAAATTGTCAGTCCCTAAGTGCTTGTGGATGAAGAATGCAAAAGATCTTATCCGTCAATGTTGGCCATGAATTACTTATCAGAGTATACTTTCCCTTAATTCTCCAGATGAAGGAATGAAGAAAGTGTGTGACAAGGGATTGGTATGCGTTCTGATCTTTGATTTCACAGAGAGAGATCTGTCCATCCTACCCCAAGTTTATGCAGCTGATGAAATCATGACCTATTTCTCTTCTAAATCTGAGTTTTCTTTGCCACGTTGTAGTGAGCTGTGTCTTTGCCATGTGCCGTTGATGATGACATGTCCTGCCATACATCAACGGTAAAGTGTGACATGGCATCTCCTATTCCCTCGAGTTTAGGGTGAGAGCTAAAATGAATAAAACTCTTGGAAACAGACATTTTTGGTTTCCTGGGAGAGACAGAATGTTAACATTTAGAACTCTGCATTGTTCAAGCCACTGGGCGAATGAATACCAGAGTGGAGTAAATTTTCCTGATCAAACCCCACCTAGCTTTGTTTCTTTATGGACTGACTTCTCCCCTCAGAAGTTCTCAAGTTATTATATTCAGAATTTTTCATTTCTTTTCCTGATCAATAGAGATTCAACAAAAAGGCATGAAAATGTTTACTGCCTCTCTCCATCACCCTCCTCTTGGAGAGAGACCCCACTGGGTGCGCTCAGACTCAAGGGCCTGTCACTCAATTTGGTTGACACCTGAGAAATAAGCATGGAGTGGCGAGTATCACAGCCTGTCAAGTTATTCTCTGGAAAAGGATTTGGTGGAGATGGAGTCAAGCCCAAAATCACATGGATCGCAGGAGTCTTTTGGTGCTTCTGGAGAGAAAGGAATGGCAGAGACAGAAGTCTGTTGCCAGTTAGGTTTCTTCTAAGAGGGTGGCAGCACAGGACTGCAGCTGGATAGAAAGATCGTGGACTTTGGCTTTAGATCCATGAGTCAGGCCTGACTTTACTACTTATTCACATCGTGATCAGCAAGTTGCTAAAACACTGAGCCTTAGTGTTTAAGTGTGAGAAATGGGATATGTAGACCCTACAAGGTGATTATAAGGATTAAAGATACTGCATGCTGTAACCAGCACAATGCCTAAGAGTAGGGTGCCCAATAAATGGCATGTTGGTGATCTCAAATGTGCCAGTTCATTTTAAGTGTGTGTTGGTTTGCTTAAGGGCAAGGAATTACAGGGAAGAGGACCTTTGTTCCCAGGGCTCAATGGAATAAAGAGGAGTCAAACCCCAGTGTCTTTACTCAAGGTCTCCTGCTGCCTCTTTCAAAATGGTACTCGGCACCTCTGCAGTGAGATGAGGTTCTGGAGGCCCAGCCAGAGTAGGCTGGGAGGGTGCCCAGAGTAAACGCAGGACTCAGGGCAGTGGGGAGCCTTACTCCTGGAATGAGTAAGAAGGAGAGGGGTGCAGGGAAGTTGAAATCTTTGAGCTATGACTATAGTTTTTATTTAATATGCAAAGTATGTACAAAACCTCCCAGGGTTTCAGATAAGGAGAATGTCTGTCTTCTTCATTTCCTGAGGTGGGTTCAGGAATTACTTATTCAGTCATTCAAGAGTCTTCATGGTTTTCTATGATGTGCTAAGCACTGGGGACAATCATCTCTTAAGGAGACAGGTATATAGTCCCTATTGACATGATCGTGAGCTATGACAAATATGGTAAGTGTAAGGTCAGGTAACAGGAGCTCTCTTCTCCCCTACATGTTCTCCCATCCTTAATATCCAGGAGCCAAGCCATCGCCTTCCCCATGATCAATGGCAGTCCTCATTATAATTCAGTTTACTGACAGCCTGCCATGTGTCAGGGACTCACTGAGCATCCCAGCACCTTTGAGTCAGATGACGTCCTTGTCCTCATTTTACAGATGAAGGAACAGAGTCTGACCAGGGTCTCATGATATGTAGGGTTGACACCAGATCAGCCCTCATTGTTCTGAGTCACACGTCCTTCTTCTTCCAACACAGTCACCAATTATAGAGATCAGATGAAAGGAGGCCTTCCAAAAGGAATTGAGACTTGATAAACATTTTTTGTTGTTTTTCTTAGATCCTGTACGTGCCCAGATATAAAACACAGTCTCCCCCAAAAAATTATCCATCAGAAAGAACAACTTGTTGCTGATCTCTGAATCTCTCAGCTGCGTCTTTGGAACATCATAGTCCAATCGAGGGGGCACGTTGAACCTCACGAACCTCTATCAATGCTGGTTTAGGAGGCTAATTGAGGTCAACTGACAACATTGGGTTTTAAAAAAAGAGAAGGATGTTCATCGTATGTTTAGTTATTCATGCCTGCTCTTGACTTCACGACTTGACACATGACTTCACGCCTGCACTTGTTTTATTCTGGTGAAAGAGCTTTCAGAAGATCATTTTGACAAGCACCAAGATGGGTGGTTAGGTTGTGGAGATCAGGAATAGACACCCGCTGAGCAAATTTAAAACAGTAAAGTCAGAAGACTCACTGTTGGGCAAGTGGATTCATGTGCCTAAAAAATCTTTGTGTCACTAAAGATGTCCAGTGACAGCATCCCAACAGAATAAAAAGGTCAGCATCAAAAGAAGCTAGAAATGCAGGGGATGTGCTGTAGAAAACAGACTTTTTTTAACCACTTTATTGAGATATGATTGACATACGAAAAGCTGTACGTATTTAATGTGTACAACCTGATGAGTTTGGAGATAAATATACACTTGTGAAACCATCACCACAATCTATGCCATAAACATATCCCTCACCTCCAAAAGAGTCCTCTCACCCTCATTTATTATTATTTGTGTGTGTGTGTGTGTGTGATAAGAACACTTAACATAAGACCTACCCTCTTAGCAAAATTTTCAGTATACAACACTGTGGGCTCTATGCTGTACAGTAGGTCTCTAGGACTTATTCATCTCAGATAACTGAACTTTATACCCTTTGACTGTCATCTCCCCATTTCTCCCAGCCCCCAACCCCTGGAAACCACCATTCTGCTCTCTACTTCTATGAGTTCGACTTTTTTAGATTCCACATATAAGTGAGATCATGCAGGACTTATCTTTCTGTCTGACTTATTTCACTCAGCATAATGTCCTGCATGTTCATCCATGTTGTTGCAAATGGCAGGATTTCCTTCTTTTTCGAGGCTGAATAATTTTCAATTGTATGTATATACTACATCTTTATTCATTCATCTATCAGTGGACACTTAGGTTGCTTCCATGTTTTGGCTGTTGTGAATGATGCTGCAGTGAACACGGGAATGCAGATATCTCTTTGAGATCCCGATTTCAATTTATTTGGATATATACCCAGAAGTGGGACTGCTGATCATGGTAGTTCTATTTTTGACTTTTTGAGGAACTTCCATACTGTTTTCTGCAATGACTGTATTAGTTTACATTCCCACCAACAACATACAAGGGTTCTGTTTTCTTCACATCCTTGTCAACACTTGTTATCTTCTGTTTATTTGGTAATAGCCATCCTGACAGGTGTGAGGTGATATCACATGGTAGTTTTGATTTGCATTTCCCTGATGATTAGTAACCTTGAGCACATTTTAATGTACCTGTTGGCCATTTGTATGTCTTCTTTGGAGAAATGTCTATCAGTTCCTTTCCCCATTTTTTTAATCTGGTTATTTGGGGGCTTTTTGCTATTGAGTTATAGGAGTTCCCTATATATTTTGGGTTTAAACCCTTTATCAGATATATCATTTGCAAATATTTTCTACCATTCTCTGAGTTGCCTTTCATTTTGTTGATGATTTCTCCTTTGCTGTGCAGAAGCTTTTTAGCTTGATGTAGTCCCACTTGTCTATTTTTGCTTTTGTTGCCTTGCTTTTGGTGTCATCTCCAAGAAATCACTGCCAAGACCCATATGAAGGAACTTATCACCTATGTTTTCTTCTAGGTGTTTCATGGTTTCAGGTCTTATATTTAAATCTTTTATCTATTTTGAGTTAATTTTGTGTGTGGTATAAGATAAGGGTCCAATTTCATTCTTTTGCGTGTAGATATCTGGTTTCCCCAGCACTGTTTATTGAAGTAACTATGCTTTTCTCCTTGTGTATTCTCGGCACCTTTGTTGAAGATCAGTTGACCAAAAAGAAGTGTAAAGAATCTGCATAATATTGTTTTATGATATAGGCGAGTTTTATAAAAAAGCAATATTTCTTAATTAAAATGTGACTTTGCAGGGGCAGCCTGGTGGCATAGTGGTTAAGTTCACACACACTGCTTTGGCAGCCTGGGGTTCACAGGTTTGGATCCCAGGTGCAGACCTACACACTGCTCATCAAGCCTCGCTGTGGCGGCATCCCACATACAAAATAGAGGAAGACTGGCACATATGTTAGCTCAGGGACAATCTTCCTCAAGCAAAAAGAGGAAGATTGGCAACAGATGTTAGCTCAGGGCTATTCTTCCTCACCAAAAATAAAAAAAAGTGACTTTCCAATATTTCTCATCATTAAGTTAATTGGCAACATATTATAAGATTCTCAACAATGTCATCCATGTTGCTAAAAATTCACATATTGAAGTTGGCCATCAATCTTTCTGTGGGATTTTCTCATTAGGAAAATGGCAGCTCTCCTTAAATGTGGGGTAGCCTTCTACTTGGATGTGCACAGTACTTCAGAGTTATCAGGAAACCCTTGTATTGTTTTATAACCTCTAGTGACGTTACAAGTCATTGCATTGTACCTACACCTGGCTTTCTAAGCCATGCTGCCCCGTTGGCATTTGGGGCATTAAAGTCCCAAGCACACCCTGACCCAGCAGGTCCGTACGTTCTAGGTTTGGATTCCTAAGCAGCGATCCAGCATTTGTTTTCTCTTCCAAGATGCTTTCATACTTGTTTAAACACTGTTCGTGTTCCTTTACTTGATTTCCTGTCGTAATTTTAGCCCCTTTATTTGGTATTGATATATCAAGCTTCCCTTTGTTTTCCCAATACATTGCCAGTGTTTTAGATCCCTGTGGAAGCCAGCCTCTTTCTCTGCTTTCCTTTCTCTCTCTTTCTCCCTTCTGTGCACCCCAGTCCAACCCTCGTCTGATCCTGCCTCTGAGCTGTCTGCGAGCTCACGTGTCTAAAACTGCTCAGAAATCTCGCTTTACAGCTCCCTATAAGGAAAACAAATTTATCAGTTAACACATTTGAATTGTAGCACAGTATATATATTTTTTAAGTGGCCACATTTCCAAGGAGAGAAATTACTTGAAAATAGTAAGAGTGACAGAATCTATGTAGCATCAAATCGCGTCATGGTCAATGGAAGGGTGGTATCAACTCTGCCTGCCCAGTTCCAGGAGCTTAGCATCCACTAGAAACCACTGGTATTCCCTTTTCCTGGTCTTCTGAGAGGGGAAAGAGGGAAGAAGGGTGCATTTTGTGAGCTCTTCTGTGAGCCGCAGTGGCACTGCGCCCATATCCACCTGAATCTGGGATCCCTCGGGCAGCATGCTGGCAGATGTCATGGCTCTTGCCCTGTTCCCCATGGTGCACCCCAGGGTGCAATGAGAGCCCACTCATCTGCCTGTATCCCCACTCAGCAGTGGGGGACCAGTGCGGACCAGGTCCTGTTCTGCTCTCTGTCTCCAAGGCCTGTGCAGGCTTGGCACATGTGAGGCCTCGATGAACATTGGGGCACTGGAGAGAACAAGGGGGACTTCACCCTCAGGTGGTCCTGCCCTTGATGGCTCTGTGACTTCAAGTAACATATTTCACCTTCCAAGTCCTAGTTTTCTTGTCCATCAATTGGGATGAGACCTCTCTCGAAAGATTCATTATGCTACGTTAAATACTGTTTGTATTCTTTGCTTGATTTCTTGTCTTAATTTTAATCCTTTATTTGATACTCACGTGTCAGGCGTCTCTTTGTTTTGCCATTCCATTTACAGTGGTGAATGCAGGACTACCACATTACCTGGTAAGACTCAGCTTGTGGCCCCTCCTCCAAGTGGTTTCCCTGACCAGTCTGCCTAAAACAACAGCCCCTGGATCACTTACTCTGCAGCTTCCTGCATCGCACTCCCCACCTCTGAGCTTCAGAGGAACATTTTCCATTTCTCCTTGAAATTTGCAAGCAAGCAGGACTTTTGTCCAAATTGGCCACCACTATACCCCCAGAGCCTGGCAGATAGTAAGTGCTGGATAGATGTGTGTGTGATTGAAGTCTGCAACATGATGCAAGGATGGAAGGAGGCATGGATGGATGGATGGGTGGGTGGATGGGAGGGAGGGAGGGGAGAAGAGACAGAAAAACAAAGCCAGACAGGCAAGCAGTAAGTACAGGGTCTGGGCAAGTACACAACCATCAAATTGTTGGTATTCTAGATGCCAGTTTCTCCAAACCATTTGATCAATTGGACCCACGCACTGTGAGCAAAGTACCATCAAACAGGATTAATTTAAGTACAAAGTGCAGGCTCAATACCAAGACTCACCCTCCCCATGCCTCCCCCCTGCAGTAGGTAGATGAAAAAGAAGAAGAGGGCAGAATGTGGAAGAAATGGGTCTATTAACAGGCAGAAGCTAAGTATGTAAGTGATGTAATCACACTGTGCGCAAGGATGTGAATCTGGGGTACAGTAAACGAATGTGATGCTGAAGAGCCAGAGACCTCATCTCGCTGGAGAATTGTGCCCAGTTTGGGGTAATGCCCTTAAAAAGGAGTTTGGGAAACCTCTTTTAAATGGTTTAAAAAAACAGAGAATAGGGAAATGAAAGTTCCAGGACTGGTGTGGCTTAGTGCAAAGGCCAGTGGCTGAACCCATTACTGATCTCAACTGTTGCAAGGGTTTTGCTTGGTTTGATTTGTCTGGTTTAGTTATTTTTTGTTTTCTTTAATAAGATGCTGACCATGTCTGCTTGTAGCTGATGAAGACGAATCAGGTACAGGTTGAAGAAAGATGGACATTTTTAGTAATAAGAACATCTTCTGTTTGCTGGGAGGTGGGGAGCCTTGCCTTCATTGGATTGGTATCTTCAATAAGTCAACAGTCACCTTGGGAGGCACATGGAGCCTCTGCAGGGTTGGGAGCAGAGAAATGCAAGGGGCAGAGCTGGGTCCTGGGAAGCTGGCATCCTGGCGGTTGGAAGGAATATGAGAGGAGGCACCCAGCCAGGCACCCAGTGTGGGAGAGAAGGCAGGCCAAGGTCACACCACAGGCGCAGTTTATTCTGAAGGATGTGGAACACTTTCCTGAATTTCTCTTGTAATCTTCAACAGATAGCACTATTCATAGGATTCGAGAGCCCTCCAAAGCTTTGGTAACACAAACCCCAATTATATGTTCTCTCTTTCCCTGGCCGGAAGATATGCTAAAAATGGCCATTTCCTCAGCTCTCTGGCTCCCACATCCTCTCTACTGGGTGCTGTCGTGCTGTATAAAATGACGATCAGGTTTCATGCCTCCATGGCCTCTGAGAGTCGTCGCTGCCTTGCAAACACAGACATTAACTTGAAGCCAGTGCTTGCTCTTAGAGGGAGCTTTATGGGACTGAAGATGTTGTATAAGATCTCAGCTTTGTTCGTTGGTTCTCTCTTGCCCTCTCTCTCGCTCCCTCTCTTTCTTTCATTGCTTCCCTGCATTAGTCATCATTACTCTTTGGAGCCTGCTTTAGCTTGCATTTCTCTCCGGAATTGTGTGGGATGTTGTTAAAGAGAGCAAGTTTCCCCCTTTCCCTGCAGCCAGCCAGCCACCTCCTCTCTGTGCTGGATCAGGTCTGGCCCCACAGCCAGGCCTCATCTCCTGAGAGGCTGCACATGCCACGGGCCTGGACAGCAGCCCTGAAAAAGAGTGAGCTATGAAATGCGTGCTTTGCTGCATGTGAGCTGAGCCGAGAGAGGATGCTAGCTGTTGACACTCTGAGCTTCTGCTGGCCAGCTCTATCATGAGTCAGCCGAGATTTCTCTGGACACAGAACACATTTCCTCTTAACCTGAAAGCGCAGTACTGTTCAAAGAAAAATACTAAAACGCTCGCGGGAGGTGACGGTACTGCTGTGCTTCTGTTTCAGGTGCTAAACCTGCCCCTGGGATCTGCTTTGAGAGAGTCAACTCGGCAGGTGACCCTTATGGCAACTGTGGCAAAGACTCCAAGAGTTCCTTTGCCAAATGTGAGACGAGGTATGGAATCTGCATCCTGACCACACCATGGCTTTGAACTTCCCACGTCGCTTAGGGCCTGTTTCAAACTTTCCCTCTTTGGGGACTGTCTGTTCTTGCCCTTCCAGAGATGCCAAATGTGGAAAAATCCAGTGTCAAGGAGGTGCCAGCCGGCCAGTCATTGGTACCAATGCAGTTTCCATAGAAACGAATATCCCACTGCAGGAAGGAGGCCGGATTCTGTGCCGTGGGACCCACGTGTACTTGGGCGATGACATGCCGGACCCAGGGCTTGTGCTTGCCGGCACAAAATGTGCAGATGGAAAAGTAAGACCCAAATGCTCACTTGCATCGTTAATGTAAGTCTGGAAGGGGGCCCACTGAGAAACGTGCTGTCCAGAACTGAGTTACGAGGTTTGTTTGTTTTCCTAAAGCCACTTCTCAGAACTTTGTCTCTGGAATCCAATTCTTTGCACCTAGAAGAAAATATTAATAAATCCTTGGTCCTGGTCTGACCACTGAGATGCAGATTTGGGAAAATCAAGCTTGTTTTCTCGGCCCTTTAGTGTTAATAAGTCATTTCTACACCCTGGGTGTCATGAGGGTTTCCAGCCAGGAAATTACTTTGGAAAGAAACGCAGTAGCATATGATATTGTTTTTGGAAATGTGGCCCTGGTTTCTGGCACAGTGGGGGCTTGTTCCCACCTGGATAGAATAGGAAGTCAGATGTATTTTCAGAGAACCCCGTAGAGAGAATAGCAGAGGGGCAAGAGATAGGATAAGCTGAAGGCCAAAAGGGAGTTCTTTTAGAGACCAGGGGGTAAGGTAGACTGAGATGTTTTGGGTTTAGAAATAAAGAAATTGAGATTTTTATACTCTTTTTTTTTTTTTTTTTTTTTTTTTAAAGATTTTATTTTTTTCCTTTTTCTCCCCAAAGCCTCCCGGTACATAGTTGTATATTCTCCGTTATGGGTCCTTCTAGTTGTGGCATGTGGGACGCTGCCTCAGCGTGGTTTGACGAGCAGTGCCACGTCCGCGCCCAGGATTCGAACCAACGAAACACTGGGCCGCCTGCATCGGAGCGCGCGAACTTAACCACTCGGCCACGGGGCCAGCCCCGAGATTTTTATACTCTTGACATTGATTTTTATCACCAGACTTTCTCATCAGATGGATAATAGCAATTTAATAAAATATTTTAGGAAAAAAAGGTGAATCAACCCTCACATGCTTCTTTTAGGACCCCGTTTTCAAAATGGTTATGAAATCACTCACTTACACAGAGGTTGCAGAGTAGAAAGGAAAGAGAGAGACTCAGCTCCTTTAGCAGAGTCCCCAGGGCAGGAATTCCCTCCACGCACCCCCTTTCCTCCACACACCCTGAGCCACAGATGCTTTACCCTTAAGGAAATAGGATGATCTGTGGAACGTGTTATACATTCTAGGTGTCTCCTCAACCACACACGTAAGCTTATATTCAGGCCTTGACATTAGAATGACACCCATTTTTCTAAACTGTAGTCTGAACAGCCAGGGCCAGGTGCATCTGAACACTGAAATTCCAAGGACTCAATTTATCAATGATTTTTTCCCCATGTGCAAGATTAAATGTGCTTTGATCTCCATTTCTGCAGAACACTCACTCGTTGAAAGCCGTCTTTGGCCTTGCCCATGGATTGGGAGGGGGCAGCACCTCCACGCTGTGATTCTGACTAGGGTCCTACTGTGTTAATTGCAATCCCGGACAATTTCTTTTATCAGCTGGAATGGGACAGTGCCCTTGGCCAAGATTCCCTCCGGCCCTCAGAGCTGCCTGGGCAGCACTTTTGTCAAAGGGTGTCCATCTTGCCTTACGCAAGCTGTCGGGGTTGGATGGCGAACTTCCCATAAGAAGGTTCTACTTGATTAAACATGCTTCTGCAATCTAAAAATTAGACTTTTCTTCCTTTGACTCCACTAATTTGTAATATCTTATGGGAGATAAAGGGCCAGATCCCTTGAGTCTGGAGTATATTATGCACCTTTGAAATGAGACTAAGCTCTTTCAACCAGCCCAGTATCATTTAACAAATTACTGCCCCTACATAGGATTGATAAATACAAGGGAACCATCGTTTTCCTCTGCTGAGCATTTTCGTTGATGGTTTGTGTCATCGACGATAGTACTTGTCAGTCAGTATTTTGGAAAATTTCCCATATTTCCATACCTGCCTTAAAAGATTCTTGGACTGTGGATTCTTAGTCTGTACAGGCCCCAGGTTAAGGACTCATCCATTTCACCCTCTCTTATATCTTTTAATGGAGGGTAAAAAATGCTCCAATACATAAAGTTCATTGCAAGCTCTAAACAAAAATCATGAAAAAATCAGTTATCATCATTTCAGGATCAACTGAAACTGTATAATATACCATAAAGTATAAAAGAATTCAGTAGTGTTCACATTAATCTGACTCTTGAAATGTGCTGAGTTTGGAGTCAGGCGTCAGGATCTACGTCTGAGTCAAATGAAAAGTGTATCATTATGAAGCGTCCATATTTACTGAAAGAAGATCATCTTCCTGAAGCTTCCCTTTGCTTCTCTTTTTAAATACCCAGATGTCTGCATGTGTATCTGCTTGTAGAAGCAGTGAGATATTGGCTGTGTTTTCCTCCTACAGGTCTGCCTCAACCGTCGATGTCAAAATGTCAGCGTCTTCGGTGTTCACGAGTGCGCCCTGCAGTGCCACGGCCGAGGGGTGAGCAGGCTGCGTGGCCTTTTTAGAGCCAGTCCCTAATGAGTTAAGCATGAACTCGTTCATTTGTAAAGGATTTTGCCATCCATAACTTTTAAAAAAATATAGCAGTCAGTGTGTCCTCAATATTTTCTTCCAAAGACATTAATTTTCTTTGACCTTTGCATAGCATAAGAAATTTGATTTTTATTTAACAAGGAAAATCAGATTGAGCAGTAATTATCTTTTAAGTTAACATTCTGTGATTTTTTTTAAAAAAAGGACTTTGTCATCTTCAAAGTAATTTTAAAACTAACCTTCTTTCATGAAGAGTTTTGCATTAACATTTCAAACAGAGCTGTCCCTCTTACAACCAAGATTCAGAATATGTGACTGAACTGAGATACTTCCAGAAGGCATTAAAACTAAGACAGACATACTAACCACATGTCCTCGAAATCACATACGGTGGGCTTTGACTGAAGAAGTCTGTTATTTTAGCTCAGGGAATGTTTAAGGCAGAAGAGGACTCTAATTATTTAAAATACAATTTGTTTTTCCTGTTGGGCTTAATTATTTCCATTGCAATCATACTAATCTTGATTAGCCATGCCAGTGATCCATTTGTTTTTCTGAAAACCTTTCTACAGAAATCATCTTCCAAATTCTGTTTTTGAAACTTACAGACACTCGCCAATGATTCTAACATAGAATTATGCGAGTTTTTGTAAAATTCTGTTGTGCTGTAATCCAAGAATTAGGGTGCCACCTCAGAGGGCTTGTGGACTGGGAGTGTCACTGACTCAGTGTAAAAAAGAATCTTTTTATGTCTTCATTGGATCATAGATTTCTTTCTAATGACGGTAAGAGATGCCCTAGTGCAGTCTTCTTATTTTACTGACAGAAGCCCAGGCCAAGTTCACATGACCTGTTAGTGGCAATGCTAGGTCGTACCCTCGACTCCTCGCTTTCCAACCTCCCTCGGGTCCCATCCACACATCTGAGAGGAAAGGCCCACATTTTCTGGGTAGGCAGAGAAGCTGCCGTGACTCAGTGACAAGTAGCTTGACCACAGTCCCCCCGAGTGAGACCAGGCTCACCAGCAGCACCTCCAAGTGAGGTGTGAGCGCACAGTCTCTCTGCTGCAAGCTGCAGGTAGGGCACATGCCTGTGAGCTGCAGTGGGAGACTGTGCCAAACAGGATGGGTGGGACTGTGCCTGAATCCGAGCGGGTAGGACATCAGCAGCAGCATCTATGAGGCAAGACACCCAGATTCAGCATAGGCTGTGCTACCCGGGAATTAATTCTGCTTCGTTTTAGCTTCACAGAAATATACTTTCCAACTTATCACAGGCCATCTACACAGTCGGCCTTCTTGTTTGAGGCAATCGGGGCAGGTGGTTGACGCATCCAAACAAAGCCAGTGAAAGCAGGGAAACATCACAAAGGAGACATATACTGGAAACACTTTATTTCGCCTTAAAACGTGAAAATGTGTATTTGGCAGCAGTATTTTGGTGCAGGGCTGAGGCCTTTGGGATGAGCGCACTGACTGTAGCTCTGTGTTGACCTCCTTATAGAAACCCCTCAAAACGCATCAGCCACAGCCACAGCGCACAGCTTGTTTCTTTAAGTGGAGGGGAAGTGTGGCTGCCCAGAAGCGATCTGAGGCCAGAATCCACGTCTCGGGCAGCTTTTCCCAATCATTTTGCAGTTGTCCCACCCGTTGCAAATTTCTCAGAAACTCCTTTTAGTGACTTGCCCTTATCCAGTGCTCCCAAAGTAGTCAGCCTCATTTTCATGGAAACCATCCCCTCTTGTTTTCATGCTCACATTCCATTGGTTTCTGTCGTAGTTCAGTAAATTACACAGGTAACAGTAACAAGGGTCACTGGCCGACACAGGTGGAGGAACAGCCATCATGGTGCCCCTTGGGAACCAGGTGACTGGGAGCCGCTCCCTCCACACAGTGCTCTGGCCTCCAAGCTGGGTTCCTTGTTCAGGGCCCTCCTCATGCTTCCTTGGGCACCCTTTCCTATCACACCAGAGCCTTCTTTTTATTTCACTGTTGCCTGTGCCCACTGTGCAGGACTGGGAGCCGAGGAACGGCCCCTAGAGACTCTGCAAGAAGGAAGTGGGCATTTCGGGCACAGGATATTGGAGCAGGTTTAGAAAAGTGTGAGCACACATCTGTGTATCTGTGTGGGCATCAGCAAATGGGAGGCGGCTGTAGGCCTGCTGGGGAGCCCCAGGTTCCCTGGCCTCTCCCAGCCTCCTGTCTGAAGGAGACAGGGGTGTCCCAGTGGTCGTCAGGCCTGCAATGCTCGAAGGCTCGATTCCACATCCCTGAAACAGGGTCCCCCCTCACTGCCGAGAGGCTTCAATCCTGGCCGGATAGGGAGGGTTTCCTGGATTTATGAGGAGGGCATGGAGACTGACTGAGAAGAGGAAGGCGTGGAAGGGAATGGGGCACCCCTGATAATCTCCATCATTCAGCCGCTAACACAGATTAGGCCCCATGTCAGACTCGGGCTCTGCTCTCACCTATGAGCCATTTTGGCCTTGCTCTCACTGACATTTCTGAGTCTGGCTGTACCTGTGCTGCTCGGGGCTCTGACCACAGGGCCTTTGCTTTGCTATGGCACCCAATCAAAGACTTAGTGCCACCCCAGGTGGAGGGTGTGCCCTAATGCTGCTTCCCTCTCATGTCTTTCCCCCTGCTGCCCTGAAAGGTGTGTAACAACAGGAAGAACTGCCACTGCGAGGCCCACTGGGCGCCTCCCTTCTGTGACAAGTTTGGCTTTGGAGGAAGCACAGACAGCGGACCCATCCGGCAAGCAGGTTGGTGAGGACAGCGCATCCCATGGAGGGGGCGTGGAGCTCCTGGGGGGAGCAGGAAGCCAGGTGGGAGGCCTTCCAAACAAGGCAGAGGGCTCCCCAGCCATCAGTGCGGGTGCAGGTGTAGCCACGAGGGCAGGAAGCGTGGTGGGACCCCCGAGGGCTGACGCAGCCTGAGGGTTCGACTTGCCTGGTCTCTGCAAGGCCCCTGGCTCGGCTGTGACCACAAGGCTGAGTTTGCAGGGTTCCGCTGCGACACTGGTCTTAGCTGAGTCATGTCTACAGCAGCCGCCCCATGGGGTATGAGCTCCATGTCAGATCAGAGGGCTCTGTAAAGTCCAGGAAGAGGTGTGAAGTGTAAGGCCCTTTAAATCTGCTACTAGAAAGAGCCCTCCTCCTAATAAAGGTAATGGTCCCCCAGCAGCAGGAGGAGCAGGTGGTATG
Source organism: Equus quagga (assembly GCF_021613505.1). NCBI lineage: Eukaryota > Metazoa > Chordata > Mammalia > Perissodactyla > Equidae > Equus > Equus quagga. The sequence continues at coordinate 177,838,743 of NC_060268.1, read as the reverse complement.
TGTGGGGTCCATGCCGAGCGTGTTTTAGGCATTATCTCACCTAATCCTTACACATGCCGAAGTGGGGATTATTATTCCTCTTTACATAGAAAAGGACCTGAGGCTCAGGGACATTAAGTACCTTCTAAAGTCACACAGCTAAGATTGAAACAAAAGTCTGTCTATCCCCAAAGAAGCTCCTAGCAGACGCTGGGCTCGAACCCTCAGTTCTTTTCTCCTCAGGCAACCTTTAGCAGTGTCTCCTGGTACGGTTCTGTGCGCTCTGAACACTTGTCAGGTAGGTAAGGGACAAGTCTGAATGATGTCTCTTTTAAAGTGCAAGAGGCAAGACAAAAAGGTGCAGAGAGCCCACACCGAGCGCAGCTCGGGGGCCGGGAGCAGCGAGAACTCACCAAGCCCACCTGCCTTGTCACCTCGGTGCTCACCTGTGCCCCCGTGACACTCAGACGTGGCCGGTGCTGCTGCAGAGGACACCACGCGTCCCCACGTCCTGCTGGGACTGGCAGTGCTGAATCTGTGGCTTTGCCATCGTAACCATGACAGCAGACACAACAGGGCTGTGCAGGGCCAGGCGGTGAGGCAGCTCTCCGGAGGGAAGGACCCGCCCGGCAGGCACATGTGTAGAGACATCGTGCTGAGGAAGGGCAGCAAGCTCCAGTCATCCTTCTGTAGACTGTGGGCGTGGCTCAGCATTGTTCCCAGAGCTCAGGTTACCTCTCTCTGGGGCCAGGCCAGGCAGCCAGTAGAAAAGGGACCAGCACACGTTGCCTTTTAGTGAGCATCCATTCCAGGGAAGAAACCAGGGCCTGGCCCAGCGTCCCCTTTCCTCACTGACCTCTCAGGCTTGACGACTGGGCTCTTGCAGCAACTGAGTTAATTTCTGACAGACCTTTAAGCATTTGTTGTCCAAAAATAGCAGAGTTTTAGTTTTTAATCCACAGGGACCCTGCCACCCATTCCATTCGCATTCAGGTAAACCAGATGGTGTGGGAAGGAATTGGGGAAGATGGCAGGAGAGGGGCAGCCACTCTGGGTCTCTCTGGTGTGGACACGCATGACTAGTGGTACTCAGGTTTGGGGGTTTCAAAACAGCTGGGGAATCCACAGGCGCCAACTCTTCGTTATAGCAAGTAAGAATACTTTAAAAAATGGAAACAACTGAAGAGCCCAACCCCATCCACCACCGCCATCATTTCATAAAAGACAGGATGTTTAACACCTCCCCCGAAACACATGCAAAAGACAGCTGTGAGCAGCCAGCTGACAGCTGTGCCTGGCAGAGCCATGCCCTGGGCCCCCCTGTCCCAATAGCCTGGGCCTCCCTGCCCCCATGGCCTGGACCTCCCTGCCCCCATGGCCTGGGCCTCCCTGCCCCATGACCCTCTGCTCCCCAGCCTGACTATGGCTCAGTTGCTCGTGAAGCAAGTACCTCTCAAGTATCTGCCACACGCCAGCCACTCTTCCGGAGCCTGGGGAGCCATTTAGCAAGCACAGTGGGGCATGATAAGCACTGTGATGGGAGGGGGTAACAGTGGGACTCAGAGAGGGGGGCTGTTGGGAGGGGACGTAGCCCCACAGGACACAGTGCTTACACCGGACATGGGGACAGTGAAGTCACAACACTGCCCAGGTTCCTGGCTTGAGCAGCTCGATGGACGGAGCTGCCGTTTATGGAGACGGGTGACCTGGGGTGTGGGAAGTCCAGTTTGTGCGCCCAGTAAATGTTCAATTGGATAAACTGATCAGTTTAAGACTTAGGGGTTGATTTTAAGGAACTAGAAATTATGGGCTCAAGACTCTTGCTGCTCACTTTTTAATTAGCTTTGTTAAGAGACAACAGAACTCCAGCCAGAGCCCCCTGTGACGGCCAGCTCACGGTCTGAAAAGAATGATGGTTTGGCCAGGAAACCAGAAGCACTGCTTTTCCAGTAACACTCACAAGTGAATCAAGACTGTCATATGTTGATTGTCTTACTGAGGCTAAGACACGTCCCTGATAGGGCTTGTCAGCTGGGGACGAAGTCCAGAAACGGAGAGAGTGTGAAGGCATTCTTCCCAGAGTGGAGTGGCTGCCGCTCTGGTGCGTAGCCAGCGGAACCCCTGGTCGGAGGCAGGGTGGGGGGAGCCTGGGAAATGGAGGCCACCTCCACAGCCATCACCAGCGGCTGCGAGGCCTGCTGTGCACCTACTCTGTGAGGCACACCCTGATCGTTGCTGGCGGGAAAACAGAGACCAACGGATGGAGGTTCGTTCTTCCAGTAGTTCACAGTCCAGTAGAAACTGCCCCGTACGTGCTGGCATTTAGAGTCCTCCCAGACGGTGGGACCATGGCTGCATGAGAAACCACACTGATGGTTTGAGCTTCGCTTCCTTTCCACACCCTTGAGGAGTCTCAGTGTCTTTGTACTAAACAAAATGGGATCAAATCACAGAAAAGGGATGTTTCCTTAGAGAACATAAACAGCATCCTCCCAGAGGAAGGCTTTGCCTGCCAAGGCTGTGTTTTAAGTCCCTAACATAAGAAAACAAAACCCATGGGCATTTCATTTAAGTTATGACTTTTCTTTTTCTTTTTTCCACCTTCTAATGTGACCATGTCCAGAAATAAAGTCTCTGTCTAAAAAAAAATACAAAAAAATCCAAATAAAACAGACTCCATGCAAAGAATGAGAGAAGGAAGGAGCCTGGAGTAACATATTTGTGACAAGGGCTGGAAAGATTTTAGTTCGGGGGCCACTTTCATTGTGACAGGATTTTAACGATGGTTCCCTGTTACTTTCTGTGGCCACATTCCCCTGCTGTTGTCACACCTGGGGAACGGGGGGGTTGGGGTGGGGGAGCTGTGTGGCCAGGGCTGTGGTCCCACCTCCCAGACTCTATTCCTGTTCAGCAAGTTCCAGAGTTGTCAGAAAAAATGATGGCGACATAGATTGAACCTCAGACACGACCCTTGAAGTAAGACGAATTGATCAGTACATCAGTCCAGGATTTACCCACTTCACTTCTGTTCCTTCCTTCAGAGTTCGCTTTGCCATAAATGTCACAATTTGATACTTCCCGCATTTCACTGTAACTGCCTCCCTCCCTGAGTCCAGTGCATTTTGTTCCAGATAACCAAGGTTTAACGATAGGAATCCTGGTGACCATCCTGTGTCTCCTTGCCGCTGGATTTGTGGTCTATCTCAAAAGGAAGACATTGATCCGACTGCTGTTTACAGATAAAAAAACCACCATTGAAAAGCTAAGGTACCGTGGGTTTGGGTCGTTTTGTCAAGAAATAACTGGTTTAAAAGACGGTACAACCACTTCTCACTTCATTTTCCTTAGCAAAGAAGAGGTTCGATTTTCTGGATAGTGACACTGGTTTTTTGGGTTTTTAGCATTTCTGCCAGACCAGCTGACTCCTTTCCTTTCCCTTCAAACTATTGGCGGCTGCTTACATAAATAGGGTGTTGACAAATCCCACTGATGTATTTTTTTCCCACCCCTACGTTAGTAATTTTTACAAGACATGGGGTGTTAAAATATTTTCATCAAGTGGGGTAGCTTTTGATTCAAATGTATTCAAAGACATTATTGCCGCAGTGCCAGCTTTCTACAAAAATGTGTCGCAAAGCCGCATTTCTATGGATTGCAAGAGCTAATTTAACAGATAGTGGCTTTAGGGGGAAAAAAATCAACATTTACTTTTTAATCTTGTAAGAGTGTTAGATAATTTTTCCTTTGCATGCTTACCACCCTGGGTTAAAATAAGTGAATTGTTTTTTGAGTGTCATTTTGAACAAAACAGAAAAAGTTAAGTGCGCCAGAGGGCACGATGCCCGTGGTTAGCATGTGTGGGGTTGCGTTGCAGGTGTGTGCGCCCTTCCCGGCCATCCAGTGGCTCCCAGCCTGCTCAGGCTCACCTCACCCACCTCAGCAAAGGCCTGATGAGGAAGCCACCGCATTCCAACACCCCGAAGGTAAGTTTTAAACATAAGAAGTTCGTGTGCGTATGAAGACGTGGGTTTTTCAATACAAGCTTGAGTGGGAATAGATCCTGGGGATTCTTGCAGTGACTTGCTGAGTCAGCACGCTCAGTTCCAGGAAGGCTGACTGAGGTGATGGACGGGGCTGGAAGGAGGCTCTCGGTGCCGCTTGGAAGCTCTGCTAGATTCTCTTAGGGGAGGCAATGTCCCCTGCATGACGTGGTGTGTGGTACGCTGTGAGTCATGACCCCTCCAGTCACCTAGACCTGCCAAATTCCCAAAAGGCCCACTGGGTCTGCCACCCAAGCAGGTTCCTGACCTGGGCCCCTCCTGAGCTTTCAGAATGCCACCGACTGGGTTTGGGCAAGCTTCTTTGGCCCACTGGTACTCCCAGGGTATTTCTAAGAGTTATGCTGAGCCCTTGGTTGGGCCCATCTGTCCAACCTACAGTTTCAAAAAGCTGGATCCTTAACCCAAAGTACCTCCTGGCTTCCTACTGTCTCTTCACCTTCCTGCTCCCCTGGTGACTTATTGCTAGAGTTCACTGGAATATTAAGTTTTTTCACCAAGCATTTTTATGTGTCCACAAGAGTTCTTGAATATTGAACTCCTTCAACAGGGGCCCAAATTATAGCAGTGAACAGTGCTGGTGCCTCGAAATGACAAATGATTTTTGAAATCATTATCACATATTCGGTAGGCAAGAAACTATTTTATCTCCCTTGATCTGAAAAGTATAGAGGGTTGGATTCCAAAGAGGCGGCTGCCATTCCTGAGAACTTTGCTACCTTTCATCCCCAATCATGGGACTATGCCAAGAACAGCTTCATTAGTGAAAATGAAAGCACAGCTTTATTTTGAAGAGTCAAAAATGGGAAATGACCCAAATATCCATCAACAGGTATAAGGATAAACAAACTTTGGTATATTGACGCAATAGAATGCTACTCAGCACCAAGATGGGGTGAACTATTGCTATACACATCATGGATGAATCTCAAAATAATTATGCTGAGTGAAAGAACCCAGACAAAAAAGAGTACATATTCTATGATTCCATTTATGTAAAATTCTAGAGAATGCAAACTAATTTATAGTGACAGAAAGTGAGTAGTTGCAGCAAAGGGGAGATGGAGGGGGTGGGAGGGAAGGCTGACAAGGAATCTTTTGGGGGTGACGGATGTGTTCATTATCTTATGGCGATGGTTTCATGGGTTTAGACATAATGTCAAAATTTACCAAATTGTACACTTTAAATATGTGCAATTTAGTTGTACATCAATTATACATCACTAAAGCTGTTTTTAGAAAGAGAGAAAGGAGGAAAAGAAGAAGGGGCGGGGGTGTGGGGCACAAGGCCCATGCTGCATCTGTTGTGATCTGTCGCTAAAAACCAGGGCCCACTCGGGAGAAGATGCTCCAGATGCAGGCCCTAACCCCAGCCCTGGCTTCCAGAAGCCTCGACCCTCCTTCCCTAGGAGGTTTCCTCTGTTCTCGTGGAGCCTTGTGTGCCTTAAGCGATGTCTCATGTTCACAGCTCCTTCGTAATTTCTTTATGATCTGGTCTGCATCGTCATACTTGTTGGTACTTCCTCAAGTGCCTTGAATCTATTAGTGAATTAAGCCGGTTTCTTAAATCTCAAATAGAAGTCAAGCCCTCCGTTCTAGATTGGGGCGGGGGGGGTGGGGGGGGTGGTGCTTCTGATAAATTTTGAAGTTTAAATAAATAATAATAGATTCCCTCTTGTGTAACTCCTTGCTTTCTTTCCCTTACTCCACCCCACTGGCCCCCTTCAGTTACAGCAGACTCCTCAGCCCTGCTTTTTCCTTAAGGAGTTACAGCTAATTTTGAGACCTCTTATATCCTGGCTCTTCGCTTTGAAACCCTGCAGGACAATCCCAGGAGACTCCTGCAGTGTCAGAACGTTGACATCAGCAGACCCCTCAAAGCCCTCGACGTCCCTCAGCCCAGTTCGCCTCAGCGAGTGCTCCTGGCCCTCCACCAGGCTCCTCCTCGTGTGCCCACCGTCCCCGCCAGACCTCTGCCGGCCAACCCTGCACTCAGGCAGGCCCAGGTACTCCTTCAGCTGCTGACTGGGTGCATGTAGTTCCAGTCCAGACTCTGCCACTTGCTAATGTCTGAACTTGGACCAGTTGCTTAACTTCTCGTTGCCTCTGTGAAATGGAGCTAATTCAGCTCCTCAGACGGTTAACTGAGATAATCCGCGTAAGGCATTTAGCACAGTGCTTGGTGTGTAGTAAGGGTGCAGTGTATTTTAGATAATATAACTAATATTTTTATAGTCAGAATAGTGAGGGTGGCTGTGCAACCTATCGTCTGAACCAGGACACTTTTGAGAAGGGCAGGGGCACTATTAACAACTAGGCCTGGACAATAAAACAGAGACGGTCACTTTAGGAATAATAATGGGTATACTTGCTTACCATTTTTTCATTTTCGAAGTTATTTACAAAAACTTTACCACCCGTTGAGTTTCTCCACACCAGCCCCCGCACTGTATTGCACATTTTGCCTATATCATCTCATTCTTATGCTGTTTTGGGAGGTAACAGTTTCTGCTTGTTATGACCATGAACATGACATCATTTCACAACACGAAACTTAAGGGGTGGAGGGGATGAAAGCAATCAAATGAAAAGCGCAAAGACATAATCACTGGTAATTTTTCGTTGCTTTCATTGTTATATTTTCTCCTAGTAATTTTTGTGTATTTATATTATTTTTAATATAATTATTCTCTATCTACATTGCTTTGTATACTGCTTCTTTTGCCTTAAAATCATTCCCATTTACCATGGTATTAGAAATTCTTAAAAACATTATTTTAACAATAGTACTGTATGTGAATATAGAATAATTTTTTAAGTACTTGCCTATTAGTGGTTATGTTTGGATGTCTCTAATATTTGCTACTATAAATAGCTCTGTTACGAAGGTCGAGAAAGATAAATTCTGGACCATTTTAATTATTCCCTTAGGAGAGATTCCTAAAAGTTAAAACCTTGGGTTGAAAAATGGTATAACCATGTTAGGCCTCCCAATATATAAATATTTTTTCTGGACTGTTATATACATCTATGTTCTCACATTATTATAAAGCATCTGTCTCACCATGACTGTTAGTACTAAGAATTAACATTTCAAAACTTTTGAATTTGATACATGAAACAAAGATATCTTTTTTTTTTCTGTCTAATGGTTCTACCAATTACTGAAATGGGATGTTGAAGTTTCCAACTATAAATCTGTCTCCTTTTAGTCCATCAGTTTTTGTTTCATGTATTTTGAAGCTCTGTTGTTTGTGACACACGCAATAAGGATTGCTGTGTCTTCTTGGTGAATTGACCCTTTTATCATTATGCAATGTCCATCTTTAGCGCTGGGAATTATCTTTGTTCTAAAATCTACTTTATCTCATATTCATCTATCTACTTCAGTTTTCTTTTGATTAGTGTTTGAAAGGTATGTTTTTTTCCACCTTTTCACTTTTAACTTACCTATGTCGTTTTATTTGAAATGAGTTTCTCAGAGATAACATATAGTTGGGTTGTATATTTTTTTCATTCATTCTGTCAGTCACTGACTTTTAATAGATGTGTTTAGCCACTTACATTTAATGCAATTATTGATATGTTGGAATTTAAGTCTACCATTTTAATATTGTGTTTGTCCCCTCTGATTTTTGTTATATTGTGCTCCTCTTTCCTGAATTCCTATGGGTTTTTGTTAGTGCTGGTGAATCAATTTCATCAACTTCTAGTGCCATCTTCTCACTTTCCAGTGTTATATCAGACAATGCTCCACTCTATTCATAGGGTTTTCATGGAAGTTTTTTTGGAAGTGGGTAGCCAGGTCCTTCTTCCTAGTCTGTCTTAGTCTGGAACCTGTCCACCATGGGTGACTCTGCTGATATTTGAAATACCAGTGGCATAGCTTTCAGCATCATAGCAACACACAGCTGCCACAGTATAACACCTGACAGCCAGTTGGTGTGGTTCCCTGACTGGGAAACAAACCCAGGCCACAGCAGTGAGAGTGCCAAATCTTAAACATTAGACCACCAGGGCTGGCTTTTCTCTGGGTTGTTGAACATTCTTTAGTATTCCTTATTGAGTTATCTATTGTGTTTTTGAGTGTCTGCCTTTGTATTGTTTTTTATATGGTTGCTCTGGGGCAAGGCTTCTCAATCTTGGCATTGTTGACATTTGGGGCTGGATAACTCTTTCTTATATGAGATTGTCCTGCATAAGAACATTTAGCAGCATCTTGGTTTCTACCAACTAGATGGCAGTAGCATGTGTGATCATGTCTCTAAATATTGCCAGATGTCCCTGGAGGACAAAAATCCCCTGATTGAAAACTGCTGCTCTAAAGATTACAATATATGTGCACAATTCATCACAGTCCACTAGTATCAATATTTTATCACTTCAAGTGGAATGTGAAAATTTTACCATCTTTTAGGTCCCTTTATGCTTCTCCCTTTATGATGTAGATGTCTTAAATGTTACCTTTATGTACATTGAGAACCACTTCAGATGTTGTAATTTTTGCTTTCAACCATCAAGCAAAATTTTGAAAATTTAAGAACAGCCTATTACATCTACTCAAATATTCACCCTTTCTGTTATCATTTCCTTTCTGTCTGAAAAGTTTCCTTTGGCTATTCTGTTAAAGCAGGTCTGCTGGTGACAAATTCTCTTAGTTTTCTTTCATCTGAAAATGTCTGTTTTACCTTTCTTCCTAAAGGATATTTTCACTGGATATAGAATTCTGGCTTGACTGTATTCTTCTTTCAATGACTGAAAAATGTTCCACTTCCTCCTGGACTCCATAGCGATAAGAAATCACTGCCCACACTGGAAGTCCTGCCACAGTCTGTTCCAGGGTGTGGCCTGTTATTGCAAGGGAGGATGGAAGGCAGGGCTCTATCACCGCAAGGCAGTGATGCCCAGGGAGCAGGGGCAGGGGCGTGGCATTCTTCTGGTGTTCACCTGAGCTGGAGTAAGGTCAGGTGGGGTCAAATGTTTCTCTCTTACTAGTTGCCCTTGTTCCCATCTTTTGGCTAGAGATAAGAGGGTTATTCTTGGGCCTTTGTTTGTCTGGTGCCACTGGCATTTCCAGATTGGAGGCCTCTCCAGAGCCCAGACCAAGATATAGAAAAGACAAAAGTGAAAAAAAAAAAAAAAAAAACAAGAACTACTGGGTAATTCCTTGAATTCTGAGGTCCCTAGCCAGTCTACTTACGTTTTCTCCAACTTTCAGAGGCTCTGTCAGTTGCTTTATGAATTGTCTGCAGATTTTTTTTATTGTAATTTGCAGGAGAAATAGGGTGAAATGTGCTTATTCCATCTTGTCCAGACCTCATTTCTTTTTGTATTTCTTTGATTACTGGTACACTTGAACTGCTTTTTATACATCTATTAACCAATGGTTTGCTGGTAAATTGGCAGTCAAGAAAAAGCCTTGATTTGTAGATGATTTCTCTGCTGTAACAACTCCCACCATGGCCAAGTGCAAGCCGTTAACGTGATGTCACTGAACGAGGAACAGAGAATTGGCTGAGGTGAGCTAGTACCAGCCAGCTCCAGCGCACAGCTGCTATCAACCGTATATGTTCTGTGAATCATCTGTTCCTATTTGCCTATTTTTTTCTATTTGAGAGATGGAGTTTTTCTTCCTGGTTTGTAAGAGTTTATTTTCTTAATAGATTAAGAATATTTACTCTTTTCCGGTAATTTATTGTAAACGTTTTCCCTAAATGGTCTTTTTACTCATGACATTTTTTGGTATAAAAGGAATTCCAGTTTTAAATATTAAATCTGTTTATCTTTTCTTTTGTGAATTCTCCCATTCCTTTTGTGCTTGTAAAGTCCTCTCCTGTTTCAGTTTCAGTTAAGATCCACCTATAATTCCTTCTGTTTATTTGGTTAGCTGCTGACAATTCCATCTTTTACATATGTTTTCTAACCTGCCTTGGATTTACATTGCTGGAAGGTGGTGGGCATGTCCTAAATTTTTCTTGGCTATGAACTTATTTGAGAATCTGATGAAAGCTACGAACCCTCAGAAAATGCACCAGTACTCAGTAATTTGCATGCAAATTTCAGATGTGCACAGAGCCTGTAAGCCCCTTCCCCATGGGTTTCTTTACACTGAGGCTCTTTCTGTCTCCCTCTAAACAACTTGCCTGGGTACCATGTCAAACTGGGACTGTCTCTGACAGACCAAGTGATCTGAGGAAAGCCATTTCTATTTGCTGGTATCTTTTTTCCTACCAGCCGTGAATGCCTATAGAAGTGACTGCTTCAAGATTTCCTTTAAAGCAGGCCCCAAAAAGGCCTTCATTCTGTTTTATGAAACTAAGGAAATGTTACCCTTTAAACATTAGTAACTGAAAAATCCACATTTCTCACTCCAGGCTGGTGTCTGTCTGGAGCTTTTCCGAGACATATGATATGGATTAAGCTCGCGCTTTCTCTCACATCACACATAGGGAACTGGAATTAATTCCATGCAGGTGTGGCAAATATGTGGCGGTGGCTCTTGTTTGGCAGCACAGATCGAGTCCACTGACATCCTGTGCTGTTGAGTCCCCTGCCCTGTCCCACACAGCGTGACAAACACACAAACTTACCATCTCAACCTCCCAGAAGGAAAACACTATTGTAAACACGATATTGGTCAACCTCGCATCTAAAAGGTAAGTTAGTTCTTTACAGAACATGTTTGGTCTTTCCTTGAAACTTTGATTTTTAAAATCCAAGGACAGTTCCCTCAACTCCTCCTCTCGTCCACAGTGTGCTTTCCAATGCACCATTTCCTTCACAGTAAAATGACCCTCAGAATTCAAGCTTCTTGACCCAACTCCTCAGCCTTGATCAAGGAAACAAACTTTAATTTCCTCTTCATCTCGTCAGCTATTTTAGAGGAAAATAATTCAGTGTATGCATCTAGCTGGTAGCTGACTGCTGCCAAGCTCTCCTGAACCACAACCTGAGCATGAAAGGCAAAGTGGGGGCTAAGAAAAGGATGGTAAAGGGATGAAAAGAGTAAGAGCCCACAGGCGTGTGTGACCACCTACAATTGTGCACACAGGCAGGGAGCGTTGTAGAATGTCTTCGCTGTGCCTGGCGTTGAATCTGCCCTAACTTGTATATTAGGTTTGCAATCCACGCAGAACATGCACTTCAGTGGGAGGTCAGCTAGATCAGCACACGTCTGCGTATTATAAGCCACTTCAGAAGCACCAGGGGAGTTTTTCTGCACCTACTGCTGCTGGGTAGAGAGTTCATCTCAGGCTCTGGAAGGAAAAGAAAAACAGGGGAAGTTACAGGAGTGGCTACACATGAATCCCAGAAGGCTTTGAGAGACTCGTGATGGTCAATCTTAATACATTTTATGTTGTTTTCCTCTGATTACAAAAGTGTTAAAAATCATCTAACTCTGTACCCAAAAAAGTCAATTTTACTATATGATTTTTTTTTAAAGAGTAATATGTATTAAGAGGAGAAAATACAAGTGCATTCCAAGCATGTGTCTTGAGCAGAATTCTGAAAGAACCTTCTTGGGAAGAAGTGACTTCAGGCGGCAGGGTTGACCTCAGACACCAAGGCATGGGGAGGGGGAGAGATGGGATGGACGTTCAAAAGCTGTGCATAATAGAGGGAAGGGATCACTTTCCTTGACTTCAGATGAACTGACTTGACTTTCAGGAGGGAAGGGGGCCCCCAAAACACCAAGGACTCTAGGAGGAGTAACATCTGACACCAAGTTTACATTTTCCTTTTCTGATGCTGGTTCCCTTACGACATCCTCAAACCTTCAGGGAATTGTGCTAACCACCACTGCCTAGTGTCAGTCTCAAGCTGGCTAGAGAATGAAGGAGAAGCTGCAATCACACCAGGGGCAAATGTCCAGGGAGAACAGCATCCTACAGAGTCAGGCCTGAGATGCTAAGAGAAAACTAGACAGCAGTCTGGAGAAGGAGTTCAGGGTGGGAGGAAGCAGGCACCAACCCAAACACAGATACCACCCAGGGATCCTGAGAAAGGTTTGAGCAAAGACGGACTATCCTACTGTCACACAAGAGGGGGTCTCGAGTTACTAAATTTGAATGTGAAAATAAGTGTGACTCAAAGACTAGAAAATATGAGGACACTCAGGTGATATTCTTAACTGCTGAATACCAGTGTGCATAACTTTATTCCTGGATGAGAAAAGGGACAAACTCTCTAGAGAGTTTCATTAGATTTCTAGGACATATCCAACTGAAATCCTTTACACAGTTTATTTTGATTAATTGGCTTAATTAATTCATTTAAAGTTTAAATTAAAATATGTTCAATGTCACACTTAAGAAATAGATTGCTCACAGAAAATTATGTCTAGAGAAGACTGTGGTAAGAAATAGCAGATCAAAGCATAATTTTCTGCTGTGGAACTGAAATGTGTCATGATTCTAAGGGAGTATATCATAGATGTACTTCATAGATGGGATATTCTTCTAAAAAGTAAAAACCTTATGACAGTGTCACTCACTTAGCATTCATCTATTTTTTTTTAAGGTTTGCCCCATAAAATGGCATTTGAACTATACATGCTGATCTGTGGTCATATTTGGTTTGGGGTTGTTTTTATTTTTCTAAGCCCTTAGTTTCCTGGAAAATGTTAGGAAATGGTTTTCCTCCGTGCAGTCTTATCAGTGAAATATAATGAACAAACTGGCTAAGATTGTTTTTCCAGCCAGATTAGCTTTCTTAGTAAGATAATAGGAAGCAAAAAAGGACAACTGATCCGTCTCTTAGATTGATTCTTGCTGAATCAAAGTCCTTTCCTGAAACAACTGATAGGCCCAGGAGAATATTTGCCACCCCTGTTTCTGTCACTACTTGTCTGCACTGCACAAATTCCAGCAAAACAGCAATGTCAGGATTAATTTCTATTTTTATTCCTATAACCAAGTAGTGTATAAATGAATTTCTGTGTTTGAGTGTGTTACTAATTTTTTTGGTATAAGTAGCTCCTAGTTCTTTTTTGAATTGTTATAAAATAGCAGTCATTTATTGAGCACCAATTATGTGGATGGCACTACTGAGTTAAGCACTGTAGAGGCATTTCTAACCCTCTCAAGGAGCCTGGGAGGCAGATACTGCCATTAGCCCCATTCTACAGAGAGGAAAACAAGGTACAATGAGGCCAAATAGCTTGTCTAGTAAGGCCCCCAGAGGTGGAGAGCCGGGGCTCAAACCCTCGTTCTCTACCTGCAATCTTTAAATGGATGCACATACAGATGGGTGGCTGGATGGGTGTATGGGTGGCTGGATGGGAAGAAGAAACTGCAATGAAGACAGTTATGGTTAGCATATTTTAGACTAGGCTCTCACTGCCTCAGCAATCTTTATTCCTTTTCCCTGCATTTGCCACAGAGATACAAGGTGAGAAGGGGAAGGAGACGGAACCTTCTGGCATCATGCAGAGCCTCAGTCTGTCACAAGAGAGTCTTGCATTTCTCTTTTCTTTTGCTTGTAACACTATCTTGCTCCAGTCATTCTTGTCTTAATTGGTCTTTCTTGGAACCAGCCCTTGCTCAGAACCATAGCAATAGTTGAACTGCATTTCAAATATCTGTAGCATCTTAAATGAGGAAGGCTCTATGCATTTTCTGTAGAGGTGGAGATTCAGTTCCATGTTTCTGACAGACAGGACATTTCTCCTAATCAACACCTTATCTGTGTCTATAGAACATACAACGCACCATATTTTGTAAAACAAGACTGGCCAAACTTGTACAGTCTCTTCTGACTGAGACAAGACTGTAGAAAAATCAAATTTGCTTAAGTAGCCGCAGAGGGAGGGGGAGGTCTATTTCAAGGAGGTCCAAGCCCCCTCCCTCCCCAACCCCCATAAAGAGTGATGAACACTTTACACAGGCTGCTGTTGGTCAGCAACAGCTACTCATCCTTAAATCCTTTGTCAAGATAGAAATGTGAGCAAAACAAGTAATGTAGACCATGCTTTCAGAACAATCAGGTGACGGCCGGTTCGCTCTGAGGTTGAGCCACAACTTTCAAAGTTGTCTTCAACGGAATGAATTCAGCGTTTGAACGAATGAGGACTGTACACCCACGTGGGTGTCTGATATTTGACCCAGCACTCACAGAGTCTGGAAATCTGATGATTTAGGTCCCTGCTCATCAGAAATGCCAATATGTAATGAGAAAAGGAAATCCATTTGTCAAGATGTTCTCCCAAGGAAGTGAGAATGAAATACGAGAAAACTGATCTTTATAAAAGCCTTCATTACTGCAGGTAAACCAAAAGCTAATAACTGAGGAAAAGTGCTGGAAGGCATCCTTGCGTGCCTGCTCTCTGCTTTCCAGATTTCACCCTTTTGCCCAGATGTTCGCCAGGAGCCCTGCTCCCACGAGTCTCCTCGCTCACCTCCTGCCTTGGCCTGGGGTTACCTTGATACCTGTTCTACCTCATGCCAGAAGGCACAGACTGGGTTATTCATCTCCAGGCACACTAAGTCCAGTTCCTTGAGCACAGTAGACATGTAGGAAACAAGCTGAATTGATATGAATTTTAAACAGTAAAAAATACGCCTTGTCACAGTATCCGTTATTCCCTATGGGCCATCACACTCAATGAGTCATGAGTTAATAAAAATTGGAGGTACTTCCTCCTGTAAATCTAAAATGTTGCTACCAAGATCGTGGACTCCTGCTAACCTCTCCGTGCCACCTGCCCAGTACTTCTAGAAACTTAAATATCTTTGGTTTCCTATCATACACTAATTATTCATGTGACAAACCCATCTGACGGCTTTAAAAGTGTCTGTTCCATGTGGCAGCTTCCACATCTCCCTAGAGAGAGAACTTCAGAGGGAAGTCATTCAAGTGATTACAGGATTCAAAGGGGTGTTTGCGTTCTACTCATTTCTATTACTGTAAACACACAAGTTGTACGTGAAAAAATGGAGGCCTGATATTTTCCCTTTCTATCTAGTAATAGGTAATGTATGCCTATAATTTAAAATTCCAACAGTTATATAAAGGGTTATTCAGAAAACAGTCTCCCTCCCACCTCTGTCACCAGGCTCCCTTCCCAGAAGCAATCATTGTTATTAGGCTTTTTTTGTAAAATACAATTTGGAATATAGTGAAAAGTCTCCATTCCACCTGTCTCTCTCTGCAGACTGAGAGATTATGGAAAGTCTGGAAATTTTCGAATGCTCAGAATTGGAGAGAAAAGTACAATGAAACTTCGTCTGCCCATCACCCATCTCCAGCAACTGTCAGCTTGCTGTCACTCTTGTTTCATCTTAGATCCTTATTTGGAATTCAAATGACAGCACACTGTGGACCTTTTCCCACTTTGGCTATTCCATATCAGTTATATGCAGATCCACCCCAATCTTTTCTCTGGCTGCAAAGTCTTTTATTGTAGAGCCATACCGTAAATTATTTAACCTGTGCCTTCCTGATGGCCATATGGGTTATTTCCAATCCTTTGCTCCTTCAAACAGGCATATTCTTGCCCAGGTACCTTGGGCCCATGCGTGAGGATGTCAGTATGGTAACTTCCTGGGAGCACAATTGCTGTTCAAAGACCATAAATATTTAGACATTTGATAGATTAGGCAGAACTGCCTGTAAAGGAGTTGTCCCGATTTGTATTCCCCAAGCCTTCACCAACACAATGTTCAGAAATTTTCTTCTCTTTGCCAATATAATAGGTGAAAAGAAAATGGTATCTACAGTTTTCTTCCTATAAATGAGGTGGAGCATCTTTTCACAGATTTAAGATCATTTGTTTTTTCCTTTTTCATAAACTGCCTTTTCATGTCCTTTGCCATTTTTGATCGTCATGTTTAGAAAGGCCCGCTTACTCAAAGATTACACACATATTTTCCCATTTCTTACACTTTCATGATCTTTTCTCATATTTAAATATTTGATCCATCTGCTATTTATTTTAGTGTATAAAATGAAGTAGGAATCCAACTTTATTTTCTAGATGATCACTTAGGTAATCCTCAAAACCGTTTATTGTATTTGTGTCCTTATTTGTCCATTACCGGCCTGTGTTTTCTTTATTAGATTTATCTGGTTCCTTCTTGACTCCATCCCACCCCCAAAGAACCAGCTTGAGGTTTCATATGACTTGCCTTTTTCTACCGTTCACAGAGTTATTTTCCTCGCCTCTCCACAAATGTGAGATGATACCTGCTCGTTGGACTCAGTGATAGTTAAATGAAAATATCTGACTTTATGAGAATGTCTGTGTGTAATAAGTCGTTGCTAAATGATAGTTACTAATTTTTCTATTTTTCTAATTTATTATTTTCTGCTACTATCTTACCATTTCCCCTTTTCCTTTTTCCTTAGGTTTATTTTGTTTTTCTAATTTCTTAGATCCTTACTTCATTTTTATTCAAACTTTATTTATGCTATATTAATATAAGCAGTAAATCTAGGAATTTCCCTCTAAACACTGCGTTACCCATGCTCACTGGCTCTCATTTGTAGTGTTTTTAATATTTATATTTTAAAAATAGTTTGTGTTTTCTCTTTTGGCCCAAATATTGAAAATCTTTTTATTTTTATTTTTTGTTAACTTTTAAAATACTTAAAATATAGAAAAGTAAAAATAATCTAAAATTCACCCACATTTATACTACCATTGTTCTCTATGTTTTTCTCTGTATACACCTATTTAGATTTCAGATATATAATATTCACACATTCTTTTTAAAAAAATAAGAAACAACAAAACAAAGTCACTATGACTAGCTCAGCCCCCCCTACAGATACAATCACTATCATAAGTTTAGTGTTTACTTTTTATAGAAACTTTCAAATATTTTTACATAAATATGTACCCATGAACCATATATAGCATTCTGTTTTTAAGTTTACATAAATGGTATCAAACTATACTTAAGCGTCACACAATTTGTACTCATACTTAACTATATTTTACATTTATTTTTTCTTTCTGTAAGTTCTCTTTGGCTGCTCTTCAAATATGCTAACTTGTCTTTTATTTCTTTAAGCATGGTAAGAAAATTGTTCCAAAAATCCGAAATCTAAAGTCGTTGGGTATGTTGCTGCTGAGGTTTCCATTGTGTCTCACTGGCGAGTCCTTGCTTCTTTGTGAGCTTGGTTATTCTTTTGCTGTGAGCTGCTCATTTTCTTGGAAAACTATCTGGGAGCTCTTTGGCATGTAGGATGAAGGTGTGTGCCTCCAGAGAGGACGTACTTTGCCTCTACCAGGTGCCCGGGAGCAGGACCAGCTTTAGACCCTGTACATGGCTTGGGACTTATTGAGCCACCCAGCTGATGTGATTGCAGCTTCAGGTCCTCAAGGGCGATTTGTGGTTACAGGTTTATTTTCCACCTTGGTCTGCCCAGCACCACTGGAACTCTCCATGTAGTCTCCTAGGGTTAGGGAGTAGCATACATTTACTTCTAGAACATTCTTACCTGAGGTATAATCCTTTCCAGAGCCCAGCTTGACTAGGGAGAGGTCAGGAAGAGAATGCTCCCCTATTAAACTTGGGCTGGTGTTGACCTTTGACTCCTGTATCCTCAAGGTGAAAGTGTCACAGTCAAAACCCAGGTTTCCCTAATTTGGCAAATGGCTGCTGCTTCAGTCTCCTACTTAACTCTCCAGGCTTCTCCCTTCACTTCGCTGTTGGCTTGATAACATCTCACTATCTTGTAGCTCACTGATTTTAGAAAAAAATTTAAATATATTTTATCCAATAATTTTAGGGGTTTAAAGAGAGGGTAGGTCAAACATACCCAGCGTGCCATATTACTAGAAATGGAAGACCCACCTCCCACCTTTGGTTAGTTCTATAGTGTCTATATTATTACGGTTTATGTTCTACAGCCATAATTCCCACAATTTTGTTAACCTTAATTTTGTTAACATTGAAAGGATTCGATGCTCATTGATGATCGTTTTGTCACCAATCCATTCTTTTCCTGGCTGGCTGAAGTCCACTCCATTGTAATTCCTTCCAGAAGAGCTCTTGAAAAGTATATTCCCTGAATGTTTGCGCGTTCAAAGACATTTAGCTGTTGCTTTAATTTTTCGACCGCAGTGTGGGTATAAAATCAACGAATCACACTTTCTTTCCCCGAAACTCCTCTACGTGTGCTTCCTCTCTCTGCTCTGGACAACTCAGAAGCTGGCCTCTTCCTTTGTTCCTTGAGAGTGACCTGATTCTGTACGCTTGAAGTCCAGTAGCTTTCATAGGTTATTCCCTAACACTGAAGAGTCTCCATCTGATGTTCCTTCTCCCCAGGGAAACGGCGTGCCCTTTAATCCACGGATTTGACCCTATTTTGGAAAAGTTGTTACAAATTAAATCTGGGTATTTTTTCTATCTTTTCAGTTCGCTCTGTGACACCGTTTAGGTGTATGTTGTATCCCTTTTGTCTGTGGTCTTTCCGGTCACTTACTGCCTGACCCCTTGACCTGGTCCTCGTCTCTGTCAGGCAGGAAGCCCACAGCCCTGTGTGGAGCACCGTCCTGGTCCTTGGTTTTCATCATTGTGTTTTTTCTTCCCCTTTTCTCTTGAGTTTCGCCAGTTCCCTTTTACTTTCCTCATGTATACATTTTGCAGGGTAGGCTCTTAGTGAGCCTTTTGTTTATGAGGGTCCCTTCCTTCCTCTTTTTTTGTTTAGTGTGTCTAAACTCCCCTTTAAAGAGGAAGAGAACTTGCTGGAAAACCAGGAGCTGGACAGTCAAGAGAAAAGCAAGGCCAGTGCTCAGGACCAGCTCCCCGCGGTCCACTCGCTTCTCGGGGGACCATGGCACAGAGGGCTTTGAGTGATGTCGGTGAACTGGCCTTCCCTGCTCTCAGCACAGACCCTGCCCCAGGCTCGCACAGAGGGCTGGGCCGGTCTGCGCTGCTTCTCTTTCAGCCTGACACATCATGATATCTGCTCACTCCCCACTCCTGCCCCAGGCAAGGGTGACTGGTTTTCCCCTCTGTCCTCTGCCAGGTTGGCCACAGCAGGCATCCTTCCTCATAGTCTTTCCTTACCCTAGCCTGCTGGACACTTTGGGTCCCTTTCGTACAAATTCGTTTGGGGTTATAGGTTTTCCTCAAAGATGGAGTTTAGCTCATTTTTGTACAGTTTCTTTACTGTTTTCAGGTAGTTTCAGAAATAAGGGGACCAGGGTCATCTTACGGATAGGTGTAGGAGTGTTCTTTTGCAAGAGCAGATTTGTTAAGACTCCTGTTTTTTCTGAATAAAGAATAAAAAGAAATTGAGGTCTTTCCCTGAGAACCAGTTGTCCTTGGTGTTATCTCTAAGTGTATATTCCTCACAGGGCCTGAGACAGGCCAAGGATGGATAGTGAGTGCTGTTTATGCTGCCCCTGGCACTGTGTGAGCTTGTCGGGAGTTCTGTGGCATCTCTGGCATTTTCCTGTGATAATATCTGGTGTTTCTGCAGAGATCTCTCTGGATAAGCAGGATGCATTTACTCTGGCTTATCATGCACAAGTAGATAACAGTTGAGAATTCTTTGTGATGATGGTCGAGGCAAAGGCTATATTTGGATTGAAAACTTTGTTCCCAACCCTCAAAAAATTTGAAATATGTAGCTATTGCTAGAACATGAGCAGAAAATGGAGAAATGGGACAACCCTGACTAATAGCATATCTCAATTTTTCTCCAATATCTAGAAGTTGAAAAGGGAGAGAAATGGGGTTCTGAATTCCTTATTTTCTTGTTTAAAATGAAAATATGTCTAAAGGAATATTTATCGGGTGTGAACAATGTGGCTTGGAGTCATTTCTCAGCTCCCTTCAGGTTGGACTTCTCTGGACAAGCCCAGGTTCAGGTTTTGCAAAGGCAGCATGAGAAGCAATGCCTAAAAAGGAGTGTGAAAATCCCACCCCTTCCTCCAGGGTCAGAGCAGGTGCAGCTTCCCAGAAGTTTCCCTATCTCCATACGCCTGACATCTGAGAAGTGAGGATGCACCATGTGTCACCAACTCCATGTGCCACTGGGCTATTTTGTCCCAGTTAGGCCTGGTGGGAAGCTGGCACCTTATCCTGGCAGCATCTGTGTGACCTGTTTCATGTTTCCATCAAACCATCTCCTGGCATGGCAGGAGGAAGCAGAATGATACCTTTGCTGATCCCTGGGTTTGAAGTCAGAACTTTCAATCAACATCTCGACTGTTTGGGCTTTTATCACTATGGTGACCATATAATTTATCCTGGAAACCAGGACACATCTAAGAGAGTGGGATTAATAATTAAACAGGGCTGTAAACATCAATTGGGAATGTCCCAGGCAAACCAGAATAAATGGCCAACCTAATTATCTCCTAAGTTTCCATGATAAATCCAAATATATTGTGATTCATTGTAACATATATCTCTTTTTCTCCAGCATTGCAATAAAAACCTGACGTTATCTTTATTGTCAAGACTAGCTACTTATTCGTACTTAGCAGCAAAACTACTATCATTTAGTGATGAATTATTTAATCCTCAAAGCCTTTCAATTTTACAGGCCCATGCATTCATTTTTACATTACACATTAATATCTTGCTCATAGTTTTCCACCACCTTATAGGACACGCAGCTTGATTTATTGCCATAGTTTATTACCCAAAATTTGTTGGTAGGGTTACGGTACTTTCAAATGGTACACTCACTCCATCAATAGTAGCCGCAGTAGAGCAGTGGCAGCTAACACTGACTCAGTGGACACTGGGAGCCAGGCTCTGTGCTCACAGTGGTTAACTTAGGTAAAGAGATTTACAAGTAATATCTCAATCCTCACATCAACCCCATGAAGAAGGCACTGTTATCATCTCCTCTCTACAACATAAAGCAGTCAAATAACGAGCGCAAACTCGCAGGGCTGGTAAGAGCGGGGCCTGGTTGAGTTACACAAACAGCCTGACTTTAGGGCTCACACTCAGGCACATTCGATGGCCTTTAATCCTAGTTAAGGAAATTGTTCTATTTTATATTTCACAGCCGGTCAATGTTTCCTTAAGTGAGAACTGATGTAGAATGTCACTTTTAAGCCTGTCCCTGTTCAGTGGCTCTTTTCTCTTCCAATTTGCCCATCGTTCCAACTTGGCATGTTTTCCATACAGCTGTGGTTTACAAACTTCTCGGGTAGCTTCCTTTGCTTTACAAAGATATGTTAGATGGTGATTATGTTGCTGCATCCTTTCAACTGAGCCCCGATTGCTGAGGAAGTGTAATTTTCCTGGGGTAAGTAGTGTGAGAAGTTCAACTCAAGTGTTTTAAAATCATCCTGAGTGTTCCTGGATGCATGGAACACTGCGTCTATGACAATGAATTAGGTCATTTGCTTATTAGGATGTCCTGTCTCCCTTGAGGTTCTAGCACCATTTCCTGCAGACTTTCCATGCATTCGTGAGTGCTTCTAGGCTCGGAGGACAAGAGGAGGAGGTGTCTTGGCATCTTTATTCACCCTGGGCCCAAGAGGAGAGGGCTGTCAACACTTACTTCCCAACCCAGCTCCAGGGAACCTGCCCCACCCCCATCTCACGGGTAGCCAAGGGAGGGGTCCAGGAAAACAACTGACTTGTGGTTTTACTGTTATACTGTTTCTGTTGTTTTTCTCATATTTCCATTAAGCATTTCAAAATTTGTGGCATGAGGGAATGCTGAGTTTTTAATAATTATTATCTATGGTCTGGGAGCTTCCTTTGCATTTTATTTAGTTCGCATAACAAGCTATGAGATAGGTCCTGTTTTCTCCCATTTTAAAGAGGGAGAAATTGAGGTTCAGAGAGCTCAAGTGACTTTGCATAATTTCCAAAGCGTTGGTCCTTGGATAAAACCCGGAGAAATGGTCTTGGGAGTTGTCCTCTGGGTTTTATCCCAGGTTCATGCTTGCCCTTCATGCTCTTCTATCACTGACTCCCTCGCTGGTCTCTGGTCAACACAGCTCCTGCTTCATTAGCTTCCTACAGAGCTATACCTGTGTCTCAAACCACTGTGTCTTGGGTTCTCCTTCTGGGCATCATTTCCCAGGTGAGTTTGTGATTCTTTGAACTAACTATTAGAAAGTATTTTGGTAGAAGAACTTTAGTGCCTTTCATCGAGCATTCTGGATCAGCCTTTGGTATACTGACCCTGCACTGATGGATGAAGGATGATCAGCCTTGTTAGCTAATTCATCCATATGATTCTGGGAAATTTGAAGAAATGAATGTGATGATTGAAAAGATTTCCACCAATCTCTCATTTTAGGCCTTTACAAATTGAAAAGAAGCCTAAAGACTCAGGAAAGTTTACATCCGCTAGGTAGCATTGGCCCAGAAACAGCAGCATCAACCATACTCCTGATGCCTGTGAACAGCATGGCATCTGAAGGCCTGCATTTGAGTGTTTGTAACTACATGATGCTATGGATAAATCTCTTAAAAGTTAGAGAAGGGGCCAGCCCTGTGGTATAGTGGTTAAGTTCAGTATGCTCTGCTTCAGTGGACTGGGTTCGCAGGTTCAGATCCCGGGCACAGACCTACACCACTTGTCAGCCATGCTGTGGCAGTATCCCACATATAAAGTGGAGGAAGACTGGCACAGATGGATGTGATCTCAGGGCTAATCTTCCTCAGCAAATAAATAAATAAATAAATAAATAAACTGTCAAGAAGATTAACAAAGGTCAACCCCCCACAATCACCACCACTTGTCCGGGTAGAAGATTGTATTCAGAGAGTTTGCTAGGGAAATGAAACTTGTGCCACACGGCAACTTAGCATTCTCCACATCCCGCTTTTCAGGGGACTCTTTTCAGGGGACTTTTCAGGGCTCCTGAAGTCAATGTCTTGTCACATTTCACAGAGATGAGTGATCATGCATAATCTTGTGGTTTATTGTAGGGAACCCGTAAGCCAAACCCTCCTCAGAAGCCTCTGCCTGCAGATCCTTTGAACAAGACGACCCGGCTCACCAATGTCTCAGCCAGGACCCTGGGACAGCAGGAATCCGGGGTCCGCCTGGCGCCCCTCAGGTTGGTGTGACACAGCCATGCCCGTCTCCCCCGAACTGTGCGGAGCCATGCTTTTCAAACCATTTCAGGACGTGGGAGGAGTAGGGTGTGGTCTAGCCCATGCTTCCTGCACTCCCCACCCCGGGAGCAATATAAAATAGATCCAAGGGCAGGTAGAACAATAACCAGGCGGCAGACGTGGGCTTATAATCACAGGCATCGCCATGTGGCTCTTAGCAATGGCCTCAGTGTAGGGAAGAGAGCACGTCAAGTGGAACTGGACCAGGTACCTCAGAAAGCGCTGGCTGTGGATACGGGTCAGGCCCTCTCGCCCAAAGGGATGAAGAAAACATACCAAGTGGTGCGATTTTATGAAGGCTAGACACATACCTCAAAAACAACCTCACTTAGTCCTTCATAGGCTCTGCCCAATCCCTGGGGTACCAAGAAAGGAGGTGGCATCGGAGGGCCAGAGATGAAGCAAGAGCAACATAAGGAGTTAGACTGAAGAAGCTGCCAGGAGGTGGAGACCTGGTAACTGGGAGCTTCTCTACTCAACTGACAAGAGGCATCACCTTTAAACACGTTTCTCCAGCTGTGGTCCTCTCTTACGCTGTCCCACAGAGGACAAGGCAGGCCGAGTCCTACATCCGAACTTACGCAGGGAGGTTAACCCGGTGGTGTGCTGGAGCCAGCCCACGCTGGTTTTTGAGAGCTATTAAATTTCCAGGAATTTTTGCAAGCTCGGTGTTAAACCTAGCCACTATTAAATTATATAAATTACAATGATATAAATTATATTAAAAACAAATGTAATAAATGTTCAAAATTGCTCAACTTCCATTCTTTTAAACTACATTTTACTACTATCTACACTCCCGAGGTTACATCTCTTATTTCTGTGTGGTGGGAACATTATCATATGGTGGCTGCTGTGCGTCTCTTCCATATTCAGTCCCATCATGTCGGCAGCCTGAGCATTTACACCATGGAATAGGCACATGCTATGGATCAGGCCCTCCTCCTCCCCCACAGTGGGTGGTTAAACATTTCCCAGCACACAGATGGGTTAAACCCTCAGCCAAAACACCCTTGCAAACACGCATGCCCCCCTGGCAGGAAGCTTGCTTTATGAGCTCGAAAGAACCAAAGATAGTGTGTGTTGGCCAGGCCCTGGGTTCAGTAATTCAGCATCTCTGAAGGGGAAGGCACACATTAGTAATTTCATTACAGCTTTTGGGAAAAATGTTTGGCCTGTGAAAGGATAGCTGCCTAATAAATCTCAGAGATAAAGCCAGTCAAAAGGTCAGGACAGTGGTTTAATTCCTGATGCATAGATGCAGAAAAATTGCAGAGCATCCTAATTATTTCATTGTGGTTTGTATGCTGATCTTGAAGTTACTTTTCTTGTTCAAAAGAAAAAGCACCATTTGACATGGACATGAAGAAGGGAAGGCCCCCTTTTTAAATGCCCTCAAGCAGTGGTCTACCCTCTGCCAGTTGCCGACACCAGTGCAAGCCGATTTTGTTCTTGTCCTGGCAGGGGAAGAATGCTCTCCACATTCATTTTTGAGGGCTCCCAAATGCCTGGCTTTGCTCCCTGGAACTGTGCTAATACAGTAGCCACAGCACACTGTGGCTGGCAAAAAGTGAGATATGCTGGAGGCCGGCCCCATGGCTGAGTGGTTAAGTTTGTGCGCTCCGCTTCACCAGCCCAGGGTTTTTCTGGTTTGGATCCTGGGCATGGACATGGCACTGCTCATCAGCCCATGGTGAGGTGGCGTCCCACGTGCCACAACCAGAGGCACTCACAACTATAGTATACAACTATGTACTGGGGGGCTTTGGGGAGAAGAAGAGGGGGGGGGGAAGAAAGATTAGCACCTGAGCTAACAACTGTTGCCAATCTTAACAAAAAAAAGTGAGCTATGCTGTAAGTGCAAATGCACACTGGATTTTGAAGACTTAGGACCCGCAAAATGTCAACTATTTCATTAATAATTTTTATATTGATTACATATGGAAATACTACTCTGGATATATTAGGTTAAATGAAATTTATTACCAAAATTTCACCTATTTTTTACTTATTTCATGTGGCTACCAGAAGTGGCTCACATCTGTGGCTCGCATCATTTTTCTCTTGAATGGCGCTGTTCTAGAGTCAACCTGTGGATGGGAGCTGCGGCTTTGGAAAGGGTTCCTCTAGTGGTCGTCAAACTGCTGGAAATCCTGTCACCCTGAGCGAGGTCCCTTATGGGATCTACAACCCATGCCAAAAGCAAGAGCAGAGTCCAGCACCCAGTATGGGGTGGGGGAATGGGGACACAACATGGTGGAATCTGAGTCCGGAAGCACGTCAGAGTGCGGGGCAAGACAGCTCCAACCCCGACGTCTGTATCTGCAGAAATCGCTTCCAGGGTCTCTAACTACAATCTTGTTTTTCCCTCTCTCTCGATTGCTCTTGATGCAGACCTGCTCCGAAACATCCACATCAAGTGCCCAGACCCACTCACACCGCCTATATCAAGTGAGACACAAGCCAACACCTTTTTTCAACAGTGAAGACAGAAGTTTGCACTATCTTTCAACTCCACTTGGAGTTAGTTTTTGTACCAACTTTTAGAATTTTTTTTAATGTTTAAAACACCATTATTTTAAGAACTTTGAGCTACTGCCGTCGGTGCTGTGCTGTGCTATGGTGCTCTGTATACTTGCTCAGGTACTTGTAAATTATTAATTTATGCCAAATGCCTGTTACAGTGCAGTGCGCTGTAGTAGGCATTTTTACCATCACTGAGTTTTCCACGGAAGGAAGGCTTCTTGTGCTTTTAATAGTTGTGAACTTGAAATATCATGCTTTATGGGATTCTGGACAGGATGTTTACTTTTGGCTTGAGGCTTTATTGGAGAGCAGCTCCCCGGCTACTCATGGCTGTGGTTATGGTACTGGACACAGCTCAGGAGACCCCAGGTAGAACCCTGAGTGATTTTCTGGAACCCCTGATCTCAGGCCAGAGCCAGGGGCTTCAGGTCAAGGCTGTGCTTGGATTTCAGAGAGACCCTGGTCCCTGTCACAGCTGACAGGCTGGCCCATCAGAGGTGACATCTTGAAGCTCCAGGATAGCAGGGAAGGGTCTGGCTCCTGGTTGCAAAAAGGCATTTTAGGGTGTGACCATGCCAGGATAGAGACTGGAAGACAAGGCCAGGCAGAAACCTGACCTGGAGGCTCACCAGCCAGGAGCACATTTGGAGAGCAGGCAAAGAAGTTTGCTTTACGGAAACACCATGAACTTCTTTTCCTGGCTGCCCTTTACAGAGTGCTGGCATCAGCGCTTTATTGAGGTGGGGAAAAGGTGGTGTTTCTGCAAGAAAGCTGCTGCCCAGGCCCTGCACGCCTCCACCTCCCCGTGCTGTTTGGGGCTAAGCAAATTACCCCATGTCTTCTCTGCTGGAATACAGTGATCCTGTGTTCAGACAGATAGATGAGGCTTTCCATGGGACCATAACTATTTTCAGATGTGAACCAGTAACCAGATCTAGTGAATCAATTCTGTTGATAAAAGTCTCCTTTTATTGCAAGGTTCAACTTATTAAAAATTAGCCAGAATCCCTAGGCTTGCAAAAGCTACAACCAAATGGAATGCTGTGTTCGTTGGTGTAGGCTATGTCTGCTTTCCTTATTAGTGTATGCTGGACAAAGAACCATGAGTTATTAGTAAGTTGTCTTTGGGGCATCCTATTTTCCCAGCTTGGCTGCAGGAACCGTGAGAAGATGTTTTTAGCATAAAGTGAATCTATTTCTTAAACACTTGCAACCTACCTGTTGAGCATCACAGAAAGTGATGAGGAAATCAATTTCCTGATCCTAAATATTCATAAAATGCAGTCTTGGGCAGCAGCCCCTTCAACCTTTTACTCTTCAAAGGTCTGATGGGGAAGCCGTTTTCACAAGATCTTGAAGACGCCTGTATCTAATGGCATGAAAATTACAAAAAAAAACACTCAGACAAGGTAAAATGCCATTATGCCTCTCGTCTTCGTGGGGTCATATGTGACTAGTTTTCACATTAGGAGGCAATTGACAAGAGTTCCGTAATTCACTCTGAGTGTGTTATGATAAAGACTTCATCTGGGGTTATTTCAATGATTTTTCTATGCCTTGAAGCAGAAAGACAAAACGTCCCAAGCATCTTGGTTTGCCTTCCAGAAAACAAGACTGCATTTAGCCCTCCCCATGTTCCCTGCAGTATCTAGGCAACATAGTATTCACGACTGTGGATAAACTAAGTAAATCCATATCACAAAACACACACAAAAGGGAACCCAGCTCTAATACATTCCAATTCTTATAGCATGCATCTGTTTATTATACAATTATTAATGTCTTAAAAATGTAAAGCCATGTTATAAAATATTACTGCTGATGAGTACATACAGAATTACTGTAATTGATATTATATAATTGTATTAAGGCCAAAACATATACTATTGAAAAGTTTACAGAATTTTTATGGTGCATTATGTGGGTATTGTCTTTATAGCTGCCCAAATCCTTAGATCTGGCATTTGTGCCCCTTCTCCTATTGTGGGGAGAGGATGTGAACTGACTTTGTGTGTGTCTGTCCTTAGTTACAATTCCTGTGCTTCTATTTCAGAGAACCAGGAATCGTTTGATATTAAAGGAAGTTAATGCTGTGATCTTACACCATGTCATCAATGGCCACTTAGGGGCTGTGGCTGGTGACACATTCTTATCTCTACAGTACTAATTGCTTTTTTAGAGCCATGCAATTTATTTCTGGATAAGAACATATTTAAACCTAATATCCCCTCATAATACACAGATATTATTAAAGGAACAATACTTCCAAGATGCAGTATTTAGCAGCTGAAGCATACTTAGCAATAACTTCCATTATAATATAACTTAGGAAAGGAACCCATAGCCAGGTTTTGGGAGGAGGGAGTTATTCCTCCCCCTTTTTATATCCTCATAGATGACGGAAACAAAAATAAATACTTATATTTCAATGGCAGTCTATTTTTAATATGTTTTTAAATTTTATAGGCATGAATAATAGAGTTGATTTGAGTTTATAAGGCCTTCACTGAGCAAGTCAAGGTGCTCAGACACAAAGTAGGCCCTGAGGCTAGTCACTGTTCTTCCTTCATTGTCTTATCGTTGTAGGTTATCTGACTCCACTTTACTGGGAAGTATATGGCTAGTGTTCCAGGCATTCTATTTAAAAGCCCATCTCATGAAATTTTTTGTAACAGTTTGTTTTCCTGACACATGGAATCAGATGTGTAGCAACCAAGAGAAACAATGCATAACATTTTCCATTGTCAAAATATGTACACAGGGGTTACACTTCCAGCTTACACATGTGGGATGACATCACGGAAACCACAAAAGCAACAAATTAAACTACATGAGAATAAATACTCCTGACTGACTAGTCTCAGAGGGGACATTTTTATGCCTTCTTAACTTTATTAGGAATTCTCAGGCTGAAACCATAAGGCCATTGTTCTCTGGCAAATCAATACAATACATCAATATATCCCCTAAAAGAAAAACAGCAAAAACGCTGAGATCTGTGTCAGACTGTTCTTGGGAGCCTGTGCTCTGCCATGGTGCTAAAGAGAGCCTGATGCTGGGCCAGCTAGAGTGCCGGAGCATCTTCCTGCCATCTCCCAACTGATGTTTACTAAGCACTCTGAGCCAATGAGACCCTGACAAGTGAAAGGGCGCAATGCCTGGGCAGCTGGGCCAGATCTTTCTCCTGCGACTTGACCCTTCTGCAGTCTTTCCTTGTGAGGCTTATTTCATTTAAAACTTGTGCTATGGAGGGCTCCCCTAGGAGTTCTGGGCGGAGGAAGACCAGGGCAGACTTGCTCAGAAGATCTTCCCTCATTGCTACCAAAATGACTGCAGCCAAACACAAGTGACCCAGGTGAACGTTACACCAACCCGCCCAGACGTCTCCCAATGCCAGTGGTGACCCCCAGGTTGACTCTCAGGCTGTGGATTTCACACGCTATGGCTGGCTGGTGGAGAATGTTGCGGCTACCATCCTTTCTCCTCCCCAGCACCACAGAGGCCAGTCCTAGGCTGCCACACTTACTCCCCTCGACTCATGAGCAGGCCCATAAACACATCTGGACGCAGGCAGCCAAGGCTAATACATCCGTTTGCCTCTCCTGGTCACCCAGACACAAGTCCCTTTTCCAGGCCAAACCCAGGGCTGAGGCCTCTCCAATCGCTGCCAAATCTCTGCGTTCATGGCCACTTCACATCAGCCAAAGCGGTGATGGCTGCAGCGTGTGGCTGCCCCTGCAAGTCCACCCTCTGGACACCCAAAGTCCAACCTTCTCCAGGGCCGCAGTACGGAGCAACCCCACCATCTACCCCACTGGCCGTGAATCCAGCAGAGTCCCTCCCACAGACATATCACGCCCCCAGTGAGCCCCCACCTAGACTTATTCTAATTGGAAGAAGGAGTTAGCCATCGAAAGTCAGTTTATCTATGATTGCAAAATTCTCTTGACTCACTCTGCAGTTCCTATTGACATCCACTTCTTTTAAACCTATTTGAAAACTCTGATAGTGATACAAGTAACACACTAAGAAAGGTTCGTGAGCCCCAGGCTGAGAACCGTTTCTGTGCAGTGAGGATGCTTCCAGAAGCCATTTACCTACACATGTATGAACTGCCTCCCCGCTTTCCGTAAAGAAACCCCCCTCTTTACTCTTGGGGCAGGAGTGGCAGCTTATAATCCAGCCCGTCAGAGCCTGTTTCATGAGAAAAAACTAAGAGAAGAAACTCTGCATATAAAATTATTATAATATTCAATAATGGAGAGTGACAGCCAGAAGACTTAACACGATTAAAGGAATTCTCAGTGTCATTCGGCGCTTCCAGATCGCGTGCTCTGTCACTCACATTTCCCACATCAGCTTCAAAAAGCATGTCCTAGGTTCTTCCTGTGATTCTCCCTCCATAAAATAATCTAGTCCTCAATTGAGTGTGTTTTAAATCCAGAAAAAAGAATACCATGTGATCATTTTAGTTTTACAAAGAAGTGGAATGACGTCTATGTTCATGGCCTATAAGCAGGTACTTAAGTAGGGCGGTAATAGAAAAAAAAAATACATCAAATTAGAAAGACAAAAAATTCCTCCAAGAGTCCAAAGCAGGACAAGTAGTGGCAGAGCTAGCTGTCCTCTTGTGCCTTCTACCAGCTCAAATTGGGAGGTTGCAGGGGAAGCCCATTGTCTGAATGTGTGTGGCAACTGTTAAGTGTAACTCCATAAAACCAGGCTCCAGGCTATTCAGCACAGTACAAAGTTACAGCTACTAAACCAGCACATTAATTTCATAGTGCTTCATCCATTTATAATGCTTTGGTTTGCTAATTATTTTCACATACATTTTTATGTTACAGTCTGTTAACATTTGTACACATTTCTCATATTGGGGTTCTCCAGGTAACACAACCTGCTATTTCCATAGAAAAAGTCATTGTTAAGAATATTATATCCAATAAATGGTATACAGGTAAATATAAAGACGTGTCTCATTCATTACTGAGAATGTTACATCTTTCTACAGGAGGATCCCCCCTCCATTTTTGTACCTATATCCTCATCCACTTATAGATGCATAAGGACATTTTGGAACAGTACATAAGAAACTAAGAGGAACAGTGAGCTTGGGGGTCAGGGGATGCATGCTGCAATTCATACAGACCAGTCAGGGACCAGAGGGAAGAAGATGCCTTTGCACACATACACTGGGGTGGCAGCGGGGGAGAGAAACCTGAGACTTTTTTTGAACAGTGTGAATGCATAACCTATCGAAACAATTTTTTTAGCTTACCTTATGTACAGAAGATATAAATTCAAAAAGCAAGCAAGCAAGGGTATAAACGTTTACATCAGACTTACCTGGAATAATAATCTGAGTGTAATGGAAATCTATTTACACATTTTTTTTTAAAATAGCATCCAACTTCATAAAGAACTGTAGAGAATACAAAGAAAAATAAACAAAATGGTAACAAGGGGTCTTTACTCTTCCCCCCACCCACCCATGACAAAGCAAGTAGACAAAAAAATAAGTACATGGAAGACCCCAAACATAGTTAATAATGTAGATAAAATTGATATATCAGATGAGATACTTCAAACATAATATACCTCCTTTCCAAGTGCCTCCGGAAAACAAAAATTATATACATGTAATTTTGTATATTAAGCCACAAAGTAAAACTCAAATTCTAAATGGTAAAAGTTCTCAAGATTATAAGGCACCGAGTAGAAAGACAATTCCATGCTCTAGAAATGTAATGATTCTTGAGTCAGAGATGAGTTGCAAATTATCTAGCAAATAGCAAATGAAACCATTTGTACCAGCACACTGTATGACTGTTTCTCAGACGCCTTGAATTACAAGAACTCACCTGGGATGTTGATTAAAATCCATTGCTCGTGTCCTTTCCCTGGAGATTCCAATTCAGAGAGTCTGAGATGGGGCCTAGAAATTTGTGTTTAGAAAGTATCCCCAATTAAATCTTTTCATCAGAAAAGTTTAGGAAACCTTCTATGGGAATACAACATACACAGTGCTGATGGGAAATTCATAGCCATAAATTTATATATTAATAAACAAAAATGATAAAAATGAATTTAATATCCAACATAAAAATTTACAAAAGGAACAAAAAAATAAATCTAGGGAAAAGTAGAAAGGAATGAATTTGTAGAAATAAAAAGTATAAACTAATTGGAAAAAATAAAATGAATAAAACCATGGGTTGCTTCTTTGGGAAAATTAAAACAAGAGACCATCATCTAATCTCATTAAGGAAAAAAAGATAAAAAGCAGATACACATAGCACATGTGTATATAGAGTCAAGCAGTCTACTGTACCCAGTGAGATTATCCTAGGATTACAAGGATGGTTCAATATATAAAAATCTAATAATCCAAGGCACCACACTGATAGATTGTAGGGAAATATGCCATATCGTGATTACCAGAGATGCTAAAAAGACATTTGATAAAATTCAATATCTGTTCCTGGGTTTTTAAAAATCTGAATAAAATAAGACTGGAAACTATAGGACTTGAGAGTTGCTCGTGCCATTTCTAGAAAATCAAATTCACAAATATATGATAGGACCTTATAAGCAGTCGTTCAAACCACTCTTAAACTTCAGTGACTTACAACCGGCAAGGATTATTTCTTACTCACACATCACATCCAATCTGGGTGAGCTTTGGTTCCTCTTGGGGGCCTGGACTGATGGAACAGCCGCCATGTGAGTCACAGCCGGTCTTGGGGCAGAAGAAAGAGAGATGGGAATTCTTAAAACTTCTGCTCAGAGGGGAGAAGCCATTTCCACTCACATTTCACTGTCCAAAGTCAGCCCCATTTTCTGGCCAAGCCTGAGGCCCACAGGAAGGGATGTGCCCTCTTCCCACAGAGGGGTTGGTGAATATGGTCTACAAGAGACCACGAAATGAAATTGAGGGCAATGTCAACACTGATCACGGGGAGAAAAGGGCTTTGGAAAGTTGTGACTATGCTCTAATTTTTAGAGAAGTTTAAAAGATTAATCTAGCAAACTTAAAGGAATATGCATTTGTACAAAAGGTAAAACACTAAAGAAACATCTAATGAGAGGACTATATGTGACCTACAAATCCAGTTCCTAAGGTGGATATGCTATAAACTCGATGGAAAGAAGCTGAGAATTGTCAACATCAATAAAAATGATTGTGTGCTTTTTCTCTATGCCCTTCCCCCCAAAGATCTGGTGCTTTAATTACCTTTTAATTGGTGTTTCTTTACAGAGAAAATGTCACTTTCATGCAGACCTTTGGAGCTGGTCTTCTCATGGGGCCAAGTTAACTAGCTTGTCTCCAGAGAGAGAAAATGCATGTGGTCTGCTCGCTCCCTTTGCTGATTTGTGAGTGTGTCTGCTAGTTAAACCGCCCCCACGTTTGTTTCTAAGCTCCCAACCAGCAGACTAGCTGCGGTTAATTCCTACTTGTCTCCAAACTGCGTGATCAGCATCAAAAACCTTTCTGCTCCGAAGGCTAAATTTAATATCCTACTCTTTGGCAAAGCCGTCAACATGCCAGCAGGCCGGGTCTTTCATTGTCAGGGCATAAGTACATGCAAACACATTCTCAGACAGGTCTGTTCTGAAAAGACTGACCCTCCAGCAGACACCTCTAATAGAGCAGGATCGGAGTCTTGAAATATGTGTGTTGCGCTTTGATGTGAGGCCAACAGCTGAGGAGAAAACTTTTCACGTGGCCTCCTGGGCTTTCAGGAGGAGCGTCACACCAGCCTGACAACACAGCCTGGAAGGCCTTAAGTCGGGAGGGAGGACATAATTGGAAACACATGAGGGAAAGAATTTCCACAAGGGTCTGGAGTGGCTCAGAGGACAGCTTGGGGGGCAGGAGCGGGAAGTGGCAGACCCAAGTATGTTTGCGCAGCTCCAGTACATAAATATTTTGTTTCACGTCTAACTCCAAAAGGCACAAGTGCAAGAAAACATCCCCATCCTGCAGACGCCCAGTGATGACACCACAGTCGACACGCTTAGGTAAAAAGATGTATTTCCAAGTGGGACGAGTTGTACATTACAAAAGTCACCGTGAATCTTCAACTACATAAATAATCAAATATATAACCCTCCAAGATGCGGAGTTTCCTCCCTCTGGTTCAACAGTCACCTTCTGCTTTGTCTCACTTGGCTTGGCGGTGAGTGGTGCCCAGGTGTGCGGAGAGACGACTTCCTTGGCATTTGCTTTTTTTTCCTTTCTTCTAATAAGCAGACCACATTCTAGATAAACAAAAACAGCTGAATGTGATCCAAGGTTTTGGTTGTATTTTTTTTTTAATTTTAAAATTACTACAAAATCAGCCTTGAGAGGTAGAAAGAACATCCAGACCTGTCTGTCAAAAACTCTGGCCATTTCTAGGACACCTTTGCCAAACTGAAAGAGAAAACAACCAAAATTGTATCATATATATGTTCTTTCTTCTCCAGGGTAGAACTTTAGATAAAGGTGGATTTACCTCATTTTTTACACTTGCGTCTGCCCCTTTGTCAAGAAGTAACTGGACTAACTCTTCGTGATTATTTAACACGGCCACCTAAAAAACAAAAATCAGTAGGGGTGTGAGTGAGCTCACCCCTCCTCGCAGGGGGCACAGGCAGGCGCAAGGTGGGCCCAGTACAGACAGGTCCAGTCAGTCCTTCAGCAGAATCCTCAGGAAGGCAGAGCCAGCCAGCTACTGGGGCTTTACATGACAGGCCTGTATCCTCTCGCTCTACAGCAATGACAACTGCAAAGAGAATGGAAATGGAAGCTGCCTTTCTGCACATTAAAATGACATGAGAACTGCTAGGCCAGACCAGGACAGAAAGTAGCACATTCTTTGTTTTAACAGATCTGTTTTGATTCTACAATGGCCCTGGGGATTGGGGTTGGTAATCCTTAAAGGACTAGTTGTAAAAAGACGACAAAAGCATCACAGTGACATTGCCATGCCTTTATTAACAGGCCGACAGGGAATATATGAGGCAACCGAAACCCGGGGCTCATACACAGCTCAACTCACAAGAATTGCGTAAGCATCGAAGCAGCCCTGACCTTAATTCCACACATAAAGCCAGGCTGTTTACCATTAGAGGGGTCTTTCCATCTTTATCTCTCACATTCACGTCTGCTCCGGCGTCAATTAGCAGAGAGGCGACCCCCTGGTTTCCTGAGACTGCGGAGACTCGCATGAGTGGGGTCCACCCTGAGCCAGTGTCCACAGCATCCACCTGTTATGTCAAAGGAAGAGCTGCTCTTAGTCCAGTTCCTTTTCCTTGAAAGCATTCATCAGAAACTTACAGAGGAATGTTTACTGGCCCAAATTCCCCTGGTTCAGATAGCAGTCTTTCTAGACTTGGTAAGAGTTGAGTGGACTGTGCTAATTCAATTCACATTTATATGCGGTGAGAATCTAGGATCACCTGACGGGGTGCTTAGAGGCCCCAGGACTCCCCATTGGCATCTTCATCTACATTTTGTTTAAATGGAAAAAAAAGGGGATAGAAAAATGAATTAAACAGAATCACCTTACTCCTGGCTCCATGTGAACTCC
Organism: Equus quagga; assembly: GCF_021613505.1. NCBI lineage: Eukaryota > Metazoa > Chordata > Mammalia > Perissodactyla > Equidae > Equus > Equus quagga. Next base: position 177,803,550 of record NC_060268.1, on the reverse strand, counting down.
CTACCTTATTTTCTCTTAACTAACTTTCCTAACCTATTTTTGTAATAAAGTTTATTTTGCTTACTTTTAAATATCTTTGTAAGCAGCTTCAAATCCTTTCTGGAAAAAGGCAGTAATATTACACACACTCTTTACTTATCAATATGTATTAATTTTAAACGAGACATATAGGTAAATACAAAGCAACCAGATCTATTACACCAATTCCAATCTGAAAAGTTAGCCAGCCTAATGCCTTCTCCAAAACATAGTCTGCCTAGGAATAAAATGGTTATTACCCAATAACCCAACAATGGAGATCTCTCAATTTACTGTTTTAAAAGATATATTTTAGAATAGGAAAATGTAAAATGTTGCCACCTCGAATTGCAATGAAGACCTCATCAGTCCACGAAGAGTGTTACTGCAGTAAATATACACACGTGTACACAGACGGTCACACACACACACACACACACACACACACATACAAATCTAATTGTGTTACAGAAATTACTCAAAGATGTCTGTAGCTTTAGTAGAACATCAGAATGTAATAACAAACAAGGAACTGCCAGTAGGTCCTTGAGATATTTCAGGTAATTTGCATGTATGAGATTATCTGCTGCAACATCGTTAGGATTTGCAGTTTTTCCTCATGCAAAGAACAAAGAATATTCGGGCAGCAAGTTCCACCATGTTCAAATAATAACACATCATCGCCTTGTATTACATGGTGCTTTATACAGTTTCAATGCTCTTTCACGCAGATTTTCTCCTTTGGTCCTAAGGGTTAAGCAGGGGTAGGTATTTTTATTCCTGGTTTACAAGTGAAAAAACCAAATCTCAGAGAAGTCAAATGCTTTTCCTGAGGTCACATGGTTCATTAAATGTAGAAATGGTTTCCCGCAAGTCAATCAGTCACTCTCGGTATAAAAATTAAATTCGAGAAGAGCATGGCCGCAATGCCCCACCCTCCAAATCGCTCCTAGTCTTCCAAAGCGTCAGGTGAACCATCTGCCCAGAACCTGGAAGGACTCATGTTGACACTGTCTATCTGCCACCAGCCAGCCACACAGAAACCTTTAGTGGACACATTCATGTAGCTTCGGTGCTACAGAAAAAAGATGGAATTTACCCCCAAATAAGTGAGATCATATCTGAAACCCAGAGAACCTAAGTTTCCAAAATTATAGCATTAAATGTCCGTGGCAGAGACCTGCCCTTCTTTCAGCAAAGGTCGACCTTCATTTTCAACTATAGACTTTTACCGAGTCCAAAGCATGAGTGGATTCATCGTAAACCAAACGAGGGGAATGTGGTTTCACTACCACACACGGCAGGTGTGTCCCAGCCCTGCACCAGGCCCACATGCTAATCCTTCTGACCTCTGGTGCATGTTTCTAAAACAAGGAAAATGAGAAATGTAATAAAAAGGGATTATCTTAATGACCGCGGGTTTTCCTTCAAGGGGCCCTTCTCTCAGCTCTCAGAAAGCGGTGGCAGGAACCACTGAGATCCCATGACATAAGCCTTGCTTTCCTTCAGTCACACTTCAGAGACAAACTAGAACAAATCCACTAACATGACTTCTCTCAATTGGAGTTTATTTTCCAGTGTGATCAATTTAATTTCTCAATGCTCTACACCATCTGACAATCACAATTAGAACAGCATTTTTCCATGATTATTTCCATGCCTTGAAATCTTTCACTTTTTTCAAGTCTTGAACTAAAGGTTTCAAAGTTATCGGCAGTTACCATAATTGAGCTAATTCTATTTACCCATCTTCAACTCTCTACAGAAATCCAAACAACTTCAGTTCTATTTGCTAAGTTAAATTTGTACTTTCTGATAACGTGAAACCAAAAGCAGACCAACATGCCTGCTTTGAGGTAAAGACACTAAGAGCTGAAATGCTCTATTCATGATATAGTTTGCTGTTTGGAAATTTTTGTACCCCAGAATAAAAAAAATCGAATTCTAAAAGCAACAAGAAGCACTGTAAGAGTTCTTAACATCTTTGTGTCTCCAGCACCTAAGACAGTATCTGGTATAGATGCTCAATAAAGTTCTGTTGACAGATTGAATGAAGAGATACATGAGTAAATGAACAAAAGAAACAAAGTAGAAGAAGTGTCAGGGCTGGCTCTGGATTCAGCATGGTTTCTTTTTTCCCATATGAAATGAAACGTGATGACAATCTGAAGCCACACTATCATATCAATTCTATAAAGATCTTTTTTTCCAAGCTTCAGGAACCTTCTTGCTGAGAAGTCAGAGAACTCTCTCCAATATTTCTAAGTTCAACCAATCAAAGGCATTCAGATAAGGCTCTGCTTCTCCTAAACCCTGTGGAACAGCATTTCAGGTTCTTAACAATGCGTGTGTAGTTATTAAGGAAGATCCCGTACCTCACAGCCGTCCTTTAGCATCCACTCAATCACATTGCAGTGGCCTCCATCTGCAGCCCAGTGCAGAGCCGTACAGCCTCCGAGGTCTCTCGTTTCCCAAGAAGCACCATGTCTTCGGAGATATTTCACAACCTCTAGGTGTCCCGCATAGCATGCAAGCATTAGACTGCAACAAATGGAAGAAGAACCACTGGCTATAAATGTAGTCACCAAACTCAGGTCCGCGTTTTACCCTACCTGACTTAAAACAAGAAATGCTCATTTGAGTGGAAAAGCTATGGAAATTATTCACGTAAAATGTTATGTATTCATCAACTGATGAATGGATACACAAAATGGGGCATATCCAGACCATGGAATATTATTCAGCCATAAGAAGGAAATGAATTACTACAACATGAATGAACTTTAAAACATTATGCTAAATAAAAGAAACCAGAAACAAAAGGCCACATACTGTATGATTCCATTCATATGAAATGTACAGAACAGGCAAATCCAGAGAGACAGAACTAGCAGATTACAGTGGCGAGGCGCTGAGGGGAAGAAATAGTGAATGACTGCTAACGAGTACAGGCCTTCTTTCTGGGCTGATGAAAATATTCTGGAATTAGATAGTAGTGGAAGTTGCATAATTTTGTTAATATATTTTAAAATGCTGACTTGTATATATTAAAAGAGTGAATTTTATGGTATGTAAATTATATCTCAATTAAAAAAATGAAGACTCACAATAATTAAGATATTGGATTTAAAAAACAGCCATGAGTCCATAATGATATTCAAAAAAAGAGGGGGAAAAATACTCATTTGACAGTATTAGTGATAACTATTAAGCCAGTTCCATACTCTAAACAATGATATTTAAGGAAAATAATAAAACATTTACTCTGCCTTTATAGGATGTAATGTAGTCCAGTTGATAAGCCTTTTTTTTTTTAAAGAAGGCTGCCAGCTAATAAATATAGAAAGAATCATGGAGTTAGAAAATCACTTTTTTTTGCAACTCCCAATTAAATAACTGACTCAGGCAAGGATCGTCCGTGGATGCTGAAATCATTGGATCAAAGGTTAATGGCGAACAGGACGCTCACACAGTGCTGAGTTATCACCCCATAGACTATTTGCTAATTGCAATGGGAAACTCTGTCTTTACAAAGTGGAGAGGCAACAGCCACACCCTAACCACAGGATCAAACCCAGAATCGCCAACTTTGGGGCAGCCTGCGTCACAAGCCTGCTGACAGATGTGACCTCAAGTCACAACACCGCTCTGAAGTCTCCTTGATAAAAATGTTAGTCTGAATCTAATCAAAGCTTTAAACCTAACTTTATTGGAAATGATGAATGAACAAGTTCAATTCCTCCTTCACAAGTAGGAGAAAATCAGGCAAATCAGGAACATGGAAAATTCTATACAATAATTGGACTGGTCTCCCCTCAGAACGTCATTGGATGAGAAAATATTAAAAAAAAAAAAAAAAAAAAAAAAGGATAGAGGCCCTGTCTTGACTAAAGAGACTAAAGAGAGAGAACAACGAAATGCAACGTGTGAGTTTGCTTGGATCACGGCTTCGCCCCACGTCCCCAAAGATGACTATGGAAGACCTTCGGGGGGACGAGTGGGGAGACTTGCACCGGTGGTTGGGGCATCGATGACATTAGGAAATTAGTGTGACAGGTCTTAGTGTGATGATGCCAGGTTGATGTCCTTGTTTGTAGGACATACACACTGAACTACTGTGGGGTTACGGTGCCTCCGACTTACTTTGAAATAGGTGAGCCAAAAAAAAAAAAGCTAATAAAAACGTAGACAGAGAAGCAAATGTGACAAATGTGGTGAAAACTGCCAACCGCAGGTGTGAGTACACAGACATTTATTGTACTGTCCTCTCAACTTTCCTACATGTCTGAAACCTTCCAAATAAAGATATTATCTTTCATTTTCTTAGTTAATATTACTTCATGTATATCCTTATTTACTCACTCTGACAACAGTATTCCTATAACTAAATATTGCACCACATGAATATATCCTAACTTGAATCATTCCACCATTGTTGGACATTTAAGTTGTTCAAAATTTTCACAATTTTAAATAAGGCTACAGCAAACATCCTTACTATGTAAAGTCTTATTCACATTTCTGATTCTTTCCTGAGGATTCAATTCCTAAAAATGGGATCACTGTGTCAATGGATCTGGATATTTAAGGCTTGCTTTTGATGCATATTGCCACATTGCCTTCCAGAAAGGTTACATCAGTGTACACTTCTATCCTGTATCTGCAAGTTCCATTTTACTGCACCTACCACCACTGTTCACGCTTCTACCTGGGAGCCAAGCACAGAGCCTGGCATGTGGGAGTCATTTGATAAATATTGGCTGATGTAATCAATTAAACCTAATTGCTAGATTGGTGATCATTTTTGAGTCTAAAACATTCTTTCAGCTTGAAGTATAGGTTTTCAAGTGCTGCGCTCTTTTCCTAAACTCCTCCTGCAATGACTCAGCCTTTTCACCTCAGGGAAGTTCTTGGGTTGTATTTTTGATTGTGATGCCTGTTTGCTTTTCGCAAATACCTAAGATTCTCAGTTAACAGCATATGGCAAGAGGCAATGAGAGCCCTGAGGGAGGTACCAATGCCAGAGGCACAACCCAATGCTGGGCACAGGCTGGTGACAACTGTTTGAATAACCACCATTTCCTGAGCACCCAGTGTGCACTGACACTGTGCTAGGGAGGGTACACAAGTTATGATGGAGATTCCAGAAATACCCTGTGGACTGAAAGAATAAGTGAACCAACCAGTAAGCCAGCTTTCGTCATCGCCATCTCTCCTTTAGAATGTGGTACTTCACCTCACAGCGCTGTCAAAAGAGACTGGATCAAGTACTTGTGTTCAATCAAAAACTCTCCAGGAACAGGCCTAATAACATAAGTATTGCAACATTTTAGGGCAGATTCCACAACCTACCTGTCCTTGCCACTTCCATTCTTCAGATTCACGTCAGTGCCATTAGAAACGAGGATTTTAACAAGCCTAAAGGAAACAAATTTAAATTTAGTGGGATAAGTAGCTTTGAACAGGAACCCATGATAATCCGGCAAAAAGGAACAACACTGACACATCTTTGTAACACTTTCTTCTCCATCTTCAGAGGCCAGCTGGCTTTAAAGGTAGAGCATTATGAAACCAGAAAACTACCTCTCCAATACCAAAAAATAATGGGTTTTTACCCTTTATGTGAATTATTCGTTGAAAAAAAATTGTCACAATAGCCAAGACTTGGAAGCAACCTAGGTGCCCATCAAGGAACAAATGGATAAAGAAGATGTGGTACATATACACAATGGAATACTACTCAGCCATAAGAAAGGATGAAATCCAGCCACTTGTGACAACATGGATGGAGCTTGAGGTTATCATGCTAAGTGAAAGAAGTCAGAGGGAGAAAGTCAAATACCATATGATCTCACTCATAAGTAGAAGATAAAAACAACAAACAAACAAACACATAGCAACGGATTGGATTGGTGGTTACCAGACAGGAAGCGGGGAGGGAGGAGGGTGAAAGGGGTGATCAGGCACACGTGTGTGTGGGGATGGGTTGTAATTGGTCTTTGGGTGGAGAGCATGATGTAATCCACACAGAATTCAACACACATTAAGATGTACACCTGAAAGTTATATAATATTATAAACTTATGTTACTGCAATAAAAAAAATTTTTTTTTAAACTGTACCACACGAAACAAATTGGACTATCAAACTAATTCACGGTCACTTTAACGACCATTTTGAATATATTTTCAAATAGCATTTAATGAAAATACATTTCTATGTTTTTCAAAATGGCACTTTAGTAAATATAAATATGATTGAAAAACAACCTATTAGTATTTATGCTTATCTGTGTGGAATGGAGATAATGGAGTGTATCAGTGAAAATTATCTCAGCAACCTATCAGGGAAGTTTGTTTCCCAGAATTAATATCTCTCCCTTTTTTAACGAAATTCAAATTCCAATAACCAGTTTTCCCAGGACACATAAAATATATTGCAAGATATACTTAAATGGCTACCTCTCCTTCTCACCACATGATTATACATTTTTACATTCTCTCCTGCATGTTGTATGACTTTATGAGAAAAACAGCTGAGTTTTTGTTCAGCCCTTATATGGTACCATTTTGGAAAGAGAAGACAAATGGGGTCTCCCCAGCCCCTTTCCCTCCCACCGCTACCCTGACTGGAGCCTTTGAGAGGAGTGAAGGGTTCAACCACTCACTCAGAGAGATAAGGAGGAGGAGCCCTACCTGGTGAATCCTTTCTGGGCAGCAACCATCAGAGCCGTAAAGCCAAACTTATTGGGAACATCAACCTTAACATTTCTTGGGAAAAACACAGAGAAAAAGAGATTAACATGCTCCACACAGCTCCCTGTGGATTTGCGGCTGATGTCTCTTGCAGGGCACAGGTGGCTAAAATGGTTCATTGTCCCAAAAGTTCCAATTTCTTCCGGGCCATTAAATTTTTGTTGTCTTAGACTGCCCTGCCTAATATTTTAAAGGATTCAAATTCACAAGAAGAGAAAATTGCTGTAATTTCACTTAAAATAGGCACTCCTTCAACTCGAAACTGTTATGCAATCCAATAAAACACTCTATGAAGAGTACAGCCCCCTCAAATTAGCAGAGGGCACAGTGTCTTCACTGCAGACTCAGCTCCACTGAACACAAGTCTAGATTGGGGGAGCCCCACGTGTTCCCTTGATTCCCATCTCATGCACTGGGCCTAAAACGCTGCTGCCGAAGGAAGAAAGCAGAGCTGTTAAGGATCAGCTTAGAAGCTTTGGCTTTTCATGGGAACCTTCTCTTCTCCAACTTACAGAGCCCCAGTGCACAAATGGCTTGTCCTCTAAGGCACTCAAAACTATTGATTCAGAAAGACTCGAGATAACACTGTCCATTTTTCATTGAGGAGACAGCTTCAAATACCACATCTGCAGCAACCAGATTCACTATTTTTCCTCTTGTGTTTTATCAACCTTTTGCATTAGAAACAGCTGATTTAGTGATGCCTTAATTTCAGTAGGAATTAGATGTGGACATTTGGGGGTGAAATTTGCCTAAATGCTACGGCATATAAACAAGAATCAAAAATTACTTCTGGGAAGAAAATATGACAACCAGACTTGTAATTTCCATTTTCAATTTTCATTAAATAATTACAAAATATAACATTTACATGGGGCTTTATGGTCTTTATTAACTATGCTGAACTCACGCCAGTCACCTAAGATTAATTTTGGAGCCAGTTTCAAAGGCATGGGAAGTCTTAATAAAACAAAATAAAGCTGCATCATGCATTTCTATGCACTTTTGGGCATGAAAAATAAAAAAAAAAAAATTAATGGCAGCGTTCTCTCACCCTCCTTGAAGTATTTGAACCAGCAAATCTTCATCATTCACGTTGACAGCCCTATGAAAGTGCTCGCTACTTATGGGCTCTCCTGAAGAAATTAGACAGAAAGCAGTCATCCAAAATATAATGAAAGAAGATTCATTCCAGCTATATTCCTCCTGTGGCCTTGAGTGGATGCTCATGTTCACCTCCAAGAAGGCACTGGGCTATTCCAATAAATACATCTTACATTTCCTAGTCAACTCCTTTTACTGAAAAAGACCTTGTTTTCACATATTAAGAAAAGAACATTTAGATTGTCCTAAAGGCTTGGGACATTTTCAAGTTATAAAAGTATTGCTATGTGAATGTTATTTTGATATTTGAAAATAATCCTTTCAGATTTCATAAGACTTAATAAATGTCTCCCACAAGCAAGGCAAAACTCCCCAATTGCCACAGCATGCTGGTTTTGTTTGCCAAAGAATCACTAAACTACTAGAATGGCAAACAAAAAGAGGCAGCTTGCTTCAACACTTGAAATCCAGAATGTGAGTTCTTCCCAGGAATATAACACTCGTCTTGGCCTTGTCTCCTCTGAGCTTCTGGGGGCAGAGGGGGCTCCTACCCAGGGAGGCAGAACATCGTGAGAAAGCCCCATTATGCGAGACGACCGCCAAGTCGAGAAGTACGAGCAGGAGTCTGAGACACAGTAAAAGAACAATGGAGGTGGGGTGGAGAGGAGGGTGGCCCTGTGTACAGGCGAACACTAACTCCTTGAGGAAGGGACTGCAGCAGAAGTTCAAAAATGAGCAGAGTGTGAGAAGAAAGGGCCAAGTGAGAGAAGCCCGTCTTTCAAGGCATTTATTCCATGACTTCGCTTGCTTCACGTTCCAGGACTTTCTAATTGTTTAAATGATTATGATTAAGCTTAAATAAAATACAAGGGAAGCACCTGGAATAGCACCGAGCACGTCCTAAGTATCCAACATGTGTCTGTTGTTGAGGTAATAGTCATGGTAGTGGCAGCTGCCCTTGCTCGACACAACCCCACCATTCTCTTCTGCCTTACACCCAGCCCTCTCCCACACTTTCACACCTACCTGACCCCAATAGGCATTGAGTTCATAATCCCCAGTTTTAGTAATCCAAAGGTCTCATGCATTCATTCAACAAGTTTATTAAGTAACTTACATGCCAAGTCTAGTGCTAGGCACTGGGGCTCCCAGAGAGAATGAGACAAATATGTTCCTCTCCCTTGCCCTTTACACTGTAGTGCCCACTTTCAGCCTATTATTATTATAAACCCTAAAAGAAAACATTTACCCCTACCCCGTCCTCCCAAACTGCACCCCAGACTGCCTCCTGGGGCTCACCGCCCCCTACTTAACCTCCCTCTTGCAGCCTGGCCTGCAGAGGTCCCCTGGCCACCTCTGCAGGATGGGAAGTAAAATTCCCCATCCCTGCTCCTCACGATGGAAAAACTCTGGGATGTCAGCTTCTGGGCACAGGCGCTACTTTTCTCCTGGTTTCCTTGGAGGATTTTAGCTGGGCCAAGTACAAACTGGGAAGTGAGCAGGGCAGAAAAACGGAGGGATCACTATCAGAGTGACCTCCAGCTGATACCCTTCCTTCTCTTCTGGGAAAAATAAATTTAAGCCAAGTTAAAATTGTTTTGAAATAACTTTGTCCACTAGAGATTGCCAATCTCCTGAAGATTTTTAGCCACGTTATACTTCCTTTTCATCATTCCACGCATATTTTTAGACAAAAAGCTTCAAATGAAAGTGTCATGATAAACCATCATAGGGCAGGGCCCATGCTGTTCCTGGCTTCCAATAGGAGCTACAGAACGGGGCAGAGTTTTGCCCCCAGAGACATTTGGTAAAGTCTGGCAACAATTTTGGCTGGCATAACTTAACAGTTGGTGCTATTGGCATCTATCAGGTAGAGGCCAGGAATGCTGATCAAGGTCCTACAGTGCACAGGATGGCACCCACAATCAAGAGTTACCCAGCCCAAAATGTCCATAGTGCCAAGGTGGAGAAACCCTGGGCTACAGTAATATGGACTGAAAATGATCTATGTGACCCATCCATATGTTCGTGGACAAACTAAACCCATCAAAAGTTCCCTTCCTTCACGCTTCCCAGAAAGGAGGGGAAGAACACTGTGGTGAGAACCCTCTGTTATCCCACCAGACAGCCCCATTTCTGTGACTCTCAACCTCCAACTGCCACAAAAAATACAAAAACAAGTAACTTGCATAGAATAATCCAGAAGAACATAGGAAGCTCATCCTATTTCTACTAAATTTTAAAACATGATATCCTAACTCAAATCCTATTAAGGAAGCTGTATCTCGACACAATGCTTTTTAGATTCTTCCTCCGACCACAAAACTGAGAGCCAGAAAGGCTGAATGAGTGTCATCCAAGGTCACCCAGGCAGGAGTGGGCGACATTGGAGCCCGGAGAGAGGTCTCCTGTGAGGCCGTACTCCTTCCTTCCGTATTGTAACACATGTAACAATTTCACTGTATGCCTCCATTCTTATTAAATTTTGAATACAAGCAGACATCTTAAATAAACATGATCCCATGGAAAGTGTTAAATGAAATAAATGCCTACAGCCTAAAAAACTTCAGAAAAGTGCTAACTTCTTGAGATTTTAAAGAAAGTTCTAAAAGCACACACAGCATCCCAGCACATTTAAGCCCTCACCACCTCTAATCCACATCATCCATCTTCCCTGACTGGCACAGCTCTCCCAGAGGAGGGCACTTCCTCATGCATCCTACCCAGAAAGCTCTGCAGCATGCAAATATTGGAAAACGTATTAAATTCATTCCGTGCTTAGAAGCTTGAGGACTGTGCATAGCAAAGACAGGGTATTTTGATATTAGGACATAATCTAAAGAAATGTATTTCCTATTCCAGCTTCTGCAAGAGGTAATCAGTGCTCTCATGAGTTATTCTGAGAACACAAGGACATCTCACGGAAGAGAGGAAAACAACATACTTGTTCTTCAGTCCTTGCTTGCTAAGTTTCAGCAAAAGGAAGCAATAACTGTCATTTGGGGCTGAAAATTCTTTCTCAGCATTAACTCATCGACTCCTCTCACACCACTGCCAGGAAGGCACAGAGGTCCTGAGGATTACCACCAGGCCAGGCATGGATCAACTGAGGCACAGAAAAGGCTCACAGTTTACATGAATTTGACAGAGAAACAGAAAAGAAATGAAAAGGCTCTTGTTTGCAAGCAGAGTAGTTCTTTCTACTCCCAGTATGGGAAGGAGTCATGAAGAACAGAGAGGAAATTCCAGGGTGAGCCAAATGTTCCACTCCTCCCACCCCCAAATCCTTCAAGACATTGTGGGCTCGGCCCAAGGGATTGTCATTGATCAGTGCAATTCAATATCAAGAAGGCAGGCCTTGTTTTGTGGGGGTGTTTTTCCAATGTTTACCCCGAGAGTTGCAATTACAGATACCGAACTGATCCTGCCCACGGTGAGGATGTCCCTGAGTGTTCCTCCTGCGCTGGATGGAACTCATCAGGCAGGACCACAGGAGGACACCCAGGAGGAGGAGACGGCAGAGTGGTCTTTGGGAATCCATCACTCACATTCTGTAAGAGGGTCATTTAGCTGCAGATGTGCTGGCAGACATTATAATGTGGTGATAACACCTTCCTTCGTGGAATTTAAGTCTCTATTAAAAGCCGTGAATAAATGATGAGCTCATCGGAGAAGATATTTGCCAATTAACAAGCAGCAGCTGTTTTTCTTTCTTTTTAAGGGCCCAACTGATTAAAATTGCATGCCTCATTTAAGCAAGAGTCTCGTGTACTTTACCTGGGAAAAAAAAGGCTGAGCATCCTTTATTCAAACAAAGTACATCCTTTTGTGATTCATTAAAACACTTTCAAATGGAATGCAAATTATCAGCCCACAGAAGCATTGTCACTTGTTTTGTATAACGTGAGCATTTTTAATTCTTTGTTTAGCATGATCTTCCTCCTTAAGAGAGTCTGCTTTGGATATTATAACAACAGCATAAGGGAGCAGCATCCAGCCAGAAGGAAGAGTGTACCTGATCCTTGCCACCCAGGACAGCCCCCTGAGGCTGAGTGCACATCCCAGCTGCAGCACGCGTGCTTGACTTGACAAGGAAATGCTCCAGAAGCCCCAACACACCAGGTCATCACCAGGAGCCATGTCTACATCAAGCCCTTGTCTCTACAGGAAGTCTTGTCTAATTGCCCATGGAAGCCATGGGCTGCAGTGACAAATGCCCTGGACCACTGGTCCAGTTATCCATGGCTGCCTCTCAGAAGCCAGCTTGGCAAGAAGGCACACCTGGCCCAGAGGGTCAACCCTTGTCAGCTGATAGAGCTACAGTGGTTTCTGCCTTCCTAAAGAGCTCCAATGGTGCACCAACTCCATGTCATCTCTGGTCCAGAAGACCCCGCCTTGGCTTTGATGTGGTATTCAGAAGGAGACCAGTGGCCACCTGAGGCTCACCATGGTTGGTTCTGCATCCAGTTCACCCTCACCTGGCAGCTTCAGTGGACTCTCCGCAGCCAGTGGGAAACAGATCCATCTCCCAACAGACATGAGAGTCAGCTAAAAAAATCACTGTTTCTCCTCATCCTCTTAATTCTGCCTCTGGGCCTTTTCATTTGCCATGGATGGATTCTTTAAACCATTTAGTAAGGCTCTTCGACATGCTAGACATGACTGACCCATCCTCCCCCCACCCCCCGACTTTTAGGAGCACACAATGTAAGTGGGAGGGAAAGAAGATGGACAAGTACATAAAATAAGCTGTAGGAAGTATTCTCAGAGGTGGTGAGACACTGCTCTGTACCAGGGGAGGAGCTGAAGCGTGGCAAACAAGGCAGAAGCCACCTGAGGAATCACCCCTGAGCAGGGCTCTGCCCGAGAAGCAGGCCCCGCAGGCAGAGGAGGGGTGGGGGGAGGTGCTCCAGAGGAGGCACCCCAAAGGGACGGGGCAGAGGAGGGTGGGAGTGGCCTGTGGGTGGCTGGGGATAGCAGGAGGACAAGAGGGAGCTGAAAGGCGGCATGGGAGAGCGTCCTGGCCCCCTGATCCCCTAGAGAGCCTCTTTTCACGTGACAGGCCCCCTGTGCCAACTCCTCCTCCTCCTCTCTCCTCCTCCATTCTCTCTGTCTTCCCTCAATTCACACACAACTCACTCACTTTCTGCTGGTCTGCCCCCCTCTCTCTCCCCTAAAAACCCCAGGAGCTCCCAGATCTTCCATACAAAAGAAAATGCTTTCAAAGCCCTCAGATTAAGCCACGAGCCCTCTTTCCTGACCTGCATCTCCATAATTGACCATTTCACTTTAAAGTCTCCTCTGAAATTATATTTTCTCACGGCTAGCTGAGCATCATTGGAGAATGTATACAGCCTTGAAACTCTCAGCTTTAACTAAATTCTCCATTTGCTAAACTAAGATCCAATCCTCTAATGCCTTGTTTGCAACTGAAAATATTGCCTAACTCAAAATCTGAGTTATCTTTAATCCACACAAAAATTTCCATGATTAAGTGCCTAAAGGACACAAATGAAAGCCACAGAAAAAAACTATGTATATATATACAAGCCAAATGCTACATTGAATAAAATTTTAAAATAACTTTTCACTCACAAGAGAAGGATTTCCTTTGTGCAACCAAAAGAAGATTTGTCTGTGTTTTCAGTGGGTGGGCCCTGAAGAACTTTTCTGGCCATTTTAACCTTTACAACATTCTAGTTCAAAGATGGCACTGGATTCACACACATCTTTAAAGTGTTTTAAGGGGCCAGTCCAGTGGCATAGTGGTTAAGTTTGCATGTCCCACTTTGGTGGCCCAGGGTTCACAGGTTCAGATCCCAGGCATGGACCTATACACTGCTCATCAAGCCACACTGTGCAGCGTCCCACATCCAACATAGAGGAAGATGGGCACAGATGTTAGCTCAGGGCCAATCTTCCTCAAGCAAAAAGAGGAAGATTGGCAACAGATATTAGCGCAGGGCCAACCTTCCTCACCAAAAAAGAAGTTTTAAGAAACTGATCACAGAAAATATTTGAAAATATTTGTACCCTTTGATTTGTACCCTTCAACCTGGGAAAAGAATGCACTGGTCAGAGGCACCATGGCCAGCCTCTCACCACCACTTCCATGCAGGGCTCTCTGTCCCCTCGCCTATGAATGAGAGCAGCCCTGTTCATTCTTCCTCACTCACAACACCCCCAGGAATCAGATTCATGGGTCAAGACACATACAGTGAAATTGTCCAAGAGGGACAAAACACTGAGTAGACCTCGTCGTCTGAGGACCCCAAAACAGGTAGCTGTTTCTCCCTGTGGGAACACGCGCTCAGCCCACACCCCTCTGGCCCCTTTCCCCTTTTGTTCCAGATGTACACTCACAGGGCAGTGCTGGCACAGAAACAGCTCTCTCCATTTATTAAAGCACAATTAGACTTCCCTTATGCTATGGCCAGGCTCAGCCAGAAAATAATATTATCACAATGCTTAAAAATGGAATACGTAATTTCTGCTTCCAGTCAGGCCGAGCAAAAAGCTGAATATTTTTACCTCCACATTGCTGGTCGTCTTCATTTATCTTTAGATAAGTGAGTTTAGAGTGCTGTGTACTCACTGGTCGTAGATACCGAGACCACTGGGCTGTACTCATATTCTCCAGAGGGGCTGGTGACCTTCAGCCGAAATCTATACAGTGTCCGTGGTTCCAGACCTTCCACAACATGCTTGGTTGCATATCCCCTAGATAGGAGGAGACACACATGAGGATGACACCAGGTAATCTAGTCAGTGTTCTCTGATAGAAGAGCAGGAGGAAGTGAATTTTGAATGCTGTCTATTTCCAGTACAGATCTGATCCTGGTTGTTGTCAGTCTCCCCCACGAGACTGTGAAAACCCACGCGTGGCACCTCCATCCCACCCAGCACATGCCCACTCTATTCTGCGGTGCCTAGCCCAGTGCTGACACACAGCTGGCATGCAATTTTGTTCTTTGGAAAAATAATCACGTTAACCCATGATATTTGTCCTCAAATGACAAAGTTTCACATTTAAAAAATGAGATAGGCAGTCAAACAGTATATACGTGATTTTTGAGTGGGGTCTTTGAGTGGATAGGTGAGGCTGTCTGATGGCTGCATACTTATTGCAGGCAAAATAATACTGCAAGAAAAAGAGCAGAAGTAGTAAAGTATTTGATTGCTTGTAGGCAATGAGCAACTCAGAGTGAGCTGGGGAGTCAGGCAGCTTACGAGAACCACTCCAACACTTTGCCACCCTGTTAAGTTCATCTAGGAAAATGTCCATGGGAAACAGACCCTGAACACTTGTAGAAGAGAAAACTGATCAGAGGCTAGCAATGGAAATCCACACGCCTCCAGAAGGAAAGAGAACGGAGTCTAATCATTTGAAGGCTGCAAAATGAGCACCAGGAAATGCAGTCAGGCAGTCTGCCTGCCTGCTCAGAAGATGCTAGGATCCAGCGATGGTGCTAAGACTGTGTCCCCCTGCTTGGGAGGTAGGTGTCAGGGGCCTGGCTTTGACTTGGCATGTTCTCTAAGATACCAGGTCCCCAAAAGTCAACAGAGTTGTATGTATTTCCCAATATTGCCTAAAACCTCAGGTTCCCTTTGCTGCCAAAGCTCTTTACTGGCATCTGACTCAATTCCATTACCTCTTTTCAAATCCTATATCTAATTTTTCCTTTCCTTATACCTCAAAGGCTCGATCTTTCAGGGTTTGTATGTGTGCGTACTATTTCCAGCTTTTCCTTCTTTCCTGCTTCAACATCCAGCCCAGCCCTGTTCTCCTCCCTCCAGAACACTCTCCATAGCCCCTTGGACTCCAAGGTTACCATTGTTTTCTCCATCTTCTGTCTCTAATTTTTCTTTCATTCTCAGCAGACCTCTACAGAGGCCTACAGAATCATACTTTGGGATTTACAACTAATTTTTCAAGGATGTTTGTGTGTAACCTAAATATTACACATCAATTCCATTCCATGCAACTCAACAAATATATCTAGTGCCCATTACTTGCTAGGAGCTGGGACAGGCTAGGGATGCAGCCTGGGGCCAGCTCATGGCTGAGATGAATCTGTCATCAGTGAGTTGACCCCATCTCCTACTGATGGGTGGCAAGAAGAGAGAGTCAAGGACAGTGAGGAACGACAGCTGAGTCAGGCTGATATGACAGTGCTGGAGTTAGCACCATTACCAATAAAAGCTCACCTGAAAACGTGGCTTTAAATCTGGGCTAGGTGGGCATGTTAACACCTCACCTGTCAATTAAACAGCCTGACCCACCTACTCCCAGACCCCACTGGAAAAGCAGTTTTTCCCCCAAAGAAGCAGGCATATGGCCAAGCACTAGAGAGCTGACCCAACACTCACTCCAGAGGGAGGAGAACACTTTGGGATAGTTTGAGAGAACCCGGAAGGTCTTCTAAGTTCCATCACCCAAACTCTTCCATCAGACAAGTAATTCCTCCACTTTGAGGAGCAAGGGAGGGGCAGAGAGGGCCCAGTAGAATGTCCTCAGTGGAGAGGTCTCTGATGTAAAGTGAGAAGTCGGGGAGCAACTTCCATAAAGACTTATCCTAGGCAGATAAGGCAGGGGAAAGGAGGACCCAGGCAGTCTGAGAAGCAGCATTGGAGTGGAAGGACATGGAATACTCGGGGAATGCTGGTCTAGGCTATGAGCAAAGGGTGACAAGAGTCTGGTGATGGGGAGACTGGTGTTGGAGGAGCTCATTGAGAGGATGTGACCACCAATTGACCCTCCAGCTGGACCACGGCAATCAGAGTCCGCTTACCCCCACCCCTGTCCTTGGAATGTACATTCTGCCTGTTATTCTCATGCTAGCAGCTGTTTCAAGGACGCAGCCTTGAGAGCAGAAGGCGGCGCTGAGGCCATCTGGACGGCGTATGTGACTGGACCCCGTGAAGGCCTCCGTATAAACTTGTAAGATTCTGGCAGCGGTGCAGAGATCTACTTGTCTTGCGGCTGCTCAAGACAAGCCTTCTAAGTTCCCTTGCTTATTACACCTGTTACCTACCAATCTGGAGTGGCCTGCCTCTTTCTTCAGTCTCTTCTGGCCCTCTGCATATGGGGGCCAGTCCATAAACCAACAATCGAACCAGACAAGTCTGGATGTATGTTCCTGAGAGAGGGGTCTCAGATTAAACGGAGACCTAGAGAACCACGTTTGAAAAGTGGAAGAGATTTACAAAGACTCCTTTCCCTTTGTGTTTTTCTCTCTTTGTTGTTTATCCAAAATGTAAAATTTTAAGCTGAAATAAAGGGCTGAACACAGTGAATCCTTTTTTGCAACACAAGTTACTTCAGGCACCAAAATCTAAATGACTTGGGCGCAGCGCTAACAGAGCCATGAAAGAGATGAGGCGTGTAAGACACTTCTGGCCACTTGTCTGCCTTCTCCTGCCCTTTGCTGGTGGATTCAGCCT
Organism: Equus quagga; assembly: GCF_021613505.1. Classification (NCBI taxonomy): domain Eukaryota; kingdom Metazoa; phylum Chordata; class Mammalia; order Perissodactyla; family Equidae; genus Equus; species Equus quagga. The sequence goes on along the minus strand of NC_060268.1, from coordinate 177,786,229 downwards.
CCTAACTGATATCATCTTTACTTGAAACACATTTCTCTTCACCTGAAGAGGTCAAGTGTGGTACAACATCAGCGAAGGTGGCCTCCAACAATCCCCTCCATCCTGCAGATACACATTAGTCTTCCATGGAGTTAGAGCCGAGTTCCTCTCCCCTCAAGTAGGATGGAATATGAAGTGATGCTGTGCAGTTCTGGGCCCCAGCCTTAAGACGCCTGGAAGCTTCTGCTTTCACTCCCCTGGAAGCTAGCCACCATGTGAAGATGTTTAAATTCCTGCTGGAGGGAGAGCCCAACTGGTGAGAGTGTCACTGGAAGATGCCAGACAATGACGAGAGATAAAGAAGCCTGGTCAGCCACCAGCTGTCCCAGCCACCCCCGCAGAGGCATCAGACATATGATGGACACCATTTGGATCTCCAGCCCCAGCAGAGCTGTCCTAGCCGAGACCATGTGAAGCAGAGACACACCATCCCCAGACTGCCCAAACGTAGCAACACATAATTGTTTTTTGGTTTAAGTCACCAAATTGAGGAGTAGTTTGTCATGCAGTAATAGACAATTGATACATCATGTATCAACAAAGAAGAAACTATAAGAAGTGCAATGAAGAAATGATACCAATAGCATTAAGAAAAATGTTTGAATCAAGAAACCAAGGAAACAGAAGTGTTAATAGATATAAGTGCATTTACCATAAAAAGCAAATATTCAGGAAAACTGCATGGGCTAAAAAAATAAGAACTTTAAAAACTAAAATATATCAGCTTGGCACAAGTAGTCTTATGAGTGGGTGGATTTTGCTGTTATGTGAGCATAGGTCCATAGCTATAGATAACTTGAATCATAAAAGCTGAACCCTCAGCAATTTGTGGCATTTGAAAAGACCTTTAGGAGCTCAATGAGAATATAATGTCCAAGCCTCAGTGGAATTCAATGCCAGGAGTTGAAGACTTAACATACTTTTAGACCAAAATAAAACCAAAAGTGCCCCCAACAGAATCCGGTATTGCTAAGTATCATAAGATCACCCTGAAGCGATTAGCACCTTCCTAACCCCCGGAAAGAGAAATTACAGAGCTGTGCTAGGAAACAGATGTTACTGAGCACAGTTATGGGAGGCTGGAGACTCTCATACATCAGCAGAGATGGCCCCAAGGAGAGAACAAAAGACACAGCAGGGGCCGTGAGACACACTGCCCGTTGGGGTACTCCACAGCAATTACAGCACAGACTCGGGGATGACATGATGACTGCAGCACAGACACGGGATGACCAACAGAAGGAGTTCAGCAAAGCTGCAGAGAAGCACCGCTCCACACGGACCAGGCACGATAGCTTAAAGAATGGAGCCATCTTAGAAATATTTCCACAACAGAGCAAAATAAACAGAAGTGTAAGGCATACCCTTACTTTTGTTATCAGCCAACAAGCAAATATTTGATGCAAGTGCTGAACAAACACAAAGCATAAACTAAATATCAGAATGCCCAAGGACTCAATTACCAGACTTCCCTTTTCTCTCTATGCTCCTCTCCCCAGCCCTCCAATCTAGCCTCACACTGATGACTCTGAAATTCCTTCCTCCTGCCCAGATCTCTTTTCTGGCCCTGTCTTCCCCAAGTGCCTCCCTGATGTCTGATAGTCCCAAATCCTATTGGATGTCTGATAGTCCCAAATCCTATTGGATGTCTGATAGTCCCAAACCGAGCTTCTGCTCCACCTGCAGTCTTCCCCATCTCTTTGAGTTGCTGAGGCCAAAAACCTTGGTGCCAGCTTGGAAGACTGAATTATTGTTCACAAATATGTGGTGCCCTCCCAAGAATTCTACATCACTGTTGAACTCAGACACAGCCGTATGACTTGCTTTGAGCAACAAAGCATAAGCAGAAGTGAAGTGTGTCATTCTGAGTAGAAGTGTCAAGAAACAGTGTGCCGTGCTGTCTCCCTGTGCTGCTATAATGACTGACAATGTTCAGGCAGAGGCTGGTCTATCAGCCTGGCTGTGGAGTGAAGACAACGTGGCAGGCAGCCATGGCTGACACACAATGGGTATTTTGAGTGGAAAATGAACTACTGCAGTCGTAAGCCACTGAGATGCTGAAACTGATGCTTAATGCAGCATAATTTAGCCTCTCCTAAAATTAGATATACAGGGAAAGATGGAAAGATGGATAGATGGATAGACGGATAGATGCATAGATGGATAGATACGTACGTAGATAGGTAGATTGGTAGATAGGTAGGTAGGTAGGTAGTAGATCTCCCTTGACTATCCCCTTTCTCTCACATCCCATGTCTGGTCCAGTGGCAAATTTTTCAAATTTATCTTTAAAATATATCCTGAATTCAACCACTGAACAGAGTCCTGCACTCTGTTCAGTCATCACTCACCTACATTATTGCAAAAGCCTCCTAATTAGTCCTCCCTGCTGCTTGCTGCCTTGCCCTCCTATGGCCTGTTCTTAACTCAACAGCCACAGTGATCCTCCTAAAGCATAAGCCAAATCAAGCCACCCCTCAGCTTAACAGCCTTCAATGGCTGTCCCACCTCTCTCAGAGTAAGCCACAGTTCTCCTCTTAGCCCACCAGACCCTGGAGGTTACCTCCCATGGCCCCGCTGACCTCACCCCTTACTACTCTTCCCATTCGCTCCCCTCCTCAGTGTTCCTGGAACACACCAGGCACACTCCCACCTCAAGGCTTTTTTGCTTACTATTTCTTCCACCTAGAATGTTCCTCCAGATACTCACAAGGCTGTGGACGTCCCCCACCTGGTTCTTTGCTTAGACGTTACCTCCTCAGTGAAGCCCTCCTCACTTCCACCCCAGGCCCTGACTACTCCTAGGCTTTTTCTCCTTGAAACTTATCACCATTTGACATACCCTATGTTTTCACTTACATATAGGAGTTTGGTCTGTCTGTCCAGTGTCATATCCCCAGCATCCAGAACAATGTCTGGCACACAGTAGGCACCCATTAATACATGCTGATTGAATAAATGAAATGCCTGATATGGGCAGCAATCATCAGAGGGATTTAGAGGAGGTAGATAAGGGGATGGTAAGGGAGCTTCTCAGTCGAGGCAGAATCTGACTTGAGCAGAAGAAAGGATGAAGGTAGAGGGCCATTCGTCTGCACAGGGACAACAGCTACACACACACGCAGGAAAAGTTGAGGCATAGTCAAAGGACAGCAAGCAGATCTCATTGGAGGATTCATGCTCAGAAATAAGAGGCAGCAGGAAAGGCAGGTTGTGGGCAAACTGTGAAGGGCATCAAATGTTCTAAGGAGTCTGACCTTCATCCTTCAAGCAACGGAGACCCACTGACGACAATTTGACAAAAGGAAGATTTAAAGGAAAATTAACCTAGCAAGATAGAATGAGAGACAGAAGGCAAGCAAAGAGGGATAAGGTCAATTCACTCAATCAGCAAATATGCTGAACAGCTGTAGGACCTGGGGCTACAGCAATGAGCTAGACAGAAAATGGAGCTTGCATCCTAGTAGGGGAAATGCCACAGGCTAATGAAGGAAGGCCTAGAAGGTGTTTGCAGAGGGACAACAACACACAAAACTAGGTAACTGGCCATGAGAAGGAGAGCCCAAGTCAAATATGGCACCACTGACTCAAGACTGGCTGCTGGCTAACACTCAAGAAACTGACAGGTCAGTGAGCAGCTCTTAAATCCACAAGCCCAGGTGGGATATTCCAGATCATCGCCTTCTTAAAGAAAGGCATTTGCTAGTTTTCAGGGTACCTGGAGAAAGTGATACAACGGAGGAAATGAGGTCAAGATTAACACAGTCTAATTCTGCCACCTAGTGTCAAGATTTGTGCTCATTCTCTGAGGGAACACGATCATTTCACAGCCAGACTTAGAACTGGGGGTGTGAGGGCCTGGCTGTGGGTCCACCAGGCCAGGCCCCAAGTGCGGACAGCACTCAGGGCTCAGAGGAGAATGCACACGACACAGACAGACACATCGGGCTGGAGGCCAGAGCACATGGCTGCAGTCTCTCTAGGTGAGGCTGCCTACATGGCCACCCAGCAAAGGGGAAAAGCAAAGAGGAAGGAAAGGAATACCCTGGGCAGCCCCATCTAACATGCAGCTTGTGGTACAAGGGGAATGGGGGCAAAGAAATGATGTTTTTTTCTTTCTCCAGAGAAATACCTATAATATCCTAATTCGTGCTTTTAGATGGGAATTACCCAACAGAGAATAACACATGACATGACATGATGAAAATAACATTTTTCAGTAGTCAGGCCAAGAGTTATTCTCAGATGGTCACTACATTTCAGATAAATGCATATTTTTTTAGGTAGAGAGAATTGTTCCTCAAGTCTCAGGCATATCATCATTCAGGTAAGAGCTGAAGCCTTCATACATACTATACCCTCACATCAGCATGCTTATTACAATGCCACCTTGAGAAAAGCCCAGAAAAGTGCTACAACCATTCTGTATCTTGACCACATCAATGCCAATATCCTGGCTGTAACTGCAGTACAGTTTTCTATGTTACCAGTGGGGGGAAATGGGTAAAAGCTATGCAGAATCTCTATGATTTCTTCCAACTAGATACGAATCTGCGATTATCTCAAAATTAAAAGTTTAGTTAAAAACCATATTTGTATCTCATTTTTGTATTCCTGAAACACAGAAATAGAGTCATTTTGCAAGTAGTAAAGCTGTCAAAGGGAAGAAACAAGTCAGAGTTGAAATGAAGACTAAGGAAAAAATGACTCAATTACTCCTGTTGCATTCATTCATCTATTCATTCAACAAATATTTTGAGGGCCTACTATGTGCTGACAGTGTCTAGGAGCTGGGGGTAGAAGGTTAAGCAAGCAGGAATCTTATCTGCCTCTCGATGAATTTATCTACTGGAGGGGAGACAGAAAATGAACAAGTCAACAATACTCCAGCAGAGCTAAATGTTAGGAGGCCTCTGGAGCAAGGTCATGAGAGAGAGGCTGCCAGGGGGAAGGAGGCTACTCAAGTGGCCCTTTGAGGAGGGGATGTTTGCTGATATGTGCATCATATCAGGGAACCAGCCATGTAAAAACAGAAGGAAACACATTCAAGGGAGAGGCAACAAGGAAGGCCCCACTGTGGGAACCAGCGTGGAGGCTGCGAGAGGGGCAAGCAGATGGAAAGAGAGCGGACAAGGGAATAGTGGTGTGACACGGAGCCAAGAAGTGGTCCAGGCTAGACATGCGGGGCCAGCCCACCTCTGTGGACAGCCGGCTAGGAACCTCATCTAACTTCCTCAAACTCTCTTGAGATTCTATCTCTACATTTTGGATTTTAAAAATACACCATTAGACCATTTCGGAAGTCTAAGAAGCTCTCAAAGCTATGGGAGGATTAATTTGAAAGTTCCTGCTAATGCTTATTTTTCAAAAATTATAATTCATAAAGAGCATGACTGCCAATGATGCTGACTCATTTTTTTCTTTAATTTCAAAACCGGTCTTATTAGAGACAATAGAAACCATTCCAGCTAAAGGAAATCAAAATCAAAGCGTTAAGGAATTCAACATTGCACCTACGTATAAATGATCCTGTAAGTGTGCATTTTGGGGTCTTCCTCTTCGATTGCGAACCTGCACCACTGCTCCTGAGGACCCTGGCGTTTCGCTTTCTTCTCCAGATCCCAGTACAATTCAATGCTATGATGAGTCACTTTGCCCACAACAGGTGGATGAGGCCTTGAGGATGGTGTGATTGCTAAAAAAGAACGGTACAGGATTTCAGGACAACACTTCCACAAGGAGGAGAGACCAATGGAGTGCACCACAGCAGCTAGGGGATCAAACTCTGCTCTCCTACACGGAGAGGCACACGTGTAAGTTTCCCTCCCTGAGCGGAAAGAACATCTGAAAAAGTTAAGAGAGAAAATCCAGCTGTGTGGTGAGCTACCACATTCCACAAGCAGATTGTACTGGACCCGTCAATATCATACTTCACCCACCAACCCTTCCAAAAGGTCGGCTAACATATCAAACTAAGTAGGTTGTTCTGTGAGTTGATGAAACTCAGTTTGTTGCTATAATCCTTCAGTGAACTGTCTGGTAAAGAAAGCCAATAGACAAACAATGTAGCTGGTCCAAATATTTGCAACACGGATGACAAAGGGTTGATATCTATTCTATACAAATAGTTCTTACAAGCTAACCAGCAAAAACACCCAAAGGCTAATAACAAACCAGGCAAAAGATGAGCAGTGCACAAAACGGCAAAAACAAATGGCCAACATAATGTCTGAAAAGATGTTCGTATTCCCTAGTGGCCACAGAAATTGGTAACAATGGGGTATAACTTGATATCCAGTTAGATACTTAAAAGAGATATCGTAACTGTTGGAAGCGACCATGTTGGGAGAGGACACTATACACTGGTGGTAGGGGAATACAAATTACAGCCTTTTTAGAAAGCGATATGGCAGCATCTGTTAAAATTAAAAACACGAAGGGCCAGCCCAGTCATGTAATGGTTAAGCTCACGCACTCCACCTCAGCGGCCCAGAATTTGCAGGTTCGGATCACAGGTGCAGACCTACCCACTGCTCATCAAGCCATGGTGTGGCAGTGTCCCACATACAAAACAGAGTCAGATTGGCACAGATGTTAGCTCAGCAACAATCTTCCTCAAAGGCCAATCTTCCTCACCAATAAAAAAAAAAACTTAAAAATACATATACCCTTTAATCCAGCCATCTCACTCCTGGTAATCTCTCTTGCAGAAATGAGAGCACTTGCACACAGGGACACATACACGAGAACACTGCTACAGTTTTTAGAGGTTTACAGCAAAAAAGAAAAAAAAAGAGAGATGACTGTTAATTAGGGAGTGGTCAAATAAGTGATGATATGGCCACAGCATGGAATATTACACAGCCTTTAAAAAATGAATTAGTTCTAGACTAGATGCCTTGAAAGGATTTCCAGAAGGTATTGTTGAATGAGAAATCAAGATGCAGAGAAAAATATAGAATATTCCATTTCTGTAAAAGATGACAAGGGGCACAGCACAGTATACACCAAGTTGTCAGCAAACTGTTGTTCTGTCTCATGTTAGTTTCCTCTCCCCCGCTAGCTTTTAAGTTCCTCGAGGGCTGGGTCCATGTCTTACATTTCTTTTAAAACCCCTCCCTGCCCCTCAGGGCCTTTCAGGCCTCAAATATATCATGGATTTACCACGTTGATTATTCAGAAAGAAAGGATCTTGTGCTCCCTTGGGCCAACGTCTCAAATAGCTGAGCCACTGCTCCCTCCAGACCCCCGCGCCTCCTGCGGTGGACCCCCTGAGCAAGACAGGTGCCCTGGTCTGGCCCGCCTCCTGCTGGGAGGACAGACAACCACCAGCTTCCTTGACATTCAGATCCCAGATATATGCTAGGGGGCAGCCTGCAAGCTCATTTCTCCCAACTTTATTGTCCTAATATTTATTGAAGGAATGGCATGATGGATATACATAAACCCGGGTTTAAATACTTGCTCTGAAACTGAGTCAAAAATTCTTACCTCAAAGTGTTTTGTATTAAGTAATTAAATTACACATATACAGTATCTAAATAAATTACGGTATCTTTCATACAATGAAATCCTACACAGCAGCTAAAAGGAACTAGCTCTATATGCAACACAGGTAAATTTCAAAATGAGTGAGTGAAAAACGCGGGTTAGTTTAGATGTTACTTTTTCTACAAAAATCTGAGAACTCTCTGTTTTCCTGATTTATAAGTATCAGGTCTTTTAAAAGCATGCTCTTGCATGTTCATTTTAAATCTGATAACCAGGGTCCAAATTTAGCCAATCACATAATCTCAGGACACAAACTCAGGCTTGAAATTTTAACTCCTCTAAAGATTACTAACAAAAAGAAGGAAAAAAACCCCGTACTTTCAATTTTGTGTGGTTCCTTTAAACAATTGGTTAGCTCTTTCCATCGCAGCAAATTTTTCTTATCTTACAAGTTTTCCAAAAGATGAAAAGGAAAAAAACAACAACAAAACTACAAGGCATGCCTCAAAAGGACAATTATATGAGAATTTACGTTTGTGTTGTGTACCATAAAAGCTTCTTTTTGTGAGGAAGTTCTTATGCAAATCTGACAAATAAAACAATTTTATGCCCCTGTTGCCATTTGTCAAGTAATAAATAACATGAACGTGAAATATAGAGGGGTTCACTCACTGTCACCATTCAGTCCCTATGGTTACAAAGACGGCGTAAAATACCGCTCTCAAGCATGCCAGAAATCCACTTTATCTTTACAAATTATAGGTTTGAACACAGAATACCATAAAGTTTAAGTTACAAATATAGGTTGTAACAATATAATGCAACAGAAATGTGCCAGCCCCATAAGAGGAGACTCAAAAGATGAGTTAATAAAAACATCAGATTACTCAGTACCCTAATGATAGCAGTTGACTATATTTCAAAAGCTACAGAGAGAACGTGTGCTCACAGTCTGTGTTGGATTAGCAATTGTGATTAGTGTCATAAAAAGCAGGAAAGGATGAAGAGAGCAAGCAAGTATGAGTGTATTCATTACAAATTTAGATTACCAGAAAGCAGAACTGTAGTTTCTCTGTCTTTCCAAAAATACCTGCAGATTTACTGAGGTCAAATTTCACTGACAAGGGAGATCTGCAGCCTGGCCTCTAGTGGCAGATGGTCCATAATGAAGATGACAGCACACTGAGGGAACACTATATAAAGAACGGTGGGGGCTGTCACCCCTGAGCAGTTCATCATGGCTTGACTATATATTTATAGCAACCATAAATCAAAAATCATATTCCACATCAATATGACGTGGAGATCATAACCATTCCTACATCTTATAAAGTATCAAAAAATGTTTGCCATGAATACACATTGAAGAAACTTTTCAATCAAATATCACAAAAGCCACATAGTGATGACAGTTTCTCCTTTCACTTAAAAATGAAATAAGACAGCTAAAATGAGTTTAATTCCACCAAACCATTATATTGCTCTCATAAAATGGAACCCTATAAAACCCTAATAGATGAAAGGACCAAGGACAGAAGTAGATAATTTAAAATTTTTAAATGATAACCGCCAGTAAACATAAGAAAAGGTTCAAAGTTTCTACTAATCAAAAAAGCGGAAATTAAAATAACTGGGAGGTAATCCTTTATTTATAAATTTGGATGAAAAACATGCAATGGTAATGCCCTGTGCTGCTTCAGACTGTGATAAACTGGCTTACTCACAGGCTGTAGACGGCACTGGGCAAGCAATCCTGTACTAAAGCAGTTTGGCCAAATTCAACAATGATCATAGACTATCCCACCTGGTGAGCCCACTCCTAGAAATATCTCCAAAGAAAATAAACCAAAACCAAAAAATAAATCTAAAAGCTAAAATTTTTTTGTATTATGTGTGCTTTTACTTCTCATTATAAAAAAATTCATATAAAAAAGTAGAAAGAATAGTGAGTCCAAATCTCCTTATACTTGGCAACAATTAATGGCCACTCTCTTTTCATCTATGCTTCCACCCACCTCCATCCCTCCCCAAGCCTAGATTATTTAATAGCTAAATTTTAATGAGCCTTCAATTTGTATTAGACCGTGTTCTAAGCTCTTTACATATATAATCTTCATATAATCTTACGAAGTATCAGAATTTCCCCATTTTATAAGAGCAACTGTAGACACACAGAGGTCCCATAAATTGCCAGGGAGGGCATCTGATAAGCAGCAAACCAAGGATTTGAACCCAGGTGACAGGACTCCAGAGCCACGCCTTACCCTCTCTACATGCTGTCTACTGCCATACATACATACATACAAACGTGCATACACGATAACATAATACCCAGGGAATCACTGTAGCATCATTGCAAAATCAATCTAAATGTCCAAGAATATGGGGTGTTATATACCCCATGGTACATCATTTAAATGCAAGAATATTTAGCCCTAGAAGTCACATGAAGAGTATCTACTAACGTAAGTATATTTGACATGCTAAGGGAAGAATACAAATTTGCATAGACTGTGATTACAATGATATAAAATATACAGAAGCATATAGACAGAAGAACTGAAAAAGGATTTTAAAAAATGAAAGACAATTAGAGCAGTAGGATTATGGCTGACTTTTTGGTAAATTTTATTGTTGCTATAGCATTGAACAAGAAAAAAACCAAAATGTAACTGTGCATTTTCACTTATTCTTAACAAAAACAAAATTCAGCTAAGATAAACTACCAGCCTGATTCCTCCTCCCTGAGCTTACATGTATACGACAGAAACAAATCTGAGAAACAGACCAAGAATCAGTCACGTGGATGCTTCAGAGCATAAGACGTTTGAATTATACTCTGGCTCAATTTATTGACCATTTTGGTGTCAAGCAGATATTCTGCATCACATGTATTTCCAAGCAATAAGTTTACTTTTTATCCATTCAGCACATCTGTGGGACACCTACTATGCGTCCCAAGGGCTCAAGCACAAACAAGACAGAGCAGGGAGGGCACTAAGAGACCCTCAGGGAACCCTGACACCAAAGGAACCCAAACCAGAGGCAGACCCCTGGGAAATGGGAGGAGGCAGGCACAGAGGAGCCCACTGGGAGGCCTCAGCTCACCTCAGAGTGGGGGCCCTTAGGCGGGGTCTGAAGGATCAGAGGCATGAGTCTAGCAGAGCCCGGGAGCAGAGAGCACACCATTTACTGACAACAATTTAATTTAATTAGAAAATTCTCTCATGTTTTTATCCCCAAGCATCCTTATTTTTTAAAAGAAAACAATATAAACTGCCAACTGTTCAAAGCGGCTTCTCTCCACTTTGCCAGTAAGCTCTTCAAGGGCAAAAATCAGTTCAGACACGAAAAACCAAACGAAAAACTACACAAACAAAAAACAAAAGACAAAACCTCCTCGAGTAAGAATCAGGACACAGTACTTCTTGTCCTGGCTCCACCACAGGTTATCCTCATCAGGAACGTGGGGATAAATAAGGATGCCTGCCCTTCCTCCCTCTCAGGTTTACTGCAAAGAAAAAATAACGGGATAAAACACTGAACAGCGATTTGAAATGTGTAAGGGGCTTCACAAACATAAGGTAGTGGTAGCACTTTGGAAAGTGTCCCCCTATTCTATACTTTTTGCTACGTGGAAACCTTGCTTGGAATTCTATACAGGTCACAGGTAGGAGGCAAAGTAAGAAGTGTTTTTCCAAGTGATGTCTTTTGCCTCATTATAACAATTAGAGTTCACTGTGGGCTTGCATGTTCTCAACTTACAGATGAGGAGCGGCCAGGAGGAGACGGAGGCCCAAAGAGGTCGTTCAAGGTTATAGAGCTGGTAAGTGGGGGGCAGAGGTTTAAGCCCGGGTCTCTACCCCCCCGTCTGTGCTCTCCCCACATACTGCACGGTACGGAGCAAATGAACAATGAATCCCTGTACAGTGATAAAGTTTTCCACAATCCAATAGGAAAAGACAAATTGCTACTTACATTCTTTTGACAGAGAGGAGGGAGGGAAACTTTATCAAGAGGAGGAGGGGAAGAAGAAGGGAATGGCAAAAAAATAATTTTATTGGCAACATTATGTTTCTTAAGCTGGGTAGCAGCACATGAGTACTTATTATATTATTTGATATATTTTATACCTGAACTATTTAATAAAAGAACAAAGGACTACACGCATGGATGTATTTCTATCCTTATTCTTGTCTTACTCATCTCCCAAGTAAATGGGCATCCAGGTACCCTGTACTTCAAAATTACCTTAAAATCCTCTAGAAAGGTGGTTCAGTTTCAAATTCAGAAATCATGGGAGTTACGTACCTTTAATATTTTCTACACTCCAATGACACATTCAGTTCAACTGGAGACCACGTGCCTCGAGGAGAGTGAACTGAGGTTCACCGTTCACTCCCAACGCCACTCAATAAATGTTTGATTTGAGCTGATCTGACATTATTCAAATATTCAGGAGAATCTGTTTTATAACTCCTCAAAATATATCGCAGTTAATGTAACCATGAAAGATAAGTAGTGTCTTAACAGGATACATAACCTACCATATTTTGTTCTACAGTTGTCAATGCTTATCAATGCTTAGACTGCATATTATTTACGAGGAGGTGTGAAAAATAGATAGCAGCTTCAAATAAGCAAAGAGAGGTCTCCAGTGCTTATGTTACGTGGGTTCAAATCATTACGTTGTCCGTCTTCTAGTTTACATGTGTCATCCCATAGAATGTGAAGTCTCTGGACTCAGGTTTGTCAGCTGCCTTCCAAGGGGTCCTATAAAAATGAACTCAATCCTGGGGCTGGCCCCGTGGCCGAGTGGTTGAGTTCGCGCGCTCCGCTGCAGGCGGCCCAGTGTTTCATTGGTTCGAAACCTGGGCGCGGACATGGCACTGCTCATCAAACCACACTGAGGCAGTGTCCCACATGCCACAACTGGAAGAACCCACAATGAGAAATATACAACTATGTACTGGGGGGCTTTGGGGAGAAAAAGGAAAAAATAAAATCTTTAAAAAAAAAAAAAATGAACTCAATCCAGCTCCTAACATAAATCAACTATATTGTTAGGAACCTCTCTTATTCACACAAATATAAGGGAGTGATACATACTGACACAGAAATCTTACAGTTTTTTAGCACATTTTGCAGTATAAAGTGTGATTACGTCAGGGCTCATGGTTGTAGACCTCTCTCAACTGCCGTCTTCCTTCTCTGTTCCCTATCCTGCCAATATCTCTTTTTCTAACCATTCTCTGTTCTTTGGTTCTCTCTCTCTATATATTTTTGAATGTTACTATGTGGCAGGCACCCTGCTAAGTATTGAGTGTAGGGTAGGACAAGACAAATGGTTCTGGCTCTCTGAGATTACAGTCTTGCAGCAGATACAATCATTAAACAAAGAGACAAAAAAATAAAATAAAATTATCACAATTGTGATCATTGCTCCAAAGGAAAAAGACCAAGGTGCTGAAAGAGAGTTGAGCTCATGCCTCAAGGATGCAGCCCAGAAAGGGCAATGAAGAACATTAGAGCAAGAAAAAGGACTCGTTGTTGCACTTAAGTTGCCAGTAACATGTGGTGCAAACTTGCCCAGTGCAAATCCAAACCGCAAAATGAATCAGCTCATTTTAGCAGCAATAGAGTAGTCCAGCTAATGCTAAGACCTCTAGAGAAAAATTCAAACCTCATCATTGACATACTTGATAAATAGGGATCTTTTAGAGTTGTAATTTATTAATAAAAACATTGTAATTTTCTGTTATATCTCAATACTTAACAGCTGCCACATACTGTGGCTCTTCCAAATAACCACGTCCCTGCTTCTCTGACAGCTTTCTGCAATGGTTTTCAATAAAAAGAATAAACAGAAGGGTTGGACGAACTTGCCAGGTAAAAACAATTTTTTTACCATAAATCTCTCCAAACTCACTCATTCTAAATAGGTATACACAGAAAAATAAATTGTACTTTTGTGGCCAGTATGGAAAGAACCAGGATCATAAATTGGGTATTAATTATAAATAATGGTCATTGTTCTTTGCATTTATCAGAATGACATCCTGAATAAGAAATCCCCTGCTTCTATTATGGGATTGTACTCATATTCATCTGTTTCTTGGCTCCAAGCATGTCTTAACCACCAAGATTCATTGTCAGACCCTTCACTGTAAATAGTAATTAAACCTGTTCAGCGAACAAAATTCAAAGGCAGCTACGATGTCATAGTTGTCCTTCCAAAAAGTCTCTCCTCCAATGTACAAGCAGCAGTTTGAAAATAGATTTACTTCCCCTCTCTGCACCAGGTACAAATGTACAGCTTTGATCTCAGCTTGAACACAAATAAATCTTTTTAATCTTCCCATCAGGTATGCTTCCGTCTACAAGCCTTTCCAACTTCCTTCCTCAGTCTCTTCCCACTCTTCCCACACACCCACTTCAACCCTTTTGGTAAATTTCCTAGAAATGTTTAGGAGGTTTCTACTTGAAATTATCTTTAAACCATAAGCTTTTGCTTTCATTCACACTATCTTACTACAGTATGTGAAGGTATATCCCTTTCAAAACTGAAATTACAAAATAATCCGACAAATAAAAATTGGCACACATAAAGCATTCGAGCATAACCTCAATTCTGAAGAAAGTAATAAATACCACCCAGTTGGATGAGTTCTAAAAAGCATGCTGTGCTGTCTCAAAAAAGAAAGATAGTTATGCAGATATTGGAAACTTAAAAATAATTCTCCTGACTAAGCACAATTTCCCAAGATGGTGAGGGCATTGTTTTTTCTTTTCTAACATAAAAGCAATACCTATTCATTGTTTTAAAAAAATACAGAAATATTAAAAAAGGAAATAAAAGTTATCTCATAACCTCCCCAGAGATGACCACCAGCAATATCTTGATGAAAACTCAAAGATTTCTTTAGCATGGATATATAAAATTTTATTAAAATGCCATCATATTCAAGGTACTGTTTTGTAGCTTGCCCTTCTAAATTAACAGGCTACTGGTAGATATTCTTGCATGTTAATACATGTGACTTTAACTCAATTTTTAAAAATAAACTACTCTGTATACAATAATTTATTACAGACAAAACTTCAATAAAAATTATTGTGCATTTAATCTACATAGTGATACAAGTATTTTTGCAAATTCCTAGAATCTTTGGATGTGTCTGTGTTTAATTTTGGTACATATTGCCAAATTGCCCTTTAATAGGAGCATGTATCAATGTACCAACTGGATGCAAGAGACTGATTTTCTCATACCCAGGCAAATAATAATATTATTGACTCCCCAAACCAGGCGTAAAGTCTAGAGACACATTCACACACATGTATGAATGAACAGTTTATGTTTTAATGGGTGGGGAAAAGGACACTAAACAAAATGATTAAGCAAAATACATTGAATGTTAGGAGAAAATCTTTACAACCCTAGATTTTAAGGATTTCTTATACAGGACATGAAAAGCATTAACGGTAAAAGGAAAAAATTGATCGACTGAGTTTCAATAAAATAAAAATCTTCTGCTCTTTGAAAATAACCATTAAAAAAATAAAAAGGTAATACATAGAGTGGGAGAAAATACAATGATACATACATCTAACAAAAACTTGTGTGCAGAATATATTTAAAAAAACACTTCGAACTCAATAATAGGAAGACACAGAACCCAATTTAAAAATGAGCAGGAAATTTGAAATGATATTTCACAAAAGAAGATTTGCAAATGGCCGATAAGGACACGAAAAGATGTTTGCTATTACTAATCATCAGGGAAATGCAAATTAAAATGACAATGAGATGCCTAGAATCCTTAAAATAAAAAAAGACTGAGGATACCAAATGTTGGTGAGGATGCAGAACCGCCAGAACTCTCATACGTTGTTGGTGGAAATCTAAAATTGTATGATCGTTTTGGATAACTGTTTGGCAGTTTCTAATAAAGTTAAAGATGGACCTGCACAATGAACCAGCAATTCTACTTCTAGGTACTTACCCAAAATGAATGAAACATGTTCACACAAAGACTTGTACATGAATGTTCAGAGTAGCTTTATTCATAATCCCCCAAATCTGAAACATACCAAATGCCTATCAGCAGGTAAACGGATATAAATTGTGGTCTATCCATACAATGAAATATTACTCAGCAGTAAAAAGGAATGAACTACTGATACATAAAATAACACAGAGGAAGCTCAAAAACATTACGCTGAGGAAAAGAAGCCAGACATAAGAGCTCATACTGAACAACTCCATTTATATGAAGTTCTAGAAAAGGCAAACATCTATAGTGACAGTAATCAGATCAGTGGCTGCCTACAGCTGTGACTGCAAGGTAGCACGAGGACCTAAGGGAATTTTTTGGTGATAGGAATGCTCTTTTAAACTGGGGTGGCAAGAGGAAGGCTCCACTGAGTATGTGACTTTGAGTAAAGAGCTGATGGAGCTGAGAGCACAGTCATACTAACATCTGGAGAGGGCACTCCATGCAGCAGGCACAGCTCAGGCCAAAGCTTTGAGGCAGGAACAAGCCCAGCACGTTCCCCAAACTGCAAGGAGGCCAGTATATATAGGACCACAAGCAAGAATAGTGGGAGATGAGGGGGAAGAAGTTAGTGGCGGGAAGAGGGGCAGGAGACAGTATTATCTGCGACCTTTTGGTCACTCTAAAATCTTTGACTTTTGTTCTGCATGAGATGGAAAGCAATTGGAGGGTTCTGAGTAGTAGAGTGACATGATCTGATTTTGTTTTAACATGATCCCTCTGGCTACCATATTGAAAATAGACCAAAGTAGGGTAAGGGCAGGAAGCAGGAGACCAGTCAGGAAGAAAGTGCAGTAATCCAGTGGGAAATATGATGGTGGTTAGGGCAGGGGAGGGAGCAGGACAGCTCAGGGAAAGAGATCAGATTCAGGCATCAGAAACTACCAGACTCTCTGAAGGACCCTCCACTCCACAACAATGAGACCTGGAAAGGGACACACCCTTTGAAGCATTGCTGGTCTCACCAAAGGTAGAAGAATTATCCAGAGACAGCCCACCTCCTCACCCTGTCCCCCGCAATAAAAAAATATAAAAATATGATCAGGGTTCAGATAAATTAGGAACCAGAAGGAACAGAAACCTGTGCCTCAATGTCCCACAGCAAAACAAAGGAACACCCAGAAAACAAGGATGAAGGAATCTACAGAGGCAGAGAACCAGGGCCAGAGATGCAGAGACCCAGAGCTGTGGAGAACCAGAGCTGGTCTGATCTGCAGGCAGCAGCCACATAAAATTACGACGAGGCCAGATTAACACAGCAACCATGTGTGGGGATGTGGAACTTGGAAAGCTCCAAGCAGCAGCTGGACCAGAGACTCCTGGTCTGAGCAAGTTTCCAGACAATCCAGAGTGCTCATGCTTTCCATAGGCTCGACTACCCCAGGGCAGAAGCAAATGCTCTCCGAAGGAAAGACTGCCCAACCTAGCCAAACAGTTTAAGATCACCAAACACAAAGGAAGGCAAGCAAACATGCAGAGTCAGAGGCAGAGACCCTTGTATCAAGCATGTCTTTTTATTTTGATTTTTTGAGATCTGGGGCCTCACTGACCATGAGGAGACTGCCCCTCCCAGGGCCAACCAATTCCTGGAGACAGTAGATTTGCCTTCCAGTGCACCTTTCATATGAAAACCAGCCAACCCAGAACCTGCATCCTCTGTCTGGCTCTTACACTCAGGTCAGTATCCCTCGCCCTAATCATCCCAGAGTCAGGTATCAAACAACTAGCCTCAGAGCCTGCCAAAATTATTCAAACTAGCCAATCCTACAACTGCTTACCCTGCTTTGTCTTGTCTTTCCTACAGAAACCACAAGAAAGAGTCTTGTCCAGAGTTCCCCTACTCCCTCTGCCTCCTGACCGGCCCTGGCGCTCCCCTGTGTGGCTCTCCCACGGTGTGGTGTGCCCCTTCTTCTTGGGAACTAAGTGGGCAACAAACTGTCTTTTCAATGGCAGTCATCTCCTGCTCTGCTGGCCTCACCATGCCTGAATAACACCACCTACATTTTAGAACCTCTTCCAAGAACTGAAGAGTTTGGGATTATCAGATTAAGAATATCCAAGAGCTATGTAAAAAGTTTTAAAGAAACAAAAGATTCATCTAAAAAGTTGAATACACAACAAAAAACTTTTAGGAATAACCAGAAATGTCTGAAGAATAAAGCAAATGGAAATTCCAGAAATGAAAATATAGTTGTTAAAATAAAAAATTAAGTAGGTGGGTTAAATGGCAAATTAAGCAGAGATGAAAAGATAATTATATATATATATATATATCTGAAAAATTTGCCAGGTTTACCCAGAATAAAGCAAAGATTGAATACATATAAAATAGAAGTTAAGAAAATAGAATGAGAAGATCTAACATATATTTAATCAGAGTTCCAGAAAGAAAGAATAAAGAGAATGGAGGAGAGGCAACATTTAAAGAATAATCACTGAAAATGTGCTATAATTAATTAAAAATATAAATTCACAACTTCAGGAAGCAAAATATCCCAAACAGGATAAATAAAAATAAAAACATGCATAGAAACAAAAATGAAAGAGCAGAACATCAAAGGCAACGTTGAGATCCCAAAAGCAACTAGAGAGAAAACACACATCGCCTTACAAAGGAATGTCAGGATGACAGAAGAATTCTCAATGACAACAATGGGAGCCAGAAAACAATACAGTGATGTCTTTAAAGAGATGAGAAAAAGTAACTGTCAGCCTAGAATTGCATATGGAATAAAAATTCCCTTTGGGAACAAGAATGAAATAAACACATTTACCAATAAAAAATGAAGGCATTTTGCAAATATTCACAAAACATATACTGGATAAAGGGCTTTTATCCTAGGTATAAAAGAATTCTTAAAACTCAACATAAGAAAACAAGAAATTGACGGGGGCTGGCGTGGTGACATAGCAGTCACGTTCACGCATTCTCCTTCAGTGGCCTGGGGTTCGCCAGTTCGGATCCCAGGCACGGACCTATGCACCACTTATCAAGCCATGCTGTGGCAAGCATCCCATGTATAACATAGAGGAAGATGGGCACAGATGTTAGCTCAAGGCCAACCTTCCTCAGCAAAAAGAGGAGGATTAGCGATGGATGTTAGCTCAGGGATAATCTTCCTCAAAAAAAAGAAAAGAAATTGGCTAAAGATATGAATAGATACCTCACAAAAGATGATATGCAAATAGCAACAGAGCACATAAAAGGATGGTCAATATCATATGTCAATAGGGAACTGCAAATTAAAACAATGTGATACCAAAATACACATATTAGAATGGATAAAATGCAAAAACCTG
This sequence comes from Equus quagga, assembly GCF_021613505.1. Taxonomy (NCBI): domain Eukaryota; kingdom Metazoa; phylum Chordata; class Mammalia; order Perissodactyla; family Equidae; genus Equus; species Equus quagga. The sequence goes on along the minus strand of NC_060268.1, from coordinate 177,767,342 downwards.
ACAATACCAAATGCTAGCAAAGAGGCAGAGCAACAGAAGCTCTCATTCCACTGCTGGTGGAAATGTAAAATGCTACAGACACTTTGGCAGGTTTTTTACAAAGTTAAACATAGTCTTACTATATGATCCAGCAATCACGTGCCTAGGTAGTCATCCAGTTCATATAAAAATTATGTCCACACAAAAACTTGCATGAGAATGTTTACAACAGTTTTATTCATAATTGTGAAAAACTGAAAGTAATAGATCCTTCAGTGAGTGAACAGATAAAGAAACTTCCGTACATCCCTACAATGGAATGTTATTTGGCAATGAAAAGAAATGAGCTGTCAAGCCATTAAAAGACATGAAAGAATCTTAAATGCATAATGCTAAGTGAAAAAAAAAAGTCCAAAAAGAATACATTTGTTAAGCCTCCAATTATATGACATTCTAGAAAAGGCAAAACTATGGAGGGAGTAAGAAGATCAGTAGTCACCAGGGACTTCAGGGGGGAGAAGGAGGGATGAACAGGTAAAACATAGAGGACTTTTTAGAGCAGTAAACTATTCTTTATGACACTGTACAGTTGGATACATGACACTATGCATTTGTCAAAACCACAGAACTTTATAGCACAAAGAGTAAAGCTTAACATATGCAAAACTTTTTTTCAAAGTTGTATTTCTTTCCTCCTAATCTCTTTTTTTAATACTTTTTCTTGAGGAAGATTGGCCCTGAGCTAACATCTGCTTTTGCTTTTTTCTCCCCAAAGCCCCAGTATATAGTTGTGTATCCTAGTTGTAGGTCATTCCAGTCCCTCTATGTGGGATGCCGCCACAGCATGGCTTGATAAGCAGTGTGTAGGTCCACACCCAGGATCAAAACCAGTGAACCCGGCCACAGAAGCAGAGCACACAAACCCAACCACTCAACCACGGGGCCAGCCCCCAGTGTATGCAAATTTTTAAAAGTCATTTAGGTGGTTGCAGAATCCCAAGATGGAATACAGAATGTGACAAAACGATCTAACTCTATTACCAATGTGTGAAACCACCTCACTGAAGGGTGAGGGCAAAGGTTTCTGCCCTAAGTAACTGTGGAAATGAGTCAAGACTCTAAAACTAAAGGCATGAAAAAGTGTACACAAATACTAGACTCTAGTAGATATCATGACTTCCCACAGGCGTACAGGGTAACAATTCTGATACTGCTGTGCATGGATGCTGGAGCTGAACAATTAAGTAAACGCATGGCAGGTGGGAGAGCCAGACTTCTCACTAGTAGAGTGGGAGTTTACAGACAAGTAGGCACAGGAGGCTAGAACGATCCACATGTTAACGAATAATAGGTGGAGACATCAGTATGAACTCATGCTCAGCTTAACTTACACACACACATATTTATAGGTATATGTGTATACACTCGTATCTCCTTGGTCTGTCAGTTGAGAGAGCCTAAAAGCAATGACACCCCAATATCAACAAGCATATCTAGCGCCCAGGTCTTGGTTCCTAATACCATTCTTCAATTAAAGAAACCAGGACTCCTTAGAGAAAGGGCCCATTCTAGAAATGGGCAAGAAACATACAAGATGAGTCTGGAGCATCTTATAGTGCTACAAAGTGTATGCTCAAGGAGGGGAGATCCAAGATGGCGCCATGAGTAGTCCTCTTTGTCTCTCCCCCTTCGAGTCTACAATTATTTGGACACTCATTGCTTAACAAAGGATATCCAGACAGCATCTCAGGACGTCTGAGAGACCCACACGACTATACATCGGAAGGCGGACGGACGTCCCTCCAGGAGGATGTAGAGATAGGTAAAAACTCTCCTACCCCGACTGAACAGCCTAGTACCTGCAAGCAACTTTCTTCCAACGGACACCCCCAGAAGATCAACACACACCTAGGGCAGGAGCGAGCACACACCAGAGGAGCGACGGTGGAAACAGGTGACCAGAACCCTACCTAAACCCCCCGCAATTACTCCTAAATGCAGAGGGAAACTCTAGAGTTACACACCTGAGCCCGCGGGGAGAGTCTCGCCCTGCCATTGGCAGGGAGATCCCGCCTAGTGTTCACGGTGCCCGGAGGGTCCCAGAGAGAATCACTGAGGGTACGGCGGCCCCCCGGCTGCCACTGCCTGCACGGTGGGGAAAGGGATTGCTGGAGATCTCAGAGAGGACTGGGGCTGGGTGAAGCTCCAGAGGCCGGCTCCGCGCCCCGGAGGGGAAGCTCCAGAGTTCCGCCCAGGCAGCAGACAAAACTCTCTGTCTGCCATTAGCGGAGGGGCTACACCCAGCATTCACAACTCCAGGAAAGTCCCGGAGAGAATCCCAGAGGGCGAGGTGACCCCCAGCTGCCGTTGCCCGCCCCGTGGGGTAAGGGATTGCCAGAGGTCTCGGAGAGGACTGGGGCTGGGGGGAGCTCCAGAGGCCGGCCCTGCGGCCCAGAGGGGAAGCTCCAGAGTTCCGCCCAGGCAGCAGACAAAACTCTCTGTCTGCTATTAGTGGAGGGGCTACGCCCAGCATCCACAACACCGGGAGGGTCCCGGAGAGGAGAATATCAGGCAGGGCAGCAGCTGACCAGCTACCACTGAAATCAGGATCTCCGGCTATCCCCCAGACAGGGCAAAGGGCTTCCCGAGTTCCTGGGGAACAGGACTGGGGCTGGGTGGAGTTCCAGCGACCCAGCTCAGTAGCCTAGGGGGAAACCCTACAGGCTCACAGCAGCCTCAGGGAAAGCCTCTGCACAGCACTAGTAGAGAGCACCCATCCGGCAGCCACAAGGCTGGAAGACCCCGGGACAAAAGTAGCATAGCTAGGTGAGCTAACCACAGACTGTAGAAGATGCCAATAGCTCTGCTGTGACCCATAGTGGACAAGTGAGATTTTGTGGGTGCCGACAGTGACGGAGCGGCAAATATAAAGTGATCCTACCCCTGGCCGCTGGAAAAGCCCATAACACCGTTGCAGACCCCAAGGAGGGAGCACGTCTAGGTGGGCTGCAACAGTAGGCACCAGCAGCCTGAAGCCCCCCCGTGACGGCCCCCATGGCAGAAGAGGGAATCCAAAGGACGACTGTGACTACAAGGAGGGGTCCAGGCCCAGTTAGCAACTGCAGATAGGGTCCCTGGTTGGTGCAGTATAAACAGCTGCTCTCCCACCACACCAGCAGAAACAAGTGGAAGGAGCAACTAAACTCTATCTCTATGCGGAGGCACAAATCAACAACATCAAGTAATATGAAAAAATACATTAAATCTCCAGAACAGAAGGAAAATAACAAATACACAGAAAACAATCCCAAAGAAAATGAGATATATAACCTAAATGACGATGACTTCAAAACAGCCATCATTAAAATACTCAATGAGTTAAGAGAGAATTCAGATAGACAACTCAACGAGTTCAGGAGCTATGTCACAAAAGAGTTTGATACAATAAAGAAGAACCAAACAGAAATACTGGAAATGAAGAACACAATAGAGGAGATTAAGAAAAATCTAGATGCACTGAACAGTAGGACCGATAATATGGAGGAAAGAATTAGCAATTTGGAAGATGGCAGTATAGAAATGCTGCAGGCAGAGGAGGAGAGAGAAGTAAGACTAAAAAGAAATGAAGAAACTCTCCGAGAATTATCAGACACAATTAGGAGGTGCAACGTAAGGATTATAGGTATACCAGAGGGAGAAGAGAAGGAGAAAGGGGCAGAAAGCCTATTCAAAGAAATAATGGCTGAGAACTTCCCAAATCTGGTGAGAGAGATAGATCTTCAGGTGACAGAAGCCAACAGATCTCCAAACTTTATCAATGCAAGAAGACCAACCCCACGGCATATAGTAGTGAAGCTAGCAAAAGTCAACAACAAGGAGAAAATACTAAGGACAGCCAGGCAAAAGAAACTAACCTACAAAGGAACCCCCATCAGGCTATCAGCAGATTTCTTAGCAGAAACTTTCCAGGCTAGAAGAGAGTGGAATGATATATTCAAAAATCTGAAGGACAAAAACCTACAGCCGAGAATTCTCTACCCAGCGAAAATATCCTTCAAATACGATGGAGGAATAAAAACTTTCCCAGATAAACAAAGTGTATGCTCAAAAAAAAAGCCCATAGTGGTGAGGGTGTGCCAAAGGAAAATCTCCGAATGGCTAAAGGTGGAACCTCTGAGCAATAAAATTAATTTGGTATTGGACTATAACCCCAAGTATAAAATCTATATCCATGAGTCCATACTGATATAAATAAGTGAATAAGAAAACAAATGTGATAGAAGAGACAAATGTATGTAGAACTCCACGTAATTTATGTCGATAATCTGCCCTCGAGGAGGGGGAGCATAACCCCTCACTCCTCCAGTGCGGGCTGCACACAGAGTTCAGCAGGGAAAGGAGGCAAAAGTGACTTTACAATGGAGACCCTGACGAACACTACCTCCATGTGATTAAAATTAACATCAATACTGCTAAGTCATATTGATAGTATGTATCCTTAATTCAGCATGATGAGAAGGGCATTTTTAAAACTCTGTGGTCCTCTGCTCCCAAACCCATAAACTCAACCTAATCACTAGAAAAAAATGAGATAAACCCCAATTGAGAGACAATCTACAAAATACCAGCACTCCTCAAAATTGCCAAGGTCATCAAAAACAAGAAAAGTCTGAAAAACTATCACAGCCAAAAGAAACTTAGGGAGACATGACAACTAAATACAAAGTGGTATTCTGGATGGGATCACGGAAGAGAAAAAGGGCATCAGGTAAAAACTAAGGAAATATGAATAAAGTGTAGACGTTAGTTAACAATAGTGTATCAATATTGGTTTATTATTTGTAACAAATGTATCATACTCAGGTAAAATGTTAACAGTCATGCATCTCTTAATGACAGGGAGACGTTCTGAGAAACGCATTGCTAGGCAATTTCATCATTGTAAAACATCAGAGTGTACTTACACAAAACTAGATGGTACAGCCTACTGGGCTATATGGTACTAATCTTATGGGATCACCATCATATATGCTATCTGTCATTGACAAAAATGTCATTATGTGGTGCATGACTGCAATAGCGGAAACTGACTGTGGATTATATGGGAACTCTGAACTATTTTTGCAATTTTTTTGTAAATCTAAAACTTTTATAAAAATAAACTGTATTTTAGAAAAAACATCACCAATATGCAAAGAAGCAGAAAATATAACCTATAATAAAAAAAATCAATAGGAATGAACCCAGACATATTACAGGTGACAGAATTCATAAACAAGTACACGAACCTATTTTATGTATGCTTTATGTGCTCAAGAATATTAAAAAAAAAACATGAGAATGATGAGGAAAGAATAGAAAACATAAAAATACCTAACTGGAACTGTTTGAAATGAAATATACGATACGAAATGAAAAAAACCTAATTAACAACAGACTATACATGGCAGAAAAATATATCAATAAACCAGAAGACACAGCAATAAAAAAACTGATAAAATGAATCAGAGAGACAAAAAATTGAGCATTAACAGGGCAACATAACATGAAGGAGAATATCAAGCAGTCTGACTTACGTGTAACTGCAGCTCAATACGGAGAAGAGGAGGAGATAAAAAATTATCTGAAAAAATAGCCAAAAATTTCCCACATTTGACGAAAAGTATAAACCACTGATCCAGAACTTCAAGGACCCCAAGTAGAATAAACTTAAGAAAACCATGGCAAATACGATTTTAATCTAATCATTGAAATTCAGTGAAAAATATTAAAAGCAGCCATATGTCAAAAAAAAAAAAATACAGAGGAACAGAAGTAAGAATGACAGCAGCCCTCTCCTCAGAAACATGTAAGCCGACCACAGCATAGAGACATCTCTAAAGTCCTTGAAGGAAAAAGTGTCTACCTAGAATTCTTTACCCAGTGACAATCTCTTTAAAAAATAATAGCAAAATAAAGGCTTTTTTGGTAACCAAATGCTGAGAGAACTCATCACCAGCAAACCTGGACTGTAAAAAATGTTGAGGGGCGGGCCCAGGGGCACAGCACTTAAGTGTGCACGTTCCGCTTCAGGGGCCCGGGGCTCCCCGGTTCGGATCCCGGTGCGGACATGGCACCGCTTGGCAGCCATGCTGTGGCAGGCGTCCCACACATAAAGTAGAGGAAGATGGGCAGGGATGTTAGCTCAGGGCCAGCCTTCCTCAGCAAAAGGAGGAGGACTGGCAGTGGTTAGCTCAGGGCTAATCTTAATAAAAACTAAAATTAAAAAATAAAAAAAAAATTTTAAATAAAAATTAAAAAAATAAATGTTGAAGGAAGTTTCTTAGGTAGAAGAGAAATCATACGAGATAAAAATCTGGATCTACATAAAAGAATAAAAAGCACTAAAAATGGCAAATTATGAGGGTAAATATAAAATACATCATCTGCCTAAAGTAAAAACTTATAACACTATTGTGAGGGTAACAGGATATATAAAGGAAAAATATACAACAACAGCACAAAGGATGGGGGGATGAAGTATATGCTGTTGCAAGGTTCTTATGCATAACATAAGTGGTTTGATATAACTTAGAGAAAGACTGTGACGCGTTCTATACTCCCAGGTCCCACCCTTATGCAAATTTACAATGAGTTCACATGTCTCCTTCTTAATGGTTTATTAAAAATATCTTCCCTCTAGTTTGTCGGACACTTTCATAAGGAGCCTGAGTGAGTCCCTTCTTGGCCACTAAAATCACTAAATGAACATGCCCACAGATTTATAATTAACTTACGAGTTAAATAATTGTGATAAACCACAACTTTAAATTCATTTGAAATGTCCTAACCATAACTTTTAAATTATTTAATTACTTTATACCATTACAAACATATATAATAAATATATTACGTTTCATGTACCTGTGCTATATTTTTTGCAAACCCAAAAAGAGCCTTTGGTCAAAAGTAAAAAATTCCAACTTGATATGAAGTGGGAAAGCAATAAAAATAAAAATTAGTCACGCTCACATATAACAATAAATCTGGCTGCCCCTTTCCACTTTCTACACCAGGATAACCTGCATTATGTCTGGAGGCTTAATGTCAGAGCACGCAGGCAAAGGGTCTCGCCAATAAGTCACACTTTCTGTACAATCTTTAAGAAAGCCCTTGCTTTTTTTGCTTTCCTAAAGTGAAGTCCTCAATAAATATCACTTTGAATCCCCTTTCAAATATATTCAATCCTCACCTTGGCTGTCCCTCCCTCCATCCAAAAAAATACCATAGAAAGAACTGGTTTAAGCTTCAAGTGCTAATGCTATGTATTCTGTGCAAAATGTTTGCATTCTCAGTAAGCAGAACAAACACCTTCCAGCCAAACCGTTATACGGCGAAGTTCTTTATACCCATCTCATTTCCTCCCGATTCTAACTCTAAAATGTGAATAAATGAGAATGTGGCCTTCCACGGCATTCTGCCATATCCAGGATAATTTATCACAGTTCATTTGAATAGAAGACTTGCAAAATCTTAAATTCTTTGAATTTCCCTTGAGTATGATATATCCCCCCACCTCACCCCTACCGCCTCTGCATTCTGTTGCTGTGGAATGTATATTCTTTCTACTTGGAAGGAATTTGACTTTGTTTGGGAGCTAAATAATCACTTGAGATGAAGCCTATAACTGAGCTTTCGGTAAAATGTCATTAAAAAAATAAGATACTTGCATCATAGATGAGTATTACAAGTGTTTCACAGAAATTCTTTGGCGAGCAAAGCAACTGACAAAAAGTACCAGCGTGACTTCTGCTAACATCACAATTTTAGGCAATTGTTCTTTTTTTCTTTTAAAGATTTTATTTTTCCTTCTTCTCTCTAAAGTCCCCCAGTACATAGTTGTATATTTTAGTTGTGGGTCCTTCTAGTTGTGGCAGGTGGGATGCCACCTCAGCATGGCCTGATGAGCAGGGCTAGGTCCACACCCAGGATCCGAACCGCCTAAACCCCAGGCTGCCAGAGCAGAGCCCACGAATTTAACCACTCGGCCACGGGGCCAGCCCCAGGCAGTTGTTCTTTCTAAACTATCTTTTATTCAAATAAACGCTCTAATAATTAATTTTCCTTTCCCTATTTTTTTAAACTAAAAATCCATTTTGCCCAGTACAGGAAAAAATCTATTAACTATTGAAATTCTTCTGGGATATCAAGTTTATACCAATTTTATTTAAAAATTCTTGATTCTATAAGAGTAATTCTCTGCTTTTCACCACAATAACAGAATCATCATGACTATACTAACATTTATGCGAGCATTTACGTGGGGCCAGATACTGTGCTAAGTGCTTTAGAGCGGCTATCTTATCTCAGGCTCGCAGGCACGCAAGGAGGAAGGCAGAATCCCTACCCTCGCTACAGACTCGGACACACAGGCCTCCCAGAGGTTGGGGGTCGCCCAGCCAGGCGTGGCTGAACCCAAGGCTGTCCAACTCCAGAGTCTGAACCACAAAGCTGTGCTGGATCTGGAGGTGCGGCTCCCCACGAAATAGAAAAATACAAACCAGCAACCAGGAGGCCTTCTGGCCCTGCCGGCTGCCTGGGGCCCGGATCTCAGAGGAAACTTCAGAACTTTCACAAGCTCTCATTTTCCAGAGCCCAGAATCCAGGTTGTTCCCATAATTTTTTTTTCCCTGCAGTGGAACTCATTCTTCAAACAAATTCGCTTATAAGATCCCAATATACAAGACATAAAAAGAGAGCTGATCAGATGGAAAAAGCAGGCAGTGAGGGGTCTGAAAACCACCCACACAACCTCCCAGACCCCCAGAGGCCACCCTGAGGCAGCTCCCTTCGATTTAAGAAGCGTGGAGGGGCCAGTCCTGTGGCGTAATGGTTAAGTTTACACTCTCTGCTTCAGTGGCCCAGGGTTTGCAGATTTGGATCCTGGGTACGGACCTAGCACCGCTGGTCAACCCACACTGTGGTGGTATCCCACATAAAATAGAGGAAAATTGGCACAGATGTTAGCTCAGCAACAATCTTCCTCAAGCAAAAAGGGGAAGATTGGCAACAGATGTTAGCTTGGGGCCAATCTTCCTCATCAAAAAAAAGAAGTGTGGAGAGCAAAGTTTGAAAATCACTAGATAGCCCTCAGGCCGGGCCAGTGCCCTGGGTCTGGGGCCTCTCGGAGATTCCACTTCAGCCAGAGAGCCCAATGCAAACCACGAGTCTGCCCAGCAGCAGCCGGACTTAGCAGGCTCCCCAGAACAGTGAGCCCTGGCCACCATAGGCCAAGTGGTTCTCAAAGTGTGTTTCCGCGCTCATCACCAGGAACATGTCAGAAATGCAAATTCTCAGTGCTGACCCCAGACCTACTGAATCAGAAACTCTGAGGCTGGGGCCAAGCATTCAGTGTTAACAGACCTTCAGGTGACCCCAGGGCACACCCAATCTGAGAACTACCCCAGAGATAGAAGGTAAGCCCTGCCCTGGAATCAGCAGCTGAGAAGAAGGGAACCTAGCCTTTTCTACCACATCTCTGTGGAGACGAAGCTGCCCATTATCCCACAGGGCCACCGCCCCCAGCTTTAATGAGTCTTCCACATCAGACACTTAGGCAGGAAACACGCTGAGCGTCTGCTCTCCTCTCTGCTGGCACTACAGCAGCACTCTGCAACACGACCGAATAAGAAGTAGGCCCGGGGCTCAGGGAGCTAGAGGAAGCCACACAGCAAAGACACAGATGACAAAGTGCCATTCAGCTAGAGACAAGCAAGCAGAGGTATGAAAACAAGAAGGGTGGGCAGCTCAGTCTCAGATGCTAGGGGACATTCTCACCAAGATGAGACCTGAGCTGCTGGAAAGGGCGAGTAGGAACTTTCCAGGGACAAAGGAAATGTTGGTGTCAAACTTCCCTCCAGCTGTGGTAACTGCATAATCATCAGCTACATCATGGAGCCAAAGAGAAAAGGACAGAAGAATGTCTGCTGTGAAAGTCTGATACTCTTAATATGGACCTTTGCCCTCATTAGGTGACAGGCTTCCACTGGTGGTGGGGGTGGGGAGGACAGGGAGGTGCAGGTACACCTGGTACAGTCACTGCACTCAGGAATCTGGCCATCAAGGGGGCTTCTCCTGTCACAGAAACTGGTTCCACTTTGCCCTCCAGCCCCCAAGGCTGGACTCAGGCACCCGGCCCACACAAACATTCCGGAGGCGCGCGGCAAGTCCTGCAGCAGGTGGAGAGGCAGCAGGAAGGGAAGCACGTCCCTGTCACGGAGGTGGAGCACACACACATTTACACCAGGGGTCCTGGACATGGGGGGGGGGGGGGGCCCAGAAAAAAAATACACGCCAACCCCGCCCATGTTTACGAGGGCGGGGGGGGGGGGGGGGGGGGTGGTCCCAAGCCATGAAATAATTAGACCCAGAGAGAGATTTACTATAAAGCTAATGAAGCCTACATCTTTGGGGTCTCTCACTTGCATGGGCCCCTTCCAGGGCTCTATAGAGATCCTAGCAATGTGTTTACGTGGTCAAACCTTTTCCTGTAAGATCTGCAAACACTGAACTCCAGGTCGTTTGGAGAGCGCTCTCTTCCCACTCTGACTTCCCTCTGTCCGCCTCCCCCTCTGTCTGGTGGTACTGCAGGGACTGGTATTCTGGGCTTGGACTAAAGGGACACTGAGTTGGAAATACACTTGGTTTGGTTTGACAGGGTGTATTTATGCAGTTCGCAGTCACTCCTGCGGATAACGGAGGTACCGCCAGCCCTGCTCTGTAGCAATGACTTCCAGGGATCCTGTCACTCAGCCACTCCCCATCACACAGGTTCATCGCACGGCCTGATGTCTCTGCCCCTCAGCAGAAGAGACTGAAGTGTACACAGCCAGAAGCCAGGCTCTAGAAAATTCTTCCAAATGTCAAATATTTAAAATCTTAAGCAGCAGATTTGTGTCTCAGGGATATCTAATTAAAACAGAAGTTTCCACCTGTCAGAAATATACTCAATAAGCAGTGTATACAATTATAAACACAGTATACATTTTTTTCCTTTTCTTACAGCAAATCACATGAAATAAAACTCCTCAAAATTCTTCGTTCATCGGACACCAACACAAAGTATTACTACAAATACCAAGTATAAAGGAAGATGGGGCTGCGTGATTTACACATGCCTCATGCACACCCTATCTGATGCATCTCGGCCTCACAAAGTCTGACAGTTCTAGATAAAATAGCATGCAAGATCGCCACCAACAGAGCAAAGTAGCCTGAAGAAACAAATGTTCCAGTGAAAAATTCCTACACATATCACATCAATAATTCAATATTTGTAGCATAAGAGTAATTTGATTTTACAGTTATGGCGCTTGATTGAACACAGTGGCAATCTTTAAGGCATTTGACTACCTCTTGTATTTGCCTTAATTTCAGATAAATTTTCCACTTTTTTCTACATTTAGTGATCATCCAAAAATCCAGATACAATGGAAAGTAAGGATCCTACTGGAAGCTAAAGAAGAAAATTGAAAGAATGAAGATTGCCAGGAGCTTCAAAATATTAAAAACTCTCCTACATAAACAATGAAATTATAGTAGTTGAAATGGTATGCAGAATTATTTCAAAAAGAATCATGGGTGGCCAAGAAAATATTAATAATAAAACTGGCAACAGAATAAATAAGATTATGACGATCAGAGTACTCCCACACACGGAACAGAATTTCCAAACAGGAAACAATGTCTTCTGTCAGCACAGCCTCATTTTTATGAATGTGTTCACTTCTGTAAGTACCGTGAACTCTCATCCTGGTCTGTTACACACTGTGAGTGCAAGTTTTCCTCCTCCAAAATCATGATCCCAATTTACAGAGAATCAAATAGAATATATAATTTGTTAAAATGCTTCCCAGTTATTACAAAACAAATTGAAATATGAACAAGTTGTTATAAGATCTTAGCTAAACTATTCTACAACTGATGAATGGATATATTGGTTTCTTTGTTGATATTATTATTTTTAACAAGACAGACATTACTTACACCAGATAAGTTTTCAGACTGAATTAAATGTATTAAGAACTCTGAAAATCAGAAGATGTCATAGAATACGAGGAGGCTATGTTTATTTGGATTACATGTAATTTGAATTAAAATTGTGCTTTATCATTGCCTTGAAGAACAGACAAGAAAGAAGACAGTTTTACTTTGAAGTACTAAAAAGAGTAGTCGAGGGTATTGTTGAGTGAAAAAGTTTTACCCATCAGAGACCACAATGAAAAGTGATGCTCTTCAAGCAACAGAAATTTCAGGGAGTCACCAGAACTGCTAGATTTGATCCCTTTTTACATGAATGCTTGGAAAACTGTCAGAATGAAAGGACAAATGTGACTTATTAATCCAAAACAGTTTGTGAAGAATTAATCAAAATAAGAGAAACTTGCACAAAATGAAGTGAGAAATCAAATAAACAAACCAGACATCAAATAACACTCAATGGCTTCAGATTCTACAATAGTGGATTGCTTTGTGTACGCCATCATATGTGCTACTCTAAGAGAGAAAACCAACTTGCTATGCAGAAAACGGATTTTTAAATTTTTCACCAAAATTCATCTGAAATTTAAGGTACACACAAGAATAATTCAATGCAGTTCTGGCTTTTCAACAGGGGAATGCAGCACAGGCCAACTGTAACCTGCGTGGCACATCTGCAATCTGTCCATGACAACATGACTGTTAGGAGAGGTGATAAAGCTTCGAGCACTCTTTAAAAACATTAGTAAGCGTTTAAAACATTCTGGACTCGGCTCATCGCTAAATCACATCAGCCAAGAGCTGCCTCCCAATGCTGAAGTTGTTGACTACTGCAGGATTCTGCAATAGCTATGCTTTCTTCTTGGGCTTCTTGCTTATCTTAGATGTAGTATTTTAGACACCCATGCTAAATTGGATTTTTCTTTTTAAGAGTCTAAGGATAATGAGATGGTTTGCCCACTATAAAGCAGTGAGATCTTGTAGCACAACGACATTTTAATGACTTTGAAACATTTTCTGTGAGAAGGGAAACTTGAACACAAACAAGACAAAATTTATTCAAAAAGTTAATAAAGGGGCCAGCCCAGTGGTGTAGCAGTTAAGTTCGCACGTTCTGCTTCAGTGGCCAGGGGTTCACCAGTTCAGATCCCAGGCACGGACCTACACACCACTCATCAAGCCATGCTGTGGCAGGCGTTCCACATATAAAATAGAGGCAGATGGGCATGGATGTCAGCTTAGGGCCAATCTCCCTCAGCAAAAAGAGGAGGATTGGTGGCCAATGTTAGCTCTGGGCTAATCTTCCTCAAAATAAAAAAAGTTAATAAAGGTTGCACAAAAGGCCACATGTTATGTAACTCATTTATATGAAATGTCCAGAATAGGCAAATCCATAGAGACAGAGAGTAGATCAGTGGTTGCAAGGGGCTAGGAGGAGAGGAGAATGGAGAATGACTGCTAAAGAGTATGGTATTTCTTTTAGGGGTGATGAAATGAAATTAGATAGTGGCGATTGTTACTCAACTTTGTGAATATACTATAAAACCACTGGATTGTACACTTTGTAAAAAAGTATATTTTATGATATGTGAATCATTTAAAAATAACATTTTAAAAATTAACAAAGGTTGACTATGCCATTTTAACTACAATTTGGAAGAATTTTAGACTAGTTCAGTAAAAAAAATTTTAAATTTCAGATTTGGACATAAATGAAGGATTTCAATTTTTTTAAATACAAAAGAAAAGGCATAACACTATTGGAATATGAAACACAAGTGATTAAAAATGAGCAAATAGGGCTGGCCCCACGACCGAGTGGTTAAGCTCATGCGCTCCGCTGCAGGCAGCCCAGTGTTTTGTCAGTTCGAATCCTGGGTGCGGACATGGCACTGCTCATCAAGCCACGCTGAGGCAGTGTCCCACATGCCACGACTAGAAGGACCCACAACAAAGAATATACAACTATGTACCGGGGGGCTTTGGGGAGAAAAAGGAAAAAAAAATAAAATCTAAAAAAAAAAAAAATGAGCAAATAGAAATTACTCTGACATCAGGAAGCAAATTTTAAGAGAGAATTTTTCAGATCTCAATAAAAGCAGTAATTAAATTGTAGGGATAAATTTCAAATAGAATGAATAGGCTCTTGGATTTTTTGATAATGCAGTTAATGAAGAGAGTTGAATCATATGAACACAGTGGGAAAATATTGAATTTTTTGCTGAATTTTTCATTAAAAAACAATTTAAAGATAACATGAAACTCATAATTGCCACTGTTACGAAGACATCGATGACAAACTGTTTAATAACAAGACTCCTCGATTTAATGAGCTTTTATGATTACGCTGGCCCAAGAAAACATGAAACAATCATACAGGAAGGAAACCTGATGGCTGTTTCAGCAAATCTGACAGCAAGATCTTAAAAACATACGTGGTATTACCAATAATGAGTAGCAAAACTCAAACTCTCCTAACCCGTTAAAAAAATGCAATAACCAAAGACTGAATTATCCTTCCACTTTTTCTTTTGATACCTATAGAGTATGCCATTAGACGAACGCACTACATTTAACCCATTTGCTTTTGTAGGACATTTGGAATGTTTCCAATCGTTTCCTACTATAAACAGTGATGCAACATATTTTCTGTGACATATATCTTTTCACTCAGGTAGAAATGTATCTGTAGGATATGTTCCTAGAAGTACAATTGCTTAATTCAGAGAATATACATGTTAAAATTGGATTAATATGATGCCCCAGCAGAAATCATGCCTACTTCCCTACCCTAAGGAATACAGCATGTTGTCAAATATTTAGATCATTTTAAAATGGTAATTCCTTGTCATTTTTTTAATACACTTTTTTTAGAGCAGTTTTAGGTTCACAGCAAAATTGAACAGAAAGTACAGAGAGTTCCCACAAACCCCCTGACCTCACACATGCACAGCCTCCTCCACTATCAACATCTTGCACCGGAATGGTACATTTGTTGCAAGTGATGACCCTACATTAACACATCATTATCACCCAGAGTCCCTAGTTTACATTAGGGTTCACTCTTGGTGTTGTGCATTCTATGGGTTTGGACAAATGTAAAGTGACATGTATCCACCATTATAGTACCATACAGAATAGTTTTACTACTCTAAACATCCTCTATGCTCTATTCTTCCCTCTCTTCTCCCAATCCCTGGCAACTACTTATCCTTTTACTGTCTCCACAGTTTTGCCTTTTCAGACTGGCTTCTTTCACTTAGTAATATGCATTTAAGTTTCCTCTATGTCCTTTCATTGCTTGATAGCTTATTTCTTTTTAGCATTGAATAATATTCCATTGCCTGGATGTACCACAGCTTATTTATCAGTTCACCTACTAAGGGACATCTTGGTTGCTTCCAAGGTTGGCAATTATGAATAAAGCTGCCATAAACATCCATGTGCAGGTTTTTGTGTGGACAAAAGTTTTCAACTCCTTTGGGTAAATACCAAGGAGCATGATTACTGGACCATATGGTAAGAGTATGTTTAGTTTTATAAGAAACTGCCAAACTATCTTCCAAAGTGGCTGTACAATTTTGCATTCCTACCAGCATGAATGAGAGTTCCTACTGCTCCACATCCTTGTCAGCATTTAGTATTGTCAGTGTTTTGGATTTTCACCATTCTAACAGGTGTGTAGTGGGATGTCTCATCACTGCTTTAATTTGCTATTCCCTAATGGCACATGACGTGGAGCATCTTTTCACAGATTTGTTTGCAATCTGTGTATCTTCCTTGGTGAGGTGTCTGTTCAGATCTTTTGCCCATTTTTTAATTGAGTTGTTCGTTTTCTTCTTTTGAGTTGTCATTTTAATTTTAATTTCTCTTACTAAGTTTGAACCATTTTTTTGATGCTTAAAAGTCATTTGCATTTCCTTTTAGAAAACGTATTAAATGTTTTTTTGAAACTTCTGTTTTTCTATTGTATACTTGGTCTTATTAATTGCAGAAATTCTTTACATATTGAGGAAATTAGTTCTTTATGAAATGAACATTCTGCCACCTTGTCATGTTTATACTCTATTTCATTATGTCCCAGCACCAGTTTGATTGGAAATTGACGATTTTACAAGTCTCAGTCTCCCTACCTGTGGACTTTATTCTTTCGAGGCTTTTGTAAAGTCTTTCCGTGAAGTTGGGTAAGTTTCTGCATACAGAACCTAACACATTTTGTTAGACGTGTTCCTAGGTTCTTTCTAATTTTATATAATCATCATATTTTAAAATTATGTTTCCTTATATGTCAGGGTTCATAATTGTATATACCGTTATTAGTATATACAAATGTATCGGTTGATGTTTGCAGGTTGATCTTCTGGTAGCCACCTCGTGAGACCCTGAGATAATCATTTGCCTTCAGTTTCTACAAGGCATGATATAACCTACCATTGTGGCACACAACCATAACATCTGCCAACAACAAAAAAAGGAATATTTGATTTCATCCTTTCCAGTCTTTAAAAAAAGGAATATTTGGTTTCATCCTTTCCAGTCATTAGCCTTCATTCTCCTTGTCCAACAATGCCCAAACAATGTTATATTTTTCTTGATCCTGGTTTTAAAGGGCATGCTTAATTTTAACGTCATAAAAAAAGTTGGTACATATCATTTATCAGGGTAAGAAAGTTCCTACTCCTAGTTTGGTAAGCGTTTTTAATCATATTTGAATTTTGACTTGAAAGTCAAATGATTTTGAAAGTCAATGATTTTTCTGTGTTTATTGAAATGATCAAATGATGTTGCTCTTTTTATGAATGTAGTAAATGTCATTTGTAGATTTTCTAATATTAAGCCCCTTTGCTTTTCAAAATTAACACAACGTGTCCGTGACACATACACCTTATACATTGTCTTAGAGCTGAAAGTTCATTGCTTCCACTTCTCTCCCTCATAGTTTGGTACCGCCCGTCTGGGGAGGGAGCAGGTCTTTGAAAATTTTCCTTACTTCCTGTAAGTCCGGAATGCATCAATCATAGCCAAGATCTAGTTATTTGATAATGGGAGGCAAGGTTCTTCTGAATACCTTGTTTTCCATAGGGCTGGAGGCAGAATTCTGCTAATTTTTTACCCGGACATCTTAATTATGTGTAATAGTTTGTTAGTTAATTCTCTCAGGTTTCCTAGCTAAATAGTCATATCATCTCCAAACAATGAAAAATTTATCTTTTCTTTTCCAAAATTTCTCCTTTTTTCTCTTGTCTCACTGTATTAGCTACTACTATCCAATTATAAAAATGAATAGTGACAGTGGACATTCTTTCCTTGACCCTGTCTTTAATGAGAAGTCTTCCAGCTGTTGCTCCCTTAAGCAAAATGCTGGCATTTAGAATGAAATACAATTTTGTCATAGGAAGGAATCATCTATATATTCGTACTTCATTTAAAAGTGTTTTAAATCTGAAAAGGATATTTACTTTAATCAAATGTTTTTTCCCCATTCGTCTTTTGATTTATTAATACTGTGAATGATATTAACAGATTTCCTACTATGGAGCCTGCAAGGACAAACTGGTGAATGAGTGTGCTTAACTTAGATATGGGCATTAGTCACTCCACAAAAACATTTGAAATACCCTACAATCATTTTCCCCCAACTTTTTATTTCAAAGAATTTCAGACCTACAGAAAGATAAAAGAACAGTTCGATGAACTGTTAAAATATTGCCATATTTGCTTTATTTTTCTCAATATATTTGTGCATATGCTTTCGTTTGGTTTTTTACTGAACCATTTAAAAATAAGTTACAGAAATCATAACACTTCTCTGAAAACTTCAGCATGTACATTCTAAAAAGAGGGACATTCTCCTACATAACCTGACACATGGTCACATCCGAAAAGTTTAACTTGGATTTAATGTTATCTAATATATACTCCACATTCAAATTTCCCTCACTGACCCATTGATGTCCTTTTCAGCTAGGTTTTTGTCCCCTCAATCCATTGAGGATTTAATGAATAATCATGAATTGCACTTAGCTGTTATGTCTCTTTAGTCTCCTTTATTCTGGAACAGATTGACTTTTTTTTTTTGTCTTGTATTACATGCAGATTTTTTAAGAGGACAGGTCAGTTGTTTTGGAAAATGTGCCACAATTTGAATTAGTCTGATTCCATATTCATTATATTCAGGTTGAACATTTTTAGCAAAAAGGATAATAGGTGCTCCTGCCTGCTTCCCACTGCATCACATCAGGTGGCACATGATGTTGGGGTGTTCCACTGGTAGGGATGTTAAGTTTGATCAGTTGGTTACAGAGGTGTTTCCCAGATATCTCCATTGGAAAAGTATTACCATTACTCTTTTTGATGCTCAAATCGTCCCAAATTTGGCTAAGAGACCTTTCAAGCTGGTTCTTGTATCATTTTAGCCTGTCCCTATAGATTTTTAAGCATCTCCTTGCTTTTCTGGTACATCTAGATGTTCAAGGCTCACCTTGAACTTTTCAAGCTCCTATACTGGTATCATTCAATTGATAAGCCATTTCTCCGACTTCCTTTTAATGGGAAACATATTAGAAAACTAAGATCTTACACTAAGTGTACTCATTCCTACTAGGGAGCCATTGTTTCTAGGACCTTTCAGTGGACGGTCAGGACTTTTTTTTTTAAATCATGAGTTCATACTGATAACGAATTCAAATTCAATATGACAATATGATTTTGCTCCTTCTACCTTTATATATTCCTTCTTCTACAGTGAGAACTCCAAGGGGAAACATTTTCTCAATTGCTCATTCTCAGAATCTACACAAGATAGTATCAAAATCAATAACAACGAACTCTCTAAGTAATGGCCAATATTCCTTTAGTCCTTCTACCTTTAGAATATATACCACTAAAGTTGTAGACCCTGAAAAATATGTTCAAATGTTAAATGAATTCTTTTTCTGTGTGGTTTGTTAATAGTTTGATAAACAGATCCACTTGTTGCTGTTTGTATTAAATTTTACTTTTTCCCATCCTTGTAAAATTTTTAATATGCAAAACATTAACAATTAACACAGTTTAACAGCTAACTTAAAGTACACGTTTATAGGTAGTTTTGATTCTCACTCACTCACCTATCTCTTCCCCTATTCCCACTAACCTCCTGTTGTCAGTGTTTGATTTTGTTAGTGTGATTTATTCTTTTACTTAATTTTTCCAAAAACATATATATACATATACACAAAAGGTAGCACACTATTTATACTCTTGCAGCTTGCTTTTTTTCACTTAATATATTATAGAAATCACTCCATATCAGTTCATGGAGATGGTTCTTTTTTCATAGTTGCGTAGTACTCTATTGTGTGAAAGTATCATAGATTATTCATCCAGGCATCTATAGATGGGAAATACCCTGAACTATTAAAGCTTATACAAGAATTAAAATTGATAGATATCTTCCTGAATCCGACAATAATTCTGAAAATCTACACAATATCAAAAACAAGTTGTAAAGCAGGATCTTTTCTAAACTGTAATGTTTTTAAAATTGTGAGCAAATTAAAACCATAATGAGATACTACACAGGTACCAGAAGGTTTAAAATCAAAAAGACAGAAAACACTAAGTATTTGCGAAGAGGTGGACCAATCAGAACTCTCAAACACTGTTGATGAGAGCGTGAACTTCAACTCTGAACAACTGTTTGGCAATTACCTAACTAAAGCTAGTCATATGCATACCCTATGACCCAACACTTCCACTTAGTGATATTCTCAACAGCAAAGCATACATACATTCACAAAAGGACATGTACTATAATGTTCATAGCAATACTATTCATAACAGCCAAAATCTAGAAATACCCAAATGTCCATCAACCGTAGAATAGGTAATTTCTATCCACACAAGGAAATAGCAATGAGAATGAAGGATCTGCAACTATGCACAACAGTATAAATGAATCTCACAAACGTAATGTTGGGGAGAACAAGCCAGCTCCAAACAAGTACAAACTGAATGGCTCCATTCACATTAAGTTCAAAATCAGGCCAAACTAAGCTGTGCTGCTAGAAGTCAGGGCAGTGGTTAGCACACTAGAGGTGAAGGATGTACATGGAAGGGAGCATGAACAGGTCCTTCTGGAGCAGTGGCTGTGTTCTGTTTCTTGATCTGGGTTCTGGACGTACAGGTATGTTTACTTCATGAAAATTCAGCAAGCCAGGTGCTGATGATATGTGCATTTTTCTGTGCATACAGTGTATTTCAATAAAAAACAGGTTTTAAATTCTAATTAAGTAATAAAGCAAAAGAAGGAAGTCACTAAATTCAATTAAACATCTAAAAACAAATAGTAGTATAATAGAAACCAGAATGACTATCTTCAATTCAAAAGTTTTCAGATATTAGGTCAAAATTACAGCCTTATGAAGTCTAGTGTTTGAGCTTTCAAATTAATGGATTTTTCATTCAACTCCATTATATTTCTATTTCTATTTTAATATAAGACTGTTTCAATGTATTTACTGATACAAGTAAACTGATACTCCCAGAAGAAATAGTATGCTTTTCCTGAAGTTTGAAAACCTACCATCAATTGTGCTAACTACTGCCTGCATACAGAATGATGCCTTCAGAGAAGGTAAAGGGAGTACACAAAGCTTTCTCCTGCTGGTGGCCCTCATTAGCTTAAAAAAATTGCAGTTATTATATAATACAGTGAGAACATTATGCAAGAAGTCTAATAATTTAGACTAAAAAGTTCAGTAACTAATGTAAAGACTACATTATCTTTCTATTCTAGTCAGAAAATTACAAAAATCATTGTTATACAAAAGGTGATATAATAACATGCAGCCAAAATATATAGGAAAACATAATATAAATATATTGGGCAATTAGCTAGTAAAATATTCTTCTAGATTTTTACAACATTTATGATATTTGTCAGCTGTTTATATTTTTAGTTAGTTGGGCTTTTTCTCACTCTAAATAAATATACACCTTCATAACCAACTTCATGTTTATAATTTACATTCTTTTTCTTAAAGAAGGATCTTTGAATTGCTTTAGAACCCACAAAACCTTGATCTACCCTCAAGGGATTTAAGTCACTAGCAAGCCTTCAGTTTCTTGCCACGCTGAACACAGTCTGGGAGGCAGGGCTGTGATCTAATATAGTACCTGTCAACTAAGAACTAAGAGACAATTAAAGTTAATTTAAGGCCATCATTCACGTATTCATTCACCAAATAATAATATTAAAGGCTTTCTGGGTGTCAGACGCTGTGCTCAGCTACGGGGATACAATGGCGAGCAAACAGACATGGCCTCCGCCTTCAGGAAGCTTACAGTTCCATGGGGCAGAGAGATAAGAATCAGATAACCCCCCAATTACAAACTATGATCAGTGCAGGGAAGGAAGATTACACCGAAGATTATCACAGAGTAAAACTGGATGACTTTCAGCACAGGAATGAATCCTGTGGGGGAAAAAATGCCCCATGGCTCAGTATCTCTTTCAGAATAGGAGGAGGTCTTTGGTAAAACAGGCAGAGGGATGAAGAGAGAAGTTCTGCCCACACCACCAGGCAGAGGAGACGGGGGATGCCAGGAGCATGGTCTCAACCCAGCTGGACTCCAGCACTGAGAAGACCTGGAGGAGGAAAGAGCATCATGCTGGGATCCACAGCTCAGCAAGGTCCACGGCAACATGCCTGCAGGGCCAGCACCAAGTGTACTCAGCAAGAGATGGTTGTCGTCTGGCAATTAAGAGCATGAGCTGTGAAGACAGTCAGACTGGGATGGAATCCTGGTTTTGCCAAGTTCGAGCTACATTTGAAATTTCTCTTCCTTTTTTACAAAAAAAGGGGGTGGGGAGCTGAGTTACTGCATGATAAACTGTGAGGTGCCCTGAACAGAGCTTAGCACACAGTGCTAAATAAACAGTAGCTGTCCTCATTGTGGCCCCTCCTCCAGTCTGTTTTGTTCCTTCCACTGGGCTCTGGGATCAGCCTTAGTTCATCTAGGACTACAGTTCTGCCCACAACTCAATCCCTATGAATAGCCAGACATTCCTGAGGTCTTCATTGCCACCTACTGCCTAGGCTAGATTCCCTGGGAACCAGGTCCATCGGGCCCCTACCCAGGACTCTGTCAGAGACGCTGCTGGCCAGCCTGGCTGGATTACCTGGACAACTTGTATGTGTGACTTGCCCCACTGTTCATCCTGTCTCACTGAGTCTGTTTATCACATAACCTATCCCACCCCGAAGGCGCCTAGTTTCTTTAGTATTATATGATAATCAAGCACAATTTGATTTTATTTCCTGTCTCCTTCCTCCAAGCCAGATTGCCAGCTGTCACCTCCTGTCACTCGGAGAAGTTTTTAAACAGCTATTGCTGATTTCTAATTTACTGTGGAAAAAGGGAACTAGAGAGTCATGCTTATTAAAAATTATGCATTAAATAAGCACCAGATGAGGTTTTGAGGGGGAGACTAAGAAGTAAAGCTTTGGCTTCTATTTCAGGTAAACTGAGTACTACACGAACTTGAAGGTCTTTTCCTTTTACCTCCATATACAAGATCACAGTCCAAGGGGAAGCTTGCCACAAGCTCCACCTCAAAAAGTTGAAACCTCACTACATCTCTTAAATTTCTGATATCCAATGTCTACACAGGTTTTTCACAAATATTTCAAATATTTATGAAATGCTATGTTACTGGCTGTGGCCTTTGCTTTTCTCCTTGGCTATGTGCTGAGTCAGCCAGTCTGTCTGTCTGTCTCTCTCCCACACCGTCCCAACAGCTCTGGATTATTGTCTCCAGCCTGGTAAGACCCCACCCCTGGCATCTTTGCTTAGCTTTTTGTGGTTGATCACCTCAGGCTCATGCACTGGCCACAAAAACCTCAAACTGAAAATGTTAAAAACTGACCTTATCTTTCCCACCAAGTCAGCTCCCCTCCAGACTAGTGCTTTGCTGTCATGGATAGATCACCATTCTTCCACCTCCCACACTTGAACTCCTATTATTCTCTCCTGAACCATCTGCACTTCCTCCTCTCCCACATCCATGGTCACAGGTCTTGTTGATTCTTGCTTCTCTCCCAGAGATGGATGATCATGCAATTTGAGCACCAAATTATAAAATCTGCCCCATTTTACCACCATAAAATGCACTGCGGCCTGACACTTCCACTTTGGATGGGGAATGTTCCCCAAGCTCACTCTCCTCCACCCCCATCCTCTGGATCTGTGTCTTGCCTTTTGTTTCTGTCCTGTCCCTTGAAGCCCACCCTCGAGTGTTATGTTCTTTCTGGAACAGAGGCTCTCCTCAGGATATAGCTCATAGTACGTGCTCATGTGTTCCTCAATCCAAAACCCTAACAAGAGCCCCGGAGACCACCCTTTACTTCCTCATCTGTCAAGGAAGAAGACCAGATACAGGTGGTATTTAATCTTGTGACCAAAGACGTTATAAATTTGTTGACATTCAATTATGTGCATCCCTAATATCATGCTCAGTGGTAAGTAGGCATTCGTAGCAGAGGAAGAATGGCAAACCTAAGATAGATCTGACCTTTTTCACAATATTACTTAGTGCCCTGCTGCTAGCTTGCCAATGTAACTTTCTAGGGAGCAACTTTGCCTGGGCCAGATAGTGGCCCTGGCCAAAAGGAGACAATAATAATCCTCCTTGTCCATTGCCTGGGCCAGAGAAAAGCACTCTATGAGGCAGTGTTACCCAAGTATGTCATTCCCATATCACCTCAAATTTCTACCATGCTACACAGAACACAAAGTACCTACCACCTGTAAAATTATTGACTTAATCTTCTTAAAGTGACTTGAAATTTTATGCCATAAGCAAATGGAAAAACCAGTATCATTTTTTTACCAATAGAAAGTAACTATAAAAATAAATATAAAATAACGCTTTAAAATGTTTGTCCAAATACTGCCTAAAGTCATATTGTGTACCATATCTTAGGAACTACTGATTTAATGGAAGCACCTGACACAAAACTTTTCCCGCTGCCTGAAATTCCATCACTAAAGTGTAATCGGTCTTAAAAGCTTAAATTGAACCATAACAAAAATAGTACAGAATACTTGTGGTGTGGTGCCATTTTATATTAAGGCCAAACAGGCAAAACTAAACAATGCATGTTTAGGGATATATTTGTGTATGGTAAACTATAAAGAAAACCCAAGTAATGAAATGCAAAATATCTGTCAGTTATGAGAACAGTCTTACTACTGCATTATAATTTCTTTGCTAAAGTGAATCTTAACAGGTTAATTCTAAAAATTTAAACTCAGTCACAATTTTAACATTATTTTCTTCCATACCACATTATATTGAAATTAGCTGTTTATTTAACTCATTCCTACATTAGACAGTAAGCACTTTAGGAGCAGGGTCTATATTTTATGCCTCTTATTCCCAGAACCAAACAAAATATAGACAAATCAACCAATGGAAGAGCTAAGAGACCAGAAAAATGGCCAATATCTATCTATCTATCTATCTATCTATGGCGCCTGATTTATAATAAAGGTGACACTGAAGAACGGTGAAGAAAACATGGTCACTTTAATAAACGGTGCTAAGTCAACTGGATAGCCATATTAAAAAAAATCTAGATCATATGTAAAAATCAATTCCAGATAGATTATAGATATAAGTGTGAAAAGGCTTCTAAAATATAACACAGAATATCTTCAAGACATTTGACTAGGCAAAAAAAAACCATTATAAACACCACCAAAAACATTATCCATAAAGGAAAACATTGATAAATTAGACGACATTAAAATTAATTGTTTCTATTCATCAGAAGAAACCATTAAGAGAATGAAAAGGCAAGCCACCACATAGGGAGGAAATATAACCAAAGGACTTTGATCCAGAACGTATTTAAGCATTCCTACAAATCAATAATACAAACAGGCAACTCAACAGAAAGTTAGGAGAGAGATGCAAGCAGGCTCTTCCCCAAAGGGGACATCCAAGTGGCCAGTACTAAAACATGACAAGATGTTGGACCTATTTAGGCATCAAGGAAATTCAAATTATAAACACAATGAGATACCACTACACACCTACCAGAGTGACTAAATTGAAATAAAAAATTTTGGAAAGCAGATACAATAGTTAAGTATTTGGCAGCATGGGAAACAACACAGGTAGTGGGAGTATAAATTGACATAACCAGTGTGGAAAACGTTTAGCACTATCTCCTAAAGCTGAATATACACATACACTATAAAATAACAACCCCATTCCTAAGTACATATCCAATAAAATTATACACACGTGCACCAAAAGATACATACAAGAAAATTCACAGCAGCATTACTTATAATAGATCCAAATTGGAAACAACCCAAATGCAGCATCAGCAGAAGAGAGAAATACGTTGTGGAATATGAGTAAAATGGAATGTGCACAATAATGAACATGAACTAACTACTGACGTGAGCAACACGACAGACGTCTCTCACAAGGCCAACGTTGAGGAAAAGAAGCCAGACGTGGAAAAGTAAGATTCCATTTATAAAGTGCAAAAACGGGCAAAACATACTCATAGTGTAAAAAGTCAGGATGGGAGATCTCTTTGTGAAGGAGGTGAGAGTAACAGCTGGAAGGGAATATAAGAGAGGCTTCTGGGGGTGCTGGTCATGTTCCATGTCTTGTATGTTAACTATGTAAAAATTCACTGAGCTGTACATTTATAATCTTACCTGAATGTTTCTCATATCTGTATGTACTTACTTGTGTGTATCTTATACTTTGATAAAAGTTTCTTTAAAAAAAAAGTATGAGAATGAAATCAAGAAAGTTTACAATACACAAAAATGTGGGGAGTTTGCCTCAGGAGACCATTACTACACAAAATACCGACACATGCATTTCAGGCAGGAAGAAGGTGACCCCAAGTGGAAGGTCTGAGATACAAGAAGAAATGAAGAACAGGAAAAAAATGGTGAATTTGTGGTTAAAACGAAACAAATATTAAATGTATAAAACAACAGAAGTAATTTCCCACAAAATAAAAAGAAAATAGTAAAATTAAAATACATCAAAACAACTTGAATGAATCTCAAGAGAATTAGGCTGAATTAAAAAAAGTCAATCTCAAAAGATTAGATGCTACATGGTTTCATTTATATAATGTTCTTAAAATGACAAAATTATAGTAGAACAAATTAATGGTTGCCAGGGGTTATAAAGAGAGGGGAGTGTCTGTGGGTATAAAAGGGCAGCACAAGGAATCCTTCTGATAAAACTCTTCTGTATTTGGACAATGGTAGTGGTCGTATATGTGATAAAAGTGCATAGGACTAAATACACACAAACCAGTGCGTGTAAAACTGGTAAAATCTGAATAAGATCAGCGAATTGCATTAATGTCAATTTCCTGGTTGTGATATTGTATTATAGTTTTGAAAGATGTTACCATTGGGAGAAACCGAGTGAAGGGTATATGGGATCTCTTTGTATTATTTCTTGCAACTGCACGTGGTATCTCAAAATACAATTTAAACATATTGCAATAGCATAACTCAAGAGGAGTTAAAGCAAAAAAAAGAGGAGTTAAAGTATTCTAAGGTTCTTGTATCCCCTAGGAGGAGAATAAGCCTCCTTTAGACACTTATAACTTAAATATGCATGTTTAGATTAATATGATAGCCACTGAAAAAATATAAACAAAGACTTTAACTCCCAAATGACTAGAGAAGACAATATATCCCACCAATCCAGAAGAAGGAAAGAAAAGGAAGGAAAAAACATAAAAGTGGGACAAATAGAAAGTACAGAATAAGATGACACAAATACATACATACACACATCAGACCCATGACCATAGATATAGAATCTAAATATATCAGGATACATAATATAAGCAAATTGACTAAATGATTCAGTTAAAAATTGTTAAATCCAATTCTTATCTAAAATATAAAGATATAGAACGGTTGAAAGTAAAAAGTATTTAAAAATGCATGTAATATACACACACGCACACAGAGCAAATCTAACCAAATCTACTATAGCTATATTAATCATACAGAAAGTTGAGAGCATACATAAATGAATTAAAACACTGTGATGAAAATTCAAATTGCCAAGAAGATATATAAATTTTTGAAATCATATGCACACAAATATAGCCTCAAAAACTAGAAAGCAAAAGTTGACAGAATATAAGGAGATAGACAAAACCACAAGCATAGTGGGATATTAACACATACCTCTCAGTAAACAGAAAAATTATAAAAATTAGGATGAAGATTTTAACGACATTAAGAAAAAATAGACTCAATGGACATATATAGAATACAAGATCAAACAACTGCAGAAATTTACTTCCTTTCAAGTAAATGGATACAATTTCAAAAAATTAACCATATACTTGAGTGTTAAAGCAAGTAAATTTCAAAGAAGTGGAACAATACAGATCACAATCTCGGACAATAACATAATTAAGCTAACAGTGGAAAACATAAGGCTAACTAGAAAATCCACATTTTAGAAATTGAGACATAGCTTCTAAATAACCCACAGATCAAAGATAAAACTAAGGAAAATTCATTACCATCAGTTCTACACGTCAAAAACTGTGGGATGCAGCTGAGTTCATTCTTAAAGGGAAAGTTATGGTCTTAAATGTGTACATTAGAAAAGGAACATTGAAAAATTAATAAACTAAGCATCAGTCAATAAATTAGAAAAAGAACAACAAGATAAACTCAAAGAAAGAAACAGGAAAGACATTATAGAAATGAATGAAATATAAAAGAAACGCACAATAGAATCAACCAAGCTATAACTTGGTTCTTTAAAAAGCATAATAAAATTCAAAAACCTTTAGCAAGAGTTATCAAGAAAAAGAGCAGTGGAAAGATAAACAATACATAGCATAAAAAGAGGACTGCACGATAGACCTGAAGACTTTGAAAAGCTGCAATTATGAATAACTTTATGCCAATAGACCTTAAAGTATAGAAGAAAAAGAAATTTCCAGAAAAAAGAAACACCAAAACTGACTCAAAAAGTATAAAAACTGAGCCAGCCCCGACGGCCTCGTGGTTGAAGTGTGGCACACTCCACTTCGGTGGCCCAGGTTCAGTTCCAGGGTGCAGAACCACACCACTCGTCTGTCAGTAGCCATGCTGTGGTGGCGGTTCACGTAGAAGAACTAGGACTTACAACCAGAACATACAACTATGGACTGGGGTTTTGTGGAGGAAAAAAATGCGGGGGAAGATCGGCAACAGATGTTATCTCGGGGCAAATCCTTCCCAGAAAAAAAAAAAACAAACGCAACAATCAACAATGAGAAACCCATAAGAAATGCAGGTTACTGGTACTTTCCACAGCCAGCTCCAACTTGTCACACTGCTTGTCATCACCTGTACTCTTAAAAAAAGGTTAAAAAAACTGAGAAGTCTTATACATATCAAACATATTAAATCAGTAGTCAAAAAAATGTTCCCTTAAAAGAAATTTCTAGGCCCAGGTGGCTTCACCAAAAAGTTCCATGAAACATACAAGTAAAAACAAAAATCTAACACAAACTCTTCCAGAGAATATAAAAAGATGAAATGCTCCCCAATTCATTTTGAAGATACAATAACCTTGATACCAAAAGCCAACAAGGCAAGTCCAAGAAAAGATATTTACAGGCCAACATTATTTGGTGTGGATGAGAAACTATTTTAAAAATGTATTGAGAATTTGTGATACCAGACAAGATTCACTACGTGTGCTATAACCTGTGATTCCAACTGATTAAAATGAAAAACTTTGGACGAAATATAAACAGCAATGAATTGAGGACTTTGAAAAGTAAATAGCAGACAGATTGAGAAAAGAAGTCAAAACTTGAACAGTCAATATGGCAGGACATCATAGACTATATTCTGGGTCACAAAACAAACTCTGACAAAGTTAAAGAATTGAAATCAAAGTATGTTCTCTGATTACAGAATTAAACCAGGAATCAATAGAAACATTTATGGAACATTACCAAATGTGTGAAAACTAAACACTATACTTCTAAATGATCCATAGGGCAAAGAGAAGGTCTCGAGGAACATTAGAAAATACTTTTAACTGAATAAACGTAACATCAACTTATTAAAATTTGTACTTGGAAATTTATAGCACTAAATTATTACATCAGAAAAGAAGAAAAGTATCAAGTCAAGCATCTAAGCATCTACTTTGAGAAAGTAGAAAAAGAAGAGCAGAATAAGCCCAAACCAAGCAGAAGGAAGACTAAATACAAGAGATGAAATCAATAAAATTTAAAACAGAAAAACAATAGAGGAAAAAAAAAATCAATGAAACACAAAGCTGGTTCTTAGAAAACAAAAATCAAAATTGGTAGCCCTCTAGTCAGACTGACCAAGAAAAAAGGGAGAAACACAAATTACCAATACCTGGTATGAAAGAACGAGCATCATTACAGACCCTACAGATATTAGAAGGCTAATCAGGGATATCACCAAAAAAACCCTTTATGTGTATAAATTCTACAAATTAGATTAAATACATGAACTCCTTGAAAGACAGATTACTGAAGGAAACCAGAATATGTCACCCCAAAATATGCCTCTTCGACATAAAAATTATTTTGAGCTGAAGACAATTAAGTAGCAGCAAACACAGAAAAACCTCTCTCTACCCTCCCTCTTTTCTGCCTAAAGGCAGGATATAAATTCTTCTTTTCCTGGAAACAGACTTTTATCAGCCCAGGGATAGAACGAGTGGAATCTGCAAGCAAACCTTACTTTATTCATTTCCTCCCACATATTTACCTTCCCACAGTTTGCTGCCCTTAGAAGCCTAAAACTGCTTTCCTTTCTCCTGTCATTTCTCTACAAACATATTGCCCTTTGTTGAAGATGCTATATAAGCTGGCTATTCTAAGCCACCACTTTGAGTTACTTTTCATGGAGGTTTCTCCTGTGTCATGTGCGCCGCACAGGTTAAGAGTCTGTTTTTCTCTTGTTAATCTGACTTTTTGTTGAAGAGCCCCAGCTGAAAACCTAAGACCGGCCAGGTAAAGTTTTGCCTCCGCTACAATACCAAACTTAGAGAGCTTGAATACTCCTGTATCATTAAAGAAACTGAAATAGTACAGCCACTTTGGAAAACAATTTGGCAATTTCTTACAAAGTCGAACATATACTAACAATGTGATCCAGCAATCCTACTGCTCAGTATTTACCCAAGTGAAGTGAAAAACTATGCTTCAAAACCAGTTTGTGAATATATATAGCAAATTCATTCACAATGCATCAAAAAGTGGAAATATTCCATCTTCCTCCAATGACAAACAGATAAACAAACCACGCTATATCCATACAATGAAATACTACTCAGCAATAAAAAGGAATGAACGGATGATACACACAACAATATGGATAATCTCAAATGCACCATGCTAAGGAAAGTAGCATTCAAAAGGTTACAGACTGAACGATTTGATTTATATGACATTCTGAAAAAGACAACACTGGACGGTCACAGATCAGTGGTTGCCAAGGGTTAAAGGTGGAGGGTTTCACTACAAAGGAGTAGCACAAGGCAATTTTTGGGTGATGGAACTGTTCTGTTTCTTTATTGTGGTATGGTTACATGACTCTGCATTTGTCAACATCATAGAGCTGTACACCAAAAAGATTAAGTGTATTGTACATAAATTTAAAAACAAAGTTTAAGATGTATTTGCAAACTAAAGACAACAATATATAAAAAGGATAATGTAAGTTTTGTTTATTCCAGGAATGTTTCATTTTAACCTGAAAAAAAACAATTAAGATTAGCAGATTAAAGGAGAAAAAAACAAATGATCATCTCAGATGCATAAAAAGTATTTGCTAAAATTCAAAACCCATTCCATGACTTAAAAAAAAACCCTAAGCAAATTAGGAATAGAAGGGAACTCCCTTATTCTGATAAAGGAGATCTGTCACAAATAAAAGAGATCATTCTCGATATGAAACACTGAGCGCATCTTCAGAAAATGGAAGGAAGACAAATGATCACTGTCAGCACTTCTGGTCAACATTTTACTGTAGGTTCTAATCAGTGCAATAAGGAAAATAAATAAAAAGCAAAAGAATTGGCAATGAAAAAACCCTGTTTACAGATGATAATGTACACTGAGAATCAAAAAATATATATATATCTATAAATAGACAAGTTAGCTAGTCATACACCCAACAATTCAAAATTTAATCTTAACTTATTAATTTACGATAGTACCAAAACTACAATGAATCTAGCAATAAGTCCACAAAATATGTAAGACCTTCATAGAGAAAAATCATATAATTTTAGAATGCACCAAAGACATAATAAATGGGGAGATAAGTGAAGTTTGTGGACTGGAAGATTTGATACTGTCAAGTTCTCCCCAGAATGACCTATCCATTTAATCCTGATGGAAATCCCAACAAGTTTTGTGAAACCTGTTAAATCAATTCTAAAATTTACATGTAAATGCAAGAGGCCAAGAACAGCCAGGATTAAGGGAGGGGATGCAGGGAGGCTGCCACAAATGTTTTCTGATTAATGGATGAACTAATTAGATGGCCAGCAAAATTAGTATGCAGCACCACCAATAGTAGGTATATATAAGTACCCCCCAAATTTGTTTTAAAACAAACACAAGCTATTTTTAATACATTGGAAACTGATTCTTAAATGGATATAAACTCGTATTAAGCCTCTTTCAAAAAAAAAGAAATCCTAACCAAAAAAGATAACCAACTTCGTAACGCGTACGTCTACTGATAGATTTGAGTTCTGGCAAGCAATTTGTAAAACCGTTGCAGTAAATTTTGCACCACTGATGGCATATCAGTTTCCCAGTGCTTGCGCTGGGTCAACAGCAAACACAGTGGCTGAGCCCAAACTCTGACACAGTCTCTATTTATGATCATTGTTTTAACAGTGTTTGTCAACCCTACTCACAAATCACATAGAAAAACAGAAATGTTTATGTGGTCTTCTGCCAAAAACAACCATTCCAGAGCGTTGTTTTCACTTACCACTAGGACGACTCCAGGAGACAGAAACATTTCTTACTAGAAAAAGTCTACCAAGAAAAACATTGTCAGCAAAAAAGAAAAAAACTTTCCTAAATTTCCTGCTTCATAAATCTAGTGAATTGTGATGAGCAGAATAAATTCATTTGGACACCTTATGAAAAGGGCTGTAAGGAAACATTTGGTCCAAAGTCACATCCAACTTCAAAAACTGAGCTCATGTACCATCACAGTCCTCAAAGCCTCAAAGGCCAGAAATTTCAAGGTTTCGTCTATATCTTAAATCCAGAGACAGAGAAAGCAAAATGTACAGTCCAAATAATTGTTGATTTCTTCTTCTGCATCCTTTATTGTGTTTTCTCACCATAGTCTGAAACCACATTTTATGTTTCACAATGCCCCTCGGCAAAGGGACAAAACAAACACAGTGAGTTAAAAATAACACAATTTTCAAAAGCACACTCACAGAGAGTGAAAGAGACAGTAGTTGTCTAAGTCTATATTATTCCCCCATCTTATTAGACATGGTCTTAGTGTCATTTGAACTGAAAGGAACTACTATTGATTGTAGCATTAGCAAAATCTATACTCTACTCATTGTAAAAAGTCACAGTGATTAAAAAAAAAAAAGATTCCAGTAGCAGCATAGGCAGAAACAAATAAAAACACACTCACTGTGTGGTGAAGCAAGGAATCAGGAATGAGCACTCCCAAGGGAATTCATATGATTACACAAGTAAAATCAACCAGCTTTTGAGTTGGTTAAAAAGGTCAGAAAGAAGAAACCATTATAATCAAATTTGGTGGACAAACTTACCTGAAGGTTTATGGCCCATCTCAGAGCACTTTCATCACACACACAGGGTAAGGATTCTATAGCCGCTGTGGGCAGGTGTACCCAGGGTCACAAAAGAAGGAAGGAAGTGAACTTAAAGGGCCCCAGCAGAATCCCAGCCAGAAAAATGTTACCGCCACCAGCTAGGTTCCGATACGGTCAGTGGGGTTTACATGCCTTTGACCCACTTCAAACCTTTCCTATCCCATAAAGACTCGATCCTATCTAAATGTCATGGTGCCTGCCCAACAACGGAATAGCTGCAACCACCACTAGCTTGAGGCACTGGCTAGTCTGCAACATTCCATGTGACTAAACAAAATAATGACTCTTTCCCAGGTCTCCCAGGTCAGTCACAAGAGATTCAAAGGAAAACTCCTACCTCCAGTGTTTTCTAGTGTTTGTTTATACTTGACATTAAACAACTCCCTACCCTAGTGATATTAGCAGTTAGCTCCTTACCGAGTATTCTCTGTAGCGAACAGTACTGACTCCCAGTTCTCTTCACTGAACTAGGACTTAATCTATGTAATTCTCATGACTTCCGGTTCATCTTGAAGCCTTCCCTTTCCTCCCCAAATTCCCAAACTTTCCCAAATTCCTTCCTTTTCAATTAAGTGTAGGCGTAAGCAGTCCCAGCCATAGTTGGCTGGTCTCTATTCAAAGGGCCCTGGTGGTCTAGTGGTTACGATCAGGAGCTCTCATCCCAGCAGCCTGGGCTTCCTTTTCCTGTCAGGGAACCACACTATCCATCTGGTGGTTGTCATACTGTGGTGGCTGCGTGTTGGCCATGAAAACTCTATGAGTGGCAGCAGAGCATCGTCTGATACAGTGCCGGAAGGCGAGAGGATGGCGCAGAAACAACGGGTAGGGTTCTGCTCTGCCGTACACAGGGTTGCTAGGTTGACAGCACTAACAACAAAGTCACACTTAACAGCTCTGAGACCCAAGTGTGAGAACTTGGATGTGTAACTAGCCTCTCTGAGGCTCAGTTTTCTCATCTGTGAGCCAGGGGTAATATTTACTAGGCAACGCAGTTTTAAGGATTAGTAGAAATATATGTAAAGCACTTCATATTTTGTAGGTGCTCAAATGACAGTGTTTAAAAACATAAAATATACAACAAAATTTACTATTTTAACCATTTTTATGTGTACAATTTAGTGGCATTAAGGACATTCACATTGTTGTACAACCATTAGTACTGTCCATCCCAGAACTTTTATCGTCTTAAACTAAAACACTGTAGCCATCCATTAAACAAATCTCCATTTCCCCTCCCCCAGCTGCTGGCAATCACCATTCTACTGTCTGTCTCTATGAATTTGACTCCTCTAGGTAAGTGATACTGAAATACATTTCTAGGCCCAAGATGGAGTTGCTCCTACCTGGGATGCCATGTAAGCAAATCGAAATTTCATGTTCCTATAAATGCTCTACTTGACCAGAAACACAGTATATCCAGTCAGCTAATCCCCAGATGCCCAGCCAACTCTGGGCTCTATACTGATTTCCCTGATCTTTCTAAATAAAGTCAGCTATGCACCCCCTGCCAATCACACTCCCTGCCAATCACGCCCTATCTCAGCATTACTGCTTCTAATGCTCTATAAAACTCGCTCTTGCCCAAAATCCCTCAGGAAGAGTACTCCCTCAGTTCATGGATTGTTTCCTCTTGAATACAGGACACACTTGCTACTAAATTGTTTTATTTTTGTTATTTGACAGTGGAATCATACAGTATTTGTCCTTTTGGGTCTGGCTTATTTCACTTGGCATAATGTCTTCAAGGTTCATCCATATTGTAGCATGTGTCAGAATTCCTTGCCTTTTTTAGGCTCAACAGTATTCCATTGTCTGCATATACCACATTTTGTTTTATCTGTTCATCTTTGATGGATACCTGGGTTGCTCCCATCTTTTGGCTATTGTGATTAATGCAAATGTCAAGTGTTTTAACCACAGAATTTTTTTTATACCAAATACACACATTAAGCAATCAAGAGAGTTTGTTCCAGGCCCACACACAGGGTGTCTTTTTAAAACATCTTCATAAATCTATGTGAGGGAAATACTGATAGCTCCTACTTCCTATTGATGGAAATTCTATTTAAGAGCTCTCATTACTTTTTCATACCCAGAAGAGCAAAACAATTCAATTAAACTATACAGAAAGAAACAAACTGCTAATCACAAGCAGTTACTATAAACTGTGAAGTTAATACATAAAGCGATCTAAAATTTGAAAAAGCCAAGCAATTACCAATTATAGGGGAAAACCTGTGCTCCAGTGGGAAGACTGCACTGTTCACATCACACCCTCTCCCTTTCAGGTCTTCGTGTCTAGCCTGCATTGCCTTTCACCTATTGTACAGCATGTTAAGTTGAAAAGAACTAATGGCAGCGTAAACAACTCGGGTCTGTGGATATGCAAATGATTCTGTCCCATGGAGGGGCAATCCTCCTGCCACGTGGCAAAGCCACTTTTGCGTCATTTTCAAGTTCATTTCAGTATTCCTCGATCTATTTCTGGTAGAACTGGGTCTCCCAACCTTTGCCAGGGCTTTGCCAACTGCTTCCTGCCTTCCTGGATCCCTCTTAGCAATCAGATGAGAGGTCATTGCCAGAAGTTCGATCTCATTTCACTTTCATGCCTAACGCCACCCAGGAGCTCATGGATCACACTTCTGATCACCACCACCCACCTCCCGTCCCCTTCTACAGTAAATCAAACTTTCAGGAAGTGAAAGTAAGCCCACAAAGAAATAGGAGACACAGGCCTTAGATCATGTACTTTCCACTGGGGTGATATCCTCCCAAATAAGTTCTTAGAGGTAGAGGAAGAAAGGATTTTAGATATTTCAATGGCCCTTTGTCATCTGTCAAAGCTCAACCATACCTGAGTACTTAATTTCTCTTCCTAGTATTTAATTTCTCTTCTTAGGGAGAATTTTTCTCCTTGGGGGAAAAATAACAAAAATATGATTAAGAAACACTGCCTTGGATCAACCTTTCTTTATCTGTATCACTATAGGTTTCCTCCATCTTCAAGCTTTCAATCCTGCCTACACACTCAGGTCTTCTGTTTACTTACCAACACTTGAGTGCCTCTGAAGTGCCTCCACTGCAAAAATGCTGGTAACACAATGTGAGTAAGCAGCTCTGGTTCCTGTCCTCACGGGGCTTACAGTCTAGCTGAGGTGGAGGGTAGGGTATGGAAACTACCACAAAAAAAAGAGATTACTGCATTTTTTTAAGAAAGCATAAAAAGAGATGCACAACAGAGTTTTGTAAAATAAAGAAAAAATAATGCAAATTTAGAACGTGACATCTCGAAGAATGAAGACTTACGTATTCTATGTTGGGGAAAGAAAAACTACTGTCCATAGGAAGTTTTCCTGAGGGAAAGAGTCGTGTCCCGTACTGTAATGGGCATTTAGGGAGTTTAGAAATAACAGTTCTATTGGTAATTTAAGCGTGCCGTTGGCATTATCACAACTTTGTAAGTAATTTGTTTTTACTTAAAATTAAGGGAAACAGATGTCATTTGGAAGTAGTGGTGGCAATGACTGTTATCAGAGGAGAAAGCTTTAGTAGAAACAGCTGTGGCAAACCAGCCTGACTCACGCTAAGCTATCTGTAGTCAAGTTACCATGTGACAATGAATGAGTAAACGAAGCGCAGGAAGTGCCAGGCATTAGGAAGGTGTCTGTTTCACAAATATGCCCTCCTTTTGGCAGACCACGAAAGGACTCAAGTTTGGGTGTCATGCACAATGAGTAGCAATCAAAATGTTCTGATCATACATGATCAGACAATGATGGAAAAATCACTGGTCAGGAAACAAAGAATTTTGATAATTGGGCTCACTGTCAACAGATTTTGTTTTCTATTTCCATGATTTATTACACTTAATGTATTGTTTTGTGGTTTCCTGCAAGTTTTGAAAATTCAGAATGTGTACTCTAACACTGGTTCACACTGAAGCTAAACATTATCTATTAAATAGATGAACTTTAGCTGGCAGCTCAAGTGATTAGCCAGGGTATTTCCTAGATCAGAACTTCACCATAACAATTTTATTAAATTTCAAACCAACCAGGCTACGTTATAAACAAAAGCAACTAACTTAAGTCTCCAATGTCTTTAAGAAGGCGATAGCTGTTTCTTTCCCTGAAGTTTAATATCTCAGAAGAGTAAAAAAAGATGTTGTCAGTGCAAATAAATAGAAGAAAACATAACAAACGGAGTATAACTATCCCCAAGCTAAGGGAAGATGAGGAAGGTGGTAGAAGTTTCTATTTATGTTTCATTCTTCACTGGAAAAGCACTCAAGTTACACTTTGTGGTGCAGCTGTTGGTCCTTAAATGGGGTACAACGAACAGGTTTATCTCATGTGCAAAATAATTGATAAGGACTGGCTACCACGAGGAGCCTGGACTATGTTAACCTTAGTGGGAAAGGTCTGCAGTAGCTGCCAGGGGCGCAGAAGCAGGGTGTGGCCACACACGTGCCGTGTGTTTGTTGATCCTGTCTTATATCCATCAATCAAACATCAAGATGATCAGGACATTGCCAGGCAACCACTCTTTAACTCTTCATTCATCAATGATTGCAATTAGGATGTTTTCATCCAAAACAAAGGAAACATTTTGTTTTCATAAATGGAACTGGATGGATATATACATGGATAAAGCGGATTTTACATCAAATTTCTTATCCACTATCTATCGTAGAATAGACGCTTTTGGATACATGTCCTTTTATCATTCTATGTGGAGAATCTCTTTGTGAAGTATTAGGAGAGACACAAGCAAACAACATAGCATAAAATAGAAATCGGGACCTAGTCCTAACTCTCAAGAAGAAGATTCTAAACATGTCATGCAGATGAGGAATATTTAACAATAACTAGGTTGTTCAAAGGTATTAGGATTTTTCACTAGCAGAATGGCAAAAATCCAAAAGTTTAATTACACACGTAGTGGGGAGGCTGTGGAAAAAGAGCTACTCAATGTTTACTGCTGTTGAAGCAGTAAGCCCCATAGAGAGTGACTTAACAATTATCAAAACTAACACTGCCTTTGGGCAATTCCACATCTAGACATTTACTCTGCAAATATATTTTCACAAAAGCAAAACGTCAGATACGCAAGATTATTTAACACCACTCTGTAGTTGTTTGTAATAACAGCTGTCCTATGGCTGCTGTAACCGATTCCCACAAACACAGAGGCTTAAAACTACACGATGTATTGCTTACAGTTCTGGAGGTCAGATGTCCGAAAGAGGTCCTGCCCAGCTAAAATCAAAGGCTTTGTTCTTCCTGGAGGCTCTAGCAGAGAGTCCGCTTCCGAGCCTTTTCCAGCTAGGAGGCTTCCCACGTTCCTTGGTTCCTGACTTTGTATTGCACCAACCTCTCCTTCATCCTCATATCACCTTCCTGACCCTGACGCTCCTGCCTCTCTCTTATAAGGACCCCGGTAATTGATGACATCGGGCCCACCAGAATAATACAGGCTACTCTCCCCATTTCACAACCCTTAACCTAATCACATCTGCAAAGCCCCTTCTGCCATGAAAGGTAGCATATTCACAGGTTCGGGGGGTTAGGATATAGACATCTTTAATTCAGACCATCACAATAGCAAAAGACTGGAAACAAACGAAATGCCTATCAGTAGTGGGCTGGTTAAATAAATGATGGTAAATTCATACAATAGAAAACTATACAGTTGTTTTAAAAATGAGAAAACTCACTACGTACTAAACAGAAAGCTCTGCAAATAGAATGTTAGGTGAAAAAAGCACAGTACAGAATAGAGACAGGAACAGAGTACACAGTATGCTTGTATATACCATGTTTACACTATCCCTGAGATGATACATCAGAAACCATCATGGTGGCTGCCTGAGAGTAGGAACTGGGTGGCAGTGTTACAAGAATAAAAAGAGTTTTCACGAGATACTCTTATAATTTTTATTTTTGAATCTTGTAACTATACTACTCATCCAAAAAGCAAAATAGTAAAGTCTAGAAATACTGAGTAAAAAGAAAACAAAATGCAAAAGGCGTTACAGATGGGAGAGATCAGCGTGGACCAGAGTCAGAAGGCCAGGTTTCATACTAACAGATACAAAATGGTGTCTGATTCCAAGGCTGCATAACAAATTACCCCAAAACTTAGTGCCTTAAACAACAAATACCTATTATCTCACAGTTTTTGAGGGTCAGGAATCTGGGAAGGGCTTAGCTAGGTGGATCTGGCTCAGAGTCTCTTACGAGGTTGTGGGCAAGTTGTCAGCCAGGGCTGCTGTCATCTCAAGGCTTGGCTGAGGCTAGAGAATCTGCCTGCAAGCTCACTCTCTCAGTTGTTGGCAGGAGTCAGTCCTCGTTGGTTCCTGGCCTCTGTTCCTCACCATGTAGGCCATTCCATAGGATGCCTATGCGTGTTCATGAGATGGCAATTGGTAGGTGGTCCAAAAAAAAGACAGAATAAGAAAGAAAAAGGGAGAGATTGAAGACCAGCCCAAGACAGAAGCCCTAGTCTTTTATAACCCAATCTTGGAAGTGGCGTATCATCGCTTCTGCCGTATGCTCTTGGTCATACAGACCGACTCTGGTACAATGAAGCAGGGTACAAGGGTGAGAACACCAGAAGGGATCATTGGTGGCCATCTTGGAGGTTGGCTACCACAGAGAGTGGAGATGAGTGGAGGGCAGGGCACCAGTGAATACACATGAGTAAAGAGATGAAAACATGAATGACTATAGTAAGTATGGAAGGCAGAAAGGAGATGAGCCTAATTAGAACCATAAGTGTATACTGGGAAACTGAAAATAAAAATATGGAAAGTAGGGTTTGGCTCAATTACCAAGCCACTGATTCACTATTCTTGTCATGCTCAAATCTGTGCCCTAGCCCAAAGCTGAAAAATATTGTCTCATCCCATTGGAAAATTCATTTACATATGTTACTTTCTCTCCTCTGCTAGGAGGAGGTTTCTTAGAGGAGAGGGGTATGTATTCCATTTCCATACTACCTGCCACTCTTGACACCCCATACCTACAATAGTATGAAGCACCAACTTGTGGCTTAAGCAATACGAATTGATCAACTCCTGTAGCACTAGTTCTGACAGCCTTGAGAAACTAGTCCTTTTTCGTTTCTTTTTTTTTTTGGTGAGGAGGACTGGCTCTGAGCTAACATCTGTGTCAATCTTCCTCTATTTTTTCATATGTGGGATGCCGCCACAGCATAGCTTGATGAGTGGTGCACAGGTCCGCAGCTGGGATCTGAATGTGCGAACCCAACCATTACACCACCAGGCCAGCCCTTAGTCTTTTTCTTTTTAACAGAGATTCCTCAAATCTTAATTACATTTCATGCCAGAAAATTAGTCTCTTCTTTTTCAGTGGCAGCAATGACACTGTATCAAAATATTATACAGAACTGACACCATGTGCCTCCTGGTATGATGCAATGGAAGGGACACAACATCATCTGTGTAAGATTACATTTCTTGTAAAACTATTTGACTTAAAACATCATGAGACAACAATCAGACAAATTCAGCAAGGGACATTTTATAAGATAACTGGCCTGACCACTTCAAAAATGTCAGTGTCAGAAAGGAAAAAAAACAAGTCGGGGGGCGGGGGGGCTGGCCTGGTGGTGCAGCGGTTAAGTTCACACATTCTGCTTTGGCGGCCCGGGGTTCACCAGTTCGAATGCTGGGTGTGGACCTACACACTGCTTGTCAAGCCATGCTGTGGCAGGTGTCTCTCATATAAAGTAGAGGGAGATGGGCACAGTTGTTAGCTCATGGCCAGTCTTCCTCAGCAAAAAGAGAAGGATTGGCAGTAGATGTTAGCTCAGGGCTAATCTTCCTCAAAAAAAAAAAAAAAAACCAAAAAAAAGACAGAAAAAAATATATAGGAGACTGTTCTAGGCCAAAGGAGACTAAAGAAATATGAAAATTAAATGCATCATATAATCTTGGTTAGGGTCCTAATTATTTTTAAAAAACAAAACAGCCATAAAGGACATTATTAACACACTTGGAAAAATATGAATAGGGACTACATATTAGATGTTACTGTATCAGTGTTAAATTTTGGGTGTATTAATGGTATTGTAGTTACAGAGGAAAATGTCCTAGCTCCTTTTTTTTTGAGGAAGACTGGCCCTGAGCTAACATCCATGCTCATCTTCCTCTACTTTATATGTGGGACGCCTGCCACAGGATGGCTTGCCAAGTGGTGCATAGATCCGCACCTGAGATCTGAACCGGCAAACCCCAGGCTGCCAAAGCATAATGTGCAAACTTAACTGCTGCGCCACCGGGCCGGCCCCAAAATTGTCCTAGTTCTTAGGAGAAACATGCTGAACTATTTAGGCCTAAAGTGTCATGATGTATGCAACTTTCAAACGGTTCAGCAAAAAAGTGTGTGTGTGTGTGCATGTGTATGTGTGTCTGTAAGAGAGAGAGAGAATGAGAGTGAGAGAGTGAGTTAGAGAAATCAAATGTAGCAAATTGGAAACAATCCAATCTATGCGACCAGTACATAAGTGTTCATTGTACAACTCTGAATTATTCTATAGCATGACAATTCTGGAAATAAAAAGTACATATATATGTCTCTATGTGTATGTATAGATTTTATTTGTAATAACAGAAAACATAAGTTAAGGCCGGCTGCATATCCATGTAGACAGAGTGCCCAAACGGGCTCCCGCCAGTCTTGAATAGGAATTGTTACTCCTTTAAGATCTGAAAAGCCCACCTCCCAATTCACAGCGGGGAGCACCGCTAACCCTAAAACAGTCTGTCATTACAAGCACCTGAGCCACAGAAGGCAGGACGTAGACCTTTCCATTTCTTATCCCATTAGGACAGGTGACGCAGAAGCTTCTGTCAGGGAGAAACGTGCCAAATGTCCCCATTCTGAAGTTCATTTCAGTCATGGATGTAATCTCAGTTACTGAACTGAGCCGTCTTCAACTTCCGTCCTGAAATAAACTGGGAAGCTTTGCGGTGAACTCTGCCGTATTCCGTCTTCAGTGGCGAAAGAAATGGGGTAGCTTTTAGCACACTGTACCCAGAGCGCCACTCAAAGGGCGCCGGGGCGTGAACAGACTGCAGGCTGCAATGTCGCCACGGTGATTCCTCCATCAGCCTCATTCTTGGAATGCGATAGTGAGTTGAACGACAAGTTATTTTCCCCTTGCAGACGATAAAGTGAAAATTCTGTGGCTACTTCACATCTCTTAGATTTCACTGTGCCAGGCTAAACTGTTCCTGTTAATCTGTGTGAAAGATTTCTTAGAGTTCAGTTTGTGGCTGTCTCACCTCGGAGGACAAGAAAGCAGCTACGGATACACACGTGGATTTTCCTAAGGAACACTGTCATGATAATTTTACTCTGAGAAATGGGAAGCAAGAAGACTAATTAATAAACTCAGGTTTAGACATTGAGTACCTTCAGGTTTGGAATGCTCTAAATAAAAGAATAAGAGGTAATTTTACACGAGTCAGCAAGACCTGACTGCAACAATGCTTTGATTTTTAGCAGGAGACATCTTTGTCACCTTAAGCAAAATAAAACAGTTGAGTCATAAAAAGTAGATCCCTGCTTCTCTGAATGGATCTTAGAAGTAACTCAATGGAAAGTCAGTCCCTGCCTCTGTTGTGACAATTTTGGAGGAGACGAATCAGGGAGGAATAGGCCTCCCTCTAACGGACCACAGCAACAGGCAGAAGAACCACTGGGCACAATATGGAACCACTGGGCACAACATGAAACTGCTGTGGTTTTGTACAATCACCTTGTTTGACAATGCCCTGACTCTCACCCAGATCCTTTCAGCTTTCCCTGCACACGAGCTATTGTGGACATGCCTCCTCTCCATCCTTCCGCCATGGGGTGAGCGTTGGAAGCAGGTGGTTCAATAAGAATACTTCTCTTGTATTTCAGAATTAGAATTAAGAAAGAAAAGTCAGTCTTTCCCTGGGTAGTTGAAACTGATGACATATAGTTGAGAGTTAGCAGTGTCCTTACTCCAAAATATGCAGAGAGTCAGAAGCCAGTCAACAGAGAAAAGAACAACGCCATCCGAGTAGCACATCTGAGAAGACTCAAGAAGGCTGAAGTAACACCTCTGGGCAGCTCAGGGCTTATCCTCAACACATTCGAAACTAAATTAACAAAATATTAAGGGAGAGTAGACTGTTCTCCCCTGGGGAAACTATTTCATTAATAATCTTTGTCTTTGTTTTATTTCCGATATATATAAAAATATTTTTAACCATCAAAAGTGCTTTCTATGCAATGTGCACAAAATAGTTATAGAAGTTTCCTTTATTCTCAAGGAATTAGCACAAAAATATCATCTACTTAAGTTTCAAATTATCTTTATTAACTAGGATTTATGAAATTTGTTCACAAACTGGACAACATGGATATCATGTATAAAATTTATTTTTTTTCACTTAACTAACTACATATTAAATAGTTAAAAGATAGGCAAATGCTGTCGGATTAATAAATTAAACTTTTACACATATTTTCAGATGTTAAAACCAAACAGAATGCTATGAAAAGAATATTGAAAGTATTGAAAGCCCTGATTACTTCTTTTGAATTAAATGTTTTTAAGGTCTTCTGTTAAAATGTTAATTACCAATTTCTGCTTCCAGCAGGTATCACACTAATACATACACAAAGAACAGAAAACTGGATAACATACAAAAAAAGAAAGAAACCCCCCCCCCCCCCCCCCAGTTGTTTGAAGGCATTAGAGTACAACAAATGTAGACAAGACTTGAGGGGTGAAGGTCCCAGAGAGAAGAAAAGAGCACTGAAGTCGGCCCTATATTCTCCCTACATTGGCACTGGGGACATTTGCTCATTCACAGCTGGGGTATGGAAGACAAACAGAAAGCAGCATCATAGAGCTTGTAACAGTCACACTGAGCTGGGGAGACAAAAACATTCGAGTTGAAGACTGCCAAACCAACCAAGGCTCAAGGGACCAAGATCCCAGGGAAAAGGGAACAGACAAGTGAGCCCAACAATTCCTCCTTGAAGAATCTGCTGACGACAGATAAGCACAAATATGGGCAGCAGCATGATGCTGGGGATCAAAAAATGAAGCGTAAGTTCTGCTGAAAAGGAGAGGCACTAGTAAAGACCCCAAGTTTTCAACTAAGATCCCTGAATTGGCTACATCCTAGAACT
The DNA here is from genome assembly GCF_021613505.1 of Equus quagga. Taxonomy (NCBI): domain Eukaryota; kingdom Metazoa; phylum Chordata; class Mammalia; order Perissodactyla; family Equidae; genus Equus; species Equus quagga. Next base: position 177,723,221 of record NC_060268.1, on the reverse strand, counting down.
AACGGCGAACTGAAAATAGACCACACTCAACTAAATTAGGGAGATTTGTTTGTACCCTAAATGCCAACCAAAAGGAAACAAAATCCCATATGGATAATAACCTCTATGATTTTTCACAAAGAATGCCAAGCATTCAACAAAAAATTACCACAGCATGGCTTGCCAAGCAGTGCCATGTCTGCACCCGGGACCCCGGGCCACCGAAGCAGAACGTGCACACTTAACTGCTGCGCCACTGGGCCGGCCCCAAACTTACTTAAAATATAAACTAGACACTTATAATCAAATCTTGTACGAGGCAAGGCCCAAGATAACCAAGCAGTTGCTCTCTTAGAACTCTTTAGGAAAAGCAATTGGTATACTGGGGTTAGTTGGTTCCTTCCAAGTGCTCTAGACAGCTTCAGGAAAGAAAATAATGAGGGCTCATGGCTTTTTTTTTCCCCCAGCTTTACTGAGATATAATTGACACATAAAATTGTAAGCTTAAGGTGTACAACCTGATGATTGATACACTCCTATATTGCAAAATGATTACAATAGGTTGGTTAACTCCTCCATCACCTCACGTAATTACCTTTTTTGTGTGTGGTGAGAACATTTAAAATCTTTTCTCTTAGCAACTTCAGATATACAACACGGCATTGTTACGTATAATTACCATGTACGTTAGACGCCCAGAACTTAGTCATCTTCTAACTCAAAATTTGTACTCTTTGACTAACATCTCCCCATTTCCCCCACCCCCTGGGAACCACCATTCTACTCTGTTTCTATGAGTTCAGCTTATTTTGATTTCACATGTAAGTGAGATCACACAGTATTTGTTTTTTCTCTGACTTATTTTACTTAGCATAATGCCCTCAAGGTCCATCTATCACGTAACAAATGGCAGGATTTCCTTCTTTCGCATGGCTGAATAATATTCCACTGTGTATATGTATCACATCTTCTTTATCCATTCATCCATAGACAGATACTTAGATTGCTTCCATATCTTGCCTATCATGAATAATGCTGCTGCAAGGAACATGTGAGCGCAGATGTCTCTAAAAGATCTGGATGTCATCTCCTTCAGATATATGCCCAGAATTGAGATTGCTAGATCACATGGTAGTTCTATTTTTAATTGAGAAACTTCTATACTGTTTTCTATATTGGCTGTACTAACTTACATTCCCACCAACAGTGCACCAGGGTTCCCTTTTCTCCATGTCCTTGCCAATACTTTTTGATAACAGCCATTCTAATAGGTCTGAGGTATTATCTCATTGTGGTTTTGATTTGCTTGTCTCTGATGATTAGTGATGTCAAGCACTTTTTCATGTACCTGTTGGCCATTTGTGTATCTCCTCTGGAAAAATATCTACTCAGGTCCTCTGCCCATTTTTAAATTGGATTATTTGATTTTTTGTATGGAGTTCTATGAGTTTCTCTATACATTTTGGATATGAACTTCTTATCATATAGATGGCTTGCAAATATTTTCTCCCATTCTGTAGGTTGTCTTTTCATTTTGTTGATTGTTTCTTTTGCTGTACAGAACTTTCTAGTTTGATGTAGTCCCACTTACAGATTTTTGCTTTTGTTGCTTGAGCTTTTAGTGTCACATCCAAGAAACCATTGCCAAGACAAATGTCCAGAAGGCTTTTCCCTGTGTTTTCTTCTAGAAATTTTGCAGTTTCCGGTCTTATGTTTAAGCCCTTAATCTATTTCAAGTTAACCTCTAATGGGAGAGTTGAACATATAAATATACATCAATTACAACATGTCAGAATAATAAAAGCATTAATAAAATGCAGACACGGTACCTAGGAGGCAGAAATCAACTCTGATTTTAGTTGGGGAAGGGTTAGCAGGCAAAGTTTCTAAGGGATGGAGATGTCCAAGAGAACGTTTTCAAGTACAGATAGGTGGCTCGGCAGTGAGTGCATTCCAGGCAGAGACAAGGAGGCAGGAGACTGTGAGAATGAGATGACCCTCCAGAGAAGACAAGGCCAAGGAAGGGTCCCTGACAACCTGGAAGGGGGCAGGGCACAGCTAAAGGACCTGGCACCTGGGATCTAAGAGAAAGGAATGTCTCCTCCCTTCTTTCTGCTTGCCAGGAGAGAAATGCGCCCAGAATGCAGGCAGGAGGGTCCCAATGATAAGTATCTCCGGTTTTGTCCTTGGCGTGCCACCCAACCCTGTGAGCATGGAAAAGCACTGAACAGTGGTGTGAGTTGTTTACTTGTTAATGAGTTTGCACACCTTTCTGTACTTAATGAGTCATCCAGGCCATTCGAGGATGATGCTGGAATGCACAAACCCCTCCTTCAATATGGTTGGCCAGTTCAGTTCCTGGGCATGACCGGGCAAGTCCTCCAGAGTAGGCCTGTCATAACAGTGCTTCCTGGTCCCGTCAAGAGGGGGTATAATCCAAGTTATCAGGAATGGACTTGGGCTGAGAATAATGCTGCGGTGAGACACAGCTGAGATCATCAAGTCGTCTGCCCCTTCCTGTGGCTGGCAGAGCATCTGGAGGTCAGGATTGCAATGAATTTTAGTATATTGATGGGGATTTTAAACTACAGCTATTTCTAAAGATGTTGTTTTTAAAAAAATTTTAAACTTGATTTATATAAGCATTTACTTCTTAATGTTAATATCTGAATTATAACCTAATTGACAGAATTAATATTCTTTAGGAGCTAAGACTACCTGACAAAAAATTGTTACACAGACTTTTAAAAACATCCCTGGGCTAAATTAATTTATTATTCTTAAAGGCTTACCAGTCTCTCAGATAATTAATGTATAAGTATGCCATGGCAGTGCAAAGATTTTGTTGGGCCTATGATCTGGTGGTCCTTTGGTCCCCAAAATAAGATTATTTGCCTATTTCCTTAACTTTACTGGACAAAATGAGATTCTTGAAACATCTCATTTAGGCTATTAAAGAAAAAACAATGCCACATTTGTAATCAACCTGACACTTATAAGCATCTAGTTTAAGTGAACTCTACCTGGAGCATACTCCACAAGAGGCACTTCAAATTTCACTAGTGCACAGCCCCTTCTGTTGTCGAGTAAAATGGCTTTCCTTTTTTAGGCACACAACACTCCTAAGGAAATAAAATTAGATAAGGCACCCAGCTGTTAACAGCAGTGCCATCTATTCCATAACTGCTTGCTCAGGGCTCACTCCATGTCAGGCACAGAGACAGGATGGCAGGCAGGGCAGACAGGGCCCTCTTCCACCTCCAGCGGAGGAAATGGATTTTTTAAATTAACAAAACAATTACAAAGTGTGATCATTGCTAGGAAGAGAAAAGCACAGAGATAAGAATAACATCGGGGACGGGGAACTGCCTACTTGAGGGAGTGACGGAAGGACTCAGTGAGGAGGCAACATTTGAGCCAAGACCAGAAGACACTGAGTCAGACCTGCCAGAGCAGGAGGGAATGTATCCCTGGCAGAGGGAAAAGCTTGTGCAAAAACTCACTGTCCTGAAAGGAGCTTGACATGTTTAAGGGACTGAAAGGCCGACACGCCTGAAGCATAATGCATCCAAGATCATATATGCGATGAGTTTGAAGAGGCAGCTAGATCATAAGAATTTTGAAGGGCTTTTGGCAGGAGAGTGACATGATCGGATGTGTATTTTGAAAAGGTCACTCTGGCTTCCAGGTGGAGCAGAGTTCCGGGAGGAGGAGAGGAAATGCAGAAATCAGCAGAGCCTCCAATCATGGTTTAAGCAAGATGGTGGCTTGGAATACTGGTGATTACAGTAGAGAAGGAGGGAAAGGTGCACATTCAGGGCATATTTTGAAGGTGGAATAAACAGGCATGCTGGTGGGTGGGGTAGATGGGCGTGGTGGTGACTAAAAGAGAGGAATTAAGGATGACTCTCAGATTTCCAGCTGGAGTAATTGGGAAGATGGTAAAATCCTATTCAAAGATGGGGAAGACGGTTGGACAAATAGATTTGGAGAAAGAAGTCTTCACTCCTTTAAGTGTACGTCTCAGTCTCTTAGTCATTGGAATAACTTAGATCTCCATTTAGCATTTCTTTTAAAAGGCAGGTGTGTAGCAGGAAACTGCTGCCTGGCCTGTGGCAGGCCGAGATTTTTTATATAGGGGAGTTTAGGGGGCAGGGAGCAATACAGCTGCAAGTGGGAGGTGGAGGCTTATCTTGATACTGTATTTGATAAATATACATGCTTTTTACTCAAACTGTGTGTTTGCTTAGGGTGATTTGGTGAGCTAGGGAAGATCATAAGAGGGGGTGCTAAAGACGCCCAAAGCTAGCCCTTGATATTGTCACTTACTAAATATTAAGGAAGAGATAATACTGCAGTACTTAAATATTTTTTAAAAACAACAACAAAAAGGAATTTGATTGCGTTTTCCACGTTATTTCATACACAGGTTATCTTCCCAACAGTGCAGTTAGTTTAGAAAGAAAATAATTAAACATGTAAATGTGTAAGCCAAGAGCCAAATCCACTCTGAACAGCCCAAGGTTGTGAACTTATTTAATTTGCCCTTTCCCTGAGGAGTCATTTCTTGGATCATCGACTTATTATTATTCTGTAAAACAGTGGTAACCCCTGTCATCGTCTGCCTATTGCCAGAGTGTGATCCAGCTGTGGGGCCGGAAGAGTTTATGTTCATTGGATTTTAATGACTCAGTTAATAAAGGTCATTCCTAAAAGTAATAGAAACCTAAGTGTGTGGAAACAGAATGGATAAGACAGACCCAGGGGATATTTCTAGTAGTTCCTTGGTGTTGTCCTTAGATATATGTTTAATTCTTAAAAGCAATTAAGAAGGATCTTTCCTTTTAATCAATTTACTGATGCAATATTCAACTACGCTAGTAAAATATTATTTGAAACTCCTCAATAATAAAAGGTACCACGTAAACACCAGACTTAAAATGTTAGATAATATTGGCATAAGAACATATTGTTAATATAATACTGATAACAGTAATTTTTAATTGTATAATAATTGTAATTTTATATAAATGTAATATTTGTTAATATCATATCCAGTGTTCTCCACTATATTTGAGAGAATGAAGTAACTTGAGTCTCAGGTGAAATCTGGTTGGATATGAGTCTTGAAGTTAAAAGGGACCTTAAAGAACATTTAATCTTGCCCTTTTAAATATTTACTAACAGTGAATGATTTAGTAAATATTTACCCAAAATAGTGTTTACTAGACTGAAAAAACTGCTTAACGTAAATGGTGATTATTTGAATTATCTAAAATTAAATTGATAGCATTTAAGAATATGTGAAAAGCACAGATCAATGGAACAGAATTAAAAGCCCAGAAATGCAACGACACATATACGCACAACTAATCTTCGACAAAGGAGCCAAGAACACACAATGGAGAAAGAAAAGCCTCTTCAATAAATGGTGCTGGGAAAACTGGACAGCCACATGCAAAAGAATGAAAGTAGACCATTATCTTTCCCCACGCACAAAAATAGACTCAAAATGGACCAAAGACTTGACGGTAAGACCGGAAACCATAAAACTTCTGGAAGAAAATATAGGCAGTACACCCTTTGATATCAGCCTTAAAAGGACCTTTACAAATACGATGTCCTCTCTGACAAGGGAAACAAACAAACAAAAATAAACAAGTGGGACTTCATTAGACTAAAGAGCTTCTGGAAGGCAAAGAAAACTAAGATCAAAATGAAAAAACAACCCACCAACTGGGAGAAAATATTTGCAAATCATATATCCGATAAGGGGTTAATCTCCATAATACATAAAGAGCTCACACTACCAAACCACAAGAAAATAAACCACCCAATCAAAAAGTGGGCAGAGGATATGAACAGATATTTTTACAAAGAAGATATACAGATGGCCAATAGGGACATGAAAAGATGCTCAACATCACTAATCATCAGGGCGATGCAAATCAAAACTACACTTAGATATCATCTTACACCCATTAGAATGGCTATAATCACCAAGACAAGAAATAATAAATCTTGGAGAGGTTGTGGAAAAAAGGGAACTCTCATCCACTGCTGCGGGGAATGCAACTGGTGCAGCTACTATGGAAAACAGTATGGAAATTTCTCAAAAAACTAAAAATAGAAACACCATATGACCCAGCTATCCCGCTACTGGGTATTTATCCAAAGAACTTGAAATCAAGAATACAAAGAGACTTATGCACCCCTATGTTCATTGCAGCATTATTCACAATAGCCAAGATGTGGAAGCAACCCAAGTGCCCAACAACTAATGATTGGATAAAGAAGATGTGGTGTATATATAAAATGGAATACTACTCAGCCATCAAAAAAGACATAATCGTCCCATTTGCAACCACATGGATGGACCTTGAGGGCATCATGTTAAGCGAAATAAGCCAGAGAGAAAAAGACACACACCATATGATTTCACTCATCTGTGGAAGATAAACTTACAGACAAAGAGAACAATTTAGTGGTTACCAGGGGGAATGGGGGGGGAGGGAGGGCACAAGGGGTGCAGGGGTACATTTATATGGTGTTTGACAAATATTAATGTACAACTGAAATTTCACAGTTATAAACTATTTAGACCACAATAAAAAATTAAATAAAAAAAAAAGAATATGTGAAAAGGAATAAATTTAGTCATTCCCTAGATACAGATTAAATATTTTCCACCTCAAAAATCCAATGAGATGAGGGGCTGGCCCCGTGGCCGAGGGGTTAAGTTCGCGCGCTCCGCTGCAGGCGGCCCAGTGTTTCGTTGGTTCGAATCCTGGGCGCGGACATGGCACTGCTCATCAGACCACGCTGAGGCAGCGTCTCACATGCCACAACTAGAAGAACCCACAACGAAGAATACACAACTATGTACCGGGGGGCTTTGGGGAGAAAAAGGAAAAAAATAAAATCTCAAAAAAAAAAAAAAATCCAATGAGATGAGATACAAATGTATAATTCATACATGTAATAAATTTCTTACATAGTTTTATAAAGCCTTCATGATCTGCTTCCTGTTGACTTTTCCATCCTTGTCTCTTTTTTTCTACCCTTTTCCATCCCTCAGTCTTCTTAGCTACTTTTTTACTAATCTTCCTACTCTGAGCCTCAAAACTACACTGCTCTCTCAGGTCTCAAGGCCTCTGTACAGGGGATTCCCTCTGCCTGGTCCCTTTCCCTCACTCTTTGCTGGGTCCTTCTTCAGGCTAGTATTACTCCCTGCAAGAAGCCATCTGTCCATCTCCTTTACCCCAATCTCAGAGCCCAGGGAGACTTCGGATGTTCTTAGGCAAGTCTCTGCTCACTTTTTCTGGGACAACAAAACTAACACTGTCCTATCCATTGGTCAATCCTCAACCTCTAGAACAGTACCTGAAACATAACAGATACTATGAATAAGTGAGTAGATAAAGACGGTGAGCACTGAAGAATTTGATATTTATAGTTTACACTTTTAAACAATAACATAAATACGAAGAAATAAAGTTGCTGTTTTTAAAAGATGTATTTTACTTGAATTCATATATTCTCTAAAAAGAGAATATACATAGCCTGGCAGCAGTTTGATAAGAGACAAAAATTTTAGTATTAAAAAAAATTTAGTATTGCTATATGTTAAATTTCTGTCCATAGGTTAGATAAAATAGAATCCAGACGGTTACAAATGCAAATGGCACGATACTGTAAAATCAACCCAAGCACTACAACGCTCAACTTGGAAGCTTTGTCCTCAGCAAATCAGTTAAAAGAAAGGAAAAAGTCTCTAAAACCGTCTTCTTAGAAACTAACGACCTTTAAAAATGCCAGCATTCCCCCCAGAGAATGGATATGATCTGAGTACTTCCATTTCTGAAATTGTGCAAGAAAAAACGCCTTGGTTTTGAGAGCGAAAATGCCTCCTTCTACACAGGTTTAAGGTCTTTCAAGTCTCTATGGAAAACACTATTCTTCTTTAAGAACAAAAGGAGCAATAAAACACTAGCTTGGGAAAGAAGGACCAAGTGCTGCGTTCCTAGAGAGATTTAGGGGGGAAAAAAAACCGTTAAAGCTCTTATTAGATCTGATAACTCTAGACTGCACACCTTTTGCCAAACAATGTGGGAAACAGAAAAAGAAACTGAATTTTTTTTTGCGTCTTACCTTGTAGAACATCTAGCAATGAACCAAAAACTCTTGAACAAAGCTCAACTTTTTTCTCCTTCAAATCTCAGACTATCGGGGAGACGACGGGGTCTCCAATAAACATAAGACCCAGCCTCGTTGCATATTCAATTGCTGATATTTTACAAGCACATTGGCTGTTTATAATTAACGAACCAAAGGAGCAAACTAAAATAATAACAATGACAGTAATAGTAACAAATGGATTGGCTTGGGGGTAATTTCGGGAAGGAACGCTGGGGGCGTTGCTTCCTCTTGTCCACGCCACCGAGCTCTCCTGTCCCTCTGGCTCGCAGCGGACACCCCCGGCGCTCGTAACCCAACCGGACACACTCGGCAGGATTCAGCCCCCTTCTCTTCTCTCCAAGAGAGATTGCGCGAGGGGGAGACCCGTATTTCCATGTTAAAAACCTTAAAAGCCTGCGGAGCCGCGCGCGGGACGCCGACATTCGTTCCCGGAAGGCCTCGGCCCGCCCCGGCCCCCTTACTCTGGGGCTCCATGGTCAGATGCTCCTGGGCCCCCACGGGCCGAGCCCCGGCGCCGCCGCCGCTGCCCTTCCTAACGCCTCTCCTCCGGGGCAGGCGTCGCTCGGGTTGCCCTGACAACCCGGAGGGCGGGGGAGGCGGGGCAAGAAGGACGGCGGGAGGGAGGGACCAAAAGTCGCGAGGAAACGCGGGCGACCACGAGGGCCCGCGCGTCGCTGTGGGGACCCAGTGAGGGTAGCGTCCCCGTCGCCGGCTGTAGATTGGGCCCTTGAGGCCTGGTCGGACGGTCGCGCCCTCCCTGGAGGCCCTTGCGCCCCCGCCGGGGCCTGTGCCTACGCCTTCGGGGCGGGGCCTGCGGGCGTTCCGTCGCCGTCGCGAGGCGTCCGTCGGTCCGTCGGTCCGTGCGTCCGGCGAGCTCGGCCTGCCCGGCGGGGAAGGGTGGCCGGGCCTGTGCCTCCCTCCCTGGACTCGGGAGCCGCCGCTGCAGGTAAAGCCGGGCCGGCGGCACGAGGGGCGGTGGGGGGGGGGGGGCCCGGGCGCACCTGTTGCGGCCGCCGGGGGGCCCCTGCCCGCCCGTTGGCCCCGGACGACCCCGCCCCGCCTGGCGAAGGCGGCCTCCCCGAGCTCGCGTGCCGGCGGGCGGAGCGACCTGTGCGCACCAGCCCTCCGAGCGGGGGTCCCTCGGCAGCCGGGGCGGCGGCCCAGGCCGGGGAGGGTGGTCCCTTGTGCCACGTTCACGGGAAGCAGTAAGCGAGTGAAGCCTCGTCTGTCGTCAGCCCTGAGCCGGACGTGCTCTTGGACCTTGAAACCCGGGAGAATGCCTTTGCCCTGCGTTGCTCTCCCGTCCCAAGTATCACTTTTCTGGCAGGGGACCCGGGTCGGATCTTTGCGGTTGGGTTAGGTGTTTGTCTGTTTTTGGTCGTTTCCATCCGCCGGGTTTTCGGTTGAGTTATGGAATCAGCCCACAACGTTTTTACCAAAACTTTGTACCAAAGGGCTGTTAAACAAATGTAACATTATCCCACACCTTAGTCTTGCACAATATTGGTTTTACAGACACTGATACAGGTTGTGCTTTAAGGAAGCTTTGAGAATCACAAAGGAGTTTTATGATGGTAGGTTGTAAAAATTCAAACAGCCAGGAGAGTGTCATAGGTTAAGAAAAACGAACTGTGAGAAGGAGAAAAAAAATGGAGAAGGAGAGAGAAGGAAAAGAATGAGAATGAACGTGCAGGTGGGAGGAAAACGGCGTGATTAATTTCTGTACTCACGTCTGAAGATTATGGCTCCCATCAGTTCCTCCCGCTGCTCTCGACAGTACTTGAGGGAAATGAAAAGAAGAGCCCTTTTCGGGTCATGTAAGTGATTACTCATTCTTTGCCACCAGAGAGATTTCCACTCCATAGATGACAAAGACACCAAGGAGAATTACTTTCTCCTTAGAAAGAGAATCATTCAGAGGTTAATTGAACCTGAGGAGCATATATTCTATGATGGAAACAGACATTTATTACATTCCACCAAATTAAGCTTTCCTGTCTCAGACTATATAGAGACTTTTTCAGATTAATTGTCGAAGCAAGAAGGGCATTTGTGTGTGTATATTGACAAGCAGTGTGATATATACAGAAACCATAATTCATAAGCTAAAATATTAAAGTAATAAATTCAGGTTGGAAAGTAAAGGCTTCTTGGTACCTTAAGTACCTGTTCCTGAAACGTAAAGCAGGGGATGCATTTTTAGACAGAAAGCATCTAAAATAACGCTACTTGTGTACAACGTTTTCAGACTCTGGTTTTCATATCAGCAAAATCATGAATTAGTCTTTTCATACAAGAAACAAACATAGCGGTGCTCATTGGTAATATCATAACCAAAAGTGATGAGATAGTGATAAAAGCCTGGCATTTATTAACATACAAAAAAAGGTAGAGGATTAGGCATTTGTATTTAAAAAGAAGCAGCAAAAGAAAGAAGCATCATTGCAGATCTGTATGCTAGTATAATAAGGACTCAAGAATTTGGTAGTTGTACACAGAGTTTAAGGTTGAAAAAATGGAGCTATGTATTGGTGAAATACTTTATAGTAGTATAGAAGAACGATTTTATCAGCTATGAAGTTGACATTGAGGAAGCCTTGCACTGACATATTTTAGGTAATAGGTGACTTTGGCAACTATGAAAAGCAATATTTGATTTTAAGGGGTGGTGTACTTACAGAAGAAATGACTGTGTGGGGTGGAACTAGGGAGAGGAAGAAGCACTGAAGTCCAAGGCAGGGATAACATTCAGTTTCTCTTTCTCCCTGCAGCACCTAGTACAACGTACTTGTTAAGTGTCTACTGAATGGATAGAAAAATTACTTAGGATAAAGGCGTATGCTTTATTATTGGAGGAAGTATCCTGAGGTCAGGAAGTTGCTAATGGGATAGGGGTTGAGATGGATGGTAAAGGTATTGGTTGTCTCTTTGGGGTTTTCTACCACTGTATTTTCTTTTTCTTTTCACTCATGTGTTAGGATGTTTTTGGTGGTCAAGTGAAAAAGTCCTGATTTTTAAAAAAGTTTCCAAGCTCATGGCTGGCTAGAATAGTTACATTATTGCTTAGTTTGCTGATGCTGTGCGAAATGTAGGAAACTCAAGGCTATCAGCAGGAAGTAGCAAGGTAGCAGTGAAGAGATAGCTGTAGCTTTTCTTTTTGTTTTGTAAGTCTCTTGGCCACATCAGAATTCAAAGTAAAAATAACTCCAGTAGGAAGTTAACATTATTTAATAGAAGTAAGATGATTGGGGAAAAAAAGCAAATGAGTATATTATTTCTGTTTCCTAGTCTTATTATCGTAAGTGGGAAGAAGTTTTCATTTTTGTTTTTGGATTTTTGTTTGCTTTTTGTTTTACCAGAGTGAGAATACTTTTTCCTCTCTCTCTGTTACTTTCTGAAACTCGTAAGTTCAGTCAAAGGTAGAAGACAAATTTCCATTTTTGCTGTTTCCTCTTTGTCCTCCAGATCTGACCTGGTCTGTACTCAGATTGTTGGACTCAAGGAATGTCCCCATCTCTCAGCCCTTTTGCTCGTTCACAGTATAATCGGACTGCGGGACCATGGTCCCCCTCCCCTCCTTTCTGGAAAGTCTTCCAGAATTAGGCTAATGCCCACTAAATGCCCTTCCCTCTGCTGCTGGGGGCACTACACAATTTGGCACTTAGCCCTATACTTTCTTCTAGAGTTCTCTCTCATTTTATGTATATGAGTCTTGTGTCTCTGATTAAATTAAACATTTTAGGAGCTGAGTCCCTGACTTAGGCTTCTTCTTTATTTCTTTTAGCTCATAGTGAGTTTTCAGAGTATACCTGATAATTTCAGTAGGATCATAATAGAAAGAGGCCAAGCCTTTAGTCAGGGATGATTGCGTTATTTCTAGGTATGCCACCTGGGAAAGTCATGACCGATTATTTCCTCATTGATAAGTGGGGATAATAAAACCTGCAATGGTTGTCTAATAGTCAAGTTGTGAGACTCCAAATAAATGTGCTTATCATGTGAATGAAAATATCTTGTATATTGTAAAGAATTTCTTAGCTGTAAAGGGTTGTTATTGATTCAGGCATACAGCAGACATTTATTGAGCATCGGCAGTGTGTTAGGTACTTCCTGGCTTCTGGGTTGCTATTCGTAAAGCGAATAGGAAATGACTGGATGGACTGTGTGTGAGGGCAGGAGGGCTTCCTAGGCAGAGGAACAGCTTGGGCAAAGGCACAGAGGCAAGAGAGGACAGCTCTTAGTAGTAGTTCATTGTGGCTGGAGCAGAGAAAACTTAGCAGAAGAGAGTGGAAGGAAGTGAGGTTGGAGAGGCACATACAGGCTAAGTCAGAAAGAACCTAAGGAGTGAAGTTTTTATCTTGAAGGTAATGAGAAGGATTTGGGTCATGATCAGTTTTGCATTTGAAAGGGATCACTGGCAGCATGTGAATGACGATGGATGGAGAGCCAACGTTAGATACGGAAAAAACAAAATTGGAGATTTTGCAGTAATTCCATGAAGAAATGGTGAGATAACGAAGCAGTGGTGGTGGGAATAGGGAGGAGGGGCCACTGAGAGGTAGTGTTGGTGGGCCTTGGTGTTGTAGCGGGCTGAGGAAGACAGAGTAGCCAGGGAGGACGCCCAGCTCATAGGGGGATTGCTCTGCGAGTTGTTGAAATCTGGAACGCAAAAGAAGGAAAGAAGTCTTTCTTTTTCCTTTTCTTTTTGAGGAACGGGCTAGATGATGTTCAGTTTTGAACATAAACGTTTGAAATGCCTCTCCTCTAAGTTGGGATGTCATGTAAGCTGTAGTTGGACGTGTAGGTCTGGAACTAAAGAAAGAAGTCTGACATGAAGATAGACGTTTGGATTAAGCATTCGGCAATTGAAGTTAAAATGTGAATGATTTTCTGCAGGGAGATTATGTGGAATGAGAAGAGGGTCAAGGATAAAGCCCTGGGGTACTTAGATATTTTACATTAGAAGGAGGATGTGGTGGAAGAACCCAAGGAAACTAAAGAGGAGTGGCCAGAAAAGTAAGCTGAAAGTCTGAAAAGCTGATTATAACAGAGTCCCTACTCTCGAGGGTTCGTGTATTGGCATTCCCTGAAATAATTACATTTTCCTCAACCTGCCATAAAACGCACAACATAGTTTATCAATCTATTATTGTTTTATTAAAGTTAATCAAAAAATGACTACCTATTACTTTGGTACCAAAAAAGAAAATTTCCTGATATTTGTGGTTTTTCACAGTCTCTGTTTGGAACAGCAATTCGAGTAAAATGTGACCTCGGGAGTTATGATGATGCCTCAAGCAAATACCATCTTTAAAAAAAGATGGGTAAAAAGTTCATTTTGTGTATGTCGAAGGTCAGATGAATACGTTAACTCCCTTGGGGAGACTGGCAGGCGCCTGTTCCTTAGATTTCAGCTTTTATTGGTTCTCATCCATTTGCTCAGACGTCTACCTCGACTGCCTAAATAAGCCAAATTAATATTTTAGCAAACTTGATTAACTCTGCTTTTACTCAGTGTTAGTTTTTAGAATACTTTACAGTAAAAGAAAATCGTCAAAATAATACTGAAAAGCACTGAATGGCCCATTTGAAATTCTAGCAAAATTTACAAAATTTCCCATGACTTACAAACATCTCTGTGGGGATTGATATGTTATTATGATACATAAGCATTGATTGAGCTTGGGAAGTCTTTCTGTGTATAAGTCTAAAAAGTTTTAAAGTACCAGTAGAATGTAGGATTCTTAAAAAAAATTCATTTTGCAGGATTGGTTATTCAAGCCAGTATTTGAGTTAAAAGTGGATCATGTGGTATGAACTAATATTGAGTTAAAAGTGAATCATTTTTTTGAGTGTTTTTAAAAAGGCGATTAACTTGGTTTGCTACTTAAGATCAAAATAAAGTTAACTTGTTAGAAGTTTAGAAATAAGGTTATTAAAATAAATTCTGAATTTTTACCTTACCTTGTTCAAGGAAAGTTTTAAGTAGGTAGTGGAAACCAAATAGGATACACTTTTGGGAGCTCTGAGCCAGTTAAAATAAAGGCAGACAAAGGGGTCACCTTCTAAAGTCCCAGTACTGATAAGTCTGTTGTTTGAATTAAAGTATAACATGCTTAGGAGATAAAGTTTACATGTTAAATATTTGACTCTAACTCCACGTGGGTGATTAGAACCATGTTTTCTCAATTTTTCAATGCTTTTCTTTCCATAAAAGAACTACACATTTTCTGTTTTATGTATATCTTCCAGACCACCCTGCCTGACATCGCTCATAGTGTCAAGTATTTCTTCAACCCACAGTGTTGCAGCGTGAGCCCATGTTCTTAATATAGTCAGGAAGTGGTGTGGTTACACCTACACTGTACACTTGACGGGGATTAAGCCAAGATCACCTGCTCTACCACACACAAGCTGCTAGAAGCCAGATAAATTAACTAAATCTCCAAAGGCTTAAATGTCCTCATTTGAAAAATGGAAATAATAAAGTAAACCCTCATGGGATTCTTAAGAGTTTAAATGAAATAATCCATATAAAGTGCTTAAGTACCTATAGCATCTGCTACCCAGTAAGCACTCTTTAAAGGGTAATTGGTAGAATCATCATCATTTTCATTATTGTTACCATTATCATTAGTCCAACTTTAGGGATAGTATAGAATCATGCTTCTCAAAGTGTGTCTGCAGCCAGTGCCTGTCCACACATGTCACTGGGTTGCAGTCCGATAAGGAGCTTGTGCCAGCTTGTACCTAGCCTGTGGCACTAATCATACTGTTTAGGTCGGCTAAATTTTTTAATAGCACACTTTCTTCATAAAGGAAATGATGAGTTGATTTACGTTCTAGTGCAAGCTCCTTATCTTGCCGTGAACAAGCACTCTGAATCAAAGTGGCATGGAATATTGGACCAATGATCCCGTTCTCCAAAAAATAATAGCCCTTTACCCTGAAGACAGTTATTATTGACTCCTAATGCCTCATTAACCTTCCCTCTTCTAAACATAATCATGGGTTATAGGTATATTGTTTATTTCAGCAAACACTTATTGATCACATAGTCTGTGCAAAGCCTTATATCTTATTTTGTAGGAGTTTCAAAGATGCCTCAGAAATGGATCTTGACTTTAGGAAATCTACCATAAGCCTAGAGTGAGAGGACAATAAGTGAAAGTCTGGATAAGTGTGTTGTACATGCAGTGAGTATTTGCAGTAGTATTATAGCTTGGTTCCAAAGGTTCCACGTAGATGGATGGATGTCTCCTTTTACTAAGCTGTGCTCATAAAAGGACAGACCTAGTACCTTTTATTTTTTCATTGTTTATACTATCATAATAGAGGTCAGAGCTCAGTTTATCAAGGTAGTATTTCTTCTAGGAGATTCAGAAATCTGCAACACTAGGGAGTATCCGAGTTTTTAAATATAAATGACAAAAGTACAACTTTTTAAGATTAGTAGAAGTTTCATCCTTAGGTTTTATTGTTTTACTTACTGATTCTCTATTTGGTCTTGTATGCAAACATTTGAATAATAAATGATTTTCTGCTCTACAGAATATAAAGAGACATTAAATAGATATTAAAATATTTGTGCGGTGGGTCCTGTGGCTGAGTAGTTAAGTTCACATGCTCCACTTCAGGGGGCCTGGTGTTTGCCGGTTCGGATCCTGGGAACAGACCTACACACTGCTCATCAAGCCATGCTGTGGTGGCATCCCACATAGAAGAACTAGAAGGACTCACAACTAGGATATACAACTATGTACTGGGGCTTTTGGAGGGTGGGGAGAGGAAGATTGGCAACAGATGTTGTCAGGACCAATCTTCCTCACCAAAAAAAACCCGATATTTGTAAAGCTTTGATTAAAAATGGCACTGATTCTTCGAGAAAAAAGCATTGGTCACATAATGTTGAAACAAATTTCGGAGTTATATAAAATAATTTTTTTAAAGGCAAGATATGTATATGTATGTGTGTGTGTATATTTTTCCTCACAGAACCCTTTTCCTAAACAGTAAAGATGGAAAGGCATTGACTGTGAATTAGATCATAGAACAGACCTATTTTTAGAGATCTATGGGAAAGTAGTATAAAATGCTCATCAAGAAATGTTAGTTTTTAATATTTCTTATAATTTTCTTACATGAAAATGATTTATTGGTTTCTCTTACTGCCCTGTTAAGCCTGCTTCTCACCCCACTATTTGTTCCATTCTGCCATTTGCATTAAACTGTCACCAGCTCTCCTAAAACTTGATCTCACTAATGACTTTAAGAAAATTGAAGGTAGATGTTGGAAAGATTATAGATAATATTAAGAAAATAGAGTAACATACCAAATTTAAGAGGCGAATTGTAAAGAAAAGCAGGAAGAGAGTAAAAAATAAAAAAATTTATTAAGAAATGACTGGGTGAGTTAGACCCATGGCACTTAATAAAGCACAATCTCTTTACCGTCACATATGAAGTCTTTTATGATCTGGCCCTTGTCTCATCTATGAACTTATCTGTATCAGAGTCTTTTTCTCTCTCCTGTTATGTACCAGCCACATTTTCCTTTTTGTAGGTACTTCACTGTAAGACTAAGGGTCTTTGTTTGACACCCCATCCTCAGCCTCAGCTAGACTATAAACCCCATGAGGACAGAAACCAGAGCTTTGTCATCAGCATGTTCACAGTGCAGACACTTAGTAGGCAATCAAGTATTGGTTGAATAAGAAAATAGAAGATGTCACTGTGTAGGTGTTGAGATTGAGAAAACTTAAGGCTAGAGAAAACCTGTTAGGTTATGAATGACACCTATGAGAGAAAAACAATCAGATGTTAGTCTTAAAAGCATAAAATCGCTAAAGAACAGAAAATGATTCATTGGTTATTTACTCAGCCTCTAATTGCTATTTGAGCACCTACTATATCTGGGTTCAGACTGAGAAAATTACCAGAGGATTTAACAGTCTAGGTAGAGAGACTAAAAATATAGGGAAAAGATAGTCAGTGGTACGGATAGTTTAGTAGTTCTCTAATATACAAGGTGTTTCCTCTGTTTTGGTTATTTATAGGCAGCCCCAAAGACCATGATCTAGAGCAAGCACGATGCACGCCATTGTCCAAATCTCCATGCAGCTCTGTTATTTTATACACGATAGCTCTTCTTGAAGGGATCAAGAAAAAAACAACTTTAATAAATGTCAAAAAAGGAGTTAATTTGTGGTTTGAATATATGATTCAAGGGAAAACCAAGAGCCTGTACAAATATTTCAATTTGTGAATTTGAGGATTCGCTAAATTTCAGGCCATATCATTGAATAATAGCACAGTCTGTCAAATATCATCAATGAAAAGGGAGAAGAAAGTCACAGAAATCCAGAAACACGGTGAATTCTTGACAGAAGCATTTAAACTTTATCCAATCGTCATAGCGAGCTACCTTGAACTTTGAGAAGAGTGAAATAGTGAAAATGCAAATATGTGTGAGATGGATTGCCGTGGAGAGACTAAGGAGGACAAGTAGATTGTCATTTGTCATGGCATCTTGGCATGAGGGACTAGGGAAATGGAAGGAGCAGAGTCCTAAGGGGTTTTAAAGGACTTGGTCACTGAGAATATAGGACAACTCAGAAAGCTGAACATAAGTATCCCTGAAGTGCTAACATCGTTCATTCACTCAACAGATATTAATTGAATGCTTACTATGTGCCAGGCTCTGTTGTAGACGAGTGAGCGAAACAGACACAAATCCCCACTGATGGTGCCCACATTCTGGTTGGGGCCACCAACTGTGAACAAAATAATGAGGTAAAATGTACATTACATTGTGGTGAGTGTTAAGGAGAAAAAACGAGAAAAAGAGCCTAGGAAGTCTGTTTCGGGCATGGGGGTGTGGTTGAAAGTTTAGACGCGGTGGCCAGGTGGCGGGGAAGCCCTCACCGAGTTAACGTTTGATAAAGAGCTCTAACGAAGTAAGGGAGCTAGCTGTGTGGATATCCGAAGTAAGGACTCTTCAGACAGAGCGAGCACATAGTCCCTGTGGCAGGCACGTGCTGTGGTGTGAGTGTGGTAGAGAAGAGTGAGCAAGAGAGGCGGCTGTTGGAAATGAGGGCAGACCACCAAGGGTTCCAGATCCCGGAGGGCTTGTGGACCTTGTGAAGTATTTAGACTGTTCCTCGGAGTGAGGTGAGGTGGGAAGCCATTGGAGACTTGAGCAGAGGACACATGAGCTGACTTGAACAGGAGCACTCTGACTCCTGGGTTGAGAATTGACTGAAAGTTGCTCAGAGTGGGAACAAGACGACCAGTCAGGAGGCTATTGCCGTAATCCAGGTGAGAGGATGATGGCTCAGACCACATGTTCACAGTGGAGGTTATGGCGTTATTGATATATTTCAAAGGTAGAACTGACATGTATTGGCTTTCTATTGTTCCTGTAACAGATTACCACAAACGTAGTGTAATTTATTATTATGCTACGGTCCCGTAGGTTGGAAGTCCATCATGGGTCTCCGTGGGCGAAAACCAAGGTGTTGGTAGAGCTGTGTTCCTTTCTGGAGACGCTAGGAGAGACTCTCTTTCCCGGCCTTTTCCAGCTTCTAGAGGTCACCCCCATCACTCCTTGGCTTATGGCCCCTTCCCTCCATCTTCAGAGCCAACAGCGTTAGTATTCTCTGACCACTCCTTCGTAAGCATATCTCCCTTTGACCATAGCTGGGAAAGGTTCTCTGATTTTAAGACTCTTAGGGTTAGATTGGACCATGAGGATAGTCCCCCATCCCAGGGTCCTTAATTTAGTCAAATCTTCTGCCATGCACAGTACATAGTTACAGATTCCAGGCATTACGATACGCACATCTTTGGAGGCCGTTTATTCTGCTAGGCAGAATCTGTTGGATCAGATGTGGGATTTGAGATAAAGAAAAATAAAAGATAACATCAAATTTTTTGGTCTGAGCAATCAAAAAGAAGGAATTAACTGAGATGGGAAGACCAGGTTTGAGGCTTTGGGGTGGATTTGGGGAGCTCAGTTTTGGACATGTAAAGTTTGAAATGCCTATTAAATATCCAAATGGGAGATGACGAGGAGGTGGTTGAATACTTGACTGAAGTTTAGGGGAGAGGCTTGGCAGGATGTGTGAATGGGAGTCCTCCCCATATGGATGTCAGTAAAGCTGTGAAACTAGATCAGATCATACAGGCCTGTTAGAGAGACCAGGGAAGAGGTCCAGAGACTATGTTAGGAAATCTCCAGATCTCTGCAAAGTGCTCCAATTGTACATTTGAGAATTTGCCAGGTGTGAAGAATGCATTTATATTAAACACAGGAAAATACACAAGAGGAGCATCGAACAGTGAAACAGAAAAGTTGCTCAGGACAAGTTTCACCGTCGTGTTTCACTTGATCGCTTGCAGACTTTATCCTTCTTTTATTGTGAACTATTTTTCTAGCATTACTGGTCCAGAGCCAAGCACATATAAATGACTCAGACACAGCTCATCTTACGGCAACTTCTGATTCTGTCTTGTTGAGCTCGTATCATATTATATTAGAGGTGTTTTTTTTCATAAATGCTCATTTAAGAGTTGTAATAGATTCACTTCAAAGGGCAGTCCTTGACAGCTTATGCAATCTACAATATCCATGTAGGATAGCTTTAAAAAGGAGCAAATGCCAATCTTTCAGACTTAAAATTCTTGTAATGGAATATAATTTATCCTGATAACAGGACAATTTTTATTAAATTTTATATTGAATGACATGTAACCCACCACATTATTTGTTTTCCCTTGTTTAGGTTGATACTATTAAATTTGCCAAAGGCCAAGACACGAATCTCTTGTAAATATTTAATTACATCTAGGAGAAAACACTGACATAGCTCATGCCCGTTGTAGGGTAAATGAGGAGAGCTGTGTATGTATTATGGGAGTCAGTGGCTCAAAACTCAGAGTTGAGTCTCAGCCCGTCCTCCCTCCAGATCTGGAACTCAAACTATATAGCAGCAAAAAGTCCCTCTGAGTAGTCAAAACAGGTGTCGCAAACTTCATAGCTTTGTCCCTCAGACTCACTGGATTCAATATAGAGCCCTTCGTGGACTCAACCTTTGCAAGAATTTCTGTCAAACAAGCCCAACTGGTTCCTACCGCGCCAGGTAGCAGAGCAGGTTAGAAGGCGGAGAAGGGCCTCACGGGGTAAGCATGCAGACTGCAGTGTGATGTGGGTACTGAATCCCTGGAGAAAAGCAGGGCTCCGGGGTGGCAGTCTGGCCTTTGACCCCTGGACACTTCAAGGAAATCTGAGGACATCATTCTGTTATAAGAGCTGATGTAACGGTGACCCTGAGGCAGGAAGAAAAAGTTAAATTGTGAGTACACTCTCTTTTATTAGGCGAAGTTTGGTTATCTGTTGTGGCAAGACAAATCACCCTGGAACTTAGGAGATTACACCAAGGTGACCATGAATTCCTTCTCTGGATTCTTTACATTGACTGGGCTCCTATAGGTGCTACTTCTGTTGGGTGTCACGTTAGCTGGACCTCTGGTCATCTGGTGGCTTGACTGGGCTGAAGCATCTTTCAGGGCTCAGCCACATGGTTGGTGGTCTGTACTTTCTCTCAATGGTAGCTGAGCTTTGGTCTCTTTCCAGTGTCCTCTTTATGTAGCTTGGGTGTCCCAGAAGGACAGCTAACCAGTTCCAAGAGGGAGTGTTTCAAGCATGAGAATGCCTTGACAGTGGTTCAGCATCGCTTCACTGCATGCTTTTGGTCCTGGTGAGTCACAGGGCCAGCTCAGACTCAAGGGAGAAAAAATAGACTCTCCCTCTCCAGGGGGTGGTGGCAAGGATCTGTGGCCATCTTTAATCCACTGTAACAGAGAAGTGGGTCTTGCATCTGTACACACTGTGTGTGTGAAGAAGAGCCCAGGTGAGCCTTAGATCTCTAGAAAGACAGCTATTCAGAAAACCTGACTGTTCCTGAGGGTTCAAAGTGGTCAATACTTCTTAAGTAAGATTTTACTTTACTTATAAGATTATTACACTTTTAGGGAGTGTTATAAAATTAAGAGAAACATCTCAAGAGCATATATTTGGTAAAAAATAATAGCTGTGCTTTTTTTTTAAGGTAAAATAGTTCAAAAAATAGTACCTAAGCCAATTGTTGGTTGTAATAACAGCAATTTAACGTACATGTAGGATGAGAACCCGTGGAAGGGATTCTCGCCAAAACAAAAGAAAAACTGAATATAAAATACATGTTAACTTATCTTTTGGGGAGTAGAATTTTCTGATTCTTGGATCCTTCTCAAAGTTGGCTTGTCCTGCGATCTCAAGCTGTTGTGTTTCTTGGAGCAGTTCTGTGGATCGAGTCTAACCTGTGCAGTGAAGAGTTGTGAAGTTAATCCCTGGTACACTTGTGTTATCACACCATTATAATTCCATTTTACTTTTGAAACAATGGCTTTCAGAATGAATGTTGAAGAATTCTCCCTGCATGGAGCTGGAAAGTCCTTTCCTCCCTCTGGTTATTAGCTTCTCCCTCTTTCAGCCCACTTGTGTGTGAGTTTTTAAAAGTTCTGTCCTGCTCTTGGTCCTACCCTCAGAAGATCCTGCCTCTGTGTCTATGCCTCGTTTATTAATTTAAGCCCTGAGAAGGCGCTCAAGTGTTTCTTGAGTGAGTGGGTGTTTCCTGGAGCCTGGCTTGACCAAAGGAGTATTTTTATTACTTTTGGTTAGGAGCTCTCCTTTTGAGCCCACTAATTCTAAAGCAATAGTTAATGATAAATAGGGTGTTGTAAAAAAAAAGAGTGAGTGATAAAATATCATGAGCTGTATTTTATGATTTGTTCTTTTTTACTTGACTTTCTCTGTCTTTTTAATTTCTACCTGGTTAATGAGAAAAGGGGCTTATTTCGAGCAATACTGATTGGATTTTTTAAAAATCGCTGTTGATTGGAAGAGGAACAACTCCTTACCTGACATGTAGGGAATTCGAAACTGGTGTAAATTTTGCTCTTTCTTAGATAATTTCTCGTCTTTGTTTAAATTCAATGCTGTCTTTTATTGCCTCTTGTATGTGACACGTTGGACTCAGGACCCAGAAATCTCAAGAAATTATGCTTGAAATTTCTGGTTCAGTTAAACAAAAGACCTTATTAATACAAGCTAGCCATAGTCTCAGATGGAAAAAATAATAAATTCACTTCCCTCATTTGACTTTGTAAACTGACATAAGCAACTGTGAAATGAAAAGTTTTAAAAAAATTTTTCTTCTTTAAAAAGTGCGAGGATTTCTCAATTTAAAAAAGAGACTTTTTTATAACCAATGTTAGGGGAGCACTCACCAGACCCTCACGATTTTCTCTTTTATAGGGTCCAGCATCTCTTTTGTAGTGAGATTAGTGACCACATGATTGAGCCTCACAATCACAATGTCCCCCTGTTGCTTTCTATTCAATGTCAATCAAGACGCAGGGGCTTGTGATAGAGGTCAGGCCGAGAGCACCAGGTCTAGGGTGGAATCATTTTCCAAACCAGCCAGGAAAAAATTGCAGCCGACCGAACTTTAAGCGCTAGCCTGAGTTATTCCAGGTCTTTTAAACAGCAGAAATGACAGACAGTAACCAGTTAGAAAAAGCAATGCTTTGGTTTTGAATGCCTATGCTCCTTCTTTTAAATGTCTTCTTGTATGTGTACCTGATTTTCGTTCTTTTTGTTTGTTTGCTTTTTAGCGTGGTTTTATTGACAGTCACTTAATACGCTAAAGAGTGCTGAGGTGAGCCAGCACCCTAGGTAACGCAGCAAAGAGTAGATGTGGTTTTGAGGAATTGAGCCTGCTGAAACCTTGGACTGAAGTCTCAGAGATTGGGCCATCTGAGTTTGTATAAATAGACTTTTCAACCCTGATTCCGGTGGGTTATCGGTAGGAGAAACTTGATTGTGGAATGTCAGCTGCTTAAGCTCGCTCCTGGACGAGATGGAAGGAGAACTGGAACGTCTGAACTCTTCCTCTGAAAAACGCTATTTCCCCGAATCCCTCGATTCCAGCGATGGGGATGAGGAGGGGAGTTTGGCTTGTGAGGATTTGGAACTAAACCCTTTCGATGGATTGCCGTATTCATCGCGTTATTATAAACTTCTGAAAGAAAGAGAAGATCTTCCTATATGGAAAGAAAAATACTCCTTTATGGAGAATTTGCTTCAAAATCAAATTGTGATCATTTCAGGGGATGCTAAATGTGGCAAGAGCTCTCAGGTGAGTAGTCACTACAAAAAACCATTTGCTTTATATGTTGTACTTTTTTATTACTTAAATAATTACAGTGTTACAGCAGTATTCTGTCTTAATAATGATTGTACTTTTTTATTACTTAAATAATTACAGTGTTCTGTTTTAATAGTAATATTATTTAAAACAAAAAAAAAAACAAAGCAAAAAAGGCACAATTCAGGCACAACAAGTTACTTATCTAATTTTATTTATTAAATCCAGCTGAATAACAGTTAATACTTCTGTCGCTATTGATTGTGTTGAGTGTACCACTGAATTTTTTCTAGGATAGTAGAAAAAGTCCATTCAAATTATCTCATTGCATGTATTATAAAGGATGTGATAGATGTTATTTGCCTGCCATAGATCTGGGGATTAATTGCCATATTTAAATGCTCAACAGTCTCATCATCAAGATGTGTGGACATGCTTGTTGGGGTGGTTAAGCTATAGAAAATAAAAAGCACAAGGAAATTCTCATCTTCCTGACTATAAGAAATAACCGAGGGGCCAAATATAATCCAGGCCCAGGGTCACACACTTTGGGATCTAATATGGAGGAAAGAATTAGGGTAGATAGTTAATGAATACTTATTGTCCAGTTTGTTGTTGTTATATTTGAACTTCAAGTTTTGATTTTAGTGAGATCTATATTTTACTCTTAAATTATAAAGCAAGCAATAAGCATTTTTATTATAAAATTCACTTCTAGATTCTTATGATGTAAGAATTAGAATAGACCACAAAGATGACCTGTTAGAAACCCTTCATTTTTCAGATAAGGAAACTGTGGCCCAGAGGGATTTCATAGTTTGTCTGATGAATGTCATGTAACTTTCCGAGTTGGAATTATAAGAACACTTTCCACTATACATTGCTGCTCCCAAGTTGTTTCTTACCTCTGGGGCTTATTTGTTCCGAACATAACTTGAAGAGAGGAGGGATGGGTGGTAAGCGTCTTTTTTTCTTTAATTTATAGCTGCCGATATCAAGGGTTTATTATGATTTGTTACTTGTCGTGAAGAGTTATTGTTACAATGAATGATTTGTCACAAGAAGCTAATGATGAAAACTGAATGAGTGTACTTTTCCTGGTTTCTGTGGACAAATGGCAAGTTAAATAATTTAAAGTTTTTATTTTACTGTAATTTCAGACTTACAGACAAGTTGCAAAAATAGTACAAAGGTTTTCCGTATATTGTTCACCCAGATTCCCCTAGTTAAAAAGGTTAACATTTTACCACATTTGTTTTGTCATTCTCTCTTTCTCGACACACACACACACACACACACGCGCATTTTTGTTCTGAATGTTTTAGGAGTAACTTGATGATAGGATGCCCTTTGCCTCCAAATACTTGAGCGAGTATTTACTGAAACCAGGGCATAGCCACAATATACTTATCAAAATCAGGACTGTAATATTGACATTTCAATTATTTAACTTATGGACATTCAGATTTCATCAATTTTCCCACTAATGGCCTTTATAATAAGAAATATATTTTTAGTCCAGAATCCAATCCAAAATTATAGTGCATCTAGTTGTCATCTCTCTTTAATCGCATCTAATCTGAAACAGCTCCTCAGTCTTTCCTTGTCTTTCATGACCTTGACATTTTTGAAGAGTACAAGTTAGGTATTTTGTGCAACATCCCTCAGTTTGAGTTTGTCTGACGTGTCCTTAGGATTAGAGTCCAGTTATGCATTTGTGGCAGGAAGACCACAGACGCTGTGGTGTCCTCCTCAGTGCATCATATCAGGAGGCAGAAGAGTTTTTTCCCATGACTGGTGATGTTAAGTTTGATAACTTGTCAAGGTGGTGACTTTCTTGTTCTTATTGTAAAATTACTGTTTTCCCCCTGTCATTTAATAGTTATGGGGAGATACTTTGAGACTGTGTCAAGTACACTTCTCGCATGCATTCACCTGCTGGATTTAACATCCTTTGGTGATTCTAACCTTTGGGACATTATTACCCTGGTGGTAACCAAATGGTGATTTTTCTAATTCTGGCATTCCTTCTACATTTAATCTTTGGAATTCTTCTGTAAACTTGAGCTTTCTCTTATTTATTCATTTATTTATGTCAATGTAGACTCATAAATTCTTATTTTATTCTGTGGCTTATAATTTATTACTGAGCCCATTTACTTTGTTGCTCAAATTGTCCCTGATGCAGCCAGTGGGAACTCCTTCAAGATGACTTCTGTGTCCTTTTGACATGTCCCCATAATCCTTTGAACACTTCTTTGCTTTCTAGCCCGGAAAAATGATACAGGCTCATCTAACATGTTACTTGTTCCAGCCTTAGAAACAGCCATTTTTCTCAAGGAGCCCCGATTCTTTTTAGTGGAGATTTATGTGTAGAAACCAAGATCTGGGCACTCAGTGCCCATTGCCATTGGCTTCTCGTTACTTGTAGCCCCTCTCTTTGGACAGATCAAGGAAGTAAATGTGTGTGGGTGTGTACACACAGATCTGTCTGTCTGTCTATCTCTGTAACTCTCCGTTTCTCTTTATGTCTCTAGCTCTTTCTATTTTTCTTTCTCTATTTCTCTGTTTCTTTCTATTTCTCTGTGTATATTTATTTCTCTCTATACACTTCTGTTTTATCTGTTTCTATCTTTCTGTGTCTTAAAAAACATGAGTTCATACTGACGCCTCTGATTCCAGTTCAGCACTGCCTTCTCCATTTCCACATTTGTAATTCCCTTCTCTAACTGTGAGAAACCTAGCTCTCATTATTCACAATATCTTTACTTGTTTAATCTTAGAATACTCCTAACGTAGTTTCAGAATTGCTAATCCACACTATTGTAAGCAAAAAACAAAAAACTTTAAAATTATACTCCTTGAGTTTTGTTTTAGAAGTTTTGGTCTTTAAGGGCAAGAATTATTATCCTATATTAGGGAACATGTTATATTAATACCTAGCAATGATTTCTTCTGTCATCTTTAACTTCTGGATCATTTAAATAAGTCATGTTTGTTTTCTGTTAAGTGAGAAGGCAGTGTGTATCTTCAGGGTGGGAGAAATCAAAATATTACCCAAGTGATAAGAAAATCAGCCTATTCTAAAACTAATTTAAATAGTGGGAGCATTGATTGTTTTCTTAACTCTGGAAACAATTTGGTTATTTTTTAAAGAGCTTCCAAGACTGTTTTCTTGTTCCTCAGCGTTTTAAAGCTTTCACAGAAAAGCTTGTCTTTAGACCCGGCCTTCCAAAGAGGACAACAGGGATCTTGCTGGATCCTAAAAATGTCATCTTTCTTTGGTAGAGATGGGATGAAGGCTATTGTGTGACTGTCCTAGGGAAAAGAGGGCAACTTTTCATATGTTTATAGAGCCTTTTCCTATTACCTTTTTTGGGGCAGGTTTATGAAAAAGCCTGAAAGGGAATGAAATATTTTTATAACTATCTATTTTACTTGCTTCTCTTTCTCTACCTTTTGTCCTGAAATTTTCTGTGAAATGGGTGGGTGAGTGAGGTGAATAAGCCTGACGTAACTGAGATTTAACCTAAATTAAGAAGCTGTATGGTAAAAAGCATCTTCGCCTTATCAGTTGAGTCAACTTGTCCACCATTTTCTGCTGGTAGATTCTACCCGTAGTCACTCAATGCCAAGATATGTATGAACTGTGATACCCAGGGATTGTGTGACATTTAATTCAGGAGGGCACCCACTCCTCAGTAACGTATTCTGACGTGTTGGTTCACGTTGGGTAGCCTTAGGAGCGTGCTCAGGCGTGGGTGCTCTGCAGGAATGTTGTTGTAGGGATTCATGCCTTTGGGTCAGTTGGTGGTCCTTAAGGTTCCCTCCAACTTTTGGTTTCCATGATTCTGGTACTGAAATGAAAGTGAGTGATTGGGACCTTGGCACTCGCTGCAGCCTTGGTGATCCAGAAGAGGATCCAGCGTCATGGGCAGACTAAGTGATATAATGAGGGCTGGGGGCCTTTGGGGCTAGGATGTGTTTAGTAGTAGCATTGTGTGTCGCAGATGACTTTTTGTCTCGCTTCATTTGTTCCTATATCCATTAGATGAGGTACAACAGTCTCTAGCAGTGGATGAAAGGACAAGAAGTCCTACATTAGGGTAACTCTCGTGGATGTCCTCCAGCCACAGTGACAGCGATGAGACCAGACATAGATGCTTGATGCTGCTGCTGCTCTCCCTGTCTGATCTGGATCAGGCTCACTCTGAGGACCCTGGGCCCCAGCTCTCCCAGAATCCAGCAGCCCACCCTCCATGCCTGTTGCCTGTAGTCAGGAGCGGAGCATCTTTGCTTTGCTTTCTCAATTTGTACCACTGTAGAACTCCAGTTACTGACTGTACTTGATAAAGCCTTGATGTAGATTAGATTTTTGTTACTCAGAGGACTCCTCTTACCTACTCATAGCAGCAGGTTGGCCAGAGTCCCCATGGTTTCCTTTCAGGTAGCAGATAAGAGCCGAGGACACACATTCTCGCTGTCCACTCTACACTGATTGCCTGTCTTGCCTGCGCTGAGGCAGGTCCAGGCGGGCACTGGAACAGACGCAGGGCAAGCCTCACTGTCAGGCTTTCACACATTGGGCACACCATACAGTCCAGAAAATGGCATTTAAAGGATGGATTGAGAGAATGTGAAAAAATCATTAGACAAGTTCAGAATAAAAATATTTGGAGTGGTTATTTCTAGTAGGGAGAGGTTCTAGACCAAATATATGAATTTGGGTGTTGTCTATTGCCAAAACTCCCGGGCAAATTTGTAATCACGTTTATTTTTTCATGTGTTAAAAGAACAGTTTCCTATTTTGTTCACCAAATCCAGGACTTTTGCTCAGTACTAAAGTGCTATTTAAGGCACAGCCAAAGTGACCTAGAATTCAGTATTTCTCTCTGAAAAAAGGTCAAGCCAAATGGTTGACAGAAAGATGCGGGGATTTCAGCTTTCCCAATTCTCATAGTGCCAACTTAGAATGTTTCTAAGTTCTGGGTGGGGGGAAGATCTTCCAAAGAGAAACTGTAGAGGTAGAAATGAAATCTCTAACAGGCACGTAATTCATTGGCGAGAGGGGTAAGGTACTGTTGGGACAAAGAGAAAGCCACTCCCAGGGGAGAATCAGAATCAGGGCATGGACTGGTACCGTATTTATTCTAAGCGCAGAGAATGCAGGAGTTGCCTCTGAAGCTGTAATCTTAGTGTCCCTAGAAATTATGAAATGTTCACATTTCCAGCATTGGCTGAATCATAATTTTTTTCAGGTAATACTTTGAGTTTGCTAAGGCGTCAAACTCCACAGGGGGCCATAGCTTGCTTAGAGTGATTCAGAAGGTATGCAAAAGCAAGGAAATTGTAAAAATAGGACAGATGATTTCATGTGTCTCTCTTTCTGTTCAGAGACACCTTTTCTGTTGGTATTTACATCACTTACTTACTGTATCACCCCTGTGGAACTGTTACTGAAAGGGGCGCTACTTCGTAGCCAGAGCCACACTCAAGCGGCTCTCTGCAGTTAGTTGCCAGTTGTGCACAATTCTTACCTTGGATGTGTCAGCAGACATCCCTGCATAAGCACAATATGCATCTGTTCAGTCTTTCACTGGTTATTTTACCTGACATTGAGTAGGGCTGTTGCCATTTCTGAGGTAATTTCTTTGCCTCATTGGTGAAATAATTTGCTCTGTTGTGGAGTAGGGCAAAAAAGGAAAATTAAGACTGTTGAATTGGTATATTCATTGCATTGCCAGGCCTCTATGAAGTTCATACCGTTATAAACATACTGTAATAGTCTAATCCTAGAGAATTTGCTTATGTGAGTAGACAGAAATAAATGAAATGAAGTCAAAAAACAAAATCAGAAGCTGGGGAACATGGCCTGTAATCATTAGAATCTGTGGAATTCCAAAGTTTGAAAGCAGCTGTGCTGGATCTTAATAACCAGGCTGAGCATATCTAAGTATTTTAATAAAACTGGATGGTGTAATTTCAGCAACAGTTCCAGCTATGTAAAACAGGGAGCATTGTCGTCATAGTACTGTCCCCTCACAGTGCCGTTAGGCTAGAATAAGTCACTTAAAATGCTGACTGCTGAGAATCTCAGTGGCTTCAATTACCACCTTTGTATAAAGATGCTTGGAGGCAAGTGTGGCATGGTGGGAACGACACTAGGCGAGGAATTGGAAGATTTGGGTCAGTCCTGGCTGTGCTGTTTACTGGCAGCCTGGTTTCTAAGCCAGTTCCTCCTGTGTAAAGTGAGGGTGTGGCCTCCGTGCCTTCCAGAGATTCCTTGCAGCTCTGAAATTCTGTGACTTCTAGCCCCACCTCCAGCTCTGGCCCCTCCCTTGGGCTCCTGGCCTGCTTTTCAGTTGCTCTCAGGATAGCTACACCTGGATGTCCCCCCATCAAGATGAGCTTAACACTGACCACCTTCCTAACCCTCCCAAAGGTCGTTTACCTCCCCTCCCAGCTCCTCACTCCCACCAGAAGAACTTTATGCCACTGTTTAGCTTCGTTCATTTCAGTTTATTTTACTTTCCATTTCCTGTTGTCGCTAATGATGCCATTATTCTAGTATTTTAAGTTAGAAATCTTGGAGTGTTTGTTTTCTTCTTATGCATAATTAGTCTGCTAGTGGGTGCTGCTCATTCTTCCTTTCCAGTGAACACCCCTTGGTTTCATTACTTCTCTCCCATGCTCAGTCCTGAGCCCATGCCTTTCTCTCCCTTCTTTTCAGGTATTATGATGTCCTTATTTATCCATCCAAATATTTATTATCCCTATTATGTGTCAGGTCCTCTGTTAAGTATTAGGGACAAATATGAACGACACATGTGCAGCGTAAGGATCTGTTCCAGTCTAGTGGGGAGACAAAGATTCAAACGAGCAGTTTAATACAGTTTTTCGCGTGAATGATGTTTGAGGCCTCGGCTAGGCCCCCTAGCTAGTGGACCCTGACATGAAGGCAATCAGTTTAAAAAGTGAGGATTTGGCAAGAATAAAATATTACTTGCTAGGGAATGAGGAAGATGGAAAATTCTTTGTGAATTCCCAGTTAGGTGATCTGGTGATTGTGAAGCAATTCAAGGTAGAGTATATAGGATCATAGAATTAAAAAATGTTTCTGGAAAGTATAAGAGATTAAGTTGTTTGTTCGACAACTGTTTATTGAGTACTGGGACTGCTTGGTGACCAGGGCAGAGCTCCTAGTCCAGTGGGGCGGGCAGACACCAAAAACAGCCCAGCCTCTGCGGGAACGTGATGCGCACCTGGTTGTCGGGAGGCACACGGGAATCCCCTGTCGCAGGGGTCGCAGCAAGGCTCATGGAGAATATGCACAAGCTCAGACTGGAAGGGCAGCTCTCATCTGTTCAGCCTGTTTTAGAGGGAAAGAGACTGAAGCTTAGAGAAGTTGTGACTCACAGGTAACAAACTGGCCACGAGCCGGGCTGACTGGGCTCCTGGCTCCACTTCCCTGGGTGCCCTCTTCTTTCCTGTGTCGTGCCTCCATTCCAGGTTTCCTGAGCTCAGTAGCTTAAATGTCCATCTTTTATAGAAAGAGGTGGGCATTGAGTACATAATTACTGATTAGTTTGCAGCCTGTTGACAAGGCTGACACCTGTCTTACAATGGAGGGAGTGCATCTGCACTTTTAATCAGTGGGAATTTGCAGTCTATGGCAGTTGTTCATTTTGGAGTTACTTATGATTTCTGGTAAGTTATGTTTACTTTTCAAATTATGAGGATTAAAATCTAAGAATTCCATGATGGGTCTAGTAAGTAGCAAATCTCAAGATAATTAAAAATGTTAAAACTTTTAAGTAGCATAGATCTATTAAAAAGCACTCTTAGAATGATTTATTTTAAAAATACATGTAAGACAGCATACTTTATTGACAGTGCCTTAAGATTGTAGTGTACAGATGAATTCAGTACTTTCTACTATAATAATTCTTGCACAATTGACCTTGATAAAACCAATTAATCCGTAATACATTTTCAATAAAAGAATTTTAAAAATAAATGTCTCAAGAGCAGCCTTGGAATTCTCTTTCCAAATATGGATGGATTGGTTGATTATCTCACTGGACTTATGTTTCATTGTATTTAGATGATAAATGCCAGTGTATTTTAGCTTTTATTACCAGGGAAATGCTAAGTAGGCTTATTTGATTATTTTGTTATGATCATTTAGATTTAAATGTAAATGCTTTAATTTTGAGTCACTACTTTTCGTCTAAATGCTATTTAATATTTACATTGCCTAAAACACAGCAGTTTATATCCCCAACGATATTTTTGATGGAGCTTTCTTGTGACCAGAAAGAAAATTATAATCTATAAATACATTAGTCTTTTTAGAAACACAACTGAGGTTGAAAATATTTTTTAAATTTTGCCTTTTGTTTTTATCTGCCTTTTTTTTTCAACTGGGAGTCAAACTTTCAGTCTCTGCTAACCCGTTAATGCTTTATTTACTAGTAAGAACTCTATGCAGAAACACAGATTGTTCAGTTTCACTAACTAAGATGTAATGCAGCCCACTGGTGAAAGAAAAAAATCATTTCTAAGTTGAACCCTTGGTTTTTTGTTTCATAGCAGCAGCTGATCCTGTCTCATTTTTCCCTGGTAAAGGTTCCTCAGTGGTGTGCTGAATATTGCCTTTCCATCCACTACCAGCACGGGGGCGTGGTATGCACACAGGTCCGCAAGCAGACTGCAGTTCAGCTCGCCCTACGCGTAGCAGACGAAATGGATGTTAACATTGGTCATGAAGTTGGCTATGTGATCCCTTTTGAGAACTGCTGTAGCAGCGAAACAATCCTGAGGTTGGTTTGGGGGTTTCACCTGCTCTGACTGACTCTTGGCTCGTGTTCTACAATCCTAGAAGAGTGTATTCTTGCACTCAGTGTTGTAAGCATCTGTGTGTGTAATAATGAGGTCTCTCTCTCACCAGCCTGACATGCACCATCTGTTTTTCCACAGTGGCACCATCAGGGACTCCTTGTCTAAACTTCTTCCATGACTCCCCATAATCCTCAGGAAAAAGCTACGACATGTTAGATTGGCTCCAAAGACCTTCAGGCTTGTGCTTCTCAAGCTCCACCTCATGAGGGGTCCATATGAATTGTCTGTATGCCAGCCACATTGACACACGTGGTTCTCAGTATGCCCATGCGCCCTCTGCTTGGAATGCCCATGCCTCTTCTGGGCTTGGCTAATTCCTCCTAGTCATGCAAGACTCCATGCAAGGGTCACCTTCTCCAGGAAGGCTTCCCTGACCCTCCTGTACTGTAAATTAGAAGACGCTCTGCTGGGCTTCTTTATAACTGGGTATCAGTCATCATCATAGCGATTCAGACCAATGTTTTTCAAACTGCTTTTCAGGGTTCCAAGTAGCCTTCTTGGTAGCTACCACAGGTTGTGGGAAAGAGACATCCTTCTTTTATCTCTTTTTTGTTTTAGCTTCATTGTGAGGTTTCCTTTGCACAAAGGGTCCCAAGAGCATAACACACAGAAGAAAAGAGAAAAGAAAAAGAAAGAAGGAAAATTGGAAAAAATTACTGCCAGTGCCTCTTAAGGAGTTTTACATCATAGCCCACGTAGAAAGTGAGAGCGTCTGTGTAGCGCACCTCAAGGAATGCACAAAGCTGCCGGCAGCCAAAGATGACCATCCCAAGGGCTTCAGCTGCCCCAGGCACTGCCTGACCGCTCCAGGGGCTGAGGAGACACGTATTTGAGCAGCACTGATCTGCACATCTACCACCCATTTGTCTGGCACACCAGCGTGCCCTGGCACACCATGGGGAAGCTGGGCTCTGGTGTGACAGGGATGGGGTGGTACAGTGTAGTGTAGTACAGGACAGTCTAATACAGCACGCTATAGCAGGGGTGCTCACCTCCCCAGTATCTGACATGCTTGACCTGTAGAGCGTGCTCAACAGATTTGATAATGGAAGGAAGGAGTGTTGCCTCATCCCTGCCAGCTGCTATAGACTCTGGTGCAGTGCTTTTTCCTATTGGGAAAACCTGTATAACTCATTTGGTTTGTACTAAGCTGCTTTCCTTCAAATGTTTATCTTCAAAAATAGAAGACATTGGTCTTCAGGCTAGTATCAAACCCTGGGGAATCTTTTGACCAATGGCACTACGATATGAACTTCTTAAAGATATCTTAGCTTTTGCTATTATTGCAGCCATGTCCCTGAGTCGTCACATTAGTATATGTTTATAAATTATTTATTATGCAAATGGTGCATGAGTGAATCAAATGAAATGTAAAAACCTCCTTGCTTCTTAGGAACTCACAAATTAGCTGAAGAGTTGGACGGGACACACATCCCTGAAAGGGTGAAGGATCCCTAAGCTTGGCAGATTCGTTCTTTTTTTTTAAGATTGGCCCTGAGCTAACATCTAGTGCCAGTCTTTTTTTTCTTCTTCTCCCCAAAGCCCCCCAGTACATAGTTGTATATTCTAGCTGTAGGTCCTTCTAGTTGTGCTATGTGGGATGCTGCCTCAGCGTGGCCTGATGAGCGGTGCTAGGTCCACACCCAGGATCTGAACCAGCAAAACTCTGGGCCGCCAAACCGGAGCGCACGAACTTAACCACTCGGCCATGGGGCCAGCCCGGCGGATTCATTCTTTATCCTTTACATTTTGAAGTGGCCTCTCAAATGGTCATGGCTTTAATTAAAGGACAGCTCTGACTAGGTTCTAAAGTTAGTACATGTATTTTTATATCTTTAATGCCATCTAGACTTTGGAAACCTTTTGGAAAGGACTGGATGTAGTCACTTTTAAGGTGAAATATTAGAATGTTTTTATCTTAATTAATATAGATCAAGTGTATATATTTATATATATAATTTTTTTTGAGAAAGCCACAGAGATCAATAATTGTGGAGCTTACTTAATACTGTTGTCAGAGTGGGTCAGAGACCCATCTCGCCTGGCACACATCTCTCATGTGCTGGGACTTGGCTTTCAAGTGATTGCTTTGTGGTGAAAACCCCGCAAGCATCCAATCCTGACAGCCAAAGCAAGAACTGCAGTTTATGCTGAAATTATTTAGTTCTTATCCGTGTGGCATTCCTTTCTTACTATGGAAAATAGCTTTTGGATGTGGTGGGGCTCAACTGCAAGGACACCTTTGACTCGGAGGGGCGTTCACAGCCGGCTTTGGCCAGGGCGGGTTCTGTTTCCTTCTGCCTGGGCTGGGCTGCCTGGCCCTCTCAGGTCTTTGTACCTTCACTTTACAGTTCCCTTGTTGCTAGGACACTGTACTTCTCTTCCACCCTGACATCCTCCAACCAGTGCAGTCAGCAGATACTCTGATTTGTTGCTAACAGGGTTTGAGTAACGGCAAAGAGGCCAAAACGACTGTAAAACACCCTATGACAAAGAAAATAATTCCTTATTTTCTTCCTGATGTTCTGTGCTCTGAAGAAAAGACAACATGGCTGTAAAATGAGTGTCTCCACCACTTACTCGCTTGTAGCCTTGCACCAGTCACCTAACCTCTCTGTGCTTATGCTTCCTCGTCTGTAAAACGGAGTGATTAACATACCTGCTCACGGCTTGTCGTGAGGTCTGACTGAGCTGATGTGTGACTGCCGCGTGTAAGCACTCAGTACATGTTAGCCGTGTTTGTAATTATAAAGGCAAATTAGAACCAAATTCCTCTTCCTGGAGATGTATGCCGGCCGTGATATTTAATAAACTCAGACTGAGTAGCTTTTAAATGAGAGGATTTGAGGTTGACTATTGATTATGGGAGGCAGTGTTCTGTATTTGGTATTGACTTTTTCGTTTTCTTTGGAACCCCTTCAAACCTAATCCATTAGGCATGTGATGAGCACTTCTTTTGCCTACTACCATTTTTTTGGGTGCTACATATAACAACTTAGTTCTTCTTTAAGCTTTTTTCTGGCCTTTTTAAAACAGTGGATACCTGGATATTATAAACTAAAATAGTCTCCTGAACTAGCTATCAAGATATCTTGTAGAAGTGACACATAGATTTCAAATACTGACCCTCTAGAACACCGATTTTAAAAGAATTACTCAGATTCTATGTATATAATTTTAAGCTCAGATTCAATATATATAATTTTAAAGAATATTAATAAAACTTTTCTATATTTTATGATATTCTTAGCTTTCAGAAATTTAGTTTTAAGAATTTAAAATATAAACTGCATTTCCTGAAACCTTGGCCATGTATTTTTACATAGTTATCAGTAATAGCACTTTTTTAAAGCACTGTACACACAATCTTATTAACATAAAGGTAAGAAATAAATTTCTCTGTTATGTAAAAAATTGAAGGTTTGTGTAGTAAATTTTAGCATGGAACCTTAGTATTCCCTTAGTATTACATAAGCATCTGGAAGGCCAGGCCTTCTTGCTGAGTCTAGTAGAGTTATAAGGAAGTCACCATCTTCCTTTTTAATTAAGCCCAGGTATATTTACATAACACACATGCCTCCTCTGCTTTGTGGGGAGCATTTCTTCCTATAAGATCAGTGCTTCGATGAGTTTTGCTGAGAAGAGAACAGAGATTTAATTTCTGACATTAAGGAAATATAACTTGTTTTTAGACAAGAGGCAGTAGTAACTTACATCACTATATCATACTAATTAACCTCAGCAAAAGGCGACCAAAAAGCTAGACTTCAGATGCATCTCTGTTTGTTTGTGTCTTGGCCCAAAGTGAAATATGGTAGTATTCTGTATATTTTCTGTTTTAAGTTTAAGGAAAGGAATAATCAGCAGTTCATCATTGTTCATTTGGTAAGACACAGGGTGAGAACAAGGATGAAAAGAAAGGCAGAGAGCAAACGTTCTGTTCTCAGGAAGCTGCAGAGGGGGAGAACATGGACTTTATCACCAAAACCATGGAAGCCAAGGAAGCAATCTTTCTAATTTGACCTGAGATGTAATAGATACGCAGGTGTGAATCTGGACTCTCTCCCTGGCTTCATGACCCTGGGCAGGGTACTTAACCTTTCAGAACCTCAGTTTTCTCATTTATGAATATGAGATGGTAATGTCTGCCTTGAAGATTTATTCTGAAATGAGAAATGTGTGCACCAACACAATGCCTGGCGCACACTAGGAACTTAGTATATGTTTGGTCCATTTTTTTCTTTCTTGAAAGGGGTTGAGGACTGTATCAGGGTCCCCAAGACCAGCCCGAGTTGGGTGATTTGCTAGGAGAACTCATAGGATTCAGCATTCACAGCTCAGATTTACTGCCATGAAAGAGTACAGAACAAAATCAGAGGGAGAGGTGCATGGGCTGAAGTCCAGAGGAGACCACATGCAAGCATCCAGTATATATATAGTTATATACAGCGTCCAGCACCCTATCCCGGTGCAGTTACATAGGACATGCTTAGTTCCGCCAGCAGTAAGTTGTGACAACATGTGTGAAATCTTGTCCACCAGGGAAACTCATTAGAGACTCCCTACCCAGGATATTTTTGGGGGGCTGGTCATCTAGGCACCCTCTGCCTTCTGTGTTCCAAAATCCCAGACTTCCAGAAGGAAAGCAGTTTAAACCGTGTTGTTTGTGCAGACAGTAAACACTGGGAGCAGCCTTTATCAGTTCTGGGGATGGTGAGACCCCTCCCAAATCCTAGAGGTTCCCAAATGCCAGCCAAGGGCCAGTCTTGCAGCAGGCCTGCCTAAGAAGAGCAGCTTCAGACCTGCCGTGTACAAGGACAAATGAAATAAACACCTTAAATGGGTAGCAAACTTATAGGCTTGGCTTCCTCAAGGAATAATATAGGTAAATATGTAAATAGTGTCAGAAGGATGTTTGCATGGTGCTGGATGACTAATAGGTATACATTTTTATTATTCTTTTTAAAAATAAAATCCCAAGAACTACTGGAAAATTCCATTAAAATCACTCATGACCCCTTCCTCCTCCAGGAATGTTGGCCAATTTGCATTCTGCCCTCAAATAGGTGGTCACTTTCTAGATGCTTTTGTTTGCTTATTATTTGGGCAGCATCTCAAACTTGTTGACGCTAACCTCTTGCTGATATTGTGTCCTACAATATGCCACCAACAGAGAGCTATTGGTGGACTAGCTGGGCCGTGAGTCTGAGCCAGCATTCTTGTATCCTTTTTTTTGAAAAGTGCATACTTTGACTCAAAATTCCTCTGTTGATGAAAGAGAACTTTTCCCTGACAAGGGTATTTTGCCATATTACTTCTTTGTTTAAAAAACTCAGAGCAAATATTAGATGTAGCTCTTGTTAATATCTGTAATAAACATTTAGGGTGGAGGTCTGTAACCTCCGGTTCAGCAATGGTCTTTAGGGGGTCTGAACATATGCAAACTGTGTTTAAAATTTGTTTATGTGTATTTTCTTCTTTTGAAGGTCTCTCTAGATTTTATCAACTTAAAGGAATCTTGGCCCCAGTAAAGATTTAGAATTCTTGATTTAGAGAAAAGAATGTAGGAAAGGCATTTTTGTTAGGACATTTTTTGGTATTATTTTTCATAAGAGCATTCTAACTTTAATGTTTTTTCTTTGTAGGTATTGTACTGATGATATGTTGCAGAGAGAAATGATGTCCAATCCGTTTTTGGGTAGCTATGGGGTCATCATCTTAGATGATATACATGAAAGAAGCATTGCAACTGATGTGTTACTTGGACTTCTTAAAGATGTTTTACTAGCAAGACCAGAACTGAAGCTCATTGTTAACTCCTCACCTCACCTGATCAGCAAACTCAGTTCTTATTATGGAAATGTGCCTCTCATAGAAGTGAAAAATAAGCACCCTGTGGAGGTTGTGTACCTTAGTGGGGCTCAAAAGGAGTCTTTTGAGTCTATCTTACGCCTTATCTTTGAAATTCACCACTCTGGTGAGAAGGGTGACATTGTAGTCTTTCTGGCCTGTGAACAAGTAAGTAAGTAATATTCTAACCTAACAGAGTAATAAGGTTACTTATTGGGAACCTTTTAACCTTGTTGAGAAGCTTTTAATAACTAACATACAGGTTTCAGTTTGCTAATTAACTGTTTAAATATTTGGTTCCAACACACCTCATTTTTTTATACTTTAGAAGAAACCTAAATAGGGTAAATAAAACCTGGGATGAAAGGAGAACGAGGAAGTGTTTCTAAAGTCACATGCTGTTCTGCAAACAAAGAATGGGTGCAGCATCTCGAGGGGTTATGGAAATGATCTCCAGAGCTAACGTCCATCCACCAGACCCGTCCATCCACCAGACCCGGGTCGAATCTGGGGCTGCCGCAGTGCAGAGGTGGAGCTGCTCGTGCTTGCTG
Source organism: Equus quagga (assembly GCF_021613505.1). Taxonomy (NCBI): domain Eukaryota; kingdom Metazoa; phylum Chordata; class Mammalia; order Perissodactyla; family Equidae; genus Equus; species Equus quagga. Next base: position 177,684,493 of record NC_060268.1, on the reverse strand, counting down.
TGGGTTGTCTCAGTGGAGAAGATGCACACTGACTCATGTCGCACTGTCAGCTCCCTCCTTATGACCAGGAGCATTTGCTGGGGATAAAGAATATAACCTAAGTACTTGGCACATAGTTGAGAAAGAAAAAAGTTCTCACACGTCTTCCTAAAAGAGTCAGTGGAGTATTGGGCATGAAAATAGAATTTATCGCCCACCCAGAAGGCTGTCCCCCTGTACGGAGGCTCCTGTGGTTGGAATTGTACCTCTGAGCACCTGTTACTGCTTTGATTGGGTCACGGTGCCGTTTGGGGTTGTGTTTTTTTTGTTACAGCTACGCTGGCCTTCTTTCTCTAATCCTCTGTCGGCTGAATCTAAAAGCCTCCAGAATCTCAAGAATTAGACCTTTCTTCTTAGAGGCTAATTTCCTGGCCTTTTTTCCCTACCCATCATCTCACTCAGTAAAAGCACTAGTGTTTAGAGTGTGACCCAAATATGTGGTGATTCCAGTGGTTAAACAGAAACCAAAAGGAAATTGTTTGGTATTGGCTGAACCGCCAGCTGAACAGACGAGCGTCTCAGCTCTCCCAGAACCTTTTCCCAAGTCTTCATGCGCTCAGAAGTACCATCCAAAGCATTCTGCTTCAGAGTCAAAGGCTAGAGGATGACTGAGCCTTAGCTTTGCAAACTTTAGAGAATTTTTGCACAACTTAGATTTTATGTTTCCATAAAAAAAGTAATTCAGACTGTTACAGTGATTGATTCTATTACCATTCCCTAATCCTGCATGATTCAAGATACTCAAGAAAGTCCTGAGGGAAATAATAAAACGATTAAGGAGACAGGAGAAGGATTTGTGAAAACAGTAAGAGGTTCTCAGTGTTACTGAGTGAAGCCTTAGGACAGAAAGGATAGCAAAATTAGAGTCTAAGACATTTGGAAGTTAGAATCGCTGGGTGAAAAAGAAGACAGACATTTCTAGGGGGAAAGCATATAATTAAGACTGATAGGATAAGTCATCTTTCAAGTCAGAGTAAGGAAAAATTCCAAAGTGGATTTTTGAAAAACAAAGCCCATACAGAATTGAGGGTAGTGGATGGTCTTAGAGTGTTTGATTCTTGTAAGTTTAATATAAACTATAATTAATGGCACAGTGACTTTTGAATTGTCAGACTTTAGAGGACGCATTTTTACCTAGGCTGGTAGTAGAAATTGTAAAAATTCCCAGGGCTTAGAAAGGTATTTAATCCTCCTCAAAGTCGGACAGAAAGACATCAGTCTTGCAAGACATCTGACAGAAACCATCAGTCTTGCAAAGTTTTAAAATCTTGAAAATGATAATGCAGTGAAAGCTACAGGTGGACTTTGCAGTTCTGAGCCTCTTAGAATGAGGAACGCGTCCTTTTGGCAGGTGCTGCTGCTATGACCCGGGTCCAGCCCTGGAATCCCTGAGGGAAATGAGGCTCCTCATTGTCCAGAGGCTCATAGCCAGCTGCCCGGTGGCTCGGACAGCAGCTCCACTGGCTTCAGGATCCCTTCTCTGGGAACCAGTTTCTATCGCCTCACAATTCAGCCCCCATTTCCACAGGTTTCTGGTGTTCATTTCCCCATCTACTGCCACCTTCTCTTTTTTTCTTTTTTCCTGCTTGTGTCAGGATTACCATTAAGATATTCTTCTTTTCTGGGCTCGGAATTTGTCTCTTGGAGAAATTTGTCTTGCTCTGAAATCCACATTAACAGCCATTGATCATTTTTCCCTGTGTTATTTGAAGCTTTCTTGATTTCTATATAGAACTATAAAATCTGCCACAGCAATTAAATATCATATGAAAACAAACCGAAGCAAACAGAAATGTACTAATTGTCATTTTATAGTTTAAGAAATAGATTTTAAATTGCAGGAACATTGTCCAGCATTTTGGTTTGCTGAGTGTTAGGAGCCTCAGGTTTTCTCTGACCTCCCCTGCTGTGAATCAGCTGCATGGGTCACCTGCTATCCTGTGTCCTGAAATTTAACTGAGACTTTGAGACTTGAGTGTTTACAGTGTGTTGTTCCTTTTCATTTAGCTGTCTTTTAACCTGAAAAAAAAGTGAAATAAATTACATAGGAAACATAAGTTAAGATTTAGGGTGATATCTAGGCAGATTATTGTGCAACTTTAAGCTATCACAAAGAAGTTGTCATTAGGTTGAAGGGTTTCCTGGGAACTGTTCTTTCTAGTTGTGAGCCTTTCATTCTGGGGGCTGGGGCCCTTCCTTCAGTGCGCGTTGCTGTGTTTTCCATAGCTTTGCAAGCAATTATAGGACAGTCCCACGTATGTAAGTGCACTGTGCATTGAATCAGAAGGAAAGGAATAAACAAAAAGTTTGAAGCACCAGATGCAGATTTGAAGCATTTTTTTCCCCAAATTCTGGAGATTATGGCCCCAAAGCCCCATATCCACTGAGCAGCTAGAAGAGTCTAAACTATATACAATATCTCTTTCTATTTTGCTCTGCTTTTTTCCTTCTGAAGATTTCTTTTATTCTTTCTATTTCCCATTTGGAACAAAATTCAACATTAGAATCCACCTACAACTAAAAAGTTTTAGCAATTAAAAGCAAATAAAAAATGAATGGCCCAAATTACTTTTAAAACAGTATTCTAAGAGAATAACTCTTTGATTGCAATTTAAAGGCTTTCTTTGGTTGGAAGTTGCTCCTGAGTTGCTGGGCTGGAGCGTCCCTTTCCAACTTCACGTTACCTCTGAGGGGAAGCCACACCTGTGGAGGCTCATCCGGGAGAGCGGGCTGTGTCCGTGGGAGGCTGAGCAGCAGCCAGATGCAGGGAAACACAGCACAAGTACTTCTCTCTTCCGTAGTTTCTAAGCTATCCTCACATAAAATGGTGAAGTGATCAGAATTACGAAAGTGGGGAAATAGTTTTGTTCGGATTATTCCAATTGGCAAGTTTTCATTCTTTACGATCAACAGTGATGCTCTTTGCTTGGTAAAGAAACCTGCCCCAAGTAAACCAGCTGTTTGCAGAAAAGGGAGGTGTGAGCCGAAGAAGGTTCCAGGATAACTGCCTGTGTGGGCCCCATCAGGTGGCCTCTGCCCTGCTTCCTGACACCTCCCAGCAGCTGGGCAATAACTTTCAGACAGCCCACTCTGGGTCCTGCAGACCTGTGTGCCTTGCTATTTTTCTAGGCAGATCTGTCCTCCTGCAAAATCCTTGAGTTACTTCGGTGCCATTCTACAAATGGTGTGGAAAAGGAGGAGAAGTGAGCTGCAGTATGGGAAATGGAATCAGTCTTAAAACTGTAACAGTCATGGGAAATCATCTTTCCTACTTAGATTTTTAGTGAAATCTCATGTATCTAATGAAGTGAAATGGGGCTTCTTCCTTTTGGTAGTTTTTCAGTTGGGCCCTTAAGAAGGCAGAAATTTTTGAACAAATTAAAAAGGTGTAAGAATTATATTGTGACATATTTTTTATAAGAGGTCCTAAAAAACTAGTTGTGATTTGAGAAATAACAAAATACTACCTAAAATGCCTCGCCTTTTGAGCATTTTACACCAATATACTTACTTGTGTGTAATTTTAGGGCAAATAATTTACTTTAAAAATGTATATATTTGACAGTGAAACGTTTTTATAGGATATTTCTAAATGCCTGAATCATGCAAAGATGTAAATAGCAGTGAATATTTCCTGCCTATTTCATTGCATTTCTGCTATTTTAAAGTGCTAATGTGTCAAAATAGTTTTCAGAGTGACCCAGTTAGAAACTCTGATTATGGAATGTATTTGTATATAGTCATGTGCCACATAATGACATTTCGGTCATATACGATAGTGATCCCATAAGATTAGTACCATATAGCCTAGGCATGTGGTGGGCTATCTCATCTAGGTTTGTGTAAGTACATTCTAAGATGTTCACACAATGATGAAATCGCCTAACAATGCATTTCTCAGAATGTATCCCCATTATTAAGCAACGCATGACTGTATTTGCTTTTATTGGAAATCTAGAGATTGTTTTTTAATTCTTAGCTCTGCCACCATTAAAATATGGTGATGCCTCATCATTGATGTGAGAATAACTTCTGTTTATCTGTCATTGTTAGTGGATATGAGAAATTGCATCAAGCTAGAAAAATAGGATAAATGCAAAGATGGTACATTACACAAGGAAAACCATTTTGTACTAAAAGCAGTGAAATACTTCCCCAAAGAAATGTTCTCTTCCTGTTATATCTTCTTTTCATATTTAATGACGCACATAGATAACAACACAGGTATTTCTTTCCCTGTATACATTATGCAGCTTTTGCCTGTAGTTTTATTTAATTCAGACATTTTTTTTAAAGTAGTGAAGTTGTTTGTACTGCACTTTATTCTCATGGATGATGTTATCTTTTTTACTTTAGGATATTGAAAAAGCCTATGAAATCGTCTGTCAAGAGGGATCTAACTTACACCCAGATCTTGGAGAACTGGTGGTGGTTCCTTTGTCTCCAAAGGAGAAATGTGCGTTGTTTAAGCCCCCTGAGGAAACAGAAAAAAGAGGCCAAGTTTATCAGAGGAGAGTGGTGTTAACTGCTAGCTTTGGGGAATCTTTGATCTGGAGCAACACAGTCAAATTTGTTATTGATGTGGGTGTGGAGAGAAGAAAGGTAATTATTATCAAGCAGGTTAAATAGACTGATGATAATTGTCGGGAATCGGTGTCTTGGGCTCCTACTATTTTCTTGACCAGAAAGTGAGGATGAGTTATCTGATCTGGGTTCTCTGTGTTCAGTCACGTGTGCAAAGAAGAAGTCGTGCAGCCAGGAACACGTCTTGATCACGTTACTGCCTCTCATTCGCATCTTGGTAGTCTGGAAACAAATTAAACTGATTGAGATGCCAGAGGGAAAAGTTTTGAGGAAAAACACAATTACTAAAGCATAAAGGTGGTGGTTTTCCTTGTCAGTGTTTTTTCTTTAGCTAAGGTACTAGTAAAGCAAATTATTTGACTCCTAAATCTTCTCTTCTTTATGTCTCTTGGGTATTTTTGGTACCCACATTATCAAAGTAATTAGCATCTTCCCCCGAATAGTTTACTAGAAATTAGATTCAAGTGCATGGACTTTAATTTTAGAAAATTTTGGCTTTATAGTTGACGTGATAAAATTCCATCCTAAATTTAAATTATATATATTACTTTTTATCAGTATCTTTAAATTAAAAATTAGGGAAAATGGAAATAGAATATCTCAAACTCTCAAAGATACGGGGACTACAGAAATCATAGCATTTGAACTGAGAAAAACCTCCTCAAGGACTGATCTGTTCAGTGTTATTAGATGTTGTGTAGCCCTTGTCCCTCTAGGAAACCATGAGTCTCCTAAGGAGGTATCCTTGTCTTACTGTGACAGAGCAATTCTAACCGTTTTGAAGGCCCTTGGACCAGTTTGGGTTGAACTTATTGAATTAGTCCACCATTCCGAGAACCCGGGGCTTTTACTTACCCCCTTAAACTACCCATAAGAAAAATCACTGTTAGTGCTGTATGCAGTTTTTGTATTAGCTGATGTGACTGGAAGAGCTCAGTATGTTATAAAGGTGCGACCACTGAGATCACAGTCCATTTGAATAAAACCTTGAAGAAACAGCACTGTCAGATGATAATCCTTTCTCCATGGGGCATATGAGTATCTGTCATCATTCACCACTTTAGTGCTTTGAGAAGTGACAACACTAGTATTTCAGCAGATGATACAGAGGTCCCATGTTTATTGAAGCTATAATGAAAGCAGACAACCTTTAAATCCATTTATCAAAGCACTTGCAGTTTCCATCTCAAGGCAAGTGCAACAATGATTAATATTGTACAAAGAAAATGAGTCCGAGGCAGAGCCTTTCTTGGAGCCAGGTGCCGCAAACAGCACCCTCACTTGAGGTCTGGCGAGCCTGCTAAATCTTGAGTGATCTGCTGCTAAAGATGCTCTTTCCCTTTAAAGGTGTACAACCCTAGAATCCGAGCCAACTCGCTTGTCATGCAGCCCATCAGCCAAAGCCAAGCAGAGACACGCAAGCAGATTCTTGCTTCATCGTCTTCAGGTAGCACTACGGACACAATAACAAATTGATTTAAATTCCTATGTGAAGGCAACAGAGATATTAAAGCCATTTTCTTTGGTGTCTTCTAGGAAAACTTTTCTGTCTGTACTCTGAAGAATTTGCCTCCAAGGACATGCGGCCCTTTAAGCCAGCAGAAATGCAGGAAGCCAACCTAACCAGCCTGGTGCTTTTTATGAAGAGAGTCGACATCGCAGGCTTAGGCCACTGCGACTTCATGAACAGACCAGGTAGCTCTGTGCTCGCGTTGTAGTGGGTGCATGGGCTGGGGCTTAGCTCCCTCCCTCTTGCCCATCCCCAGTCCAGAGAGCAAGTGGCACTTGGCAGTGCCAGCAAGCCTAGGGACTTAGTATGTACTGAAGCGTTTTCCCCATTAGACGTAAACGTTCTCTAAAGTAACTTTTAAAAAAAAAACAAGCTTTAGGAAATATCTGTCTGACATTGGAAAATTGTCTTCCCGGAAATCAGGAGGGATGGTGGAACATGGAAGCATATGGCTGAGGGCAGCAGAGGGCAAAGGTGGAATTCTTGGCAGCACTGAGCTTCTCGGTGGGGACCTTTGTAACCAGACGGTCCTTCTTCATGAATCCCACTATCACCTGGGGAATCCATTAGGTGTCCACTCCTTTGTAACTTAGGTCAGACTTTTATGTGAAGGGCTGACGTTTTTAGGTTTAGGACCGAGCCGTTGTAATTACAGTCTGAACATCTTTCCCCTAGGGGAATACGTCCTCTAATGAGTCCGCCCAGAAAAGCCCCCTGTCATATGGGAGGTGCTGGCTTTCTCCCCTCGAGAATCATCACTCGGGGGGACCTTTGCTGCTCCAGCAACCAGCTGCTCAATTGAAAACCATCACAATGCTCAATAAAAGGCTAAGGAAATGCAAGGACAGCAGCTTCTACCTTGTGATGGGGCTGCCAAAGCCACAGGGCAAAGGGACCCCACCTGCTCAGGAAAGGAGCCAAAACATTTTCTTCCTAGCCTCCTGGTTTCTTCTGCATCCCCAGTTAGCTTACCCTCTCTGGTGGATAGACAGTTCTTCAACCCTGACTGTAGTGTCAGAGAAGTGATGTTGGCTGTTTAGTTTAAAACATCAGCAACCAGCTGGTGAAGAAAGCTTGAAAGCAGCAGATGCTCTGCTGCTTCTTGTCCATTTAAATGCCTGCCTGTCCTCTCAGCAATAACAGGGCCAGGAATAATGTTTATATGGTCTTACTGACATAGTAAATCATTTAATAGTGCAACAACCCTCTGAGGCCAGGGCTATTATTTGCTCCGTTTTACAGATGAGGAAACTGAGTCAGAGAGAAATGAGATAACATACACAAATTGAGAAGGTGAACAGTGTTTGCAGAGTCATCTGAACCACTCTGCTGTGGTGTCTCCTTAAAACAGACCAGAGCCCCATTGGCTTCTTTCCTGGTGGTCAGTGCCCTCGTTTCCTCAGAAAAGTCCTGTGGTGGTTCTCACTCCCTGGGGCCGCGCACCCCGTGCCCCCAGAGCCAGCACAGAGCAAGTCAGATGCTCCTCGCTGGGCACGGTCTCCAGGGGCTGGGGGCACACATCTGCACAGGAAGGAATGCGGTTCATTCGATTCCACCTACCTGCCCGCTGCTGCTCGGGGACCCAGGCCCAGAGGCACAGCTTTCAGCAGCAGCGCCCAAATCCGGGCCCTGTTTGCCTCTGAACTGCTGCTGTGTTCTCTGACCTGCAGCTGACCTTCAGAGAGGCTACGTGGGTGTTTGAGTCCCCATAGAAAGGTTCCTGATTTAACATACCGGTTGCCCTTCAGATGATGTTTTAGTTTTCACCTGTGCTTTAATAAAAAGAACTTCCTTAATTTTTTCCACACTTTAGGCCAGTGGTTGAAATTTTCAGTATGTTTATCAAGGGAGGTGAATGACAGTCTATTGATCTGGGTGTTATGTATCAAATGTGCACGAGAGAGAGCGGTCAGCCCAAGACCTCGGAAGCAGAGAGCATACTTAGATGGAAACTGTGTAATGTGTACTTTTTTGCCTTGCTTTCTCTCAACTCCTGTGTTTTTCAATCATTTTGTGCAGTGGTGCCAATAGGATTTACAAGCACTTGAGAAATATAGGTTGTTTTAGAGTTACTCTTCCTTAAATATTTCTTAAAATGACCAGTAGAATTTGAATAAGTTAAGTAAGAGGAGTGTCTCCTAAGGATGCTGAGCTTTGAAATAAAAAGGTGGAAAGGAAAATAGGCTGTGGAGACAGTCCAAGAACTCCTCTGTGGACGGGCCTAAGGGACAGCATCACCTGCCACTCCAGGGTGCCTCAGAGCATCACTTGAAGTTTCTTCATGTGAGGTCGTAACAGGTGCATGGTGCTCTTCAACAACGCTGAGTCCTTCCTGGAACCTCTTAGGGAGTTTTACAGTGAAACTCTCCCAGTAAACACTTTGAAAAATCAATTACTTTCGGGAACCCTTTGGGATCTTAAATTTTCAACAAAGGCTCTATGTGAAGGAGCAGTGGATCTCCAAGCGGGAAAGGGACCAGATGCGCTCCTTCTCTCTTCTAAAGCAGACCTCCTTCCTCTGTGGCCATCTCCAATTGGAGCTATCTGTTCTCGAGCAAAAAGGGTTGCAGACTGCTGTTCTGCAAAAATGGACAGCGCCCAGACTCATTTGCTGCCTACTGTGCTGAATCCGCAGGAAAATACTTGGTGCCCCTGAAAGCCACAGTGAACTCGAGGGGTCTGGAGCCCTGGGGGGAGGCTGTTCTTGGGCAGGAGACTCTGGCTTCCCTGAGGCCTTATTAGGGAGAGATCTCAGAGCACATGTGAATTGGGAAGTTATTCTCCAGAATAAGAAGAGGAGGAGGCTGGGGAGGCACAGAGGCAGAGCTCAGAGGCCCACGGGAACAAGAAGCCTGAATGGAACTTAGGTAAAGACGACTTTGGCACATCACCTGGTTACCAGCCAAGCAACCCAGTCCTAACGCCTGACTCTGAGCATGTGAGCCAGCTTTGCGTGGCTCATAGTTTCCCCACCTGAGGAAAGGCTTATAAGGCCTGGTCCCTTCCTAACTAACTTATGTAATGAATATATTTGTGATAAATATACCTTCTAAAAAGGAGTTGCTCTGAGGAAAGAGTCATAGAATGTGATGTAGAGTGGGAACTGTATGTGGCACACTCAGATTGCATGCATTTTTCTTATGTAGAAATTGTTGGAGTGAGAAAAATTGTGGCAAGTTAGAAAGGGGATGAGATGGGGACTTGGGGAAGTGGGTCATATGGCTCAGACTGGCTTGGAGATCCTGGTGACAATGTTCCTTTAGACAGGATCCCTTAACTTTTGAATCAAAGCCAACCTTCTCTTGACTTTTCCTTCTGGTCCCCAAAGAAGGAATCTGGAAGGTGAGAGTCTCTGCCGCTTGCATACATTTCTCACTGGTGACCTCGGGCTTCAGATGGCGTGGCTTTTGTCATAGGCTGGTCAGCCACATTAATCGCTCCGGAGACCTCACAGAGAGCATTCTCTGAAGAAACCTGCTTCACTTCTGAAAATTGTCCTTCCAGTCCTGCTGCTCACCTCCTAAGCCCAAGAATCAGCATGCGTGGATCCCCTGGGCATTCCCAGGATGGGGGGTGATCGGACTAGTCCTGAAGGGAGAAGAAAAGTGTGGCGCATAATCTTAAAGATTTTAAAATGCCAACAGTGAACTCTAGCCATGCTGGAGGATTCCTGTGTTCTCGCAGTGGCCGCCCTGTGTGCTGCTTACTCCACAAGGCTTAGAGCTGATAACTGGGGGACAAAAGGGTTAGTTACGGCAACGATTCATTTTTGTCTCCTGACAATACACACAGAACGATTTTCTGCTGTGCTTGGGGAAAATGTAACTGTGGCTTAACTCTGACTCATCGTTTTGGGAGGGGAAAAAAAGACTATGCTTGCAGCTGCTGCATTTAATTCGACTTATGATTGAAATACACAAATGCAGCAAACCTGTTACCCTTTTCAGGATTCGTGAACCATGTGAAAATGAATTTGGCATAACTAGGTTACAGGCTATTAATTGACTTCCTATGATATAGATCTCTTTAAAAAAAAATCAGTTATTTTTTTCCTTCCCTGGTGCTGAGGGTTGATTTCCCTCATGGGAAGCTCGGGGCCAGCTGAGCACTTCATGGAAGCAGGTGGTCCTTAATGTCATTGACCCTGTATAGGCAGCCAAACCTGGAGAAAAATTTGGAAACAAACTAGCCAGAATGTATAAGACCACACCTGATGTCATCTTTGTATTTGGACTCAGGACTCTTTTTGGTGGTGGCCAGACAACTGGCTTTGGTATCATCTATGAAGAACGAACCCAAACACAGACTTGCCAGACATGGCATGAGACAAAGACCTCAAGAAAACAGGGGAAGGAGTGCAGGGACAGAATAAAGTGGGGGGCTGCAGAGGCTGGTGTTGGTGCTGGCAAAGAGAGGGATTCGAGATGCTGGGGGGCTTGGTCTGTGGTGATGGTGGACATGTTTCACCAGAGGACTCAAGAGGCAGTGAATCAGGATCTTCTGGAATCCTATTTACTGCACCAAAAACCTAGTCTGTGAGTATACTAGAGAGGTGCGTGTGCTGGTTTATAAATCACTGGGAACTTGGGATTTTGCTTTGGAGTTTACAGAAGGACCTTAAAACGTTACAGTTGGGTACTAAGAGGAGAACAGGGAGGGCTGCGGACTTGGCACTCACATGTACTTCTCACCAATAGCGGCGGTCCTTACATCTCCAGCAGAGTGTATGCTGCTCGTTGCCCCCTAAACAGCCCCAAGAGATTAGCAAATAGTCTACCAGCACCCTGGCAGGAGGCCCCAGTCTAGTTTTTATATTAATGAGCGTTCATCATTATCTGTCTAAAGGCCACACAAAGTCTATTGCTATGTTCAGGTGGGGGTGGGATGTGAAGAAGCGGCACAGATATGCCAAAGCAACTCAAGAGCCAGGACGTGAAGATCTTGGCTCTTACAGAAAGTGAAAGTAAAATCTGGGAGAGATTTTAAAAGGCGCAGGATGGAAGCACTTTCAGCTGTTGATACCCATTAGGTTCTTTGTGGGTCCAGTGACTGGGTGACTTATTATTCAGGCCAGGATGTCTGAGAGTGAAGAGGATCCTGTTCATAGTTAAGCTCCGGTGAGAGATGGAGACGGGGTCATCCTCACCACACCGGGGCAGAGGGTCACCCATATTTAGAGGACTACCCCAGAAAGCTCAGGCTCACAAGCAGACTGCCAGGGCTCTAAGCCCAGCTGTGTAATATTCGGCAATTATGTTGCCCTCTCAGCATCACTGTTTCTTCATCTGAATATGAGCATAATCAAAGTAGTTGGTTTGTAGAGTTGTCAAGATAAATTAGTTAATATAGGTAGGCCCTTAGAAAAGTGACTGGCACATGGTAAATACTGTAGCATCATCTGCATAGCTCCTACCTGAGCTCTGAACCAAAAAGCTTGTAGTCCCTGAGCTGCAGAAGATCCTACAAAGGGCACTTTTAATAGGGTGAGAAACAGATACTGATCCACTGGCGTTGGGAGACAGCATAAGACTGCCTCTGAGAAGCCATGGTCGATACCAGCAGAGCAGAAGACATGAGTCCAGCAGGAGCTGTGCGGACTGCACACTGGTTAGAACAGACACCATGGGCAGAGAGGCCTGCATTCCAGTCCTCGTTTTACAGCCGAGGAGACAGGCTGGTTAACCCTGCGGCTTTAGCAACTCACTTACCTGTTCTCATCTGTAACATGAGGCCAGAGTGCCTGCCCTTTCGTGTCATGCAGTTATTAAGAGGTTCAATGAGATGATTTATGCCAAAGTGCTGTGTCTGCTGTAAAGGGGTAGGTGTTAGGCAAATGCCAGGTTTTATGAGCATGTCTTTGTGAAAGTAAGTGAAGTGTCCCCTTCAGAGCCAAACCCTTAATCCTATTCCCTAAAAGTCTCAAGATGTTTTAGAGTCTTCACCATCATTTCTTGATTTCTTCCATTCGTCCCCTCTGTGCACTCTTTACTTCAGTGTACACAACGCCTGAGTCCCAGTCCTACAGCGAGTGGGGCCCAGAAGCTCCATTTTCTCCTTTACTCCTCTCAAGCTGTTACTTTGTTTCTCTGTCTCTGCTGGTAAAGATGTATGGAATTAATGTATGAACCTGGCACACAGTAAGCACTGTGTGGGTGTAGCTGCTCTTGCTCTTTCCCAGGCCAATTCTGTCTCTACATTGTCTAAATTCCACTGGCACTTTGGATACACTATTTCTTTGTTACAGAATTTATTATGTTGTATATGTATTTGTTAAAATTCCTCTGGATGCAAGTGTGGGTAATGCAAATGAAACCAGCATAAGCAAAAGTGAAGGAAATAAGGAAATGGGGTGCCTCATGAAATCCAAGAGGCGCGTGCGGTTGTGCCTCAGGAACACCTAAAAATAGAGGCTTGAACAGCCTTGGCTCTCGGTTTCTGGTCTCTGTATTCTCTTGGTTCTTCGTCTCTCTCCTGCTGAGCACCTGAGTTGACATCGCCATAAAGATGGGGGGAACAGCCTATGATTCCTACTATTCTACATCTGAAATTTTGGTGTACCTTTGAAGACCATAGGAAACATGCCATGTGAGGCAGTCGGTTCTGGAAGTGGCACAGCAGAGCCTTGGACTCCTCATCTGACCTGTGCTCCTGCTCAGAATCAGCACTGGGTCAGCCCCTTCCTCTGGCTGGTGGACTTGAAAGCTTGTTATAGATTAATGACCTCTTTGTGACCAGCCTTTCTGCTGATTCCCTGGAAGGAAAACACAGATACAGTACTGAAGCCTGGCATTTGGGGTTCCATGGAACAGTAAAGAAATAGTGTGATAATAGCCCTTCACGTTTCTTTGAATGACAGCAGTGGGGGAGGTGTGTGACCTTGCAATGAGCTATTCCTCAGGGAGTACAGCTGCTTTTGGCCATAAAGCTTAATAAAAATGTTTTGTTCATATTGAAATTGCCTTCAGGATAAAGCAGTCTGATTCTGCACTGCTGTAAAGAAGACCCTCACACCAAAACATTTATATTCCATTTGTGAGCATTATTTACCATGGGTTACACTGAAGCAGCACTGCCGTAAAGAACCCTCATCTAAAGCCTTCTGATTCTTAGCTACGACAGTTTTAGGGGCTACAGTGGGGAGGTGTTTTAAAGTGTAGGAGGTAGTATGAGCGAATCCTGGTCAGTGATTTGTACTTCCTGCACCTGTATAATCCGCACTCGTTAACCTGTTCTTTCTAATATGATAAAACCCCAGGAACATCCTCTTTTTTCTGGTGTTAGGACAGGGAGCAGAATCACAAAGTTATTTCTGTTAGTAATCCTGTGTACAGCCAACTCAACTTCAGGGCCTAAAAATGAGAAGGAGTAGGTGCTCCTTGGGGACAGGCTGGCTGTCAAGCCAGATGCTTATACGGTCAATTGCCAAAGATCCTGTAACTGATAATGCGGCAGCTTTGTTGATTTATAGAAATCGGTTTCCAAACAGCTTTCAGTAATGAAGTGTGTGCTCCCAACCCCTTCCTGCTCTGTTTAATCTGAGAGGCTTGTTTCTGTTGCTGCTTCCTGCTCCTTCTCATTTCATGGCTCACTGATGGAACTCTCAGGCTATTTTTTCTAAACAGCCCATCTGTCACTTCTGTGGACTGTGACTTCTCAAGGTCTCATCGTTGCCTCAGGGTCTCCAAGCATGAACTAGGAGTCCACCAGTGCTCCCTGCCAGCACCCAGGTGGGACTGAGGGGTCCGAACCCAGGGGCAGGGATCTCCTGGGGGTCCTGTTCTTCTCAGTTTTAAATCTTGATGAGAGAAATCAAAAACAATAGGGAAGTTAAACTCCTCTTCTCCTGGTGGGAATAGAGCCGCGCCTTGGTCTCCAGCAGCATCTGGGTTCTCTGCGGGTTTGCTCTGGGTTGCCTCGTGCAGCCCCTCAGCCCTGACGCTTGCTTTCCCCAGAAGCTGATCACTGGCTTGCAGCCCCTGTGTCCAGGGTTGCGGTCATGCCTGGAACTTGCTCTGCTCTCCTCGGGAGAGGATGAGATGCGGAGAACTGCACTGCAGTGCCCGGGAGTTACTTCTCAACCCACAGTAGTGGTTTCTCCCAGTGTTTTCATCATGTCTTGATAGGAGTGGGGGATTTTTATCAAATCCGAGTTTGTGACTGGCTTTTCAGTTAAACAGTTTGCCTGAAATTTTGACAAATAGCTTAGTGGTCAAAGTTTGGACAGCAAATGAGTAAATTGTAACTGTTTGTTATTTTGAATTCCCAGCTGCAGATAGGGTAAATTGCTTCTTAGCTCTCCGTAGTCTTCATCGCCCACCCACCACGCACGTGTTGGAATTGAGACAAATGAAAGCAATTCAGTGGCTCTCATAAATCCTTCAGTTTCTTGGGTAGAACAATACAGCAGCTTTGTACCATCTGATTTGCTTCTTTGTGTGGCCTTTGTTACTATACCATGCAGCAGACAGGTGAAAAACACATATTTATTTTAATATAACCTTCTTCTGCTTGGGCAAGGAGAATACCTTTCTTTAAATAAATGGATTAGTGTTTTTGGTGGAGGATAAGCGTATATAATAAATACTACACTATTATCAGTGTTATATAAACTTAAAAGAGAACTAAATAGATGGAGAAAATTAGCCTCCTGACCTTATTTGCATTGGCAAATAGCTCTTTTAACGTCCTTGTCTACTATTTCTGTCATCTGTGAGGTGTGGGTCAGTTCGGATGGATTAATGTTTCCTTTGTTAGGGGATTGTATCTTCCTGCCTCATAATTTTTCACTGGATGCTAGACACTGTGTGTTTTACTGTGTTGAGTATTGGGTGTTTGTATTCCTATAAATATTCTTGAGCTTTGTCTTGGGATGCAGTATGATCCTTTCAGGTCTTGGTTTTAGGATTGGTTAGGTGGCACTGGAGCAGTGCGCATCTGGGCCTTAGTCCCTGTGTTTCCTACCCAGACAGCCATGGATCATGCGGTTTTGCAGTCTGGCTGGCGGAAACAGGCAGAATCCTCGATCCTGTGTGAGCTCCAGATGCTGTTCCTTCTAATCCTTTGGATGGTTCTTTCTCTGGCCTGGGGTAGTTTCTTACATGTGCTCTGCTGACTAGTCCAGGGGGATGCTCATAGATCTCTTGTCTTCTTTCTGTGTAGCTCTCTCCTCTCAGGTACTCCGACCTGCAGATTTGACCCCCTTAGTTTCCCTGGACCCTCAGCACCATCTTGATAACTCAGGGAGTCTGGCAGCCTCCACCTGGGTTCCCCTCCCTGCACCACAGCCTGGGAAACTTTCAAGGCAGTAAGCTGGGCAATCCCAGGGCTCCCCTCCTTAGTGTCCCGCTCTCAGGAATCACCGTCCTTCATTGCCTAATGCTATTTGTCTTGCAAACCGTTGTTTCACATATTTTGTTCACTGTTTGGTTTCCACATGAGAGGGAAATCCCAGTACCTGTTACTCCATCTTGGCTGTATGAGAATTTCTGGTTATTAATTTTTTCTTTCCTAGCACCAGAAAGTTTGATGCAGGCTCTGGAAGACTTAGATTATCTGGCAGCCCTGGACAACGATGGAAATCTGTCTGAATTTGGAATCATCATGTCAGAGTTTCCTCTGGATCCACAGCTCTCAAAGTCTATCTTAGCATCCTGTGAATTTGACTGTGTAGATGAAATGCTGACAGTCGCTGCCATGGTAACAGGTATTCCTTAAGGAATTTGAATTGTCTCTGTACTTGTATTGTGAATCTGCCCCAGGTGTAGATTTAAATGAGAGCCATTAGAAATGATAATGAAATTTTAATAGATTAAAAAGGTAGAAATTGTAAGAATTATCTTAATATGAAAAAATAAAAATAAGAGGCCAGTAAATTTCTTAATCAGACATGTGAAGGCATACCAAGTTTGCTTTTGCCGAAGTAATCAGTGCGGATCAAGAAAAATGTGTCACTAGAAGTGTCCTTCCCCGAATGATTATGTGTGAGTGTTTTTTATTTCCTACCACCTTCATTTGTCTTGGTTTATATGTTTTAACTGGTTCTTTTCCTGGCAGAATAGAGCAAAGGCCCTGCCGCGTCAGGACTTAGGTTCCAACCCTGTCCCTGCGTCTCGGCCTCTGAGCACACAGGTCCCCGGCACCCTGGTGATACAGGCAGGGTGCTAATAACCACACTAAGCAGACCGGAGAAGAGCAAGCAAACAAAATCAAGGAGAAAGACATTTTGACAACTCCCCGGAAATTTGTTTGATTTCTGAGTAAACAAGAATACCATTTCTTCACAGGATAAGACAGGAGCAGTTCCACAAACAGTAGTGAGCCCCTCCCTCTGCGTGTTGTGCTAAGATGGAATGTCTCCATTATTGCTGACCTTGTGACCTTTTGCGTCTTAAAGCTCCCAGCTGCTTTTCACATCTGCCGCGTGGAGCTGAGGAGGCTGCCTTGACTTGTTGGAAGACATTTTTACATCCTGAAGGAGATCACTTTACGCTCATCAACATTTACAAGGCCTACCAAGATGCAACTCTGAATTCCACCAGTGAGCGTAAGTGGATGCTTGCTATTCTCAGAAATGACCTAATTCCACCTTTCCTTCCCCAAATAGAGCTGAGTTGTTTGTCAAACACACTTCTTCTCTAGCCCCGTGGGTCACTTGAGTGGAATGGCGCTTGAGGCCTGAGGCAGCCAGAGGTTTCTGCTGAGCAGTGAGACTGCCCCCTCCTGCTCCCGCAGAGCTCTGACCGCTGCGGGGCCAGCCTGTGTTGACACAACTCCACATCTGGCCAGCCAGCCTTCAGGGCGAGCTTGCCTAGGGCACAATGAAATGGGGATGCGGAGACTTGAACAGCACAGCTCCTACCCTCTTGGGTCAGGGGAGCAAGAAAAGGAACCGACATCTCTAAGTACCCCCTGGGTCACAGCTGTGTGTTATGCTTTCCATGACATGGCATATTCACACTAGATGGGGAAAGAATAGAGAGCTTTCAAAACAAGGCAAAGCCCAGCTCCAGATAATAGTAAAGGATGGGTGGCATGCTGGGGGAGACTGGGGATAATTTGACTGGAGCTTGGCAGAGGTGGTCGGGGAAGGGGCATCCAGAGAGTAGAAGAGCACATGTAAAAGCTGAGGCAGAAGTCCTGGGTGTGTCTAAACAACCGTAGGTATGTTAATTTTCACAAGAGGGTACCCAGTGATAAGGGAACTGGAAACTCCTCCCTGTGAAACTCCTGTTTGTTTTAGTGCCATCGTGGATTCCGACTCCGAGTGCCCCAGTGGACAGCAGAGCAGAACCCTCTCACCTTCCAGCGCTCTATCAGACAGTGCACTGTTGCTATTCATAGGGTTTTAATGGCCAACTTTTTCAGAAGTGGGTGCCCAGGTCCTTTATAGTCTGTCTTAGTCTGGAAGCTCCGCTGAAACCTGTCCACCATGGGTGCCCCTCTGGTATTTGAAATGTCAGTGGCAGAGCTTTCAGCCTCAAGGCAACACACAGCCACCACAGGGTGACAACTGACAGGCGGGCGGTGTGGTTCCCTGACCAGGAAAAGATCCCAGGCTGTGAGAGTGAGGGCGCTGAATCTTAACCACTAGACCACTGAGGCTGGCTGAAACTCCTGGGTGAGAAGTTAAAGACAGGAAGAGATCTCGAGGGGCAGAGAGGGCAGAGCAGTGTGGCGGAAGCTCGGGCCTCCAAAGGACAGCCGGTGAGGCGTTCCCTTCCTCGAAGGGCGGTTGTTCTCACCTGTTTCCCATGAAGCATCTTTTGCCTCCTTTCCTCCAATAGATGGCATGAAAAATATTCTAAATGAAGTGAAAAATATGACAGCAATTTGAATGGCAGTAGAATGGTATACAGCAGGGAGTTAGTTTTTCAAAGCTGAGAAGAAAAAGTTGTCAGTGGAGCCAGAAAGTACGTGGGAGTTTGGTGGCATCTTTTGAGAGTAAGCAGGATGCGTGCCACTTGGATCAAGTACATGCTCTTGTTGCTCCGAATAGGCCTGAGTGGACAGGACAAGGTCGACGAGGCCCTTCTGCCCAGTGTGCCAAGTCCATGTGCATCCCCAGGTCAAGGCAAAACTCTGGGTCTGTCGTAAGTAATTACAGGTGGCAAGAAAAAACTTCAAACTGAAGCAGGTGACTGAATTTTAATAGAAAATTTGAGCTAGTGTAGATAGATGAGCTTAACTAGAACGTAATTCCCAAATCAGCCTAGTAGTAATCCTTTTCTTATAATTAAAATGTGAGGTATTTTCATACATCAGAGGAATTTATACTGCAAGCTTTTCCCTTCCTCATTTGATTAAATGTTGTGGCCTTTTACATCCTTGCTCAACACACAAAGACAGAATGTTGATCTGAAGACAATCTCCTCTGCCCCTTACGAGCCACAGGTAAGGGTGGTAACTTTCGGTCAGCACTGGGAACATGCTGTTTCCATAATTCCTCGGGATTGTGGAAGCCCTGCAGCCAGTGTAGGTCCTACCAGCCGACATGTCTCCCTCCCTGGCAGTGCCAAGGACTGCCCGTCTCACAGCCACAGCGAGTCTCCTTGTCCTTGCTGCCTCTCTACCGCTCTTTGACCTGCTCTCCAGGAGAGGAGCACAGAGGACGTAGATGGCGCCTTCCTGGCCTGGGCTCTTTCAGCTTTGACAAATCATTTCTTTTGTTCTTTACCTCCCAGACTGTGTTGAAAAGTGGTGTCATGATTACTTCCTCAACTGTTCTGCACTCAGGATGGCAGACGTTATCCGAGCTGAACTCTTAGAAATTATCAGGCGCATCGAGCTGCCCTATGCAGAACCTGCTTTTGGCTCAAAGGAAAACACTGTGAACATAAAGAAAGCGCTTCTGTCCGGCCACTTCATGCAGGTGAGGGGGATAAGGCCGCTCGAGTGCCGTCTCTACAGGATCGCATGTGTTCAGGACACGCATCAGGAATCTCTCACTTGGGGTGATTCTGATATTGATGTTAACTTTAAAATAAAACTAAAAACTCTTATGTTATTAAAGATTTACTATTTAAATATGCTTCCCCTCAGGGGAATGAAAGGATAAGCCAGAATACGTTAACTTTGTCCAGAAGGACAAAGATCTTTCCCATCACAGAGGGAGTTATCAGAACACTCCTCTTGGCTGAACATCAGATATAGTCCCTCATCTCACCTGTCTGTGAGTTAGCTCACATTTCATCAGTGATATGCCCAACAAACGAATAAAGGTAATGTCTCATTTCATTCTTTCCCAGAGCGAAGGCTGCCTCTGAGTTAAAGCACCTTACAGGAGGAGGTGTGCTCTTCACGTCTCAGTAACAGAAATATCGTGGTATTTCCACATAAACTCTAATGCAGTCTTAGTGGAGAAAAATGACATTTTAGCATGGAATTGCTCATGTGTGCTACAGGGTTATGGTGAGGATTATAGCTAAAACATCAAGTATAAAGTACCTGACTTGACTTTTCAGTACACAGTCCCTCTTCATGTGGCAGGTAACAGGCCAGCTTGATGTCATGCCCACAACACTAGCCTTTGTAGCTATGCTATTTTAGCATGCTGCCCTGAAACTGCTAACGTTAGTTAACATCACCAGCACCATCTCAAGGTTTTGGGCAAAATATGTTTATGGCTTATTTTCTGTATCTGAAAATAGGAAACATGGGTTGCATATTTGTAGTTTTAACTATTCTGTATGAAATACTTTGCAATTTTTTAAACAAAATATTTCTTTATAAATGGTCTCTGACTTAGGATTGTTCCACTTTTTCAACTTTATCATGGTGTAAAGCGATACACATTCAGTAGAAACCATACTTCAAATTCTGAATTTTGATCTTTTCCTGGGCTAGCGATACGTGGTTCGATCCTCTCGTGATGCTGGGCAGCAGCAGCTCCCAGTCGGCCACACGATCCGAGGGTGAACAACTGATGCCCTTACAACCGTTCTGGACCCACAAACATGCTGTTTCTCACTTTCAGTACGGTATTCAGTAAATTACATGCGACATTCAACACTTTATTTAAAAATAGGCTTTGTGTTAGGTGATTTTGCCCGACTTCAGACTAATGGAAGTGTTCCGAGCACGTTTAAGGGAGGCCAGGCTAAGCTATGATGTTCGGTAGGTTAGGTGTGCTAAACGCGTTTTCATCTTACATATGGGTTCACTGGGACTTAACCCCATCATAGTTGAGGAAGATCTGTATTGATATCCATATTAAGGCAAAATCTTTTTTCTTTAAAACTCGGCCTTGCAGATTGCTCGGGATGTTGATGGATCAGGTAATTACTTGATGCTAACACACAAACAAGTTGCTCAGCTGCATCCCCTGTCTACTTACTCCATCACCAAGAAGATGCCAGAGTGGGTTCTCTTCCATAAATTCAGCATATCTGAGAACAACTACATCAGGATTACCTCAGAAATATCTCCTGAACTGTAAGTTTAATGGAGAGAAAAGAGGTTTCTTTTGAATTCATACTTAAGTAAATGACAAACTTGGTTTTTATTACCTTTTCAGTGATACCAAGTTTATACTTGTACCAATTAAAGGCAGGTCTCTATGGATGATCATCTGAGAAATGTTCCTGCCTTTGGGATTATAGCATAAAGAGAGAGTATAGAAATACAAAACACAGCACGATACATCCTAAGAGGAACACAATGGCACAGAGAAATACAGTTAGCGGGTGCAGACCTTGAAGAGGAATGGGCTTGGCCATCTCTCCAAACAGACCAGCCATTGAGAATGGAGCTAGGGGTGAAGGGGAGGTTGAAACAGGCAGATACCAGAGGTGGAAGGCTTGGGGGCCACGGAGAATTTGAAGTTTATCCTAAGTGCAGTGCAAAGCGGTTGGAGGGTTTTAAGCAAGAGTAACATCTTCTCCATATACTTTTAAAGATCATTGTAGCTGCTAAGTGAATGGATTGTAGGGTCAGTAGTGAGAATGAAGACTAGTGTCTCAGAGGGCACTGCAGATGCTGGGTCCGTTGGAAGGTACCACTTCTACTGGGGCAGAGTGATGTTCTAAGTCGGAAACAAGAGTAACTAATAGGGGTCGAGCTTCAGCAGCTGGATTTGGAATGGGATCAGTTAATGAGAGAAAGAGGCAAAGAGACTGCTTCTCTCAGCCACTGAAAGTTCTCCCAAGCATCCGATCTCATCCTTCACATACTGTGACGGGCCTCAGGGGAAGTACCAGTTTTCCCCAGTGGTCAGAGTGGTGGGCATCACTTCTGCCCTGTGGCCTAACACTAGAGAAGCCACCTGATCCTAGAAGTGCAAGTGGATTGGTTCCATGAAAACGAGAGAAAGTATTTAGTCTGCAAAGGCAGCGCAAGACACTGAGGAGTTCAAAGTAAATACCAGTCCTACAAATAGATTCTCCAGGGCTGGGAGGTGCCCAGACAAAACGTTTGATGTCGTTCACCAAAAGATCTTAATTTTTTTTGTTTTAAACAGATTTATGCAACTGGTACCACAATACTACTTCAGTAATTTGCCTCCTAGTGAAAGTAAGGAGATTCTACAGCAAGTAATGGATCACCTATCAACTATCTCAGCAATGAAAAAGGAACAGAAAATGTGTGAGCAGTGCCCTGAAACTACTGAACAAAGATGCACTATACAGTGACTCTTCAGAACCTCCTACGCAAAACACGATGTGCAATAAATATCCCAAAGTCGGCCTAACACTTGGTCCACCAGAGCAACGCGCAGATATTCGACGTGAAGAAGGGTATCATACCCCACATGGGATAGTCTGGAAAAATAACACTTTGTATATTATTTAAAAATAAAAAAATAGAAGTTTTTATTGAGTTCTTTAAATTACTACTCCATGTTTTTCTTCTTATTGGGAAAGTTTTTAATCAACCATTCATAATTTGACCAAAATTCAAAAACAAAGATATTTTGTAAATGTGTCACAGACACAGGTAACAGAACCCTACTTTTTGTAGAGGACCTTAATCTGAATAAAGTCAGAAGTTTTTCAATAATGTCCACTGAGTTTTCGGTAATTTTACAAAAACAAGCACACCACTGTCCATGGGAAATGGGTTAGATAGATAGATGTTCTTTCAGTTTATCCATGATTTCATTCATCTTGTCGCCTGGAATTAACATCACAGTTCGCAAGGGCTTCATTGGTACATCATCAAAGGACCATCTGCCTCCCAGACAAGTGTCACTCTCCTCCTGCACGGAGTAGCTGAACTTCAGGATTGCCTTCTAAACCAAGTAAATAACCATAAATTAAAATTTCATACGACCTAAAAACAAAACTCATTTAATCGACAAAAAAGAACACTGTATTTGGCATATGTTTACTAAGAACAACAGCTAAAGGAAGCAAAACTCAGAATAAAATAAACTCAAATGGGACATTCAGGCAGAAGTTATAAAATGCTGACCAAATAGAGTCTTAAAACCTATGTGAGGGCTATGGATAGAAGTGCTCCATTTCTAAGAGGCCAACAAGCAGCTACGTGATAGGAACACGACTGCCTGTTTACACAGTCACGTGCCGCGTGACAGCATTTCGGTCAACACCACCACAAAGACAAAATCCTGTGAGATTAGTGCCGTACAGCCTAGGTGTGTAGTAGGCTATACCATCTAGGTTTGTGTAACTACACGTTCTCACAAAATTGCTTAACGATGAACTTCTCAGATTCAGAACACCACCACGTCATTGAGCAACGCATGACTGTGTGCTGTTTGTAATTCTGAAGTCACTCCTTCACGATCTCATTTAATTCTCAGTCTTGTGACAGACAAGTGAAGTTAAGACATGATATCTGACAATTAATGAGAAGAACTGTCTTCACATGCTGGTCTTTCCCCACTGTCCCGCTGCTTCCTTGGCATAAAGCTGTTGTGTGAAAACAGGTAGGTCTGCATAACCATCTTACAACACCCATGCAAACTTCCGTGAAACGGTCTACCGGACGTGCTGAGGCGTAAATTTTAAAAGCTGGATTTTCCTTATTTACTTCCTGATCTACCCTCAGTGCAGTGCTTTAGTTTTTAGTGGAAGCCTCCAGGAAACTATGATCCCCTCAGAGAACCGTTTAACATTGTTAAGAGGAGGGCGCTGTGAGAAAGAAGAGTCTCTGGTGTCTGGTTGTCCATCGCGGCACGAGCTACCTTTCAGGAAGGAAGTGCTGGAGATCCCACCAGTGGGATGACATTGGACTAAGGGCAGAGCAGTGTGCGAGAGCAGGGGTCCACTACGGCTTCCACACCGACTGGCTACATGACCTCAGACAATGGCTCTGAACTCCGTCAGACTCAATGTCCCCATGTGCACACCCAGGCTAATGCCTCCCTCACGGAGTGGTCTGAGAATTAGAGATCTCACAGCGAGCATATTATAAATGCCTGGTCACTATCAGCACATTCACCGCTCTCCTCCCCCCAACCCCCATCATCACCAAAAGCAGGGCTGGGGAGCCAGTGACGACCTACTAACTGCCAGGCACTGTGTCAGCTGCTAACTGCTGGGGATGTGGAGAAAACAGAGTGGCCACACTCAAAAGAGCAACATAAAATGGGAGACCAATAAATCCTGATTATTGTCAAGAAAATCCTTATTTACAGGATCTAAACAACTAGATGAAACACGATAAACTTACCTCATAGAAGAACTCTTCCTCTGCATTTGCAAACATTAACTCGACCTTCTCTTGGTTGCTCCGCTTCTTTTTAGAATGTTTTCCTGCTTCCACGAATGTCTTGCTAATCAGTAGGTAGAAGCAGCACTTCCCACACGGCTTGTTGGTTTTGTGTGCCTCTGCCAGTTCTTTCCTACGAGGCACACACAGGTTTACCTACTGGGTCAGGTGAAATCCATCAACAAACCAGAGCAAGAGAAAACCAGAGAGGTCCCTTCACTGGGTTTTGTTGTGACATGGGCTTAACGAGTACACATTAGATCTGGACACTTCTAAAGCCATGCCTTTTATTTATGTAGTCAGTCGCACTTTTGATTGATTATGGCAGTGCTTTTTATAATAAATGGTATGATTAATCTCTCAGATTATAAATAGCAACTAACAGATGAGTCTCAAATTCACTCAACATCACTGCTCTGCCTGTGCAGAAGCTAAAAATATATAAGAATCTGGATTTTTTAACAACATTGAACTGAAACACACAAAGGCACACAGCCATAACCAATGCCATTAGAGCATGTGACTGCTACAGTCTCCAATCACTAGGGTCTGGGGCTAATTCTCAACATAGTGCAGAAATGGCATGGCAAGACATAGATACCGTAAATTCTAGAATAGTCAATGGGATGGCATGAAGCTTTAATCTTTTTCCTTCTGAAGATTATACATGACCCTGTCCATCTGGCTAAACAAGATGTAAAGAAACTCAGAACAACCCACTTCAGCTTTCCTTAATAGAGGATCAGGAGAAAGCAGATCACCCTCCTATGAAACCAAGCAAACATGAAATCCAGCTGATCAGAAAAAAGACAAAGCAAAACAAAAAACACTTATGGCACCAGAAGTACAATATGAGTGCAGCTGAGGTGTGGGGTGAGAGGGAGAATGAGAGTAAAACTAAAAAGCAATGATCTATAAAAGAAAAATGGGAAATGTAAAGGTTTCCAGACTCATTACATCACAAAATATTAAAGGGAAACCACAATGTAAGCATATGACCTCTGAGAAATAATAGTCTGTAAAGCCTAGGGGACCCATCTGTATTTTTGTCCTCCTCTATTTCAAAGTACAGATAACACCAATTCTTAGCTCTTCTTACATTTAAAATATTTTTATAAACCTAAACTCTTGCATTAAAAAATAAAACAATGGCCCAGGCCTGGTGGCCTAGTGGTTAAGTTTGGGGTGCTCCACTTCAGCAGCTCAGTTCAGTTCCCGGGCTTGGACCTACACTGCTCTGTTAGCAGCCATGCCGTGCTGGTGACCCAAATACTAAGGAATAGAAGAAGACTGGCATGGATGTTAGCTCAGGGCAAATCTTCCTCAGGAAAAAAAAAAAGTAAAATAAAACAACAAACCCTGAGACCCAGAGACAGTATTGGGACTATGGTTCCATGAGTTATAAAACATCCCAATGAAATTTAGGAATCTTACTCAGTTTCTGTTATTGTGGTAATTGTTCAGTATTTTATTTGTTACAAAAATCCATCTGTGAAGAAGGTGAAAAACTTTAGTTAAATAGGGGGTAAAAAAATCTATTTTTATATCATTAAATCCTTAGGATTATTAAGAATATTGTCACAAATAATTAAAACTCTAAAAAGCCAATTAATAATGTATGCATCTCACAGGATGTTTCTTCCACTCTCACCACACTACACTGTTGCTTAAACCAAGGGTAGCATTCTTTCTATACCAGCATATTCCACTTAAATCACATTTCTGAATCCACTTGGGAAAAAACTACTGTTCAAAGGCATTTTCCGGAGTCTCTTACTGAAGCTGCTGGTGCATGGGCAGAGCAATCTGTGGAGGAACGTTAATGAATCTTTCACTTAGTAGAAAGCCCACAGGCTTGGTGGTGTCATTTAAAAGCTTGTCCAGCTGTTCAACCATGCTCTTTTCACAGTTCTTCTCACAGAAGCTTAGAATCAACTCTTTAATTTGTTCAGCACACTGGGTACCCTAGAAAGCAAAGAGAAGGTTTGCTTTTTATTACAGGCCATCACTTACAGGAGAAAACCTGAAGGTGACAGCTATCACTTTTTATCTTACAGGTAAGGGCAGCAGTTTCCTGCCATAGCCTTTAAAACCCTCTATGTCTTCAGCGTTGATTGCTTAAGTACTTCTCAAAAGTAACTACATCTGGTTATTTACCATCCCATGATCACTGGTAGGAGAGGCTTACAACTAACACTCAGACACATGGGAATAGCAGTTCTAGTCTATTTCATAAAGACAGATGGAAGTAACTGGAAAGTTCGTTTAAAACTTAAAGATAAAGCACAGCCTGCATCTTATTCTGAAAAGGGTAAGCAGCTGGTTTTCACTTTTTATTAGAACTCATCAGTGAGTCAATAAAAAGAGATGAATGAAAACACAAGTCAATGTCACTAAGTGCTGTCAACTTCTGGAAGCAGTGAAGCCTCAGAATATCCACAGTACACAAGGAGCAGGGACAATAGCTGCAGAGACAGCACAAACAGCTCCTGTGTCAATACCAACATCAGCACTAGTTCCTAAAAAGCCAGACGACAATTCTCTATACCACAGGAAATAAGTAACTAACTGCGTCCAAGTTATTCCAAACAAAACAAAATAAAAACACCTGTCATATTGAAAAAATGATTATAATAAGATTTCACAAGAGCACATATCCTCATAGTTACTATCATCTGATATAAAAGGCACTTTCATCGAGTATCAAATACAAGTGGTTTTGGCCTTCAGAATAACCATTCAGATGCCACCCACTGAAACCAACCTTTCTTTCAGTTAAATTTAAAAGACTTATAAATCCAAAAATCTCATCTTCATCCACATCGTCATCGCTGTCTTCTGAAACATCCGTTTGCTATTTTAAAAAGAAAAAATAATTTTTAATTTTGTATTTTGTTGGGAAGAAGTATGATACCAGGTCTCGGGATCTAGGCCTCAATCATCTTTTCACTCTTCAATGTTAACTTTATTTCACTGTCCTTAGGAAGCATCACACACTAAATACTACGTGGCCTTGTTCATATCACTTCACCTCCCTTGAATCTGTTCCTCCTCCTACATTCTGGATGATCTCTTCCTGCTCTAAATTTCTTTATACTAGATTCTTAAGACATTTTTCTTAATTAGATTCTCAATATATTACAAATCCAGAACAGATAAAAACTCATGAAATAAACCATTTTAGTCTGTTTTCTAAACAATCTGGCTGGAGCTAGCCCTTGAGTGCTTCTCTGCAGGTCCACAATGTTGTCTCACCTAAAATTCATACACTTCCAGAGCACTAGCCAGTCCTGACCATTGGTGAAGCCGAACAATGCCTGAGTGCCACTTATTCCTACCACTTGGGCAAGAGAGAAGAAAAAAAGAGGGCAAGAAAGGGAAAGATGAATTAAGAAAACAGAACTAATGTGAAATGGCTGACTCCAACTCGAACTTCCTGGCTCTACTTTGACAGCCCATCCCCCGGAGGCCTCAATGCAACATCCACATTGTCTTCCACAGGTTGCTTGTTTGTTTGTCCAGGCTGTAAACTCCTCTCACTGCATCCCTAGCACGCAGCATGGCGCCTGGCACAATTTAAGTCTTCGGGGAATATGTGCTGAATGAATGAAATGAAACGAGGCTGCTGCTTTTCCACCGAAGCACAGCAGGGGTCCACAAGTGCCCCATCTGTCACTGGCCTTGTTCTGTGGAAAGGACTGACAAAGCTCTGCCACACCCTTCAGCACCACTGGTTCAGTGAGGGATGGTGGACAGCACCAAGGCCCCCCAGTGGCCGGGGGCTTCACGGCAGAGGGCAGAGAACAGAGTGGAACCTGCCTCTGTGGGCACAAGAAGTCAAACCAGACCAGAGATAAAGGAGGGGCCTGGGCACACTGAAGAGAGCAGAGGGAGGAAGTGGCTCCTGGACGTAAGCTCACACTGCCATTGAGGGGGACCTCGGGCAAAGGGGCTACCAGGCTTTAAAACAAAACATTTCTGCTGAACCTGGTTGTAAAAGACCATCAGTTTCTTCCTGTGGGAACAAAGAAGGGTGAGTGGCTCAGGTAAGGCCTCAAAGACCTAGTAACTAAAACTACATGCCAAGATGAGAGAAGTCTCAAACTCTACAAAAACGAGAGAATACAAAAGTAGAGAATGAGAAGGTAACTCAGGGGGGCACTAACAGTTCCAGCGAGAGGACCAAGGGCATGTATGCTGATGAAGGAGAGAGGGGAAAGAAGTACAGCAAAAAGTATAGTAGTCCCCCCGTCCGCAATTTCACGGTCCGCAGTTTCAGTTACCCACAGTCAACCGCAGTCCAAAAATATTAAATGGAAAATTCCAGAAATAAACAATTCCTGTTTTAAATTGGGCACTGACCTGAGTAACATGATGAAATCTCACACAGCCCAGCTCTGACCTGCCCAGGACATGACTCATCCCTTTCCAACTTATCCACGCTGTATACGCCATCTCCCCGTTAGTCACTTAGTAGCCATATCCGTTACCGGCTCAACTTGGGTGGTATCACAGTGCTTGTGTTCAAGTAACCATTATTTTACTTAATAATGGCCCCAAAGTACAAGAGTAGTGATGCCGGCAATTTGGATATGCCAAAGGGAAGCCATAAAGTGCTTCGTCAGAAGGTCAGACCTCCGTTAGAAGGTCAGTAGTAGCCTAACGCTACATCAGAGTGCCTGCATCATTTACTCACTTCATCTCATCACATAGACACTGTACCATCTCACACCATCACAAGAAGGGTAAGTACAGTACAATAAGATATTAGAGAGAGACCACAATCACATAACCTTTATTATATATAGTGTTTTAACTGCTCTATTTTATTATTAGTTGTTGTTGCTATTCTCTTATTGTGCCTAATTCATAAATTAAACTTTATCATAAGTATGTATGATAAGAAAAAACACAGTATACATAAGGTTTGGCACTATCCCTGGTTTCAGGCATCCACTGGGTCTTGGAACATATCCTCTATGGATAAGGGCGGGACTACTGTAATATGTAATATGTAAACCAGCCTCCAAGATCAACATTACACAGTTTCTCTGCACCTCAGAGGACCCCAAATACTGTGGCAAAACCTGTGTAGTACCAACAGACTTTAAAGGGCCAGGGGAAGAAAAAAGAACTCTCAGTGTCAAGCCCTAAGAAATCCCCAAAATGGTCACTTGGCTCACAACCAATGAGCACTCTCCAAAACACTCAACACTCCTCTCCTTGCTGGGCCCGTCAACCATCAAGGAAGTACCACACGGGGTCTGCCTCTCTGTGGGGCTGGGGTCCCAATCATATCACAGTCTCATCCACAAGCACCTGCCTTCCCAGCAAGAACCCCTCATGCTCGACCCGACTCCTGCCCCCGACTATGCCGCCCCTTACCTCTCCTGAGCTCTTCATTCAACACAATTCTTCTCAGTACCTAAGTACAGAGCAAATCCTTACATGATACTTCACCCTTCGATTGCTAGGCTCTCGACCCAACCTGGCACATGTGGTCTGCAGCTCTCTCCGCCCTTTTCCCACAGCCCTAGCGACTGCCTTCTCTAGAAGAGTCCAAATCCCCGAAGTCCCAAAGGCTCTAGCAAAAGCTCTGGGCAGGCACTCTCCCAGGGACAAGGCTCTGTCCCTGGGACACCTCTCGTGTCTCTGTGGAAGCCAAGGAAGCCACAATTGTAACTGTGGAGTTACTTGTGTAATTATCCAATTAAATGTTGAATCCCCCCGTTAGAGAATAAGGTCTTTCAAGATAAAGATGACAGCTTCTCGTCAACATCCACCAGGTCTCAGGACGCTAATCAGCCGGAGATCACATGTGTTTGATGAAAGAGCAGACAGCCTGCTCTTCCCCAGCGCTGTAATAAAAGGAAGCTACCAGAGGAGTTACTCCTCTCTTTTCTTTATATTTAGTGCCACAAGGTTACCAATGTTGTCAGAAGGTCTGAAAAGCGTCCACTGTATTCAGAACAAAGACGGTGGTGACCCTATCAGACAGTTTCAGACTTCAGTGGAGTACTGGGGGTAAAAGCCGGATCAGGGTGTTTAGGAGGAGAAAAGGTGAAGACTGTGAGTATAAACTATTTTTCCAGAATTTTGGCTTTGAAAACAAAGTGAGATGGCTGAAGTTGAGGTAGTTGAAACATTAGACTGAAATGCAGTTATTTGTTTTGTTTTTATGCTAAGCTAGATGGTAAGTGCTGGCAATAGGAAAAAGACATCAAAAGTGACACTACACATAGACAGTACTTGCCATGTGCCAGACATTGTTCTAAGCACTTTACTCTCAGCAACTCATTTCGTTCACCCACCACCCTACGAAGTAGGGACCAGCATCATCCTTGTTTTCAGAGACGGAAATGGAAATAAACTAGCTCGCTGTGACAGACTGTATTTTCCACAGGCAGCTGCACCGACATCTCCTATCCCACAATCTCTGACAAAGGGACCTAGACACTCCTCCTGTCGAGAGATGGGGTCTCTGTGCCGGCCCCTTGAACCTGCATAGCCCTTTGTGCCTGCTGATCAACGATGGAAATGACCCTGTATCATAAAATGCTCTGCACTTCCACCTAGTTCTTTTGGGCCAACCGCTCCTGGAACCCAGCCAGTGTGCAGAGAGGCCCACACTGGAGAGGAACTGAGGCCCCTGGCCCACAATCCCAGCTGGGCCCCCAACGAAGAGCCAGCACTAACTTGCTAGTCATGTGAGTGAGCCACCTTCAAAGTACATCCTCCAGACCCCACTAAGCCTCCCCAGCTAATGTAACACAGAGCAAATATGAGTTGTCCTCACTGAGCTCTGTCCAAACTGCAGAGCCAAACAGATGACTGTTGCTATTCTGAGACACTAAGCTGTGGGGCAGTTTGTTAGGCAGCAACAGACAACTCAAAGAGCCACCAGATGGTAAGCAGCAGAGGCCGGATTCACCCCAGTCCTGCTCCCTCCTCTTCCAAATGCTCCCTTCTACTGCCTTGCACGATACCACTCCACTGCACTTCCTTCTTGCTCTCCCGTCACTCCTGAGCCTCCTTTGCAGGCTCTGCCGCTTTCCTTCCTCACCCAAGTAACGCTGGTATTACCAAAGTATGTGTCCTTGCCCTCCCTGGGCAATCTCAACTACTTCTATGACTTCAATCACCACTTATCTGCTGAAAACACCCAGGTCTCCAGCTGCTGCACACTGTCTCAATCACATGTATCACAGGCAAATCAACTCAAAATGTACAAATCCAAACCCATGCTCCCCCTCCTCACCTGATCTTCCTCCATGATTGCGATCTTGATTGCTCCAGCCTAACACTTGGGAGTCATCCTTGACTCCTTCTTCCCCTCACTCTCACACCCAATCACTCACTAAGCCCATCATATTTCATCTCCCAATATCTTCCGAATCAGCCCACTTCTCTCCTTATCCATTGCCACTACCTGGATTACTGCACTTAATAACCCTGGATTACTAGAACGGCCTTCTAACCAGCCACCCTTCCTCCAGCAATACATTTCTCCAACTTGAACTTACGGGCTGTTTGCTATAAATGAGGAGAAGCTTAACGGGATAAAGAACTAATTTAAGCAGAATAAACACAACTGTCCTTCTTACCTTAATCACACTCCCGATATGGTTCTGTTGAATTAAGAGATCTGTTAGTTCTGCAGTGTTCACAGGAGCCTTTAGGAAAAGCTAAGAGGAGAAAAAAAGATTATTTTAAATTAAAATCAAAGCATGAGTTTAAAAAAAACTTGTAATTTATATATTCAAATAAAAATAATAATATTTCAATGATTTGACCACAAAGATGACCCAGAAAGCAATCCCAAGAGGAAAGAAAAAGCCCAGGAGGATTAAAGCAGCTAAAGGCACTGAAATTTGGGAAGAGGCAGTCAGTGGTGATATACAAGGTGTCGGGGAGGAGAGGAGGAAGGACATAGAAGAAGGACACTGGTGAGCAGGATACTGGAGGCTAAAGAGGGTGGAGGACCAAAGCCATCTAACATGGGCTAAGGAACAAGCAGAAGCAGCAAGCATAGGCTTTGCAGCACCAGATGGTACCGTCACTGATATGGCTGTTATGTAAGAATTCCTCCACCTCACAAAGTTTGGATGTGAATGAGAGAAAAACAGAATAATAGTAGCTTAAGCAATAAGCAGATGAAAGGGATGGTAATTTAGGACACAATGTTAATCAGAGGAAGAGGTCTGGGATCTGAGGCACAAAAAGGGGAATTAGCCCTGGAAAAGAGGAGAAACAATTCTTCCTTCCAGGCAAGGCAGAGATAAGAATGGGAATTCTAAAACAGAAAGGATGAAATTTGACAGAGCTTGTGTTGAATGGCCTGAATTTTCTTAGAAGAGCAAATTTATGAGTAGAGTAAAAGACAATACCTGCTGCAGTAATTTCTTAATTCCATCATAATCGTTATCTGAGATAGAAAAAGCTTCAAATTCAATGTTCACTTCCTGTAAATAACACACAAAATAGGTCATCATACATAACTTTCTAAAATAATTCAGCCGTTATTTTCCACGTTACAGATTTTTCTTTTTCTTCTACCTCCATTTTTTTGGCTTTTTCTACAGAACATGCCAGAAAAAGGACAAGAAGAAGAAAATGTTACCTGCAGAATTTTAACTGTCTATGCTTCATAATAGGCAAACATTGCCAAGACTGCCATCTGCACAGATGGCAGATGACAAAGCACCTTCCTACCATTTCCTCATTTGACACAAAAGCCTGAGAAAAACAAAACACTCAGAGCGATGCAGTTTTAATGTTGAGAAAGTCTGCCCTGGATAAAATCATCACAGCAGCCGCAAAGAAAAAATTACTGTTGGCCTGACTGCATAAGGGTGAGCAAAGAACAAAATTACGCCCCAAGTCCCCGGAATTGCCTAGAGCTTGATTCAGCCCACGGAGCCGAGGCTGCACTGCATTCCCTGGCAAACAGTCACCGAGCACCACCACGTCCCGAGCCCCATGCCGGGCACTCGAGATGAAACGGTGAGCACAGCAGACATGAATGATCCTGACCCTCATGGACCTTATGGTTTAGTGGGGAATTAGACATTAAGGAAATATACATGGAAATAAATGTAAAGTTGCAACTATACATGCCATAAAACACAGGTGCATGGTGCTGTAACATGAAAAATGGAGGTCAGAAAGTCAGGAAAGGCTTCCCTTAGAGAAGTGACACTTGAGCTGGGAACTGAGGACAAGCTAAGAGAGTTCCTGGCACAGGGAAGAGCACATACGAAGGTCCTGAGGCAGAAAGAAATATGGTGAGTACATGGGACTAAAAGGTGTGTAGCTAGGCTCCCTGATCTGTCTCTGCAAAACAACAATGACAGAACCTAAGAGGTGATGCCACTGAAATATCCCATAAAGAAATGAAAGTATTACTCCACACCAAAAACAAAACCTTAGATGCTTTTAAATGCTACACAAGGTAAGTCCTTGAAGATCCTAAATCGTACCTTGGAAAGTGACACACTGAACTTGGGACTCTGATGAAATAGTGTACTTACACACACTTTAAGTTTTGCAGGTTCTGGAATTTGGGGTCTTGGCTAAAAGAGGCCACAGATGAAAATCAGGCCCACTTTGCATTGCCATCTGGACGTGCACACATTTAAGCACTCCTTTGGCTGTTAAACCTGCCAGGGCCTGGATAACAAGGCCAGCTTACAGACTTCAAATCCTGACTCTCTGAAGTAGGCTCAGCCAGATCACGTGAGCAGCAAAACCTGAGGGGCAGGTGCGGGGCGGTGTTCCAAACAGGATCAAACTAAACCCAACAACAAATTGTCATCATTCAGGTCTTGAATGTATTCCTTAAAAAATAAACAAATTCTTTAAATATGCTCTTCTAGTGTTTTTTCCTTGTTTAGATAGAAGCCTCAGCCCTCTGTCCCAGGCTATTATGGCACCACTACTGCAATGGATACCAAATGGATCATCTGCCCAGACCCCTTTCCCTGGGTATGGGCTCCCCATTCACACAGTTTCAGGGGCAAAGCCATCTTTGTAAAACAGAGCCCTGCCACTCACCCCCAGGTGACTTAGAATCTAGAATTAAGACTAAATATAACATCTAGCCTGCTTGCTCTTTTGAGTGAAAAAATCTCAGAAGCTGTTGGCATTTTCTATTTTCTGCTACACGGAGTAAAAATAGAAAGAAAACCAAATATTCTGAATGTAACAGAGAAAAGCAAAGCAGAGATGAAAAATGTGACGGACTTCTCAGGTTCTCTATAGCATTCCAGGCTCAGGGACCCAGTGGATTCCTGACGCCTAGTTGCATGCCTGCCCTTGGAGGTCTAAGATACCCTTGTATCCTTGCCACAAAGTCCCCTTTCTACTGAAGCTACCCTCCAAGGGTTTCTGTTAAGCACAAGCAAGTGTCCTAACCACATGACCACAAGAACCCTAACTAAACATGCCTAGTTCTTTTCTCCTCATCTTTCACTATCCCCACCTCTGTTTCTTGAAGTTCTTATAACCACGTTCTATTGCTACTCAGCTGGCTGTCTCAAAGCCAGTCACCTTGTTGTCATTTAAATCGGGCTCTTTGGGGCTTTAAATAACCATCCTCATTTCCTGCCTTACTTATACATCACCTTGTTTCAAAGAAGATCTGAGGCTGATTTTGAATTTCCAAAATAACACTGATGGATTCTACATCAGGGAAACGAGCTGTGGATGAGTGAACAATTCAGAAAGTGAAAGCTTCCTTCAAATAAACAAAGGATCAATATCCTTTTTCAGTGTGTTTTCAATATCTTACGTTTTGTACAGGGATTGCCCTAAAAGCCTTAACAATTTCTTCAGTCAACAGTAATGCATGCCAGTGGTAAACACTACAAAGAGTGTAGAGGTTAGAGAGTTAAGGCTTATTGCCCACCCCGACTCCTACTCTCGAGAGGTTATTGTCAACAGTAAATTTTTCTTTCAAGAAATTTTCAACACATATATAATCAAATACGTTTTCTGTTTCTCCTTTCTCTCACAAGGACTGCACTGCACGTGCTGTCTTCACTTAATTTGCTGCGTGTCCTTGGTTGTAAAATAGTGATAATTCCTAACTTTACAGAGTTGACATAAGCATTAGAGTTAATATAAAGTGCATGGAGGCGGGAACAGCATGTAGTATCATCACTACCAGAGGGTAAATTCTCACAGGTAGAATTACTGAATCAGGGAACATATACATTTTAAATTTTGATAGATATTGTCAAATTGCCCTCCAAAGAGACTGCACCAACTTATACTCCCACCAACAGTATATGTAAGTGCCGTACTTTCCTACATTATAACATCAATGATGGTTATCACACAAATTTTTATCCGTGGCAGTCTGATAAACTATCCATGTTAAGGCAGGAAGCACTGATTTCTATAACCCAAAGTTAGTAAAATAGCCAATTAAAAGTGTTCAAAGTGAAAAAATGGTGACACCTCATTCAAGGCAAGGGGCCAAAGTTAAGAGATGATTTGTAAAGGAAAGTTCTGTTCACTAGATGCATCTATCATACACCACCCCCTTACCCGGCCACAGTCTCAGCTCTAATCGTGCACCCCCCCTTCTCTGTATTCCTCCCAACACACACACTCATTCTGAGTAATGTTTTATCTCTGACTTTATTTCCCATCACTCTCTTCTTACTCTGATCCAGCCATACTGGCTGCCTTTCTGTCCCACAACCACGATAACTTGGATTTTCTTATAAATGAAATGGGAAAGTTCTAAAAAGGAAAGTGAAAACAGACCTACATGTTAAAAAGATCTCTCTGGCTGCGGGTAGAGTACATATTCTGGCGCAACAAGAAAGGAAAAAGCCTTGCCACTAAAAAGTTACTACCTGTATTCCAGGCAAGAGATGATGGAGGAGTGTGGACTCTGATGGCTGCAGAATCAATGGGGAAGAGTCTGGATATTAAAGGGAAAGCTAACAGGATTTACGGAAGGCCGTGGGATGAGGATAAGGGAGGAATTAAAGTTAACTCTCAGAATTTGGGTTTGAACAACTGGTAAATTTGGGGGCCATTTACAGAAACGGCAAAGATTAGAAGCAAGGGCATGAATGACAAATTCTGCTTTGGACGTGGAAAGTCTGAGCTACCTGTCAGACAATCGGTGATTTTAAGGATCATTCTGGCCTAATCATCCATTCAACAACCATTAAGTACCTAGAATGCCAGGCACCACGGTAGCGTCGGCTGCCCCGGGGAGGAAAAAACACAGCTTTGCTGAGATCTGAACAAGGAAGGGAACCCCTGCAGGACAAAGCGGCGCGCGGAAACGGCTCCCGGCAGAACCGAGCAGGCGGCCTTCGCGAAACCGGAGAGGGGGCTGTGAGCGGGGCAGCCCCGCGACCCAGGCGGAGGGCTGCAAGGCGGGAAGAGGATGGACTCCGCAGGCCCTCGCTGGCTACTACGGATTTAGCGCTTCGGCCGAGAACTAAAGAGAACCACCGAAAAAGTACTGCGGCGGGTTTTCTTGGGCGGGTGGGAGGCGGCCGACCCGGCCCGACTAGTACTTTTGAAAATAACTTCTGCGGCTGCAGCGTGGAGAAGACCGAAGTGGCACCTCAGGCGGAACCTTTTATCACCTCCAGTTTCTGCTCCCAGACCCTCAGGAGCAGGGAAGTCGCCGCTCCAAGCAGCTCACACGTTCCCCGGGCTCCGGTTGCCAAAAAGCTTTTTCCCACATATAAACCAAACTGAGGTCGCGTGTGCTCCTCACCTCGTCGACAATCTCGTCTTCATCCTCTTCTTCCTCACTGTCTTCGTCGTCTTCGTCCTCATCCTCGACCTCATCTTCCTCTTCTGCCTGCTCCCGCGGGACCAAGACACCACCGCAAACAGCACGCCGCTTGGGCCTGGACGCCATGTCTCCGTTCTCAGCGCGCCTGCGCAACGTCTACCCGCCCGCCTTTCCGGGCCCACCCACGCAAGGCGAGGGGGTGAGAGACCACAAAGAAACTCGGCGCTGAGTCAGCATCAACTCCAAAACCCCTGATGGATTCCCAGATCGTGATCTCTCAGAGTCAGGTCCAGTCTGGGATCCTATCTTGGCCTTTCCTTCCTCCCTCCATCCTCCCTCACTCCTTCCAAGGCTCCCCCTCCCCTTCGCGCAGTGGTTCGACCCATCTCGGCTCGTTCTCACGGGCCTGAATGCTTGTGCGCATGCGCGAGCTCCAAGTGTGAGTGCTGAGGGCTCTGCGACCCTCACTTGTAGTGCTGGTCCGCAGGGCCTCGCGCGACTCGTCGCCATGGCAGCTCAGGCCACGTGGTGAGGGGGCCGCCCACCCGGCTCGTTCAGTGCTCTGGCGGCTTCACAGCCTCGGCCTTGAGACCGCGAGATACCGCCCCCCTGGGGGCCTGCCGAGCGCCGGGCGCTGTGCCGGGCAGGGCCCCAGCTCCCAGCCCCTTCGCGCGTCAGCGGCAGGGCGAGGTAGGTGTCGCCGCCCACGGGACCGACGAAGACAGGGAGGCCGCGGTCGGCGCCGAATGGAAGGCCTCCGGAGCCTTTCAGATACCCCCACGCCAGGCTCTCACCGAGCCTGCGGGCGTCCCCAATGTACATTCGGTGGCACTGCCTTGTCAGTGATGGAATGAATCCGATGCGGATCCCTGACCCTAGCCGACCCTCTTTGTGCGCAGTTCTCCACCTGAAAGTTCTTTAAAATCCGGGATCAACCTTCAATGCTTCAAGGCCGATGGGAAAATCTGAATTACAGACCAGGGCCTATTTTGAGAGAATAGAGTGGAGGGGTCTGTGCTTAGCTTGAGTGTGTACCAGGCACCTGCAGTCAGTTGTGACCAAGTGGAAATGCCAGCCCAGGGTTGTCAGTTCTTGCATTTCAAGAGAACCTGGAGTTTGACAAGAAATATCTTGATTT
The DNA here is from genome assembly GCF_021613505.1 of Equus quagga. NCBI lineage: Eukaryota > Metazoa > Chordata > Mammalia > Perissodactyla > Equidae > Equus > Equus quagga. The sequence continues at coordinate 177,646,783 of NC_060268.1, read as the reverse complement.
TTAAAACTTGTGCCAAATAAAATTCAACTACCAGTCAGGTGTATCCCACAGACTACCAGATTGCAGCCTGTTGTAAAGACTTATTTGGAAAGAAAGTCATTAATTACAGAAAACACCTTTCTGAGAACAAGATCTATGGTTTTCCATTTTTTTCTCTGTAAAATGAGGAAAGTGGGTTGGAAAGTGCGTTTCTAAAAGTGGAGTCAGCTGCTCCTAGTAGTGAGGTGCCCCCCCCTCAGAGTTTTAAGCAGAAGCTGATAACCTCTTAGTGATCCTTCAGCAGCAGGAAGTGGAGTCAGGATAACTTAAGGGTCCCCAGAGTCCCCATGGTTGTGTTCTGAGAGCTCCATCTTTCCTGAGAGTCTCTGTAGTCGGCTGCAGCATGGATATTAATATTCTCACCCATTAGGGCTCCACATCTGACGGGGTAGCTTAAAAAGGCCCCTTTGGGTCCCACAACTATGCAGAAACATCTTCCAGTCATTACAAGAAGGGAAGCTGTGAAAAAGATATCAAAAGGCTAAGATTAGAAAAAAAGACTTAGAAGGCACGATACCAACATAGAGAGTTGCACCAAGACATCATGGGTAATTGTTTCCCTGTTTCTTTATACTTTTTGTGTGGTAAAATACACATAACAAAATTTACCATTTTAATCGTTTTTTTTTTCCTTCGTGAGGAAGTGTCACTCTGAGCTAACATCTATTGCCGATCTTCCTCTTCTTTTGCTTGAAGAAGATCATCCCTGAGCTAACATCTGTGCCAGTCTTCCTCTGTTTTGTATGGGGGTCGCCACCGCACCATGGCTTGACAGTGGTGTGGGTCCATGCCTGGGATCCAAACCCACAAACCTGGGCCACCAAAGTGGAATATGTCGGCCTTCACCACTAAGCTGTGGGGCTAACCCCCATTTTGGTCATTTCTAAGTGTGCGTGCGGTTTAGTGACATCAAGTACATCCACATTATTGTGCAACCATCACCACCATCCATCTCCAAAATTTTTCGGTATCGCAAAACTGAAACTCTGTATCCATTAAACAGTAACTCCCCATTCCCCGCTCTTCCAGCCTCTGGACACTACCAGTCTACTTTCTGTATGAAATTGGCTATCCTAGGTACCTCATATAAGTGGAATCATAGAGTATTTGTCCTTTTGTGACTGGCGTATTTCACTTAGCGTAAAGTCTTGAGGGTTCATCCATCTTGTATGTGTCTCAGAATTTCCTTCCTTTTAAAGGCTGAATAATATTCCATTTTATGTATATACCACATTTTGTTTATCCATTTATCCACGGACAGACAGTTGAGTTGCTTCCACCTTTTCACTATTGTGAATAATGCTGCCATGAGCATGGGTGCACAAATATCTGTTCAAGTCCCTGCTTTCAATTCTTTTGAGTACATATCCAGAAGTGGAATTGCTGGATCATATGGTGATTCTATTTTAATTTCTTGACGAACTATACTTTTTTGTAGTTTTCAAATTTTCCATTTCTTTGATGATAAGAAATAAGCTTTGATAAGAGAAGATGGGGGGAACTTTACTTTGTGCCCTCAGATTGGTTCCCAGTGTGGACTCAAGATCAGAGTGTGAACTAGAGTAGCAGACGTGAATAAATAGACTGCCTGTGGTTTTGTCATTCAAGGAAATACAGCGCCAACCCCAGGGAACTGAACTCACTCAGGGACTAGATTGCTCAGTCTTCACCCTTAGCTCAGAATTTATCTTAAGGGAGCAGAGAGGTAGTAGCAAGTGCTTAGGAGAATGGACGTTGGCTTCAGACCTGGATTAAATTCCATCTCTGCCACTTACCATATATGCTCTGTGACCTTGAGCAGGTGACTCAGACCTCTTAGAGCTTTGGTTTCCTCTTTTGTAAAATAAGGACAATACCTTCACTGTAGGTTTAAGTAAGGATTGAGGTCTTGCATGTAAAATGCTTAGCCTCGTCAGTGACACAGAGTAAGTCCTTAAGGAAAGAGCAGCTGTTGTCATTGCTGATACTCAGAGCATCAGGACACAGAAAGTGTGGGTTTGAGACACGGTTCTTTCTTACCAGCAAAGTGGCCTTAATCAAGTCAGTTCCCTGTTTCTTTAAGGAAAAGGGATCGTTTCCCCTGCTCCAAAGATGCTAAAGTGTAAATCTAAAGTGTTGTTTTCTCACAGTGTGAACGAGTATTTCCTGAGCATCTATTATGGGGAAGAAAGTGCCCAGAAAAGCTGCGGTGGTTCAGAGGACCCAGCCGGTGTCACAGATGCAGGAATGGAGACCAAGGGAAGAGCAGCCTAGATAAGAGGCCAGGCCTTGGCCCTCCAGTGCAAGCACCTTCCACTTCACCACACCTTTTCTCGAAATCCAAAATGGCTCACATACAATTCTTGGTGCTTTAAGCCTAAGGATACTGCTGCCTGTCTCCTGTTCCTACCTTCCTCCTCTTCTTGCTGCAGTGCAGGTAACAGGAGTTTCCTGGAGCAGGGAGCTTTCAACTTGGTCACGGAAGTGCAGGGAGAAAAGAATCCCCCTGTGGGCATGATCTATTTCCACCACACCTATGGCTTCAACTCCAGTGAGGCTGTGTTAGTGTCCCAGGGCTGCCGTAACAAAGTACCACAAACTGAGTGATACACAGCAGAAATTCATTGTCTCCCAGTTCTGGAAGCTAGAATTCTAAGATCAAGGTGTCGGCAGGGCTGTTTCCTTCTGAGGGCTGTGAGACAGAATCTGTTCGTGCCTCTCCCCTGGCTTCCGGTGGTCTTACCAGCGATCTTGGCATGCCTTGGCTAGTAGATGCGTCACTCTGATCTCTGCCTTCATCTTCACGTGGTGTTTTCCGTGTGTGTGTCCAAATTTTCCGTTTTTATAAGGACACCAGTCATATTGGATTAGGGCCCACCCTAATGACCTCACTTTAACTTGGCTGTATCTGCAAAGACTCTATTTCCAAATAAGGTCACATTCTGAGGTACTGGGGGTTAAGACTTCAACATATAAATTTTGGCTTCCATCTGACAGAGGCCAAGTGCAGGGATTTGTTATTTTACTGCTTGTTCTTCATAGCAAGTGATCGGATGATTGGTATTTGAACTTCTGGACAACTAAAGGAGTTCTGTGCGGAGATGGACACTGGATGGAGCCACGTATGGCTGAGAAGGGGTCTGTGCACTTTTTGTGAACCCTCGCCTGCCCCAGTCCCTAGAGTACTCTGGGCTCTAGTCAATGAAAGCATCTCAGCTGCCTTTGCCCAACTTCAGCCTGTTCAGCATGAATCTGATGCTTTAGTTAATCCAACCAGACTTTCAATTACAAAGTAGCTGGAGTATGCATATTTCACCCTAAATCATCTCCTACCCCAGCAGAATATGAATTCTGCATCAGAGGAGCCGCAGGCCCAGAGGCAAACTTTTTAAGCCTTTCTTCTGAACCCTGGTGGTTTGTGGTGGGAAGTACTTTGTGTCTCTCTCACCCCTTAGCTCACAGTTCTGTGGTTGGCAGTCTTCCCCGCATCAGCCTTGGAGCTCCTTGAGGGTGGACACTAAGTCTTACTTGTCCCTTGCCCAGCATCACACAGAAGAGGCTGAGTGTTTCTTGGGTAAAGACAGCAATACAGCAGAGCCCCTTACCTGCCTAGCTGAGAGCCAGCTTGTCCTCTCTTAGTTCTCCTTGTTGCTAAAATTCAGGAGCTTCTGTAAGGTGGGCAAGGCAGAACAAGGTGCACCAGGAACTCCAAGGAGTAAGTTGTGCCAAAGGGCTGTGCTTAGTTGCTCCCCAAATGCATTGCATGGCCTTCTTCTCTGACTTGCTAATGATCTGGAACTTGCCTCTCTGCCTGCTCTGGCTCTACTATCTCCCATATGTGGGGAGGGGGTTGGGCAGCAGGGCAGACACAGCTCTGGCACCTCTCCTGACCCACTGCCTGCCTCCAGCTACAGCCTTATTTCTCTCTTCGTCTTCGTAGCAAAACTAAGTTATGTACACTGACTGTCCCTAGAGCTTTCCATCCAGTTTGTTGTGTAACTCACTCTGTAAGGAACTGAATTGTGTCCCCCAAAATCCATAGGCTGAAGCCCTAACTGCCAATGTGACTATATTTGGAGACAGGGCCTTTAAACAGGTGATGAGGTTAAATGAGGTCATAAGGGTGAGGCCCTAATCCAATAGGACTGATGTCCTTATAAGAGGAGGAAGAGACACCAGGGATCTCTCTGTGAACACAGCAAGAAGGTGGCATCTATAAGCCAGGAAGAAGCGCCTTACCAGGATCCAACTCTGACAACGCCTTGACTTCCAGTCTCCAGGACTGTGAGAAAAGACATGTTGTTTAAGCTCCCCAGTCTGTAGTATTGTTATGGCAGCCCAGGCAGACTAAGACACACTCCAGTCTGTCTTCCTTCTCCTTTGCCAGGGTCTCCTCTACCCTCTGCCCCTGACGTGCTCTGACATTGTGTGAGTACTTTAGGGCCCTGTCCTGGGCCCTCTTCTTTTCTCTCCACAATCTCACTGGGTCCTAGGACTTTAATTACCATCTGTACACTGACAACTCCCAAATCTTTGTCCTTTGACCTGACTCCTCCCTGAAGCCAAATTGCGTAATGATTTTTCCATTGGATGTACAATGCCAATACTCTCCAACTTTTTTAACATTATGACACACCTAGGAAATGATAATATTCATACAGTGCATTGCAGTAAATAGATGGGGGTTTATAATTTACAGCTAAAGGCAGCCAACCCTGGCTGGAGTGGGTGGGTGAGAATGGCAATGTGGTTCTGGCTGGGCCCTACCCTACTGCCCCGAGGGCTGAGAGGCTCAAGACTTCAGGCACACCTGTAAACCTATTCATAGTACACAGATGGGCTGGGGCACGTTGTTGGAGAATAGGCATTCTCAAATATAGTATGTCCAACGTGAACCTTTTGTCCCCACTCCCATTCTCCCTCTCCTGACACACCTCCCATTCTTCCAGTTGTTCGGGTTACAAACCTTGAGGTCATCCTTGACTCTCTCTACCCTGTGTCCAGTCCAGATGAATGCTGTTGGCTCCACTTTCCTAATATATCCAAGTGCAATCACTTTTCCCCACTTCACCCACCAGTCTAGTCCAACCCCATATCATCTCTTATTCACACTGTTCGAGTCACCTCCCTGTCTTTGCTCCTTTCTACCTTCAGTCTTTTCTCCACACAGCTGCAAGTGCTCCTACTAAAATATAAGTTAGAGCACGCCACTCTGTTCATAATCCTCCAGTGGTATCCAATCTCATCCAGGTGAACGGCTTAAACCTTTCAGTGGATTCCCATTTCTCATGGAATCCAAAATCCAGCTTGTCCTTTCCACTTGAGCCACACCTACCCTTCTCTCCCGGGGACACCCCAGTCCCCTTTCTGACACTTGAACATTTCTCCATATGGCTGTTGTCACTCAGATCTCAACTCAGGTGTCACTCCTTCATTTCTCCTTACAGTTATTGTCACAGATCTCAACTCAGATGTCATCTTCTCAGAGAGGTGCCCCTGGAGAGGTAACTGGCTGTCAGCACCCCAGTCACCTCTACCACATCACCTCATGGCACTCAGTAGTGCTTGAACTTGTACCTCCTCATTCCCCCAATGAATAGTGCAGACTTAATCTCCCTGAGGGACATTCTGGGTGTCACTGCCTGAGAACTCGATAGAAACACTTTTGTGGTAGATTGGCACCTGGTATTTGAAAGCAATACTAACATAGCCTTTGAAAACATGGGTATCTGTATCCCAGAGCCTGGAACCATGGCAGGGACGTGGTAGGGCTGAGGTCTGTGGCCGCAGGATTGCCTGTTTCCAACAGCAAGGACCACCTTTTAATCCCCACAATGGTTGCTTGCTTTGTGTGCCCCAGAAAGTTTTATGCTTTAGCAGAAAATGCCGTTTTACCTGCCAGTCAGTGACATACTAGATTCCTGGAGCTCCCAGATTGGAAGGTGTATCAGTCAGGGTTCAAGTAGAGAAACAGAATCAATAGGTGGAATTTCTTCCTCAGGGAAGCCTCGGTTCTGCTTCTAGAGCCTTCCCAGCAGCTGAGTCAGGCCCACCCGGCTTATCTAGGCTACTCTCTTACTGAAAGCCAGCTGACCCAAATACCTTCACAGCAACACCTAGACTGGCATTTGTGAGTAACTGGGGACTGTAGCCTAGCCAGGCTGACACATAAGAGCGACTGTGGCAGAAAGATAGAGTCCTAATTTCTGTGTGAAACACGTTCCGAGTCACTTCAGGAAACGGTGGAAATGATACTGCTCGTTTCCCCAAATCCCCAGTCTCTGTAGCTAACAGCTTGACAGCAGCAATAATTAGAACTTGATTTCATAATTATTATTTGTTCACCCAGGTTTGGTTGCTTAGATTCAAAGCAATTCATTTAGAACCAAACTTTCCTAAGACAAACCATAGATACCATGTTCCACAAATATATTCTGTAATAACTTATAGGTAATGGCTCCCAGAGTTAACACATTTCTGCTTCAAACAGTATACTCTGTTTGACTATTATCAACCACTGTATAGTATTTATTAAGTAACACACTGGTAGGTTTAATGGTACTCATAGGATGATAATCTGCATTTCAAGCAGAGTTTATTCTGCAGTTCTTCCACAGCATTTATTTTGAGGCCTTTGGGATAGTTATAATGTGCTTTTCCGCCCTTGATACAAAAGGAATTTAATGTTTATTGTAAAAAATTTGTGGCTAATACAGAAAGAGGCAAAGAAGAAAATAATCACTCTAGCCTACCACCCAGAAATAATTACTATTAGTATTTAATGCATATTCCTTCATGTATATGTATATGTAAAATCTATAAAGTCATACTATTTATGTGATTGTGATTCCTGCCTTTCTTAATGTTTTGTGATTAAATCCATTTGATTAGTTATTAATGAATATTTAATAATTTCATATAACTATACCATGATTTATTTAATCATTCTCTCATTGTTGGACATTGACACTGTTTCCAAGTATTTTCAATTATAAAAAATACCAGAATACAAACTTGCAACTAGTAAATGAATAAGTTCTGGAGATCTAATGCACAACATAGTGATTATAGTCAACAATACTGTATTATAAATTTCGAAGCTGCTAAGAGACTAGATCTTAATTGTTCTCACCAAAAAAAAGACATGATAATTATGTGACACCATAGAGGTGTTATCTGATGCTACTGCAGTAGTCATATTGCAATATATAAATGTATCAGATTGACACATTGTATGCCTTAAACTCACAAAATGTTGTATGTCAGTTATACCTTAGTAATAAAAAAAATACGAGTACCAGGATGAACATCTTATGTTAATCTTTGCACACATTTATGAGTATTGCCTTAGTATTTATTCTTAGAAGTAAAATTATAGGAAGAAAGGGTATGAAGTACATAAGACTTTTGATACATATCAACAAATTGTTTTCCAGGTTGTTAGAAAATTTTTGATTGTCTCATGATACTTGACAGCATTTATAAAACATCATTTGAGGAGTAAAAGAGTCAATATAATTATTTCCTAAAGAGCTTATTAGCTACTTAGTGTATTTATCTTGAAATAGAAGTAATAATTTTTTTATTTCCTTAAAAAATAAGATGCCCATTTCTCTATTTGTTGTTGGTACAACCCAGAAGTTGCATCACGTCTCTTCCATGAGCCTTAAATGTTTGGCTAGGACACTGGCTTTCCCTGACTACTTTCATCTGCCTTTCCAAGTGATACCAAGTGCCAGCATGCTGTCCCTTGGCCTTATCAGCGACAGGGTCTTCAGGAGCCCATAAACGCTAAGTCATTGTGTGCAAGGGATAGGCCTTATCAGCCTGCAGTTGATTACCTTCTTCTCCGTGCTCCTCCCATCCCATCTGACATTGTGCAGGAAGAGTCTTTGAGACCTAATGAAGATCTCTTTCCCTGCTCTGTCACAGCACCCTTAAGGACTGCCAGGCAATAATGAAGGTTCTTTTACTGAAGGACCCTAAGGAGGACGACCGTGGCCAGGACCCGTACATCAGGGTAAGTGCCTGGGGCTCCCGGACTGTAAAGCACAGGGCTGCTTACTAACAAAGTGAGGGGAAGGGGATCTGCTGAAACTGAGGAACGGCAGAGTAAGTTGTGAATGTGACCCTTCCGTTATTTTCCAAACAACCCTGGCCAATCCGGAACTATATTCTTTTATTTGCAGGAATTAGGATTATATGGATTTGAAGCCACTTTGATCCCTGTTTTATCATTTGAGTTTTTGTCTCTTCCCAGTTTCTCAGAGAAGGTAAGGTCTGTCCGTGTCTGAGCACCATAATTTCTGAGTGAGACACATTTGATTTCTGTAGAATTCTTGCCAACTCAAGCCAGAAGTAAAACCCCTCATTTTACTACGAAACTTCAAAACAAGGGCTGCACAGCCTCACCTGGCTCCAGGAGATGGCTGCCTCTACCGGCTCCTCCAGAAGGCACCCCGACTTGGAGGTGGGGTCTGTGAGGAGGCCCAGGAGACCAGGTTGTGGTGAGGGCCCAAACCTGCCTGCTCTCAGCAGCTCAGACCCTTTCACATTCATCCTCTCACTTAATCCACCCGCTGCCCTGACCACGCCAGAACCGCAGCACAGGTGTTATTTTTTCCCTTTTAGCAATTGAGGCCCCAGGTTGGGCTACTCGGCCGAGGCCTCCAGCAAATAAGAGGCAGTATTAGGACTCAAGACCAGGACTTCTTCTCACAGCTTCAGTTCTGCTACCAGGTGTGGGGGTGATAGATGTTGCTGGAGACAATCCCAATAAAGCCTTCCAGATGTTTCAGAGTAAAGATTCAGGGCCTACGCCACCCCCATCCGTATGCACTCAGTCACTGGAGCAGAGCTGCCTTGAGGTGTCTTCCCTGGAGCTCCTTTCTGGGCACATGGGCCAGGAGCCAGGGTGGCTTCATGGCTCTGGGTGTTCAGCCCTGCTCACGGGGCTCCATGGCCTCTGTGTACATCGGAACCCTGCCTATCGCTCTTAAAGGAAGGCCTTCCTGTTTTCTCCTCTCGGTTTGAGCTGACTATTGGATTATTCATTCAATAATTTACTCGACAAACATTGATTTGGCATCTATTGTGTTCCCATGCACGGCGTTTGCATGGTGAGGGAACTGTGTAAGGGGGGCCCAAATTGGCACTCTCTTCTATAAATTGCTTTAAAAGGGAATCAGAGAGCTCATCATTTGAGATCATTTCTAGGACCTCGTGGTCAGAACTGAGCTCTCTCCGTAAAGCTCCATTATGTAGCAAGTGAGTCAGAGCTCGGCTGGGGAATCGTAGAGGCATGTGCGTGAGTCCTGGCTCTGCTGCTCACCTTGGGCAGGTTCCTTAGCCTCTCCAAGCCTCTGTCTTAATCTATGAGATGAGAACAGTTCCACCCATCTCACAGGGGCCTTTTGCAGATTCAGTGAAGGAGTATGTATAAAACAGCCCAGCGCCTGGCTCAGAATAAATGTTCAGTAGATTTTATCACCATTGTAATCTTTGAAAATCAGGGCTTCAGCATGGATATCGCCCCTTGAAAATTCCAGTTTTATTCCAGATGCAGGTCAAGCCTACCCTCCTGCCTACACCCCACCAAGCCCACACTGCCCCTCCCTGCTCCAGTTATACCCACCACCCTACACTGCGCTTGCCTGTCTCTCCCTTAGACTGTAATGCTATGAATAATGAACTCTCCTGCCCATCCTCAAAGGCCTAGAATAGTTCCAGGCACATGGTAAGCTCTTGATAAGTGTTGAGTGGATGGATGGATGGGTGGATGGACAGATGGATGGGTGGGTGGAAGGAATTAGTTTGCCTACTACTCTCATAAAGCATTGGGATTCTGGGAAATGTTGAACTCAACCGTCATATAATATGTCTTTGTTGTTGTTTCGTGTGCAGCTGTCTCATCCGGAAGGCTATGGGGGACTCATTTTTACCAGCCCCCGAGCAGTGGAAGCAGTGGAGCTGTGTTTAGAGAAAGACAATAAAACTGAAGGTGAGGGTGGGTCTGCTGTGGATTTCTCTGGACTTTTCTGTACTCTGAGTGCTCCCATTGGTGATACTAGATTCCAGAAATAGTTGCACTTCTGGTTTGAAAATTGCAATGACTTTTAGCTCAGAAAGTATTTAGGTACCAAGTTACTTCACGTTTGTGTAACCTTTGGAGGGAGCAGAAAATGAGCTTTCTTCTTATGAGCTGTTTCTTAGCATCCCCCACAGAATGACATGTTAACCTGTTAGTGTTCTGATGGAGTGAGTACTTAGTGGTGCCATGTCACAGGTACTGCCCTGGGAAACAGGAGCCAGTGCTGCCACCTAAACTCCCAGATGGATGTTCACCTGCCAGGTAGTTATACCTCCCCTCAGAGTACCTCAGCGCCAGTCTCTTTCCTCAAAGAGGTGACGAGAAGATCCAACAGTAGATGAGAAAACGGTCTGTGCTGTACCAGGCACGTAGGGACATGATCATCTCTTAGAGGTTCCTGCCTCCTTCCTTTCTCTCCATCACAACAGATGAACAAAGCCCGGGTTTCAGGCTGAACAACCACCTTAGTCTGCTCGATGGAACAGCTTCATAGCTAACGTTTTTGGAGTGTCTTCTGTATACCAGGTTCTATGTTAACTTTACATTCATTATCTCATTTAATCCTAGACAACTAGCCAGAGGCACACATACTGTGGTCTTCATTTTACAGATAAGGAAACAGGCTTGGGAAGAGTAAGCACTTGTCTAAGGCCATGGAACCACTCAGTCAGGCCTAAGCAGCTCCGATTATACTAACGAGTGAAGGCAGCAGTGTGGGTGGTTACCAGAAGGGCTTTGCAGCCAGTTAGGCCTGGGTTCAGATGGCCATTCTGACCTTGGCAAGTTCCTTGTCCTTGCTGAGCCTCAGTTTCCTTGTTTGTAAAGTGGGCACGATGATATCTGTATCACGGGATCATCACTCCTACTACTAGCCAGAAGTTATTGAGGACCTGCTCTGTGCGAGACATGGTCCGCAAAGCTTTACGTGTGAGATTGTACAATTAGTATTTCCACTGACAAATGAGCAGCCTGAAGAGCAGAAGGTATGAAACTCTCCAGAACACATGGTCTGCAAGTCGCAGATTTATGATTCCACCTAGAGTCTGCATCTCAAAGAGAAGATTCAGGACATTGCCTGGCGCATGGTGGGCACTGAATAGTGACAGTGGTGAGTGGTTATTCTTCTCTCCCTTTACATTTAATTAGGCTTGCATTATAGCCAAAAAAAATCACCCTCTCAGTGATTTCATATATACGTTTGCCCCCTGTTGAAGAGAAACTCTGATGCTTTTCTTAGGGATGAGGACTTGTGCTGTCCAGTCAGTGTGGCAGCTCAGAAATGGAAGTACTGTTATGTCCAAAATGGAGAAAGAAAACTCGACGTGGAGAAGCATATGTATTCTCTCCCAGTGGTGCTTCAGAGGTCTTTGTCTTACAATTGTATTTTTCCTTCTGTATGTGATTTGAGGATAAAGATGATGAAAAGGAAGAAAACTCCAGAATGGACACCATAACTTTTTGTAGCGCTTTACAGCTTAAAAAGCATTTTCCCATATATTTTCTTATTTTGACTCTCAACAACTCTATGGTATAGGCAGGAGAGGTGTAGTTAATCCCAGTTATCTTGGAGAAACAGACAAGGTGGGTGAGCTGACTTGCCCAGAAACATACACAAGTTAAGGAGCAGAGGCTGGCTCTGAAGTCAGGCTTTCTGCTTCTGTCCAGGGCTCACTCCAGCCATTACCTGCTGTGGGGCTTGGAGAGTGGTTTGTTCACATGATACAGATAATTTTTAAATAAATATTATTTACATTTGTGCGGTAGGAAAGGAAAGAAGGTGAAACTCAATCTTTGATGACTGTCTGGAAGGATATCTCCCATAGGAGTGTAAAGGGTAGATGAACACTATTGAATTTAAGGGAAACTTATGCTCATAATCAGATTTTAGAAGGAAGAACTAGTATTTCCTTGTCTTCTAAAAGGATATTGAACACCTGGTGGCCTTATGATATATTTATACAATTCGTTTTCTCTCTGTATTTCTTTAATCCATATTTAAAGATGTTTCTTTTTTTGCCATAATATGGTAGTGTTCTCTGTTAAATTGTATTTTTTATGAACCTGATATTTATTATCTCTACTTTGACCCAATGGATAGATGAGCCCTCTTATCTGATATTATAGTTTCTTGACTGCTTTCAGATTTATGTTTCAAATAAAACCAGTTGTATTTCTTTATTAGACATTTAATTGCCTCTTTTTAATGACCAGTGACTTTTTCTTTAAAAGTCTAGATTTTTTAATTTTAGTATCAGTATGCAACTGAATTCTTTGAGTTATGTTTGTTTTCTAGTACACATTAAAAATGCTTCTAGTATCAACTGTGGAAATGACTTGATATTTCAAGCAAGGCATGCTGAAACATTTACCAAAGTAACTTTTTAAAATTTGCCTGCAGAATGTAAGCAGTATAAAAATGGAGTTTGAGTTTGAGGTGCTGTTCTTTATGTGGTTATTCCTGGTTAGCTTCACCCGCAGTTCCGTAGGACGGACGGGCAGCCTGGGCAGTGGTCCACATGGCCCTGTGGTATTTGGAGCTCACATGTAACTTTGTGTGTTACAGTCTGGGAAAAGTCTCTGAGAGAGAAATGGAACGCTAAGTCGGTGTATGTCGTTGGAAATGCTACTGCTTCTCTAGGTAAGCAATCAAGGTAAAAATAAAACACCAAAAAATGACTGTGAGATTGTCATTTATAATAAGGAATATATATTTGGTCTTTGTTCCTGTTCCTGGCACAGAGCTCCTAAAACCCTTGGAATTTCCTAAGTGGATAAGAAAGATGAAGGTGTCTTTTGTTATTTATGACAAAGCTCTTTCAACTCCCCCTGAGTTTATGTTAATGAAGTGACTTTTGGAAAGCCCCTAAAGTTGAGGGCTGGTTGCCAGGGGAACCAGTCTTGTCGTTAGAGTAGGAACTTTCAGCCTCCTGTGCCTCCTGTCCACCTACAGGGAGAAGACGGGCTGGAGGTTGAATCAGTCACCAGTGACCAATGATTTCATTAGCCATGGCTATGTATTGAAGCCTCCATAAAAATCTAAATGGACAGTGACACCGAGAAGTGCTGGGAAGGTGGTGCGCCTGCAGAGGGCATGGAAGCTCCACATCCCTCCCATTCCATACCTTGTCCTATGCATCTCTTTCAGCTGGCTGTTCATTTATGTCTTTGAAATGTCCTTTGTAATAAATTGGCAATAGTTAGTACACTGTTTTTCTTGAGTTCTGTGAGCAGTTCTAGCAAATGATCTAACCAGAGGAGGGGGTTGTGAAAACCTCTGATTCACAGTGGGTTAGTCAGAAGTACAGGTGACAACCTGGACTTTCAAGTGGTCTCTGAAGTGGGGGCCGCCTTGTGGGACTAAGTCCTTAACCTGTGGGATCTGACACTATCTTCAGGTAGATAGTGTCAGAATTGAGTTAAATCGTAGGATGCCTAGCTGAGAATTGGAGAATTGCTTGGTGTGGAAAACCCACACATTTGGTGACCAGAGTCAGCAGTGTGAGTGTGGTAGGAGTAGAGAGTACAATGGAGAAGAAAAACAGGAGCTTTTCATTCCATGGTGACTTACGCTTGTTCATTGTTTTTTAAAACACTTCAATTCAGTCTAAAATACGACTTTTTGCTTATTAAATTGACAAAAGTAATAGTTAAATATATAATGCTGCTGATAAGGGTGCAGTGAAACAAATATATTCAAATATTGCTAAATGGCATTAAAAATTGATTCACATCTTTTGAGAAATACTTGGCTGGTACATATTCAAAAGCTCTGTTAAAATGTTTGTGCCCTTTGGTCCACTAATCCCTTTTCTGATAATCTATCCAAAGTTAATAATCCAAAATAGGAGAAAGGAAGTGGTTTTTAATATGGTAATGTATATCATAACATTATTTATAGTCGTGAAAAAATGAAAGCCCCCAAATGTCCAGTGTCAACACAAGTAACCAATAATCAATCTATAGATTAAAATTGAGGTGAGTTTCTTACATAAGTCAGTCTGAGTACTGTCATAGCCAGTCATGGCCCAGGAGTACCATCTCCACCAGGGAAGAAAGCACTCGGAGAAGCGAGGGGTATAGCGTGATTAGATACCATCTCAGAACATACATCGAACGTAACAGGAATACTTCTTTTTCTCTTGTACTACAGTCACAAGATGTTTTGCTGCGTACACAGCAGGTCAGCCTGACCCTGGTTTCTTGGAGGGAAGGCTGATCTTCAAAGAAATGCTGATACGGAGGGAGGCATTCACCCCTATCTCTAAAGGCAGCATTCTTTGCTGTGGGATCCTGTAAATCTTTAAAGCAGATGTGCAGTGCATGCTCCACAGGCCTTGGAAGGCCACTGTGGAAAAACAAGGTCAGGCCGAATCTGTTTTAAACCAAAATGGCTTCCTCATATACCTCAATATATTAACCTTCCTTATTGCTTTTCATTTATTCCTTCATCAGTAATGGGGGAATAGTAAAATAAGTTATGATACCTTTATATGATGATTATGTAGTTTCTTCTTTCATATATATATTTTTTTATTTTAAAGGAAACTTGTAGAAAAGTTGCAAGTACACTGTAAAGAACTCAATTTTTCCTGAACCACTGATAGTAAGTTACCAACCTGATGCCCCACCACCTCCAAACAGTCGAGTGTATATTCCTCACAAACAAGGGCACTTTTGTCTGTAACTACAACTAGCCAAATCAGGAAATTAACGTGCATAGATTACGACCTCTTAGTTCTGAGGCCACATTCAAACTTCATCAGTTGTTCCAATGATATCTATTGTAGCAAAAGGATAAAGTTCAAAGTCAGGCCTCGCACCTAGTTGTCCTTATGAGTTAGTTTTGCAGGCTGGACTAGTGCTTCAGTCTGTCTGTGGCTCTCACCATCTTGACACTTTTAAAGAGTCCAGGCCAATTATTTTGTAGAAGGTCCTCCAGTTTGAGTTTGTCTGATTTTTCTTCATGATTGGATTCATTGAAGCTATACATCCCTGGCAGGAATATCACAAAAGCGATGCTGTGTTTTTCTCATTGCCTCTCATCTAGTAGTGCCTCATTTTGACTTGCCCCGTTACTGGTGGTTCTCCTGTGGCCCCTTGATTTAGGTGGTGTTGTCAGTCTTCTCCACAGTGAAGCTACTGTTTTTGTTTCAAAATTAATAAGTATTTTGTGAGGAGGTACTTTGACGTTTATAACCTATTCTTCATCACACTTTCATTTTATTAGGTTATTTATTTATATCAGTATAGATTCCTGGTTTCCTATTTTCTTTAATAGGGTATAATCCATTACTGTCTGTTTATTTTGTTGTTGAAATTGTCCCTGATGTGGCCAGTGGCAACCACTTCAAAGTTTCTTCTGTGTCCTTTTGACATGTCCCCCCATCGTTCTTTGACCCCATGTCTTTTCTGGCACAAAGAGATGTTCCAGGTTTGTCTGATACTTTCCCTGTGCCAGCCCTGAAATCAGTCATTTTCTCTAGGAAGCCCCAGTTCCTTTTAGTGGAGAGTGGTATTTAGAAGCCGTGATGTGGGCGTTCAGTGTGTTCATTGTCCTTGGGCTTCACTGCTTCCAGGCCTTTTCAATAGACAGAGATGGGGAATCGTAATTTTATACACACACATATCCATTTCTATATATCTACGTTTATATATGTATATCTGTTTATATTAAAAGCCATGGGTTCACTCCACCACTTCCAATTCCAGTCCAGCACTACAGCGTTTGTTCTAGGTCTTTCATTTCATTTTTTTCATTTAATTAATTCTTTCTTGAGGTAACACTGGGTCTTTCATTTCTATATTTGTAACTCCCTTCTCTGGCAGTGGGAAACCTGGCTCCCAGGTAATACATTTACTTGCTTGATCAACACCCCCGTTTGGAACCAGCCTCCCCTGGCTCTGCCCACACATGGATGCCCTCCTCACCCTGCCTGGTCTCTGACACCCAACACTCATTTTACTCTGCCCCGCCTAATGGCCTTAGGACTGAATTGTTCAAAAAGAGAAGGGGAAGGGAGAGGCTATGTGGTCTTTTAAAAATATTTTGAGGAATATTTACAGCATAGGAAAATACAATGTAACATTAAGTAAAAAGCAGGATACAATGTAGATATGATACAATTTCAGTTTAATTTAAAACTATAGATACTGAAATAGGTAGAGAGCCTTCTTTCCACCTCCCCACAAAAAAGCCTAAAAGGAGAAGGGACTCAAACAGACAAGTGTCTGAGTATGTAATGTTCACAGCAGCATCAGTCACAACAGGCAAAAGGTGGAAAAAACCCAAATGTCCATCAGGAGATGAATGGATAAACAAGATGTGGTCTATCTGTACAATGGAATATCATTCAGACATAAAGGGAAGGAAATTCTGACATATGCTGCAATATGGATGAACCTTGAAGACATTATTCTAAGTGAAATGAGCTGGACCCAAAAAGACAAATACTGTCTATGTATATGCGGCACCTGGAGTAGTCAAATTCAGAGACAGAAGGTACAGTGGAGGTTCCCAGGGGCTGGTGCAGGGGGAAATGGGAGTTTAATTGGGTATAGAGTTTCTGTTTGGGATGATGAAAAAGTTGGAAACGGATAGTGGTGATGGTTGTATATCATTGTGATTGAACTTCATGCCACTGAATTATATACTTAAAAAACAGTTAAAATGGTAAATTTTATGTTATCTATTTTTACTGAAATAAAAAAACATAAAGGAAAATCACTAAATATTAAAGATAGTTATCTCTAGGTGGTGGTATTATAGTTGGTTTTTATAATTTTATTAATATTGTCTACATTTTTCCAAATAGTCTTGAATTTGTGTTATTTTTAAAGCACAAAATGTAAACAGTGAATCATTAAAAATTTTAAATACTTAAACAATGCTTAGCAATTGTAAGAACCTATAATTTTGTTTTAAAACAGTTCAGTTTGTCCAGATGAATTTAAAATATTGGGGGAAGATGCAGTATGAGCGAAAACAGTTTAAGAATTAAAAGCACATTTTCCAGACAACAAAATGAAGGTGAGGAAGAGGCCAGATGGGAGTTGCTAGACTGATGCAGAGCTGACGGCAGCTCCTCCGAGCAGTGCGGCTTTACCACCAGGCTCAGCACATCAGCAGTGCAGCTTTACCACCAGGCTCAGCACATGAGCAGGGCAGAGGGGCTTGGAGCTTTGGTCGCCAAGGGAACCACCTCCACTCTCCCCAAAAAATAAGTTGAGAATTTTCTTGTACTTTCTTTTCTATTTTTTTTCCTGAGTTAGAAGAGGAAAGAAAATAATATAGGCAATATCTGACATATACCAAAACTTCAGCTATCAAATAGAATGTATTTGTAAATTTTCCTATTTTGATTTTGTATTCCAGATTCACACTTCCACACATTACCTGATAAACAAACATCTTGAGCTATCACCTGATCTTCAGTTTGATTTCACTACTATCACTATGCATCTTGCTCTCACTGTTCTGTCAAATGAGACAAAAACTAGAGGGAAAAAATGGTGATACAGTGATGAGAAATCTGAGACTTAGAGCAGCTGAGAGCAGGCCGTCATCAAGTGTGGCACAAGCAGCAAAGATTTGGTCCCAATCACTCTTATTGGCCTCCAGCTGCTCCCTGTTTATTCAGTTGTTAAGGGAAAGGATATGTTCTAAATGCCGGAAACATATCATCAAAGAAGAGATGAAATTAGGGATTTTGCAATTTAAAAAAATCTCTTTGGGAGAAACCAGATCCTACCTTAACATGAAATTCAATCAACCAAATTTTGAACATTCTATTTTAGTTCACCCTTCCAGACATGACATACAGGAGGAGCTCTCTTTAGTGTGTACAGGGAAGAGGCATTGCTTGAACTCCCAAGATTCGTGTTCATCCTGAGTTTCAGCAAGAGCCTAGGGAGTTAGAGGCAGTTGGAAGAGACCATGCCTGGTGTATTAGTCATCTTTTGCTGTGTAACATATTACTCCAAAACTTAATAGCTAGAAACAACAACTTCTAATATCTTAGAGTTTCTGTGGGTCAGGAATCTGGGAATGGCTTAGTTGGGTCCTTCTGTCTCAGGGTCTTTGACCAGCAATCAAGCTGTTGGCCACGGCTACAGACATCTCAGGGATAACTGGGGGAGGGTCTGCTTCCAAGATCAGACACATGGATCCACTTCCCAAGTCACTCACATGGGCATCTCTAAAGGGCTACCTACCTTATGACATGGCAGCTGGCTTCCCCTATTGTGACACAATCCAAGACAGAGCACCCAAGACAGAAGCCACAGTCTTTTTATGTTCTGATCTTGCAAGTGATATCCCATCTTCTTTTTGTTTGAATCGAGTCAGTAAGTCCAACTCATACTCAAGGGGAGGAGATGACACAGGGGTGTGAGTACCAGGGATAACTGGGGGCCGTTTTACAGCACCCAGGAGCCCTCTGGTCAACTTGAGCAGGAGAGCCTCCCTTGGCTTTCCCAGGTCCAGAGAGTTGGACATTTTAAGCAAGGAGAAGAAAAGGTGGAAATGTTTCTCAAAGTAGAAATGAAAAGAGGGTCCAGTGAACAGCAAGGGGTCTCAATGTGGAAGTCTAGAGAGAAGAGATGTTTGTGCTGCTTCATCAATGTGACTTGACATAATTTTGTAGATATTATTATTACTAGATGGAGAAAAGTACATGTTGTGTAACTTTGTTCTTGGTCTGCATAAAATCTGAGAACGTTGTTCTGGTTGGGTGATTTGTACTTGTTTAAATAAGATTTCTGTTTGTATTGAAGAAGTCATGTTGGTTGGCCGTAGGCTGATTTCCTGCAGCTCAGCCACCCACCCCCAGGGAAAGCCTCCCGTCTGGCTGCCCAAAGGTGGGGTTCCCTACCTCCCCCATCTGATTGCAGGGCTGGTGCCTCGGATCTGTTAAGTGGCCCCTGTTGCTTGGCCTTGTAAACCCGGACCAGTTGCTCCATGGGAGATAGCTTAGCGGTTAACAACTCAGAAGTCAGTAACTTCATTATGAGGTATACATATGTACTGTTGGAACAAATTACCATCTACACCTATTAGTATGATTCATAACAGCTGCTGTGTTTGAGTCCCTATTATACACCAGGCCCTGTGCTACGCACTTTATGCATATGATTTCTCATTTTCATAAGGAAGGTTTTAGTAAGCCCATTTTCCTGATTTAAAAAACAGATTCTAAGAGAGAGGATGTGATTTGCCAGGATCGCACACTTAGGAAGTGGTACAGCTATTGTTTAAATCCATGACTGCATTTTTCCATAGCCGCTGTGCCCCACTGATAGAAGCGTGCAGATGTTTTACCACTTTTATACCATATTGATTTTTTTTAGTATTTTTTCATTGCCTTGTTTTCATATTAACTCTGGGAAAAGACTTTACAGAGATCATCTTATCCATAACCTTGTTAATGTTTTCAAATCCCATTTCTTGATTCTCGCTAATTTGCTTTTGCACTAAGGATTTTATTTTACCTTTAGATTACCAAACGGTACCTTTTCAGCATAGGCTTCTGCCAGCAGAGAATTTCACCCCACAGGTTTACACAAGCCCAGAAAATTGGATCCGTTGTGGCAGTCATTATCCTAACCTCTCAAATGTAATGAATACTCTATGGCAGGTTTGTCTGTGATTAGCTTGATTTATTTCACATGGTTATGAATAATTTGAAGTTTCGTTGTTGGCCATCACATAGAGGAGGCCTGTGCCCTGACCATGGGCCTGCCTGGGCCTGAGTGTTGGTTGCAATGCTTGTACTGAGTTAGAGCAGAGCCAGCCTTGCCGTCCCCAGGGGCTGAGACCTTACACCAAACGTTCATTCCCCAAACCTGTGCTGAGAGCCTTCTGTGGGCTGCAGGGTGGACCAGACTGCCCTGCCCTCGCAGACAGAGCTGACAGCACTCGACGGCTCAGAGCCCCAGCTTCCTCCTCTCTGAAGCACAGGCACAGTCTCCACATTGTCCAGCTCACAGGGTTGGTTAAGGATCAGATGAGCAGGCAGTCACTTTCGAACCCAAAGCAGTATATGAGTCAGTGTTCTAGGCGTTGTTCCTGCTGTCCAGTTACTTAGGACAAATGTGTGTAAATGTCGATATCAAGTACCAGCCTCACTGCAAGTACTGATGTCCCAGTTCAGTTCCTGGGAAGTTTCCAGGGTTCCTTGGTGCACTGAGACCTTCCTCATGCAGTCAGAGGAGGGGCGGCCCAGCCTGGGTTGGCAGTGTAGCAGAAGCAAGGGCTTTGTTCCTGAACGAAGTTTACAGCTGCACGTGACTTTTTTCTCTTGGACTCAGCACGTTTGTAATGATCTGTAAATTAAAAGCTGATGGTGTTTACGTTAAAGCTACAGTTTGTTATTAGCCTGTCTCATGTGAATCTGAAATGGAATGCCCACAGCACTTCCTTTCTCAGAGAAGTTCCACATTCCTGTGAGCAGGTAGCAGGTGCTGACCAGGCCACCCCTGGGCCCTTCCTTCATCAGCATCCTCTGCAGAGTGGCCAGTGTTCCCCATCTGGAAAAGTGCAGGGGAGCCTGGGTGTCACTTCTTGCTTCGTTCATGAATAGGAATCTTTCACGAACAGCTAGTACAGCCCCTCACCCTAAATGACCTGCATCCTGGTGCTGTTGGGTCCCTGTTGGCAGATTATTATGAAACCTCTCCTCCCCTCCCTTCCATTTCAGTCTGCCATGTCAACCCATGACATCTTTCCAGATGGGGGCTGGCGTCGTCTCCCCAACAAAACGAGGGCTCTCTAATGCCCTGTGATGGTGTACAACGCTCACCACCTCCTGACTGACTGATAAGAAAACCACCTTTCTTGAGTTCCTCCTAGATGGCCAGCAGTTTGCTCTCATCATGTCATAAAATCCCTTAAAACAGTCTCATATGGTTGGTGTCTTCCCCCCTTGTAGATGAGCTCTGTGGGGCCCAGAGAAACTGGTACATTCCTAAATCCACACTTCTGGGATGGGTGGGCCAGGACCCGGCACCCTCAGGTCTGACACGATGCCTGTTGCCTTCCTAAACCCACCTTCAAGAGGAGGCCTTCTCTGTGTGATTTGTAAAGCACATGCCTTTGTATTTGCACATTAAAAAAACAACACAAGAACAGAAGGACTTTAGTAACCACATAAAGAATTATATTTCTTTGTTGTTTTCCAGTGAATAAAATTGGCCTGGATACAGAAGGAGAAAACTGTGGAAATGCAGAAAAGCTTGCAGAATATATTTGTTCCAGTAAGTAGAAAAAGGTCACCCCAAGTTTATTTTTTGTTTATTGGTCTCACAACTACTACCGAGGGAAAGGAATATTTCCTGGATGCGTTGTCCATGGTGATGCTGGTTGATGTGCAGTGCGTGAGCCACTCCTGGGACCACAGCCTACTTGCGTTTGTGATGTCTCTTCTTGTTTGAGATTCAGCCAGCCTTCCTCCACCCCTACACCAAGGACTTGACACAAACATACCGCAAAATAAAATGTTTGGAGATGGATCCAGCAGTGAGACCATCTGCAGTGATTATAAAGGAAGTGGAGGCAGTAGGAGCTGCTGGGTATCTTCCCTTCTGTCTCTTGTCTCCTCCCTTCCTATTCGGAACTACTTCCTTCTCTGGATTCCCTCCTCTACAACTTGCCCCCAGGTAACGAGCTGACTTACCCCCTAATATGCTCATCATCAGGCAGCATATGGACGGGGACTTAACATGGCCCTATCCTAGAGGTGCTGGCACTTAAGTGGGGATTAAGCCTTAAACTAATTATGGAATTTTAGTCTTCAGACAAACACATGAGGAAAGATTTTTTGAGCAGAGATCTTGGAAACAGGGATGCAAAGGCTAAAAGTATACATGTGGGCCAGTCCCCTTTAGGCGCTCTTTTCCCCGCACGTCTAATCCAAGTGCAGACACGCGCTCTCGCGCCCTTGTCTTTTTGACCCCTCCCTGATAGAAGTGTGACATACACCCACTTAAAAGATGAAGTAGCATCATCTTGCTTTATATTACTGGAGGAGAAATCAAAATTTTGCTCCTCGAGATTATGGACTGGCAAATGTTGTCTGTTAAGGACCAGATATGTAGGCTCTGCAGGCCGTGTGGTCTCTGTCAGAATGACTAACCTCTGCCCGTGATAGCCTGAGAGCAGCCATAGACCATACATGACATGGGCTGGGCTCTGACCCGGGGCTGTGGTTTGCCGACCCCTTCTGGAATGGGTTGGCTGTCTCCAAGCTTGGAGTCAGGGCCAGGTGGACTGCTCATGCCTGAGGTTTTCCTCTGAGGCTGTCCCTGAAATGGTGCATCTTCTCTGCCCCTTAGGTAGTGGTGTCAGGGTGGGCAGGGAGAAAGAACACCTTAAATAGGTCTTTGTATGGCTTCTGGGACAGTGGTGGATGGTTTTATTTTAGGCATGATGTTTTTAAAAAACATTCCTTCTCAAGGTGGTGTTTCTCAGTCTGCACATTTGCACACTAAGTCTTAGGAAGTCTTCCTGTCTTGAGCCGGTACCATTGGTGAATGCTCTCCAGCTTGTATGTTTCTGTTGGCCACTGGGAGCCTGTCCTGGAAAAGGTCCCATGCCCTTCACTACACCGCGGGCTAGGACCCTGGAGCTCCATTAGGCCTTGGGGGAGCGGTCCACAGAGGAGGGGCAGCGTGCAATCGGACAGCGGAGGCACTGCTGGGTCTCCATGGACTTTTCCCAAGCTCCCAATTTTATTTTCTTTTTTCCCCCAAATTTCTTTTAAAAATAATTTCTTTTTGTCTTTTCTTAGTCACTATACACTCTGTATTAATATTGAAAACTAGCATTTATTGAGTGCTCAGTGTGTCCCATGGCACTCTGCCTACATCATTTCATTTAGTCTTCGTCACCACCCCGTGGAGGCAGAATCACCTCCACTGTAAGCTGTGTGTCCACTATGGTAGCCACTAGCCACATAGGGCTATTTAAATTAAATTAATCAAAATGAAATAAAATGAAAAATTCAGTTCCCCAATCACTGGGCACAGTCCAAGCTCAGCCATCACTAGTAGCTCATGGCACCACAGGGACAGCCCAGGGCATACCCATCATCGCCCACAGTTCTTTTCCACACTGCTGTTATAGCAGCTCTGGGGACAAACTGACTGTCTGTGGTCACAGAGCTGTGAGGGGACAGGGTTGGAGTGCTGACCTAGCACTGCCTGGCCAGCACTCTACCCAGGGCCAGCACGCTCAGTAGGTCTGCCCCAGCACCTGCTGGCACCGCGCTCCCATCACCCTGCTGGGCATCAAGCTCTGCTCCCTCCCTCAGGGAGCTCTGGCCCAGTACTTGCCCAGTACTTCAGCTGAGAGTGATTGGTGTGAGAGGTCAGGGCGCAGTGCAGGGCACACGGGCAGATGTGCCTGACTGTGTGAGCAGAGCCTCACGGGCCCTCCCGAGGTTCCCTGGGCTCCAGCTTTGCAGAGCTGTGGGCCTTTTCTGATCACTCTCCTTGCAAGGATAAGCTCCAGCCATGGAATGGCTCAGCCATTTGGAAACCCAAGTCTTTGCTCTCTGGAGCTCAGCAGATGCCCTTTCAGCAGCTTGGTCATGCCTGTGGGCACTGATTGGCACCTCTGCTGCCCGCCCCCACACTCCCTCCCCTGTCACACTAAGACAGTCCAACAGGGTTCAGCAAACATTTGCCTAGGAACACCTGTGCGCCAGGCCCTTCGCAGGGGTAGGGGGAGGAGGATCAGGAGTAATGAGAGAGGGGGCAACATAGACATCAGTGACCTTCACAAGGCAGGAGTGGATTAAGCGACAAGAAGTGGTATAAAGAGCATGTGTATGGGAGGGCGTCCAAAAGAAGGCCGAGGTCTTCAGGAAAGTGTATGTGAAAAGAACACAACCTGCTGGCGTCCCCATCAGAGAGGGGCCGTGTATAAGGGGAGCCTGCGGGAAGGACAAGACCTCCACCTACTGAGCGCCAAGCCTTCCCAGTCAGGGAGCCGCCAGAGCAGAGACGGTGCAGTGCGAGGAAAGCGTTGTTCAGGAGGCTGGAGGGGGGATGGGGCTTGGTGGGAACAGTAGGGCACCAGCTGGAGAGCCATGGAGGTGGGCACTAGAGTCGTGGGCCTGCAGACTGACTGTCACGTTTCAGAGCCCCTGAAGCACTGCAGCTCAGGAGGGAGTGGCTCCTACCAGATCTGAGGCAGGAAGCCCACAGGGGCCTGCCCTGGCACAGCAACACTGACGGTGCTCCCTGCCTCGGCTCCAGCTTCCACCAGGATTGGCCCCAAGGGGAGTCACTGGCTTCAGGCTCACTTACATTGTCGTTGGGACTTTGTAGGAGTGTCTCAGAAGCACATCCCTTTAGTGCCTTAAGTGGGAGAGTCTCAGAAACAAATCCTTAACTTAGGAAGAGCATTTTTTAAAACTTAAAGAGCCTTCACCAAACTAAGTAAAGGGAAGAGCAGGGTGGGATGCTGTGGTGGATCTGATCGGAGGGGAAAGGGAACCGCCTTCCTCACGGCTGCCCTGCTTCATGGCTGGGGTCTCTGCCAGGACTGCAGAGAGAGCACCGGGAACACGTTCGTTGAGTATAGCAAGGCGATGGCGGGCCCATCATGCGCCCGGCATATGCTGCCATCTTGTGCATGTGGTCTCCGATTGTCTGATACCTTGCTGTGCTGAGCCCGTGACAAAGGGGTGATTATTAGACTCACTTTTACTGCTGGAAAGGGGGTGACTTGTCCAAAGTAACCGAGCTAATCTGTGCCAGGCTGGGCCTCCAGCCCAGGACTGTCTGGCTCCCAGACTCTTGCTGTTTCCCTTCTTCTGTGTACTTCTGGTCCAAAATATGCTCAGTTGTTTTTCATCAGGTGAAAAAGTCACAGGAACAAGAAAGCGGTTCTAAGAGCTCATCCCACTCATTTGGGTGTGGACACACTGTCAGTGCTGGTGAGTCACCGTGGCCAAGTCGGGGTTTGGCTGCGTTCTTGGTGACAGCTGGGGCTGTGGGGAAGGCCCATTAGGGCAGCTGCGCCCTGCTGACCTCAGAGCTCACCTCAGGGGCACCGAGCTCCCGACACATGTTGTAGCCTGCTCTGTTGGGAGGCTGAGCATTTTCAGACCCATCTCTCTAACTGGGCTAGGCTTAAGGAAAGGCCACCGCTGCTGGGCTTTTTGCAGGAAATGTTATAAGCCAGAACTGTTAGACATTTTCAAGTTCAAAACACATGGTTCAGGAGACTAATTTGGGGTAAAAAGAGTTCACCATGTGCATAATTTCCTGCTAATGAAAGCTGTTGGCCCCCTTTGTTCTCTGGCCACCTTCTCTGGCTGTATGAGGAGTATATTCACCTGGAAGCCCAGGAGACTTTTCTGGATTCCAAGAAGTGCTCTTGGAAGCAGACTAAAAGAGTATTTGAGGCTGAACAGATGTGTAGCTCCTGAAGCAGAAGGCCCCCAGTGGCTGCCTTGTTGCTTCCTGTGGATTGATCCAGACTGTGGGTGGCTGAGGAGCCATTTTCTTTAACATCAGCACAGACATGCCGCTTGCTCACTATTGTGCAGCCAGGTGTTGAAACAGCTGCTGAAAAGCCAAGAGCAGTTGTTCTGGCTCTCCAGCGGTGAGCACTGTCCTAGGCTCCTCGTCATGTGGCCCTAGCCCCAGGGATTGTTTCTCAGCCATTGAGCCTCACCTCTGCTGAGGGAGAGGAGCATCAGTATGATTGGGCTCCTCCCCCAGCTGTTTGCTGGGTGGGATGCAGATATTCAGAATGTTCCACAGTGATCCAACTCCAGACTCTTTGTTTCTAACATCGTATCAGGGGATAATGGTCGCTGTTAAATGGTATCAAAGCCCTTCTTTTTTAATGTAGAAATCAATGTAAGTGGTCGACCTTGGCATTCCTTGTGTGATTAAGTGCCAGGTTTTATAAGGGAAGATTACTGGTTCTTTGGGTGGGACACTTAGCTCCTTAATGGAATAGGTCGCTCCAGCCTGTTTCCTCAGCAGATGATTTGGCTGCATTCACAGTTGATGCATTAGCTCTGGAAGGAGATGGAAGGAAACTGAGTCATTCCTTATTCTAAGGTCCAGAGCTGTCAAGCTGGTGTTCCTCACTTTGCAGACACAAGACAGAAAGGATCTGTGTCACAGCTGAGATAGCACACTGAGATACACAATTAACTGACCCAGGGCGTGGGTGCTGGATATGAACAGGTTCTGCCCTTATCTCGGACGAAGGAGACTGGTCTGCATTCTTTGCAAAGCCCTTGTCACTTCCTTTAATTTATTTCCAGCATGTCTGTGGGTCCTAATAAATCTTCAGTTCACAAGTAGAATATCCAAATAATAATCCATCTTGACTGCAAGGAAGGATTTTCACCTTGGTTTTACCAAGGCATTAATGATTTTCTCCCGGAGTAAATTCTGAAGCTTGATTTTAAAAGCTAAGAATCTACTCTCAATGCTTGGAGTAAACAGACCCGAATCATAGTTATTGCTTATTTTACTTAAACACTTACTTACTATGATAGGCACTATTGTAAGTGCTTAAAGCTATTAACACATTTAATCTGATAGCACATCATTCTGACAGACAATTCTCCTTCCCTTCCAGGATATCTCCTCTAACAGAGGAGAAAGTGCAAGTTAAATGGTAAAAGACAGAAGACAATTACAAAATTTAAAGAGAGAGAGGAAGTCAAAGGCAGTCAGACTGTGCTGAAGTTTATTTGAAATGTCCTCCTGGACTTGCAGCTGACAAAAGTTACTGCAGCCTTGAAGACTTGCTCAGCTCTTCTTCCCTCCCTCCCAATCAGACTCCTTATCCTAGTTATCCACAGTTAATTGCCCGCTGCGTGCACAGCCTGGACTGTCACAGCAGCACCTCAGAGGGTGAAATCACTGCAGACCTGCAAGTTGTGGAGTTTTACACGTGCGCACATGTCCTCCAATGAAATGACATTTACAAAATCAGTTTCGTTATCCTGGTTACCTACAGTGACTACTTATCGAGCCTCACCCCAGCTGCATGACACTCTCCTAGGAGTTTCAACACCGCTGCTGTCTTCAACCCCCACAGCCGAGCAGTCCAGGCCTCTGTCCTGCTAAAGGACTGGAGAGCGGAGCCTCTGAGCCCCATGATTCACCACTTCACTGTCAGCTTAGACTCCTGCCAGGCTCCTGTCTCTCTCTGTTGTCCCGGAGAGACCGCCTCTCTCACCTCTGCAGAATCAATCAGCTTTAACATTGACCTATTCAGCACTGGCCTATTTGGTCTAAAAATCTGCAGGCGGTAAGCTTATCCCAAAAAGGAATGGGTTATTTGCCCTTGACTTCTCAAAGGGGGTTAGCTCCCCAGGAAATACTGTTGAGGTAGCTTTCCCCTTGGCAGTGAAAGAGGCTTCAACCAGAACGTTGTCAGCTTTGCTCCCCATCTGCTGCTGGGGCAGCGCTTTCCAGGAAGGCAGCTGAGCTGGTCTGGCCTGCATGGCCCAGCTCTCTGCTGAGCACTGGGGGTGCAGTGAGAAAGACACAAATGCCTGTCTTGGGCCAGGAAGCAGATGCTAAGCTCCCCGTCTCCCTAGTAGAGGCCAGCAGTCAGAGAATAAGAATGAGCAGCTCAATACTCTGCTGGACCTGCCGAAGGGATGCTTCGAAGGGCAGTAAATTCTACAATCTCCCGAAGGCGCTTTGCACACCTCTGGGGTTCAGCTTGCTGGAAAGGTAGGCCCCTGGTTTTCCTGCCGGATTCCCACAGCTGCCCCAGAGCAGGGGGCTGAGAAGGGTCTGTTGGAGCAGCTTTGGCCCCTAGAATCCTGCACACCCCACCCCCCAACAGGCACAGACAAGCAGGCACTGGAGGGATGCCTGGGCTCTGATTAAGCAAACAGCACCTGAACATGGCTTTGAAAATGTGTCTCTAGAGATGGCACCCCCAGTGCATGGATACATTTTCCTCACACTGGGAAAGAGAAGTCAGTGGGCATCTATTATCTCTATTTAAAAATTTCATAATTCCTTGTGTTCTTTTATATGTCAGTACATACTGATGTTTACAGAGCAGTTTAAATAAAGAAAACATGCATCGGTTTGTAGTTATTTAGTAACTTGAAACAAAGAAGCCTGTGGTTATTCCTCTTGTTTAGCTGGACATCGTGGAGAAAGTGCTGGATGGGAAAAGTTTGGTTTATTTCTTCCTTTGATTGCAATCACCAAAAAAAGATGTGTTCAGAGAGGTCTGACAGATGTAGAAAAGTACGTGTTTGTGTATGACCAACACCCATTAACACTTCTTACATTGGACAGACAGATGTGGAGGGGAAATGATTAGCTCTACTAAAATGCTTTGTTTTCACATTTGAGGAGGATTCTGGAATCCGAGAACCCGTAAGTTTTGTTGGATGGTATTGTCTCAAACTCGTGTTCAAATCGCATGCTGTCTTCATGATTCTGCAGTGAGCTTAGAGCAGAAAATTCCGTAAGTCTCCCCAGCGTGGAGACGTGGAGCAGGGATGAGAGGCAGGGCCATTCTCAGCAGGCGGGGCTCCTGCACAGGGTCCCTCAGCCCCTTGGGCACTTGGCCTGGTGCTGCCGTCCTGGCTGGGATGTGAGTGGGCGTGCAGCTTGTCTCTGTTGGAGATGGCTGCAGGTCACTCTTGGCTGCTGTTTCTCTGCCTCCTCGTGAGCTGGAGCCCCAGCTTCAGCCGCCTCTTGTCCCATCCAGGGCTCCTCCAGAGGTAGAGAGTGTCTCCTCCAGTGCCAGCACCAGGCCTGACCTCTGACTTCTTGATTCTGGTTAAGGTGCAGAGTCTGCACCCTAAATAGTGACTGCTGCCAGAGCCACTTCAGGATGAGAGGGGGTTAGAGGAGCATGGGGGACGGCAGCCCTGGCCTCTGTGGAGGTTAGTGTTCTCAGCACCTTCATCCACATTAGTTCTGTGAGCTTTGTATACAAGGCCAGCGTGGTAGCCATTGTCCTTGCCTCTTACAGTCGCTGGAACTGAGACCCGAGGAGCACAGCAGGGCCTGGGGCTGCTCCTCCCCACGCCCCTGTGCACGTGCCCCTCCCCCGGAGTGTCTCCAGAGCTTTTACAAAGTCTGGTTATTTATTCGCAGGGGAGTCATCAGCACTGCCTCTTCTCTTTCCCTGTGGAACCCTCAAAGGAGAGATCCTGCCGAAAATGCTCAAGGACAAAGGTGACTAGAATGCACCGAGTCGTGGGGCGCTGCCTCCCTCTCCTCTCTGGCGTCTGCTGAGAGCCTTCATGGTGATAGAAGTGGTCAGCCCTGCGGGGACCACAAGGGAGAGCAGGCCTGGGTGGATCAGCCAGGCCGGGGGAGGGCGGGGCACTCCTCATGTTAGGTGTGGGGGTGCTGTCTGCTTTCCTTGCTTTGTCTGCTCAGCTCCAGCTGGGAGCACGCAGTGTCACTGAGCCTTCACCAAGGGTACAAGTGGTAGTGGTCTAGAGGCGACCCCGGGGCAGCTTCACAGGTAGAAGGACGTCCAAGGACGGAGCTGATCTTATGCTGGCATGCAGCATGCTCCAGCCCCGCCACTCAGGCCTCGCTCCTTCTGGGTCCCCTGTGGTCCCTGGGCTTTCACTGTCTAGGAACCAGCCCATGCCCTGGAGCATTCCAGCTCCATTGACTCAGATGTCTGAGGTGTCACCTGCACACCTTTCCTCGTCACATAGTTGGTCTGGGAGCAAGAAGGAATCTGCAGTTTGAAGTACAAACTTTAGGGTGAGACAAAAACAGATGTGAATTCTCCCTCTGCTGTTCATTAGCTGGGTGAGTGAGGGCAACTCTCTGTGCATCAGTGTCCTGCTGTGAAATGGCTGTAACCATAGAGCCTGTCTCCACAGCTTCAGAGCCGGTAACCAGAGAGCGGCTGTGAGGTTACGTAGCACAATGCCTGGCTCTCCAAAAGCAAGCGATTCATGGAACTGCAACTGTTACACCCTCTCCCTTTGCCCTGAGCCTCCAACAATCCACATGAAGCGTGTTACCCAGGATGAGTTTAAGCCCTGTATTAAAATGGAGCGAGATTGCATCTCTTCTCCCCTGTTGTCATCCATCTTCTGAATGTACCAGGAATACTGGCAGAAGACATTAGGCACTAAGATCTGCAAGGTCAGGGGCCTTTCTGGAACAAGAAAAGTGCCAGAAGAGAACAAAAGAGAAAGCTTGAGCATGGATATCTTTAAAGAAATCCTACGTAAATCGGAGATTTGCTACTTCACTTTCTTTCTTTAGGTTTTTGGGTATGAAATGGTGATAGGTTGCTGTTTTATGCTAAAATTATCTTGATTCCTTCTGAGAGATTTTCTCTCCTACTTCATTTCCATAAGCCTGAGGTTTCCTTGCTGAGAGGCTGCCCTAGTAAATGTGTCTGTGATCGAAGTTCGTGCTGGTCACTTCAGTGCCTCCTCCCTCCTCGCCAGCTGTGAAACCCTGGGAAGGTTCAGAGTCACTGAATGGAACAGAAGGGAATGTGAGGCAGTCCGGAGCCTAATCCACTCATTTATAGGCGGGGGTCCTGGAGCCACTCGAGAGGGGTGGCCCGTCCAGGAGCACGTGGCCCCGTGGAGGCAGAGCTGGGACGCAGCTCCTGACTCGGCCCCCTTTCTGGCTCATGGCCTCTCCCAAGACCTGCCCTTGGACCTCACTTCCTGGCATCAGGTTGCTGGAGACCAAGGTTGCCAGGGACCAAGGCCTCTGGGCCTCAGAAGGTTCTTGGCTGCCTGCTTCAGCCCCTTGAAAAACTCCCTGAGAGCTCCACCCCCACCCCTGCCCTCGGCGTGGGATTCCACACAGACAGCACAGGTGGAGTGGCCAGGACGGTCCCTCAGACACCCCACACGAACACGGGAAGAAAAGGCACCCGTGAGTCTGAAGGCAGGCCATGGTTCAGGGCCCTGTCCTTCCTCTGCCATCTCAGCCTCCCCCGCGGTGTTCACACGGCCGCAGAGGGTCAGCCGAGACTGCATGTCCTTGCGCCACACTCCCAGCCCCTGGCAGCTTGTTCCAGGAGGGTAGTGCTGCACTGGGGGTCTCCACTAACTTCCCCGAGGTGCAGAGACTCCATTGTGTTCCCAGGGCAATGAAGTCTGTTTCCTGGTTTTGATTGTGTCCAGGGATTCCCATGGAAAGCATAACTGTCTATCAGAAGATTCCACACCCGGGAATCCAAGCGAACCTGAACAGCTACTATTCCCAGCAGGTGCGTTCTGTTCCTCAGGCAGGGTGGGTACCCAGGCAGTGGAGGCGTGGGGGTGGGGGACACAGGCCTTGCACCTGTTGGCTCCGTACGTGGTTCCAACATCCCCAGTGAGTGACTTTGAGGAAGTGACTTTCTGGAGGCTCCATCTGTTTGTGAGATGGGAATAGACCCATCTGGTAAGGTTTTTGTAAGGATTAAAGGGGATAATTGCTGTAAAGCCCTTTGTACCGCATCCCAGATGTAGTAAGCCGGAGGCTGACAGGGGCGCCAGCACTGCTGGAGCTGTAGGGGCAGAGGCTGGAAGGGAGGCTGGGCCCACACTAGACAGGCCTGCAGTGCCCACCAAGGAGTCTGGATGGACTTTGGGAGGCCACAGGGACCTTTGGAGGCTTCAGGCAGAAGAGTGGCTGGTGCGTGTCTGAGTTGACTGAAGTTTTCCACATCTATAACACGCCCCCACTTCCTCTCCCAGGACTGGCTTCTGATGGCCTTGTTGGTCGTGAGAGTCCTGTTAGCACAAACCAAAGCAGAAAGGCCACGCCGCCAGTCTGTCCGCTGTCTGCCCTGTCGCCAGAAGGGATGGAGGGTTGACAGGGAGCTGGGCTCAACTGCTGCCTTACTTGACCAGTGCCACTTTGGCCACACTGCTACAGGCATTGCCCACTTGGCTGGGCACATGGAGTCCACAGTGCCCATGTCCTCTGGCCGGGCAGACACAGACCTGGGGGCTGGCAGAGTGACCCAGGAGCAGCACCCAGCCCCTCCGTCGCACTCTGCTCTCTGAACAGTTCCTCGCCTGAACTCAGCCCCAACAGGGCAGAGGATGCCAACACCAGCTGGGACCCCACCCCCGCTGAGAATCTGCCTGGGCTGCCAGGGGCTGCCTTCTGTGGCTGAGGGGTTGGCAGTGGCGGGGCTCGGGGAACATTCTCCGCTTCATGGCAAAGGAGTCATCTTGTTTTCTCCCCCACAGGGTGTTCCAGCCAGCATCACATTTTTCAGTCCCTCTGGCCTTACGCACAGTCTCAAGCATATTCAAGAGTTATCTGGTGACAGCATTGATCAAATTAAGGTGAGGTATTTAGTGGGCTTCTGGTCTTTTTCAGATTTTTTTTTAATCTTACTCAGTGTCCTTTGTAAGTTTCCATGTAAGGTCAAAGCATTCCTGACCTAGCAGATGCCCAGATGTCAGCTCTGTAGAATTGGAAAGGCAGGGCTCCAGAATTCCCAAGCCCCAGGCTTGAAGCTCAGCAGCGCCACTTCCTAGCTGGTGCTCTTAGGCAAGTTCCTTAACTTCTCTGAGCCTGTTGCCTCATTTGTAACCTGAGGATCCTTATCCGCTTGTGGCCTTTATAGACATGTATATGGTCTTGCCTGCGGAGTAGTCTCAGGGTTAGAGGAGAGAATTCAAGTGAAGTCCTCAGCTCAGGGCCTGTCACAGTCATTAGCATCCTTTCCCCCTTTTTCCATCTAAATGTCTTGAACTATCTATTCTAAAAGCATTCCTCTTTTTCCTATCTTTTAGCTCAAGGGACTTAACATTCATACTTTTTAGGACCTGTGTTTGTTATGAGTCCACGGGTCATCACACCTGTTGTGGCACCTGTAATGAGAGGACTTTGTGGGGCTGAGGAGAGGGTGTGGGTGTGACCTGGGCCCCAGGACGGGGCTGCCAGCACTGTGGGCACTCACGCAGTCACACGGAGGGAAGGCCTTCACCTCTTCTCACAGGTGCGCCCACAGCACAGTTTCCCAGTTTTACAGATGGAGTGTTAGGGTTAGGGAAGTTGTGTGTCCTGCCCTAGGTCACACAGGTTGTGGGAAGAGCCATGATATGAACCTAGGAAGACTGATCCCACATTGTTGGCCATGGTGATAGCAGAGCCATGGTCAGATGACGGAGCATTTCCAGGCAATATGTCGTGTAATTCTCGCACCAGTCCGGGGTAGGAGTCCAGCAAAATGGAAACCATTGTCCTCATTACACGTGAGGAAACTGAGGCCCAGAAAAGTTAAATGACCTGCTAAAGTCACATGGTGAGTTACAGGAAGGCCCAAGACTTGCACTTGGGTCACTGGGGAAGAAAGACAATGCCTAACTCTTAGGGTTGGCGGGATTAAAGAGACAAGACCACGGAGTGCTCAGCACAGGAGCCGGCACAGTGAGCGCTCGCCATTTGGAGGTTGGGGTGAGGAACGGTGCTGGGCGCCCCATCTTGTCCCTCTGTGCCACACTGCCTCTGCAGGACCTGCAGCATGAGCCCATCCAGTCACACTGGCTGTGAAACGCCTGGGCAGCCTGGTAACATAACAACACAGAATTCATCCCGGGCTTCTTCGTATTCGTATTCGTCAGCCTTGATGAAGAACTAAAGATTTACTTAATTATAATGTATCTTCCTTCAAAAAGAAACATTTTTAAAAGCGCAGATGGACAGTTGAAATCTAAACTTAGTCCACTGGCTGCCCAGTGGCTGGGGGTTAGGTAAGTGTGCCCATCCTAGATCTGTCACGTTCCTGTCACCTCCAGACATTCTCGGGGGTTCTGCCCAGTCACCTCTTAGTGTAGCAGTAAAGTGTGCCACCCACCAGTAGTTAAGAATGTCACCGGACCGTGGCTCTGCACCACCAGGGAGGGGAACAAAGGACAGAGCGGGCGCCATCAGCAGTTACTGTGGGTTATTGGGAGCCACAGAGATGCTGTGTCCCCAGCGGGAGTTGTCCTTCATCACAGTGACTTCCCTGGCTGAGGCAGGATCTTTCCAGGTTGACAGAGGACACAGGCCTCCATCTGGAATGGGGAGCGTGGCTTTCCTGTCTCATCTGTGTTTGCCAGGTGGTCTTCCTCCCTCCCCAGGAGTCTTTATAGGACCCACCGTTTGTACAGCCCTGCACAAATTATGGGTGGGCCACCAACGGTCAAGGGGTGACCACTGACCTGAACGTGCTGACAGTTGATTTGAGAAGGCCATGCGCATGTCTCTAAAGGCCACACAGGGATCATCACAAAGCAGTAGGTCAGAAAATTCCTAACAACCACCAAATAGAAGCAGCTGAGTTTCCTGTTTACCACGTGCCAGGTGCATTCCCTGTTTTCTCACGGCTCACCCTCACACAGCCCTGTGAAGTGGCCATCTTCATGCCTAGAAGTGAGTAGCCAGCAGGGGCAGGGCTGGGCTCCAAGCCGGCTGAGCCCCGGTTGCGGCCTCGCACACCTGAGCTGGTGCTCTCCCTCCCCAGCTGGTGCGCAGTGCTGGAGTGAGGACGTTAGTGCTTAGAGACATTAGACTCCCCTGCTCCAGAGGGCACCCTCTGCAGCCCTGGTCCAGCCCTGTCTGGCGGGGAAGGTCTGTCCAGGCCAGTGTGGCGAGTCACACAGCTGGAACTCTCCAGACTCTCCAGATGTTCTTCGTCCTGTGATCAAAGGAATTCAGAGGGAATAATAGGCTCTGGTGGAAAAGTCATGTTGTGACCAAAACCTGCTTCTGCGGAGACCACGTTTGCTGTTTGCTGGTTCCCAGTCTCAGGGAGTTTCTTTCTTTTTAAAATTATTTTTAAACAGCTTTATTGAGATATAATTCACATACCATAAAATTCACTTTTTATGAATTAAATATGTACACTTTTAAAGTGTGCAATTCAGTGGGTTTTAGTGTATTCATAGAGTTATACAACTATCACCACCATCTAATTCCAGAACATTTCATCACCCCAAAAGAAACCCTGTACCCATTAGCAGTCGCTCCCCTTTCCCCCACCCCCCAGCCCCTGGTAGCCACTGGTCTACTTTCCATGTCTGGATTCGTCTGTTCTGGACATTTCACGTTAAGGGGATCGTTCAGTATGCAGTCTTCTGTGACTGCGTCTTGCGCTCAGCACGGAGGTTTCAAGGTTTCTGTGGTGCAGCATGTGTCAGCACTTCAGTCCTTTTTACTGCCAGATAATAGTCCGTTCTATGAACAGACCACCTTTTATTATCCATTCATCAGTTGATGGACATTTGGGCTGTGTCCGCTTTTGGGCTATTATGAATAATGATGAACGCTTGAACACAATATTTTGTGTGGACATAAGTTTTCGTTTCTCTTGGGTATATACCTAGGAGTGGAATTGCTAGATCAAATGGTAACTTAATGTTGAACATTTTGATGAATTACCAAACTGTTTTCAAAGTGGCTGTACTGTTTTGCGTTCCCTCCTGCAATATATGAGGATTCTAATCTCTCCACATCCTCGCCAACACTGATTTTTTTGTCTTTATGATTATAGCCATTCCAGTGGGTGTGAAGTAGGATCTCATTGTCGTTTTGATTTGGATTTCCCTAATGACTAATAATGTTGAGCATCTTTTCATGTGCTTATTGGCCATTTTTACATCTTCTTTAAAGAAATGTCTTCACATCTGTGCCATTTGTCCTCTTGTTGTTGTTGAGTTGTGAGAGTTCTTTTTTCTGGATACAAGTCCCTTATCAGATACATGATTTGCAAAAGTTTTCTCCATCCTGTGAGCTCTCTTTCCCCTTTTTTGATGGTGTCCTTTGAAGCACAAAAGTTTTTCTGATTTTGATAAAGTCCAATTTCTCTCATTTTTCTTTTGTTACTTGTGCTTTGAGTGTGTATCTGAGGATCCATTGCCTAATCCAAGGTCATGAAGATTCGCTGCTGTGTTTCCTTCTAGTTTTGTAGCTTTAGCTCTTACATTAGGTCTTTGATCCATTTTGAGTGAATTTTTGTGTATTGTATGAGATAGGGGTCCGACTTCGGTTTTTTTCCCAGGGAGTTTCTTGAGGAGTGGATGCTTCACAGGGTGGAGTAGGGGGTCAGGGAGCTCAGGCCTCTGTGGGACAGCAGCCTTCTTCCTCTCATTCCCATGTGCCCCGGGGAGGAGCCTCAGGCCACAGCGTCCTGGTCCGCAAAGGCCGCCCTTGTTCACTGTCCCACCACCCGACCTGGGGAGGGAGGTGAGGCGGGGTGCTGGGTGAGGCTGCTCTTGTCAGTTCCTCACCCTCACAGGCCTCTCCAGGTAGGTGCATCGTCCACGTTGTTAATCCGGGTGGGGAGGCAGGAAACGAGTGTGTTCTCTGCCGGGAGCTGTCGATCTTCTCCTTTCATCCCCGTGCTAGTGCTGTGAGGCAGGGATGATTGTGGCCCTTGCACAGGTAAGGAAACTGAGGCTCAGAGAGGCTCGGTGACCTGTAATGACAGCTAGCAAGGGCCAGAGTCCCGACTAAGAATCATGTTTAGCCCGAAGCGAGGCTCTGGATGTAGCCCTGGGACACGTGCTTGTTCCAAGAGAAAGTCCTGCTGGTGAGGCCCTGGCCCTCTGGGTTTCTAATTTGGAATAACAGTGACCCTACAAGCAGCGCCATTGACGGTCACTGAGCATTTATATGTCCCGGGCGCTGAGCCAAGCGGTCACATGCATCACCTCACGTAATCCTTGCAGCAGCCCCATGAGGAAGTCTGTTAACCTTTCTCTTTTACGAGTGAGGGGACAGAGGCCCAGAGAGGGTGGGTGGCTTGCTAAGGCCACTGTCCTACGGAGCTGGGATTCGAACCCAACCCTCTGGCTCCAGGCCCTGGTCTTGACTGTTCTGCTTTCCTAGGGGTCCAGCTACCACCCTTGCCACCCCGAGAGTTCCTTTCGACTTTGTCCTGTGTTCCACTTGACCCCCCCCCCCCCAGGGCCCCGAGACACAAGGCAGAGAACTGTAGGCAGCTGTGGCTTCTGAGGACTCAGCCAAGAGGGCAGGCCTCAGGTGCCTGCCGCCCACCTGAGCCACAGGGACCATGAGAGCTCACTCAGGCCGGGGAGGCTGCAATGAGATCATGGAGGTGAGGGCATTTTGCAGGCTCTAAAGCCAGACTCAGATCAGGAGATATTATCACGTTCATGAGCCCTCGCCCGAGCAGTGATGTCCCGACCAGATGTCCAACAGACCCTGCACCCATCGCCCTCCTGCTTCCCCCACCCCTGCTGGCACACTGAGGCACCCTCCCTCTTCTCTCTGCAGTTTGCAGCCATCGGCCCCACCACAGCTCGCGCCCTGGCCGCCCAGGGCCTGCCTGTGAGCTGCACTGCAGAGAGCCCCACGCCGAGAGCGCTGGCCGCTGGCATCAGGACGGCGCTGCAGCCCCACAGCTGCT
Organism: Equus quagga; assembly: GCF_021613505.1. Taxonomy (NCBI): domain Eukaryota; kingdom Metazoa; phylum Chordata; class Mammalia; order Perissodactyla; family Equidae; genus Equus; species Equus quagga. The sequence continues at coordinate 177,609,317 of NC_060268.1, read as the reverse complement.
GAGTCAGCCCCCTGGACCAGGCTGCTCGCCACTGGGCCAGGACGGCTGCCACTGGTGGAGCAAGGAAGCCATGCCCTCAACTCTGCCTCCTGCTTAGTGGAGCCACCCAGACAGGGATCCACACGGGACTGGGGCTGACATCGGGCCCACGTGCATGGGACTTCCCTCCGTGGAGGCTGACTCGGACCCTTGCCGGGCGCCCGCCAGCTCCCAGGCCCTGCGAGAGCTGCCTCTGGTGGCAGGAAGGAGATGAATAAACCACACTGGCTACTCGCGCTGACTGCGTCCCTTGCTGCATGTTGTTTTCAGTGCAAAGCTGTGCTGGGGGAGGAAACAGATCTGCCCACGTTCCGATGAACCTGATATGAATGTGTGTGAAGTAGTTTTCTTCAGCTACAAAAAGGGCCTTGATGTTCCTGCTTTGTGAGCTCTTGGACTATTGTAGCTCAGATATGGAGAGACTTTCCGTCAGAAATGTAAATGCAGCGTAGCACAGTAAGGGTGTGAGGCAGGCGGCGCTTACTGAGAAGGGGCTGGTCTGTGGATGCAGTGCTGGCAGAGGGGCAGAGGACTTGTCCCCAGACTTGATGTCCACTTTTTAAATCTTGGCCCAGAATTTGAGCTGGGGGAGTGAAGCCTGGTCTGTCTTCAGTGACACATGAATGGGTGGTAGGAAGGATGGCTGTGTGGCCCCCAACCAGTGGCCTCTGTGGAAGGTCCTTGCTGGAAGGCATCTTGTATCGAGCAGCTCTGCGTGCCGTGTGCACGGGGCTTGCCTCTCCACTCTCCATTCCTCCTAACACCTCTGAGGAGCAGACACCACTACTACTCCCTTTTCTCTGGTGAAGAAACAGAGACTCAAGGTTAGATGACTTGCTCGGGGTCACACAAATAGTGAATGACAGAACCAGGACGAATTATAAGGGATTTATGAACGTAAGCACACAGACCCAGACCAACAACGTTCATAAACCACCTCCCATCAAATTAACAGCAGTAGGGAAGTAGGAACCCGCTGATAATTGCTGTGCAAATCTTGGTGTGACCTGGACAGCCGTTCTGCAGCAAAGGTACTGTGATGACTCCACAGGTTTTGTGTGTCGTCATTTTTCTGAATACAAGCAGAGTCTGTTTCACTTCTGCTTTCTGATTTGGAAGTCAAAGCCGGATTGTTGAGCTTAGAATCCTTCCTGTTCTCAAGGAGCCCTTTTCTGCTGGAGGTATCCTCTGTTCTTGGGGAAGAGCCCAGCCCCAAGCAGGCCCTGCTCAGGACTCCAGCAGCACCTTCCAGGGCCCTTGCAGCCCGGGAGGTTCCCCCTCCCCGCCAGCCTCCAGGTGCCTCCCACTCTGCATCAGCTATGCGGGAGCCGCTGCTGCCAGATGCTGCGCCCGCGACACTAGGGTTGCAGGAGGAATGGCTTGGGGCCAGCGTCCGCAGGGAATGTCAGGGACCAGAGCCGGCTAAACTAACCTTAGCTGTCAAGGCTGCTGTACGGTTCTGTGTATGACGAGGACTGTGCAGGGTGGACAGTACCTGGACTGGGTGAGGCAGTCCCCTGGCCACATGCTTGGAGGGCAGAGCATGGAGACCAGTGTCAAGTTGCTACACAAGTTTCTCAGTTTTCACCTACTCTCTATTTCTGCATTTTGGGCTAAGGCAGAAGTACAGGCACAAACGCTTATGATTATGAACAGAATTGAAATTTATATAGAAGCACTTGTTCCCTTTAATATTGCTGAACCACAGGAGTCCACTTTATTGCCATACTAAGTGCAACGAACATAGCTTTCCTTTCCTTTTTTATTTTTTCCTCCCATTTTTCTCAAGGACTGAGGCCACTGCCATGGCCCTCAGAGTCATTCTGAGACCAGAGGTGCAGACAGCACAGGAGAAGAAAGTGAACCTAATCTGACCTGGGCAGAACCCCGTACATGCTTCACTTTATAACTGGATATGTGCAGGACTGCCAGCTGTGAGGGGTGGGCACATCCTCTCCAACAGAAATCAAGGCTGGTACTGGACAAAATTGTTACAAACAACTATTTCCAGGGCTCTGGAAAGGGGCACAAGTCAGACAACAAATTAAGAAGCATTTATTCTTGAAAACCTGCTCTATCTTTGGGTCAAACCAGTGGGAGCCTGTGGCCTGGAGATGCTCTCACCCCATAGTCCTTATCCGTGTAGGGCCCACTATAGGGACCAGCAGCTTCGCCACGAGAGGGGTCGACTGGATTGAGGCAGGAGGCAAAAACCCAGGGCCTTTTCTGCGGAAGGTGGTGAACTTGGTAGGAAGAGGACGAGAAAACCTGCCACTTTGCCAGTCTGGGGTTGTGGTCCTAGTTGGGGGAGCAGCAGCCCAATCAGACATGTAATGGGGACAACCTGGGGATGAGAGTGCCACCAAAGGACTAGGTTGGCCAGTTGGGAAGACGTGCACATGTGCAGGTGTGAGTGTGGGCCTAATGCAGACAGGCCAGAGGGGACTTTTGGGGTGATGGACGAGTGCTGAAACTGCACAGGGCAACCACGTGTCCCAGGGAATTGAGTAAAATAATTTGGAAAGCACTGCATTATACACGTTTTTCTCTATAGTATCAAAGGGAGATAGATTAGACCATGCACTAGGAACCGCGGCTGCACATCAGAACCATGTGATGTGCTAAAAACGAAGCCGCTCGGGCCCCACCCCGAGACGTTCTGCTTTACAGTTTCTAGAGCAAAGCCCAAGCCACAGGCATTCTTAGAAGCTCTGCAACCTTGTTTGAAAACCACTGGATCACACGGACCAGGTCCCTCATGGCCAGAGTGTAGCCACTAACGTACCGTAGGAGCTGGAGATGTACAGCATGGCACTGCGTAATGAAGAAGGAAGGAGAGAGACCCAGCTGGAGGCACATGGAAGACGAGGGTGAGAAGGGATGGCACGGGCCTCAGAAGAGGGGGTTTGACCAGGGAACTGGGCAAAGAAAGGGTGACTGAGGATCTGGTTATCTGTCAAGTGTTTTTGAGACAAAAAAGAAATTGTGTGTTCTGTTTTGCAAAAGTTGCTGTCCCTGTTTTGCAGATGTTGCTGTCTTGCAGAGAAATCACAGGTTTGCAGAAAGGCCCCTGCAAAATGTCCCCAGCACCACATGTCCTAAAGTTACCCAAACTCATTAGCATCTTAAATTCTCCTCCTCTAGGAGGGTCCAGCCAGCCATTTTTAGATCACGTGATGTAATAATGTGTACACCTTAAAAGAACACAGTCGTTACAAATAAACCTTTCATCTTCTGCTTTCTTTTGTATAAAGTCTCCACCGGGCTTGGGGAGACACTGCTTTGGGAGTTATCCCCGGTGGTCTCCATTGTTTGTGCAAGCAATAAACCTTTTCTTGGTCTACTTCTGTCTTGGTTGTGCTTTTTGGCTCCACACTCATCAAGAGACAAACCCATTGAGTTCGGTTACAGAGGATCTAGAACAAGGAGGAGGCACAGCTCCCCACGGTGGGGCAGGGGAAGGAGGCGGCTCGATGTCACAGCCCAGTGGGGGCAGGGGGGGAGGGAACAGGGGACAAGGATTTACTAGATGTTTACAGGCGTCTTCATCCCCGCGGCAACCTAAAGTGACCTTTTGGAGAGGATGTGATCAGGGCTCAAGGTGAGGCAGGCAGGTCTGGTTAAAGATGGGGATCAGCTTGTCACTAGGAAGGGTCCAAGCCAACTTGGCAGGAGGAGCTATTCCATTAGAGAGAAGATGGGCAAAGCGGTCAGGGTGTGGTTTTCCTGGCCATCACGCTAAGTGGGAACCTGGGCCTTGGCAGCTGCCTGGGGGCTCCTATCAGCAGTTTAGAACATGAGGGCTCAGTCAGCAAAAGTCAGTTTTAAAGTGATGGGAGGAGCCCTGGTTCCGAAGAGACTGAGACGGCAGAAGGTAGAACCCCATACACAGCTCAGGAAAGTTAAACCTAGAGAGGTCACACTCTGTTAGTTCTGCTCGCTCTCCCAGAGGATTACGGTTCCTCTTAAGGACCACAGTTGTCACGTTAGTTAATGGTCTGTGGTCTGTGGCTGGAAGAGAGTGAATGGAAAGCCCACATAAGGAGGAGCCCACCGGGGACAGGTCCAGCTTGGGGAAGTTTAGCTTTTGGGTTGTGGATGTGCAGGCTGTCTCCCAGGTCCAGTGTAGCAGTGGGGAGCAGGGGACGAGGCAGGAGTCCCACACGACACCCTGATAAAATGCCCCAAGTTCTAGGTGGAGTGACGGCCCAGCCGGGGGCTGATGACCAACCTCCCTGTGTCCTTCCTGAGGATCGGAAGGGACAGAATGTGGGGTGGGAGAGGACAAAGTTGGGAGAAGACATTCAACAGAGGTGTGCAGAAGGTCTGCCAAATCCTGGGGCCTCCGTCCCCTCTTCACATGGGCTCCTGTGCACCCACCCCAACCAGCTCCCGTGCTGGGGAGAGCTGGTGAAGGAAAGTCTTTGCAAAGGGAGGGAGCAAAGTGTCATGCAGGAATCTAAGAGCCAAACCAGAGGCTGGGCCGCGGGCCGGTGGGTCAGCGCTGAGCCGTGAAGGGGTTTCCTCTGGACCTTTAGCCGAGGCTCATGGTTACGGGACACTTTCTCAGGCGCTGTTCCAAGTTTCAGGGGCTTTAACTCAGTTACGTGTAGGTAACTCGGTTAAAATAATAGCCCATGCCAAGTATTACATTAGATGTGAATGGAAGGTAACAAAATAAAAACATTGTGTTGTGGGTTTTCAGAAAAACAAGAAACCATTTTACTAAAAATTCTAAGGGAGAAAGATGTCCAAGGTAAGGTTGGCTAGTTGGCCTCAATATCTGTTACCCTGGAACAAAGACCCTCGACATTGAGGTGGGTACAGGGCCGGCTGGAATAAGAACTACCTTCTCCAGCTTCCTTGCAGGTAGGCATGGCCATGTGATTAAGCTGTGGTCCAGGGGAGGTAAACAGAAGTGAAATAGGCACCTTTGGTCCCTTCCTCCTTGTTTCCTGGAATGCAGATACAAGAGCTACAGCTCCAGCAGCCCTTTTGGGCCCCGACATGACCTTGGGAAAGGAAGCTTAGTAGAACAAGATTGTAGGGCACTAAACTAGCCCAACTCTGGACTTCTTAAATGCAAGAGAATATCAACTTCTATCCTGTTTAAGCCACCATTATTTTGAGGTTTTCTGTTACAATCAAATCTAATCCTAAGTAATAAAATAATCAAGTTGAATTGGTAAACTAAACATCAACAAGATAAACTTTTTCAAGGTTTGAATAAAATACTTCCTTAAGAAAAATTTTTGGACACTATAAGCTCCTTATATACTTACTACTGAATCTTATCAACAGTGCAATTTTAAACTGAATCTTCATATCATCTATAGATTTATGATTTGTATAATTGTGAAATGTTTCAAAAGCAACTGAAACAAAAAGACTTTCATGTCCTTAGCAGCAGAATTCTTATTTTCAAAAAATACTGATAAAAACTATAAAAGCTGCAGAAATGTATTTGCCCTGGCAATTGTTCTTTCAGTCTTGTTGGTAAGATCTGTCCTGCTTACAAGATATGCCCAGTCCTTACTAAGAGGAGAAAGTCATATCTTTTATCCTCTCTCTGGATTAATGTTTAGTGACAAACGATTCTCTTTAACATCTCATTGAATCCTCAAAACAGCCCTACCAGGCGGGTCCGTTTTGCAAGGAAAATTAGCCTTAGAATTAAATGCCACTCACAGGTTAGTCAGGAGTCAGATCTAGACGGGCTGACTCAGCTGCAGGAGCTGTAGACACGGGTGTTCACACAGGAGTGTCAGACCGACCCTCCACGTAGTGGGGTCCCCCAGGGCCCCAGGCCTTCATCTGGAGCTCCAGCACCTGGCGGTCCGGAGGCAGACTAGACTCGGAGGAAGAGGCTGTCTGCCGGGCACAGAGATGGAACCCGGCTGGTCATGGGTGGCTCAGAGGCTCACGTGGTCAGGGAGCTGGGCTACTTTCTGCCAACAGAGATGCAGTTTTTGTAGGATTTGGGGTGTTTGGGCAGAGGCTGGGGGAAAAGGATAACGAACGCCTCTGATCCTGATGTTAGTCGCAGGCTGGGCACTCAGTCTCATAACTAACCTGGTGACAGGCCTGGTGAGTGTGAATCACAGAATTTTCCATTCAGAATGAAACAAGCCCTTTGTAACCCAGATGATACCACAACACTACCTCACTGCTTCTGAACCATCAGCTGCCCCCTCTTCCCCTCTGTGCTACGCAGCCCCTAGCTCCCATCACCCCCACACTCCTGCAGCATCACCATGCACGAGCCCCCATGCAGGTATCAATAGGGCAAGGACGGCCACCAGCCCTTCCAAAATGGTTGGCGCCTGGACTTCTTTGCTGGGGTTAGGGAGCAAGTTAACCGTCCAGGGGGGTCAGGAAGCTCCGGAAGCGGATGGGGCATGGCACCAAGCAAGAGGGGTTGTAAGTAAAACGCTCAGAGCCAGGCCCCAGGCTCCCTATCACTGACTTGCTGCCGGACACCAGGAGAGTCACTCCTGCCCTCTGAGCTTCAGTTTCCCCACCTGCTGATAGGTTTGAACTGTTGCCTCCTGGATGTTTCCACTGCAACTCAGGAAAGTGCTTCTACAACACCCTGGAGCAGGAGCAAGAGCTTAGTGTGTGTGATTAATAAGCACTGTGCAACACATTCCTATCAATAAGCAAAATAACATTGTTCAGCATTGTTCACAAGGTTACTGCTGTGTCTGCGTTCCGAGGTCCACCTGGTGGAGAGGGTGCCCGAACTGCGAAGCTGTGATTGGAGTCACTGCCCGACACCTGATGAGCTCCAGGCCCTCTCTCGTGCCTGGGATCAGAGCTAGCACCGCTCCTGCCCTCGGGCCGAGAACACCTGGAAAGAACAGTCAGGAGGCCACTGAGCTGCACGGGGCGAGTCTGTACTTCCCAGACAGGGCTGGGGCGCTGCAGGGGAGCGCACCCCTCTTTTGACGACACTCGGCACAGCGCGGCTCTCGGAAGCTTGTCCTTAGGTGCCTGGCAGCGGAGGGCGAGGAGGCAGCTGTCCCAGGACGGCCTTCTTCCAAACCGAGGCGCCTGCTTTTTGTGTCGATGCCGCTGGCTGTCATATTTTCCTTCAGAGATTTTGTGAAAAGCATTAGATTAGATTTCTTTATTTTAAGCCCATTTCTTACAATTGTCTAGAGGTTCTCGGCTGAGCACATCACACCATGTGACCCGGCCCTCGATTATGCCTCTCTGCCCCACTCCCGAATTCCGACTCAATCCTTTCCTCCCCAGCCATTTTGGTAAATGTTAAATAAGGGCAAAATGAATGCTAGGACGCAGCTGCAGGCTTGGCCCCCGGGGACTGGTCTGACCTGGTCAGTGTCCCAGTCCCCATCTGGCTGCCGTGGAGCACCATGGGAGGTGCCACAGGCTGCGCACTGGGCTCTGCGAGTCACCGACCCGCTCAAACTGCCCCAAACTTAAAACTTTGCTTTACTTGGTCAACAATTGCTGCTCTGCTCCAGGTAAAGTAAGAAAAATTTTGAAAAGAGCTCCAAGTTAATTTTCCTGACCTACACCCCACTGTCAGGTATCCCCCAGGATCTTCACACAGCTCAGCCTCCCCATAGTCCCACAGGCCCACCTCCCTGACCCCAAGGCCATGGCAGTGAGTGAGAGGACACACTGAGGGCTCCCCAGCTCAGGCCAGAGGAGACGGATTCAGCCCGTGCTCTGTGTGAACACGAAGCTGCCTTCCCCGCAGTCCCGTCTGCAGCCTGGGGCAGCAGGAGGGCCCAGCCGCAGCGCTGATTTAACCAGCTGGGGGTCACCTCAGTGAGGTCAAGGGACAGCAGAGCAGCGGTGACACACAGAGCCGCCCGCTGAGAACACTCTGCTTATGAGCTCACAGCCCCAAGCCAGAAGGGGAGGAAGCCAAGATTCTATGCACCTGCCTTTGCCTTTTCAAACCGCCTGCTGTTGCTGACCTCACCCAGGGTGTGGCCACAGGGCAAGGAATGGCCCTGCTCAAGCAGAGAGCCCCAGGAATCCCATTTGAGGGGGGTGCTATTCACTCTTACTCACGTCATTCACTTCAATGTGTTGGCCACTTTGCAGTAAAGACAGATGACACAGCACATCAGCAGAAAGGCCGCGATCAGTAAGCCGCCGCCAATGGCAATCATAGTCTCTAAATCAATCATCTTAATCATCTTGACGCCAAGCGCCCACCTGGGCAGAGAAGTGCAGGCGGCAGTGAATGTGGCTCCCTCCCCACACAGCCGCTGGGCCCCCCACTATCCTCCTTCAGCGGAGGAGGAATGAACCCAAACAGCAGAGCCCTATGCGCGGAAAACTGGGATGAATGTTTCTGGAGGGGCCTAGGATCCTGCACTGGCCCAGGGTGGGAAAAGGGCTTATTTGTGGATGAAAAGGGGCTGAAATGCGAAGTCCAGAGAGAAGGCCACCAGGACAGATGGTGGCAGGAATCTTTGTCTCCCTTTCACGGGCAGTCACGTGCAGCCACAGATAACAAACAGGCCTGCACTTGGGCAAATGGTTTTCCTCCCAAACACCGCGGCCTCCTGAAATACGTTCATTTTCAGAGTCAGAATTGACACCTCGCAGTACATCAGGCTTAAAAATCTCCTGCAGGAATAACTAAGGGAATGCGTTTTTTCAAAACGTTATGTTGTGCAATGCCAAGAATATGCAAACCCATTTTGTAAACGATATGTGTTTTAGGGAAAAAAAGTTTTCAGTTCTCCCACTGCCAACTAGGTCATGCCATCTCAGCATTTAAGGAGATTCTAGAAGCTTCCGGCTGAACCCTTCGGCAGAGATGGGGAGTGTCCTGCACAGCCCAGGAATCAGCTTCTCTGGGAGCCCCTGTCCCTCATTCTGTCTTTGTTGTGGGTCACATGACTTCCTCTGCCATTTTTCCTCCTATATCCAACCAATTTCCTCAAAATCCAATTTACCTGGAATAAGCAATTGGGTTAATCAAACTCTCTGAGCCTTGAGAAGCCAGTCCTCTCAGAGGCTTAGCAATAACAGGGGAGAAGATTGCTCCGAGAGAAACGCACACAGTCCAAACAGTGAGCACGCTTCGAGTCCAGCCGTCCTGAGCTGCCTGAGGCCAATGGCACAATACGGTAAAAAAAAAAAATAATAATTTTAGGGAACAAGACCCTTCAATAACACATTCCTCACCCCTCTGACCCCGGAGAGGGAGCTTGCTGTCCTCTTAGGGAGAGCTGGCGTGCAGGTTTGGAGACCTGACTCTCAGAAGCACCGTCTTCGGCCAGAGCTCGAGAATGGACAAGCCCCCGCCGGGCCCCCCAGACTCAGCAGGACGCAGGCTGTGTGACATCAGCCCTCAGGACTCCAGCTCTGAGTCACAGAGTTCTCAATTCTGTCCCACGTTCCGAATGTTAGCCTCCCGGGAAATACAGAATGTCCAGATAATATTTTGAACAATTTTGTTCTGAGCCTTGCACCTTTGCAGATTTGCGTTTCCACAGAAAAAGGTTAAGGTTTGTCTTCTAATCAAAACATAGTTCGAGATCTCAATAAAAAAAATAGAAGAAAAACTCAGTCAAGTGGGGAGGTGAACAATGCCTTACACCCAAGGGTGACGCTCTGTTTTAGCCACACAGCGGGACACCCTGTAGCAATTTATCACAATTCACATATGTGTTCACTGCCATATGTTGATCTGGTTAAGTAAACTGGTAAATATAACTAGCTATATATATGTAAGATATAACTGACACGTAATTGACAGACAATGTCTGCCTTCCACTCCAAGCAATTTCATTCTGCCTGTCATCTTTTGTTTTTTGTTTGACTTTATTTTTTTCCTTTTTCTCCCCAAAGCCCCAAGGTACATAGTTGTATATTTTTAGTTGTGAGTCCTTCTAGTTGTGGCATGCAGGATGCCACCTCAGTGTGGCCTGATAAGTGGTGCCATGTCTGCGCCCAGGATCCGAACTGGCGAAAACCTGGGCCTCCGAAGCGGAGCGTTGGAATTTAAGCACTTGGCCACGGGGCTGGCCCCTGCCTGTCATCTTCTTAGTGTTTGTTTTACATGAAGTTTTCTGGATGTGGCTTCCAATCAAAAGCTAATTTAAAATTTAATAAAGAATGAGGCCACAGCTGAACACGTGACCTGTGCTCTGGTAAATGTGATAATCTGAAAGGGGTATTGCTGAGTTTTAAGGCATGATAATGGTAGTGTACTTTTCTCTCCTTTCAAATAGATCCACACTGAAATATTTATGCATAAAATTATATCTGATGCCTGGGGTTTGCTTCTGAATATGGGAAGTGCAGAGTCGGGGCGAGGGTAATGATGAGAAATTCCAAGCCCTGAGCCACACTTGTCTCCTGAGCTAACCCAGGGTCCCCTCCCCTCTGCGAGCCCCCTCCCAGGGGAGTGACCACGAAGCTCTCAGACTCAGTGGTGACGGTTCAGGGAGCTGGGAGATCATGTCGGTAGGAGAGAGGGAGAGGGGTGCAGCAAGAAAGCCGCGGGTGGGGCGGGGGAGTGGGGATCTGTGGACACAGCTGAGGGTGACTGGCCTTTAGTAATCAGAAGCGTCCCCACCCCGTACTCATGCCCCCCCACACATACTTGCTCTCACACCAGGACACCCGGTCCCCACCCGGTACATGGCCCGCCCCAGAAGTCCCTGAGCTGACGGGAACTGAGCGGAGCTGTGCAGGTACCTTGGTGAGTGTCCCAGCTCCTTGGGAGCACAACTTCCTGATGTCACAGGTGCTGGCCCTGCCACTGCAGCACTGGTGTGAGGCCAAACTCCTGGTCCAAGAACCTCACAAGGAACGGAGCCCCCAGGTCACAGCCTAGTACTGTGCCCTCCCCAGCAACTCCGATGTCCCAGAGCCCAGTGAGGGGTCTCAGGCTACAGGGCCATCAGGCCAACCCTGGCACAGAAGAGCTGCCGGGGCACCCAGGAGGGGCTGCCGGGCCAGAGGGTGCAGTCTCCACATGCCTCTCGGCTGCACCCCTTGTCATCTATCTTCCACAGAGCAGCTAGGAGGAGGAGGATGAGGATGATGATGATGATGATGATGATGATGATGATTTGGTGTGAAGAAGATTGTTGCTGAGCTAACATCTGTGCCGATCTTCCTCTATTTATGTGGGATGCCACCACAGCATGGCTTGATGAGTGGAGCTAGGTCAGTGCCTGGGATCTGAACCTGCAAAGTCCAGGCCACCAAAGCAGAGCATGCAAACTTAACTACTATGCTACTGGGCCGGCCCCTGGGAAGATTCTTTAAATAGTGAATCAATAAGGTCACTCTCCTGCTCAAAAGATTCCCAGTGAACTTAGCGTAGAATCCAAATTATCTGACCTGCAGGTTATTCATCATCTGTCCAACCACCCCCTCTTTTCTGTCCTCACCTCCCACTTCCCTCCCCTTTACTGACATCAGCCACACTGCCTTCCCAGAGGGGTCCTGCCTCAGGGCATTTGCACGTGTCCTTTCCTTTGCCTACACCACCCCTAATCCCCAATCATATGTGACTGTGTCCCTTTTATTTTTCTTTCATTGCTCAAATTTCATCTTTGCCAGAGGTCTGTCTGTCCACCTTCATATTGACTCCCCACCCCCTCCAAGGCACTCACTTTGCCTAGTTATTGTCTTAGCCCCTGTCACAATTTGACTTTTTCATTCATTGTTTTGCTTATTGTCTGTCTCCCCCACTGAGGCTATAAGTTCCCTGAGGGCAGAGAACGAGTCCATCATGTTCGTTTCCAGGTTCTCTGTCCCTAGTACAGAAGCAAGCATTTGCTGAACGATGAATGAATGAGTAACTGAAGGATAGCCCCGTACACCCGGGCACTCACTCTTCTTTTCGGACCTTTGCCACTGGAAGTCCATGCTCTCCCTGCCCTCACCGTGCCGGGAGGACCTTATCCACTTCCCTCAGGCTCTCTGAGGGGACCAGTTAGAAATTCCAGCCGCTGAACCCGGCCCTGCCCAATTTTCTCCTCTCCATCCTCTGCCACCTCCTGTCCTCTCCTCTGAGAGGCTCCTTCCTGAGGGGAAACTGAGAGGATGCTGTGAGCCAGGGCACGCTCTAGAACCTCAGGTCATTCTAGTTAATCCTCATACAAAAATGTCTCACCCATAGGATGATAAATGATACATACCTGTGTTCATGAACACAGAAAGATGCCGCTGCCAGTGCACTGTTTTAATAGAGGATATATATGTAAAATTATACACAAACATTTCTCTAAGCATGTACACAATATACGTATGTGCAAGAATGTTCACCAAAATGTTACCATCTGGATCATAGGAGTTCCTCCTTTATTCTCAGTACTTTAAAATTTTACAGTTTCCTATACCGATTAAGGATTTCTTTAACAAAGAGAAACAAAAACAATAAGCAAAAAAAAGGTCAGAAAAACAAACTAAAAATCCCCCAACTCCAGCCCACCAGAAAAAAAAAATGGACCCAAACTATGAGCAAACTAATGGTCCCTGTTAAGCCGCAGGTGCAGTTCTGAGCCCCCGCCGACGGCAGCGAGGGCCGCGCAGCCAGTCCACAGGCGGAGGCACAAACCTGCCCACGCACAGCGCCCTAGAGACCGAATCCGCAGGCGCCTGCAAGTTGGGGAAGCAATTAAATGAGAATGTAGCAAACATGCAGGCTGCGAGGGGAGGCGTTCTCACCCCAGCAAGAGGGGTGGTCCTGGGGTCTTCAAAGGGCACCGGGTCCAGGCGTGCTGGTGGGCACACTTCAGGCCTGGGTGAGAAGGGCTTGGACACTTGGCGTCTCCCACGGGCTGCTCATAAAAGCATCCCAGGCTGCTCTCCCAGGAGGGAGACGGTACGGAGCAGAGGCGGGGGGCAGGGCGCAGCCGGCCATGCGCGCCGCCTCCATCTTCCGTCCGACCCTGCTGCTCTGCTGGCTCGCCGCCCCCCGGCCAGCCCAGCCCGAGACGCTCTTCCACAGCCGGGACCGCTCAGACCTGGAGCCGTCCCAGCTGCGCCGCGCCAAGCCCATCGCCGACCTCCCGGCGGCGCAGGTAGGAGGAGCCCCGAGAACAGCATCACGCCCATGCGCTCACGGGCCCACGTTCATGCACACACGCACACGTGCGCGCACACACACCTGGGGGAGGGGTGGGAGCTCGCACAAATAACCAGTAAACACGGAATATAATGCTTCACAACACAGGTAAATACACAACGTGAATACAAGTATGCATCACAGCATACAAATGTCCAGCGTCCCTGTTAGCTGAAACAGACAGATGGTGTAGATCAACGCTCCTGTCTAGTGTGCCGTCAGGCCGTGCATTTCTTCCCGCAGCGGTTCCTGTCCAAATACGGCTGGGCCGAGGCGCCCCCCGAGTCCCGGGCTCCCAGCCCCGAGGGCCCCCCGCGCGCCGCCCTGGCCGAGGCCGTGCGCAGGTTCCAGAAGGTCAACGCGCTGCCGACCAGCGGGGAGCTGGACGCGGCCACCCTGGCGGCCATGAACCGGCCGCGCTGCGGCCTCCCAGACACGCGGCCCCCGCTGCAGGCGGTGGGCCCCGCGCCCGGGACCCCCACGACCCCCGCGGCCCGGCGCTCGAGGGCTCGCGCCAAGCGGTTCCTGCAGGCGCTGCTCCCCGAGGATCCCCCGCCTGCTGGGGGCCCCCGGGCCTTCTCCAAAAAGACCCTGACCTGGAGGCTGCTGGGGGAGGGCGTCAGCAGCCAGCTGGCCCTGGACGAGCAGAGGTACATCTTCAGACTGGCCTTCAGGATGTGGAGCGAGGTGATGCCGCTGGACTTCCAGGAGGACCTCACCGCCCCCGGAGCCACGGTTGACATAAAGCTGGGTTTTGGCCGAGGTGAGAAGGGCCAAGACTTTGAGGCCACCTGGGGGCTCCGCTGGCAGACTGCTCCTCCCTGCCTTCCCTCGCAGCCTGGGGTCAGGCCCAGGTAGCATAATGGGAGCCGCAGGTCAAACAGGCTGACTGGGGTCACCCCACCCTGGCCTCCTGCAGGCCTGTCACCTGCAGAGTGGTGGCACCAACCCACCTCCTGGGGTGTTCTTGGATGGCACCTGTCAGGGTGTGGGCATCTTGTAAGCCCTCTGGAGATGTTGCTTTATTGCAACTCGCTGCGAAGAGGACAGGCGTGTCAACCTGCACAGAGCCCAGAGCGGTCACACGGGGACATTAATGTGAGTCCCTCTACTTGTCTCAGAGCAGGTCAGCCCAGTGAGCTTTGCTCATGAGAGCTCAGCGTGCTCATCAGAGCACAAGTAAACCAGGCCTCACTTGGCGCCTCCCCCCTCCTCCTGAGGAGAAATAGTGGCCTGTAGTCTACCGACCTGAGCCAGTGGATGGGGTGGGCTTCACCCAGCCCCCCACCTCTTAGCTGGGTGGTTTGGACCAAGTAACTTCTCTCCAGCCCCATCTGGGGCCTAGGGGTGCTGGTCTCACTGGGTTAACCTCCCAATGCGAGAAATACACAGGGCATAATTTGTTGAAAAACTATACAAACGTAGGGGGTGTGACCATCAGGCAGCCCCACCTTCATTTCATGAGAGCTCAGCTGTTAGGACCCAGCTCAGATCTTGTCTCTTCATAACCTCCCCCACTCCCTGGCAGAGTGGAAGAGCCTCCCTCCTCTGGGCTCCCACAGCACTTGGTACAGCTCTGTCTGTAACTGTCTTTAGACTTTCTGACACAGTGTTCACACACAAACTGTGTCTCGTGTGCTCCTAGCATTGAGGAGTGGATCCAGGAGTTGTGGCTTCTGCTACTGGACTACAAGGCCCTCGAGGCCAGAACCCTACCGGTGTCTGTGTTCCCAGGACAGGGAGGTAAGGGGTCTGTGCAGTGGGCACGCTGATTCACCTGGACTGCCTCCCTCTCTCCTCGCCAGGCCGGCACCTGGGCTGTCCTTGGGTTTTCGATGGCAGTGGGCAGGAGTTTGCACATGCCTGGCGCCTGGGCGACATTCACTTTGATGATGACGAGCACTTCACACCTCCCACCAGTGACTCGGGCCTCAGCCTTCTCAAAGTAAGTGGTCTCCTGCTGCTCAGAGTGACGTGGCCGAGGGCAGAGCAGCGTGAGCTTCTCCAGGGAAGTGTCCACCCCGCTGAGAAGGTTCCCCCATTCTCACCCTTCTCCTGAATGAGCACCCCTGCTCTGGAGGCACAGTCCCACCCTCTGTGATGGGATGGGACCTCCTGGTGCTCAGACACCCAGGGCTGCCACTGCACCCATGGTTTGTGTTCGCTTCCAGGTGGCCGTCCATGAAATTGGCCATGTACTTGGCTTGCCTCACACCTACAGGACAGGATCCATAATGCAGCCAAATTACACCCCCCAGGAGCCTGTGTTTGAGTTGGACTGGTCAGACAGAAAAGCAATTCAGAAACTGTATGGTAAGACTGTTCTGGGAGAGAGCATCCTCAGAGCTCACAGGGGCACCCAGGATTCCAAAGCCTCACTGGACCCACTCACTCCTCACTGGGAGGCTGGCCCTCCGGGAGCACAAAATAATACAAATGCACTGCAGCCCAGAATATCTGCCTTCCAGCTCCGTGATGCTTGTTCTCTTAGTGAAAGGTGGCCATGCCCGGACTGTAGCCATGGGTGGAGAGAGCGCCCACTCCCGTGGAGATTCCCTCCTGCGTCCTCTCTTTCTCACGCTACATTATATTCCTGGGAGGAAGGAGGAGAACACCGTGGCTTTCTCAACACAAGTGGGCCATCCAGGCCGTGGCATCCCATGAGAGCTACAGGAACTGGAAGCCACTGAGGAAGCTTACTGTAATCCCCAGGCAAAGAAGAACGTAGTCTTGCCAGGATAAGCTTTAACTTCTGTTTAATGGTTCAGGCCAGCGTGCTAGTGGCTACTTAGTTAACTGAAGTGATTAATGATTTAGCACAGAGGCCGAGGGGAACGGAAGCTCCCCCTCCACTATTCCATTTAAAACAGGGACCATCCCCATTTCTGTTCTACTCAACTGTCTTGTGGTCGGCACTCAGCATCTTTGGAGAATAACAGATGCCGACACATTTATTTCCCTTGGTGGAAATCTTACTGTTGTGTGTCCCCAGAACCAAACTTCTTTGCTCTAATAGAGTCAGATCAGCCATTAAAAGAGGCATTAGCTCTATTTAGGGGGATCATATAACTAGCATCCAAATTGAGACACTTGGTGGGAGTGCAATTAATAGTGAAGCCAGAAAACTCATGTGAGCCAGGGCTGTCACAGGCCATGGGGTCCCTCCAACTGCCGCTACTCAGCCAGGGAAGGCCAATCTCATGTGGTATCTTGCTTTAAGACGTTTTAATGGAAAACTCCAGCTTTGCAGTTGTCTCTATTCAAGTCACACATGAAAGAAGGAACAGTTGGTTTTTGCACCAGGTGACAAGTGGCTAGACTTTTCTTTTTATTTATTTATTTATTTTTGAGGAAGATTAGCCCTGAGCTAACATCTGCTGCCAATGCTCCTCTTTTTGCTGAGGAAGACTGGCCCTGAGCTAACATCCATGCCCATCTTCCTCTACTTTATATGTGGGAGGCCTACCACAGCATGGCTTGCCAAGCAGTGCCATGTCCGCACCCAGGATCCGAGCCAGCGAACCGCGGGCTGCCAAAGCAGAACGTGCACAGTTAACCCTTTTTCTTTTTTTTAAGGTTCATGTGAAGGATCATTTGATACTGTATTTGATTGGATTCGCAAAGAGAGAAACCAATACGGAGAAGTGATGGTGAGATTCAGCACGTATTTTTTCCGCAACAGCTGGTACTGGCTTTATGAAAATCGAAACAACCGGACTCGCTATGGGGACCCTATCCAAATTCTCGTTGGCTGGCGTGGAATCCCAACACAAAACATAGATGCTTTTGTCCACATCTGGACGTGGAGAAGAGATGAACGTTATTTTTTTAAAGGTAGAGGTGCTTATGGATGGCTGTATTTCTTTTAGTATCCAAATGCATTCAGAACATTCAGAATTTTGAGCCCCCACAGGGAATCTGTTGTAATGCTCTTGCAGTCACCTACTGAACTCCTCTCTGCTCCATCAGACCATAGGCTCTGTGAGCATGGGGGTCGTGTGGTCGCTGCATCTTTTTAAGAATGCACTGAATGCATCAAGTGAACGAATGAATGAGTGAGTGAATGAATGGCGCTAGGCACTGGGTGGTTGCTAAAGACCTATAAGCAAGAGCCCTCCCTTCAGAAATTTTAGTCTGATTCTGAAGAGCAAAACCTTAGAAGCCTCACAACAGGAGAAGTATGTTTTGAAGCAGAATGAGCAGACCAGGTGATCGCTGCCACCTGGAGTCAGATGGGGGCGCCACCTAGGAGTCCGGGCTTGACTCAGACTTGAAGGAAGGCAGGACGTGGACTGCCCAGGAAAGGACACGGGGGTGATGTGTGTGATGGGGGAGGCGGTGCTGCGGTGAGTGAGTGCGGGTGGTCACACTCAGAAGCGGAAGCAAAGCCTCAGAGCTGGGCGTGAAAAAGATGGATCTGCAGGAGAGCCGAGCCCATGGCGGTGTGGCAGGGCGCCCACACGGGGCAAGAGGAGCTTGGGAAGACAGGGCCAGCCCAAGCCCCGGAGAGCCGGGAAGGCCGGGGACAGGGGTGGCGCATCCTCCTGCAGGCAGCGGGAACAGCACTTCCTGAGCAGGGAAGATCAGGGTTGCGTGGGGAGGTGGAGCTCAGCTGAGGGGGGCCTGGTGGTCTTGGGACCACGCAGAGAATGCAGGCCTGGCGTGTTCTTGCTGCTGCTGCCCCTCGCTCACAGGCCGCTGTGCCCAGGCTCAGGCCCGTGTCCCGGAGGCAGGCTGCCTTTGCAAACCAAACGCGTGGAGCCTAATCACAACTGTGGTTTTGCAGGACTGCTTTTCTTCCTCTTCCCGGAGCTTGTTCCCAGAGAGGAGTGGGGTGCACTGGCTCTGCCTCAGTCCCAGCCATATAGCCATATTGCTTTAAATTGCTCAGAAAGAGTGAACAAGGCAGGAGCCAAAGTGAAAGAATGGTGCATGCAAATTTTGCCATAAGAAACCTGTGTATAAATCTGGTCTCAGTGTCTCTGCTCATCACACAAAAGACTATTTTAGTTCAGTTCCAGGAAGAAATCGCCTCGGGTGGACTGTTATAGCGAGGAGCTTTCCGAGTTGGAAGCGCATCTTTCAGGCGTTTAAGAAGTCCCGAACTAGAATTAGTATTGGCAACACTCAAAGAATCTTAGTTACAGAACTAGGTCATCATGCGGGACTGCTGTAACACAGCTGTATTTTATTCTTGGAGCATAACAAACATCTTAAAATTTAACTTGCTGTGAATACTTTCAATTCAAAACACATTCCAGCTAGCGTGAATTGCACCTCTGGTGGGACATCCGTCACGCTGTTCTCAATAGCAAACCTTCCCAAATATACTGAATACTCGGTTGCTAAGGAATGTGGCCGCTTGTGATGTTTTGTGAGTTGTGAACACAAAAGGATCTAACTCAGTGGATTTATTCTACTGTATGCTGACAATATGCCAGATATTCAGCATTAGGAACTAATAAGGAAAGCTTAGAATAATGCTGTGCTGTTTCAGAGCATGAAATTAGCATTTGGACCTTGAAGTGAAACAGAGCAAAATTCCAAGATGTTATTTCACAGGGCGGGGCTAAGTCACTGGGTGGCACTGGGGAGTCCCTGGCTGTATCCCTGGGCCCACCTAAGCTGGCTGAATTTGGGTGAGTTGCTTCAACTCTCTTCACTCCCGTTTCCGCATTTGTAAAATAGGGCTGGTGGTGGAACTAGATGATTCTAAAACCCTGGAAAAAGGCAGAATTTAATAATAAGTATCATAATTTTTTTCTGCAAAAAGCGGGCTTATATCGATGAGGCTGGGAAATGATTCAGGACAGCCCATGGACCCTAACATGCAGAAGGATGATCGTTAAACTACAAAGGAAGAGAAGGAAAATACGATGCTTATGTGAAAAAGATCACGTGGTTTTTGGTGTTTTTTGATTTCCATGAGTGCCAATGGCCTGGGGTGAGCTGTGAAAGGCAACCTGCATTCTAACTGCAGCAATGATGTGTAAGAAAAATGGATTCCTGGGGTCAAATCTAGAAGTAATTCAAGATCTGGGGAATCAGTGATTTGAGCGGAGGTGTCAGTCAGATGCCGCGAGTCCTGCTTTTTCCTGGACTCACAGTGGAACGTCACAGCTGGCTGGGATCGTACTGAAAGCTGTCCTGTTTGTCGTGTCCTGTGATTTAACAGTAATAAACCACATTAAAATTTGTTGCTTGGCTCTCAGGAAATCAATACTGGAGATATGACAGTGACAACGATCAGGCCCACACGGAAGATGAACAAGGAAAAAGCTACCCCAAATTGATTTCAGAAGGATTTCCTGGAGTCCCAAGTCCCCTGGACACTGCCTTTTACGACCGAAGAAAGCAGTTCATTTACTTCTTCCAAGAGTCCTTTGTAAGTAGACGGCCTGCCTGCTGGGGCTGCTTCTGTCACCCCTAATTGAAACTGCTCGGACGGCCAGTTCTCAGCTGAAAGCTGTTCTCATTGCCGCAGCCCTACACTGCAACGCGGCTCCTCCCATCATTTGGAAAATTATTAGGGACTTCAAGCCCAAAGAATGTGGTGCAGAGCCACAGATTTACTTACCTCATTGCTATAAATTAACCTCAAAATCAATGATTTTCAAAAAAGTCAGTCTTACTTTATTTGCTTTGCAGGTGTTTGCATTTGATGTCAATAGAAATCAAGTACTTGATTCTTATCCAAGGAAGATTATGCAAGTTTTTCCAGGAATAGAGCCACAAAACCATCCTTTCAGAAATATAGATTCAGCTTACTTCTCCTACACGCACAACTCCGTTTTCTTTTTCAAAGGCAAAGCATATTGGAAAGTCGTTAATGACAAGGACAGACAGCAGCACCCCTGGCTTCCTTCAAATGGCCTATTTCCAAAGCAGTCCATCTCAGAGAAGTGGTTTGACGTTTGTGACGTCCATGCCTCCACCCTGAACATGTAATGAGGAAAACAGGCAAATGGAGAGACTCAAAGGATTTCTCTTCTAAGACAAAGTCTGATTTCTTTTACAAAGAAAACAAACCAGATTTTTAGTAACCAAAGCGAAGAGGGCTCCCTAACTTAAAACCCCATGGAAAAAACAATACTTGAACTTTTAAAATACTGATTTAACAGTCAATTGCTCAGTCAAAAAAATAATTCACTAAATAATTTTTACAAATTTTTTAGGAAAGGTTAAAAAGAAAAGGAATCCTGAGGAATACCTGTCTTTGCTTTCTCTTCTCTCCAGGGTCCTGTAGCCATGTTCCTGAAACTGTCCCTCTGCCCACCAATTTCATGGATAGGTGGGAAGGCACCATAGCCATGGGGTCCACTCATAGGAGATGCCACCTGCTATGGGCATGGAAATGTTCCTGCGTGAAAACCTGGAGATTCAAGGGAAAAGGCCACAGAATTCAAATTAACCACTCCAAAATCCCTGTCATAATTTCTATTTTTCTAGTACTTGACAGTGTACAAAAGGTTTTTTCATGTATTTCTCTCTTGATCTTCCTAACCCTGTCAGTGGCAGGCCAGATACTAGTGTGCACATTTCTAGTTGAAGAAACTCAAGTTCACTAGCTGTGTCCTGCCCAAAGTCAAACGCAGTGGCCGCTCTTGGTCGTACTCCCCTCCCTCCAGCCCGCGGCCCTGGCATTCTCTCCATTCCTGCAACGCTCTCTTGTCTGAGTACAGGCCTGCCTCCCAAACGGTCCTGAACAGAACAGCTCTCTGGCTTGCTAGAATTCCTATCATGGGCTCCTCCCCCTTCAAAGCAGGAAACACTTTATATGGCAGCTTATTTATGATATGAGGGCTAACAACTAAAATAAGACTCTTGAGCGAACTGGCTAACTTTATTTCCCCTATGTCAGTTCTCTCTCCGATAGGCACTGCAGCCCTTTAACTTTCACATAAAGGAGCTATTGCCTTTCTTAACACAAACCCCAAGGGCTACATAACGATGGGGACAAAATTTGGGCCTGAAACTGAGGAAGACTCAGTGGTCTCAATGATGAGGCTACAAACACCAGAGTTCTTCTGGAGGGACAGCTAAAACAGAAGCGCTTTAAGCAGCTTTCATTTAAAATCAGCATGTTACAAAAATTTTTTAAAAGGACTTTTTTCCCCCTTGTAGGACAAACTTTCGTATTATTGTTTTGACAAGTGAAGATGGCTATAATTTATATCTTCTTGCTTAAAAACAAATTCTCCTCTTGACTGAAAGCTGTTCAGTCAAAGACAGAGGCTAGAAGGCAGGGAACTCTAGTATCTAACCCCAGCTTCTGCGTAAGTAGAAAATCGTTTTTGAATTCATTAATCCAAAATTAGATATAATCAATGGAAGTGTCTGGGTGTAACAGGCAGAGTGAAGACAGTGTTATTCTGTGTGTGCTTGCTGCAGGGGGGAACAGAATGAGACACTGCTGATTTTGTACAACTGCTTTACAATTTAGTCAAAACTTTAAATGCTTAGATGATTAATTTTTGAAAATTGATGCAAATCTGTCCTAAGGACAATGCAAACTAAATAGCAAGGAAGTGGACAAATGGCAAGAGAGAGTTCTGCCAAGCTATGACAGATGTCAACTCACTGTCAAGGAAAATACCTGACGGTCTCGGTGTCCGAGAAAGCAGTTTGTGAAAGTTCAGCTTAAAACAGATGTATTCCAGACAATTTTCTAGTACAGCTCAGATTCCTGCAGAGGTGTGGCTGTCAGTCAACCTGCAGGATCTGCACAGTGAAAATGACCTGCCGACACAGTCAAGGAGGTCATTGGCAGCACTTCCTCCTGCACTCAGGACCAGGCCAGCAGACTTGGAGGCAGGCCAGCTCTTGTCTACAGAGGGTCATGCATATAAATCCAGACCGTCCACCTGACAGGAAAGAGCATGCTTCATTTATGTCTTACCTTTTCCTTTTTTTTTTTCTTCTTCTCTCCAAAGTCCCCCAGAACATAGTTGTATATTCTAGCTGTAGGTCCTTCTGCTTCTGCTATGTGGGATGCTGCCTCAGCATGGCTTGATGAGCGCTGCTAGGTCCACGCCCAGGATCTGAACCCACAAAACCCGGGCCGCTGAAGCAGAGCGTGCGAACTTAACCACTCGGCCACAGGGCTGGCCCCTATGTTACCTTTCTTGAAACTGAGATTATTAACTATGACAGGACAAATACAGCATTGTACACTGTGGGCACTGGAGAAAAGAAAGTATGTTTGTATGCAACTGGACAAAAGCCACAAAGCAGCAAGTAATAGGGGTAATATGCTAGTGAGAATTTAGTGGATGGCAGGATTTTATTTTTAATGTTTTAATCTTTACTTTGTAAAATTTATTAATTAAACCAGTTCAAATCAAAACTCGAAAAGAATGTAAAATGGAAAAATACAAAGACATTTTAAATAAATAATTTATTTATTCAAAATAGTTTTCTTACCTTATTCACAGTTTCAAGTTTAAAATGAAAAAAAAAAAGTAGTAGTACCTATTCTTGATCAACTGTCATACAAAGTCACAGAAGAGCAGACCCTTCAGAACATGCACTACATACCAAGAATTGGACAATGGCTAGTCTTCGAAAAATCCTGTACTGAAGCTTAAAAAGGGCAGCCTTCTTTCTGTGCAATTTAGAAGGGAATGGATGTACAGGAAGTTTCTTTAATCCACTTGAACCACTAAAATCATTTGGATAAAAGTTCCCTTGGCTAAAGTAACATTTACCCAAAATAATTATATCTTAAACCCATGTAGCTTAACATACTTGAAAAATATTTAAAAGTGTAACTGCATCACAGCAAGTGTATTAGTATTGAGGTGCCACAGACTCCTGAAAGAAAGAAACGCTGCGGGCCTTAAGTCTGATTCGGTTTTAGCACTTCAGATGAGAAGACAAAGAACTCAGCCATGATGTGTCTGTCATGGGAAATGAGAACTCTGTTTCCACTGCTGTGCCTGTTTTAAGTGGATATTTCCCTCACATTTAATGAAACGAAGCACCAAATGGATAACCTAGCCCCCAAGTGCAGAAGGCACTGACAGCATCTCCGTGGCTGCAGCCCTGGGTGTGAGTCACTGAACGGCACCACCACTGCCACGAGCAAGCTGATCCAGCAAATGGATGAGAAGGTCGATTCTTTCCAAAAGAGTTGCGTTTTTGTTAGCAGTAGCTCTCAAAAGCTGGGAGTAAATTTGCTTGTTGGTTTTGAGGACTACATCTTCTTCAATGTTACTGCTGGGTTAAAAAAAACAAAACAAAGGAGAGGTAAAGTGAACAGTGATGCCCACCAACAGTTCAAGAAAAGATCCAAAACAACAGCGAAGGCCCAGCTGTCACTTTCCACAGGGAAGCAGGTGTTCCATTAATGCCTATTCCATACCGACCTTCTGGCATCTATTACTTGTAAGCCTGTTTTTAGACATTTATTTAATACATCAATTAAAACCAATGTTCATTCTTTTTACAAATATCTGAGTGCCTACTATGTACCAGGAACTACTCCTGGCAGTGAGCAAAACAGACCGGAAGTCTCTGCCTTCATGGAATCTGCATTCTATTGAGGTAGGAGCTGGCGGAAGACATGCATTAAACAAGAAGAAAACAGAGAGGTGACATCAGTATCATGGTGGAGTGAGCTCTTCCCTTAGTCTCTCCCCACTAAGACATAACAAAAAGGACATTCACAAACCAACAGAGCACATTCACACAACAGACATCTGAGAGACCCACACAACCATACATCTGAAGGTGGAGGTGCTGGATCCCTGGGAGGAAGTAGAAGGAGGTAAGGGGATCTCCTCTCCCTCCCCAGCAGTGACCAAGGGCGCAGGACCACGCACAGCTCTGAAAAGAGAGAGAGGAGGGGCAGCTCTCTGTGGAATGCCTTTACTCTCCAAGTGGCCTACCAGGGAAAGCACCACACAAAGGAAGCTTGGCTATTGCAGGGGTGTCTTCTTCAAGCCAGCACCCCAGGAGGGCAGACAGTGAGGGCAGAGCAAGAACACCCCCAGGATCATGCACGTAAAAGAAAGCGCCCCTCCTCCTGCCCAGTGCTCAGCTCAGCCAGTGGGCCAGAGCAAAGGACCCCGCCAGAGCGCATGTACATGTGCTTGTAAAGCAGGAGTGGCAAGTAGGCAATTGCAGACAGGCTCTGTCAGCATAGATTCCAAAGGACAGGCACAGACACCAGGGATCACAGCAGGCTCCGAGTATGGCTCCTGACCCCCGGCCCCCAGTGGCGGCAGGTGGAATCTGACACCAGACACTATCACTATGTGAAGCACAAATCGACCCCATCAAATAGAATGAAGAAATATATTAATACTCCAGACCGGAAGGAAAATGACGAGCACCAAGAAATCAATCCTGAAACCACAGAAATTTACGATCTAAATGACAGAGAATTCAAAATAGCTATCATAAAAAAAACTCAATGAGTTACAAGAAAATTCTAAAAGTTCAATGAAATCAGGAATAAAACTAATGAACACAGGGAATTCTTCATAAAAGAGACGGAAATTATAAAGAAAAACTGATCAGAAATGTGGGAGATGAAAAACACAATGAATGAGACAGAAAACTCTGGAGTCCCTGAATAACAGGGCTGATTTCGGGGAGGACAGAATTAGCAGTCTGGAGGACAGAAATATAGAAATGCTTCAGGTGGAGGAGGAGAGAGAACTAAGACTAAAAAGACATGAAGAAATTCTCCGAGAAATAGCCTACTCAATTAGGAAATGCAACATAAGATTATAGGTATTCCAGAGGGAGAAGAGTGGGAGAAAGGAGCAGAAAGCTTGCTCAAAGGAATAGTAGCTGAGAACTTCCCAAACCTGGGGAAGGAGCTGGAATTACAAGTAAAAGAAGTTAACAGAACTGCTAATTACATGGAAAAATATCTTCTCTATGGCATATAGTAGTAAAACTGGCCAAAGTCAATGACCAAGAAAAAGTACTAAGGGCAGCAAGGCAGAAGAAAATAACTTACAAAGGAACCCCTATCAGGCTATCAGTGGATTTCTCAACAGAAACCTTACAGGTTAGGAGAGAGTGGAATGACATATTCAAAATACTGAAAGACAAGAACTTTCAATCAAGAACACTGTATCCAGTGAAAATATCCTTCAGATATGACAGAGAAATAAAAACTTTCCCAGATAAACAAAAGCTAAGGGAGTTCATTGCCACAAGAGTCCCTTACAAGAAATGATCAAGAAGCCCTCATACCTGGAAAAAAAAAACAGAAAGGGTTTACAAAGCCTTGAGCAAGGAGATAAATAGGCAGACAAAATCAGAAAATTGCAACTCTCTATCAGAACAGATTAGCAAACAATTATAACATTAAGCTAAAGGGAAAGAAAATATCAAAAATAACTATAATCTTGTCATTTTAACCTCAAAGTCACAACACAAAACAGAATAAGTTGTGACAACGATAAGAAGGTGAAGAAGAAAGGGATAGAAACTGCTTAGACTAAGGAAGAGGCTATCAGAAAATGGACTATCTCATCTAAGAGATTTTTCATACAAACCTCATGGTAACCACTAAACAAATCATCAGAACAGACACAAATGATAAATAAGGAGAAAACTGAGAAGACCAACATAGAGAACTGCCAAACTGAAATGGCAGTCCAAAATACACACGACAAGAAACAAGGGAAATACAGAACAACCAGAAAACTAACGATAAAATGGCAGCATATATATATATATATATACACACACACATATATATACATATGTCTCTCTCTCTCTCTCTCCATATATATCTCAATAATCACTCTAGGGGCTGGCCCTGTGGCCAAGTGGTTAAGTTTGCACACTCTGCTTCGGTGACCTAGGGTTTCGCCAGTTCGATTCCTGGGTGCAGACATGGCACTGCTCATCAAGCCATGCTGAGGCGGCATCCCACATGCCACAACTAGAAGGACCCACAACTAAAAATACGCAACTATGTACTGGGGGGTTTAGGGAGAAAAAGGAAAAATAAAATCTTTAAAAAAAAATCACTCTAAATGTAAATAGATTGAATTTTCCAGTAAAAAGACACAGAGTGGTAAGATGGATTAATGAACAGGACCCAACAATATGCTGCATCCAGGAAACACATCTCAGCTCCAATGACAAACACAGGCTCAGAGTGAAGGGATGGAAGACAACAGTCCAAGCTAAAGGCCAAACAAAAGAAAACAGGTGTTGCCATAGTTATATCAAAGTAGACTTCAAGATAAAAAAGTCAATGAGAGAAAAGGGAGGCAGTATATAAGGATAAAAGGGACACTTCCTCCAAGAGGACATAACGCTTATAAATATATATGCACCAACACAGGAGCACCAAAATACATAAAACAACTATTAAAAAACCTAAAAGGAGATATTAACAGCAACCCAATAATAGTAGGGGACTTCAACACCCCACTTACATCAATGGATAGATCATCCAGACAGAAAGTCAACAAGGAAATAGTGGAATTAAATGGAAAACTAGACCACATGGACTTAATAGACATACATAGAACACTCCATCCAAAAACAGAAGAATACACATTCTTCTCAAGTGCACATGGAACATTCTCAAAGTAGACCATATGCTGGAAAACAAGACAAGCCTCAATAAATTTCAGAAGATTGAAATCATATCAAGTATCTTTTCCAAGCATAATGCTATGAAACTAGAAATCAACTACAGGAAAAAAATCTGGGAAAGTGACAAATATGTGGAGACTAACCAACATGCTACTGAACAACCAATGGATCATTGAAGAAATTAAAGGAGAAATCAGAAAATATCTGGAGATAAATAAAAATGAAAATACGCCATACCAGCTCACATGGGATGCAGCAAACGCGATTCTAAGAGGGAAATTTATAGCAATACAGGCCCACATTAACAAACAAGAAAAATCGCAAATAAACAATCTTAAACTACACCTAACGGAACTAAAAAAAGAAGAACAAACAAAGCCCAAAGTGAGCAAGAAGGAAATAATAAAAATTAGAGAAGAAATAAATTAGACTGAAACCAAAAAAAAAGTAGAAAGGATCAATGAAACTAAGAGCTGGTTCTTTGAGAAGATAAACAAAATTGACAAACCCTTAGCCAGACTAAGAAAAAAAGAGAAACCAGACTAAGAAAAAAGAGAAAAGGCTCAAATAAAATTAGAAATGAGAGAGGAGAAACTACAATGGACACCACAGAAATACAAAGGATTATAAGAGAATACTACAAAAAACTATATGCCAACAAACTGGACAATCTAGAAAAAAATGGATAAATTCTCAGACTTATACAACTTCACAAAACTGAATCAAGAAGAAACAGGGAATCTGAAGAGACCATTCACAAGTAAAGACATTGAGACAGTAACAAAAAATAAGAGTCCAGGACCAGATGGGTTCTCTGGGGAATTCTACCAAACATTCAAAGAAGATTTAATACCCATCCTTCTCAAACTATTCCAAAAAACTGAAGAGAATGGAACACTTCCTAATACCTTTTATGAGGCCAACATCACCCTGATACCAAAGCCAGACAAGGACAACACAAAGGAAAATTAGCTAATATTGCTGATGAACACAGATGCAAAAATCCTGAACAAAATATTGGCAAACCGAATACAGCAATACATTAAAAGGATCATATAACATGATTAAGTGGGATTCATGCCAGAGACACAGGGATGGTTCAACATCCTCAAATCAATGTGATACACCACATTAACAAAATAAGGAATAAGAACCACATGGTCATCTCATAGATGCTGAGAAAGCATCTGACAAGATCCAGCATCCATTTCTGATAAAACTCTCAATAAAATGGGTATAGAAGGAGAGTACCTCAACATAATAAAGGCCATATATGACAAACCCACAGCCAACATCATACTCAACAGGGAAAAACTGAAAGCCATCCCTCTGAAAACAGGAATAAGACAAGGGTGCCCACTCTCACCACTCTTATTCAACATAGTACTGGAGTTTTTGGCCAGGGAAACTAGGCAAGAAAAAGAAGTAAAGAGTATTCAAAGGCAGTGAAGAAGTGCAATTCTCGGTGTTTGCAGACAACATGATTTTATATATAGAAAACCCTACAGAATCCATCAGAAAACTATTAGAAATAATCAACAACTACAGCAAAGTTGCAGGACACAAAATCAACTTACCAAAATCAGTTGCATTTCTACACTCTAGTAATGAACTAACAGAAAGAGAACTCAAGAATACAATTCCATGTACATTTTCAACAAAAAGAATAAAATATCTAGGAATAAATTTAACCAAGGAGGTGAAAGACCTATAAAATGAAAACTATAAAGACATTACTGAAAGAATTCAATGATGACACAAAGAAATGGAAAAATATTCCATGCACAGGGATTGGAAAAATAAATATAGTTAAAATGTCCATACTACCTAAAGCAATCTACAAATTCAGAGCAATCCCAATCAGAATCCCAATGACATTCTTCATGGAAATAGAACAAAGAATCCTAAAATTCATATGGGACAACAAAAGACTCTGGATAGCTAAAGCAATTCTGAGAAAAAAGAACAATGCTGGAGGCATCACAATCCCTGACTTCAAAATATACTACAAAACTATAGTAACCAAAACAGCATGGTACTGGTACAAAAACAGGCACACAGATGAATGGAACAGAATAAAAAGCACAGAAATAAAACTACACATCTATGGACAGCTAATCTTCAACAAAGGAACTAAGAACATAACGGAGAAAGGAGAGTCTCTTCAGTAAATGGTGTTGGAAACTGGACAGCCACACGCAAGACAATGAGAGTAGACCTTCGTCTTTGGCCATACACAAAAACTAACTCAAAATGGATTAAAGACTTGAAGGTACCATGTGAAAAACCATAAAACTCCTACAAGAAAATATAGGCAGTACACTCTTTGACACTGGTCTTAGAAGGATCTTTTTGAGTACGTCTACTCAGGAAAGGGAAACAAAAGAAAAAAATAAACAAATGGGACTTCGTGAGACTAAAGAGCTTCTGCAAGGCAAAGGAAACCAGGAACAAAATGAAAAGACAACCCAGCAACTGGAAGTAAATATTTGCAAATCACATATCTGACAAGGGGTTAATCTCCAAAATATATAAAGAACTCACAAAATTCAACAACAAAAAAACAAACAACCCAATCAAAAAATGGGAAGAGGAGATGAACAAACATTTTTCCAAAGAAGATATACCGATGGCCAACAGGCACATGAAAAGATGTTCAACATCACTAATCATGAGGGAAATGCAAATCAAAACTACACTGAGATATCACCCTACACCTTTTAGAATGCCTATAACCACCAAGACAAACAATAACAAATGTTGGAAAGGATGTGGAGAAACGGGAACCCTCATCCACTGCTGGTAGGAATGCAAAGTGGTGCAGCCACTATGGAAAACAGTATGGAGATTTCTCAAGAAATTAAAAACAGAAATACCATATGACCCAGCTACTCCATTACTGGGTATTTATCCAAAGAACTTGAAATAAACAATTCAAAGAAACTTATGCATCCCTATGTTCACTGCAGCATTATTCATAATAGCCAAGAAGTGGAAGCAACCCAAGTGCCCATCAACTGATGATTGGATAAAGATGTGGCATACATATACAATGGAATACTACTCACCCAAAAATAAAGACAAAATTGTCCCATTCGCAAAAACTTGGATGGACGTTGAGGGTATTAGGTTAAGCAAAATAAGCCAGAGAGAGAGAGACAAACACCATATGATTTCACTCATATGTAGAAGATAAACTAACACATGGACAAAGAGAACAGATTAGTGGTTACCAGAGGGGAATGGGGTTGGGCAGTGGGCATAAGGGGTAGAGGGGAACATATATATGGTGACGGACAAATAATAATGTATAACTGAAATTTCACAATGTTATTATGACCTCAATAAAACAAAACAAAACAAAAAAACAAGAAGAAAACAGAGTGTGAGATGATATATGCTATGAGGAAGATACACTGGAGACAGGCCAGGGCACGGGGAAGCTCTCCAACATTTCACGTTTCCTCCATTCTCCATGCCCAGGCTGAGGACCCTCAGACAGGGAAGGAGCACATGTTTAAAGCAACTGTGGGCTGGCTTTCCCTGGGGTAGAATCATGCAGGACTGGAAGCACGGACTTCTGACTCACAGGAACTACTGCACCTCAACGTATCTAAAACGTCAGTGGAACTTCTGTGTGAAGAATGCCCCCCAGCTGGAGGGGTCAAGACAGTACTCCATTTAAAAACTGTTTCAACAAAAACTTAAGTTTGTAGTTTGTTCTGAACATGTTCCCCCACAGAAGAGATCAATGGATTATGTTTATGTTACTAGTGGAAAAGACTAGTAATCACATGGCAGTTCATTTCTAGCATCCTTTTTTAAAAAAACGAGTCCAGATGTAATTCAGACCTCTGGCCACACATGACCAGGTAACAGCTGACACTGGGACTCATGAGAGTGTGGATGACCACATCTGAGCCACACAAAAACCCTGTCACCACAGAAGGGCAAGGACTAGTATTCGTGTTGTACAGACATAAAAACTAAGGCCTAGAAGGGTTAAAGAATTTGGATCAAGGTCAAAACACTCCATTTTCTGACTTCGAAGGCTGTGCTCTTTCCACTCGCCAGTATGCATGTTTCCTACCTCTGCCCGAGTGTCTGTCAGGCCTGCAGGGAGCAAACGGGCAGTCTGGAACCTCCCTTTGGCCCACATCAAAGCTCGGGCTGTAAGGAATCTTCCCCCTTCTTTCATGGCTCCACTCATTCCTCCTCAACAGAACCCACCTTTTCTGTACTGTGGCTGGCACCAATGCAGGCCCCGCTTACACACCTCTCTTGAGAGACCCATTTCTCCTCTCCCTCTTATTTCTACTTCTTTCATCAGGCAAATCTCCTCCTCTCTTCCCCTCAACACTACCCATGGCACAGCAAAAGTGACTGTTCAAAATGCATTCACTGTCTGCAATTTGGGCCTAAGATGGCTATGTTTTAGTGTTTTGGAGGTTAACATTCACAATTCATGAAACCTCTGATAACCTTAAAAGAAACTTAAACTCCTACTGACTAATCAAGGCAACAGCAGTTAACAATTAGAAACGGTGTTCTAGCACCAGCCCTCACGGCCTCGTGGTTAAAGTTCAGTGTACTCCACTTGGGCAGCCCAGCTTCAGTTCCCAGGCACGGAACCATACCACTCATCTGTCAGTAGCAATGCTGTGGCGGTGGCTCACACAGAAGAACTAGAAGGACTTACAACGAGGATATACATCTACCTTCTGGGGCTTTGGGGAGGGGGGAAAAAGGAGATTATTACCATTTAGAAAAACCCCACAAAACAAAACAGTGTTCCAAATATGAATGAATCCCTCTGGACAGTGATATCACATTTTAGCTGGATGCCTAAAGATAACTGATGGCTGCTGGGATTACAAATTTAAAACCCTTTGATTTGTTCTGATCATAATTCTGAATCTTAAACCTTCATCTTCCAATTTCTACAAATCATCCCCTTCCTTAACAAACAGCTCCACTGAACCGTGAACTCTACTCAGCATAGGGTTATTTTTTTTCCAAAGGCAATTAACTTACATTCTTCTATTTTCCTGTTTACTAATCTTAACCAAATATTAAATGTACATAACTGGCTGGGAACAACCCATAAAATCTAAAGGATCTGTTCTCTGCATTATGGTCAAGGGCTTCCCAAACCCTCAGAGATTGCTTCTGTTTTTTCTAGTTTTTCATTATATTAAGCTGCAAAGCCATCAAAAGGTCAAGGGGCTCCAATCTGCTGAAGCAATGAATATTCAAATACAATACAAGAGCACACAGATTCTTAACCCAAAAAGAAAAATACAACCCAACAGACAAAACTAGTGTTTCTAGCAGGACAACCCCAAGGCAGCTGTCATCTGAGGAAGTGCCTGCTTTAGCTCAAAAGGGAAACAAAAATTGTTTTAAATTAAATGCATCTTAATTTTCTTAGATTTCATTTCAATTCTTTAAGATTCCAAGGAAATTAAGATTTCAATTACTAAGCTCAGTTTATTCTCCTTTCTTGTTTGCTGGTGGTGGTGGGGAAACAATCAAAACATAAACGTATTATTATTTCCTTTCTTTGGAAGTCTAGTTTTGATTTCCCTTCATTCCAAAAAGGAATGTTCACTAATTCATGGTGAAATAACAGGGCTTGTGGCACACGATGGTTTCCTCTTCACAATAAAAGTACAGATGCTTTCATTTACATATCAGTGAAACATGACAATCACTGACAGTCACTGACTCAGTAACCAGTATTTCTCTATGTTTTGAAACCTGTCAACATATTAATTGTATTAACACAAATATCACATTTAAGTCTTTTAATAAACCTTGAAAAATTAACACAAATTAGCTAAATAAGACTTTATGCATTGCGATATTGTGGTTTATAAGATCTACCTGATCATTTAGATGACCAAAATATATTTCTCATAGATATTTAGCCTTCATCCATGGTTCTTGGCTCACAGGTCCCAAAACCCTTGGAATTTCCTAAGTATTGAGAGTGATTATGTGTCTTCTGTTATGTTGATGAAGGTGACTTTTGGACCTCACCTGATGATCGGACCTGGGGCCAGAACTAGCTTTGTGACCAGAGAATTGGGACTTTCAGTTCCCCACCTCTGATTTCCAGGGACGGGGGGAGGCTTGAGGTTGCATCAACTGCCAACAGCCAATGACTTAGTTAATCGCGACTATATAATGAAGCCTCCATAAACACCCAAAAGGACAGCTTGTTGCCCTTTTCTGGAGAGCTCCACGAGGACAGGTGCTGCTTTGTTCAAGACCTTGCCCTATGTAGCTCTTCATCTGGCTATTGATTCATATCCTTTAATATCTTTTGAAATAAATCAGTAATCTAGTGAGTAAACGGGTTTTCTTGAGTTCTGTGAGCCATTCCAGCAAATTAATCAAACCGGAGGAACGGGTCCTGGGAACCTTATTTACAGCCAGTCGGGCAGAGCACAGGCAACAAGCTGGACCTGCGGCTGGGGTCTGAAGTGGGGGGCGGTCTTGTGGGACCGAGTCCTTTCCCCGTGGAGCCGGATTTCGTCCCCGGGCAAGCAGTGTCAGGGCTGAGCTGATTCTGTGACACCCTGCTGGCGTCCAAGGACTGCTTGCTGCTGTGGAGAAGCCGCCACACACCCACGGTGGAACTGGGTCCGGGAACCCTTCTCATGTATCATCCATGCAAACTTTAGATTAAAATATTTTTCAACACAATGTTAATAACCTGAATAAATGGAAGGTTAGAGGACCCTCCACTAAAATAAAAATTACTTAGGTCATACATGACTGTTATGAATATAAAAGATACTGAAGACTGAACTATTACCTGTTAGTCAATTTCTCAAACCACTGATTTGTAAAAATCAATGAATGACTGTTTCTCACATATTTATATTGCCACCTTGTGGAAACAAATGAAAAATTTTTAAATTTACCCACTGCTGCTAACCAGGAAAAGCCATGAATTTTTCAGCTGTGTGTCACTCCATGCGCTTTCTCCTTTGCCTTTGGCTCTTCAGGAGACAGGTGTATCTGCTGAACTGTGGCACACACATCCACACACCGAGCCTGTGTACCAGTAACAGGACACAGAGCAGACACTAAGGATTAACAACGGGGCTGAGTGAGATGGCAATGCACCTAATGCTGAGTGCTCTTCCCAAAGTGCAAGCTCTCCTTATGCCACAGAGATTGATTTGAAAGCAATTATTGGATGAGTTTCCGCTCAGAAGGTAGAGAGCTAGAAAAATATCATTCCCACCCTTATGAGGAAAACAACAATAAAAGGAGGACAAACTACAAGTTCATGACTTTGCTTGAATCCCTCAGAGAGCTGGAGTCGCAGGGCAACCAACTAGTCTGAAAACTAAGGACAGACAGGCCGATACAAGAAGTGGGAAAGTACCCCATTCCCTGGGACAGACGCCGCCAGACACTGCTAGGAAGAATTCTGCTAAAATAGTTAATGGGTTGGGAGAGGCCAAGTAAGGGCTGGTGAGGGAGTGTGAGGCCCCTGGTGCTGTAGGTAGGGGACAAGTTCACACTGTCTTATGGGTTGAGAAAGGGACCTTCATGGTGTGCAGGCCTACGCAAGGGGAAGAGCTACAGGAGGGGCAGGCAACCCCCTGAACCCTTCCCCACGCAAGGTTAGTGGGAGCGGGCAGAGGGAGACGAAGGCAACAATGTCAGCCTTATGGCACAGGTGACAGCGATGCAAAGAGGAAGGGAGCAGGAAAAACACTCCACTCTGGGAGAGGGGAGGAGTAGTGTAAGGCCACACCCCTGAGACTCAGGTACACGGTATCTGCCAAGAGTGAGGCTTATCCAAAACCCCGGGGAGAACTGGCGGACTGCCCTCCCCCCCGTAAGAGGCTAAAAGCCCTGAAGACCAAGTGAGAGTGGAATACGGCTGGGAGAGCTGTAAGGGCGTGCAGATGGCCCCTCTCTGAGTGTCATGCACAGGGAGACCTAGAACTGA
Organism: Equus quagga; assembly: GCF_021613505.1. Taxonomy (NCBI): domain Eukaryota; kingdom Metazoa; phylum Chordata; class Mammalia; order Perissodactyla; family Equidae; genus Equus; species Equus quagga. Next base: position 177,574,653 of record NC_060268.1, on the reverse strand, counting down.
AGGGGGAGCAGACGTTAAGAAAACCCTCTGTGCACCTGCTCCAAGCTAAACCCAGGCACTGCTCGAGGAACTTGAAGCCTGTGGTGCATGGAAGGTAACCAGAGCAACAAAAAATCCTGACCACAGCTCAGCTCCAGACTAGAAAAATGAATGCACCCCCACCCCCCACAAAGGCTTATTAGCATGGGACAGGCAAAAAGTTATTCCCCTTAGTCTCGACTGTCCTACATGAGATGTCCAGTTTCCCACAAACAGTTATGAGATGTAGAAAGGCAAAGAAACAACACATGCCGAGAGACAAAGAATCAACAAAACCAGACTCAGATATGACACATATGTTGGAATTATCTGATAGGTGATTTAAAGTATGCTTTTTGTGTGTGTGTGTGTGAGGAAGATTAGTCATGAGCTAACATCTGTTGCCAATCATCTTCTTTTCTTTTCTCCCCAAAGTCCCAGGACACAGCTGTCTATCCTAGTTGTAGGTCATTCTAATTCTTCTGTGTGGGACACTGCCATAGCACAGCTTGATGAGTGGTGCATAGGTCTGCACCCAGGATCCAAACCAGTGAACCCCAGGTCGCTGAAATGGAGTGTGCTAACTTAACCACTTGGCCATGGGGCCAGCCCCTGATAGGCAATTTAAAATGACAACAATTAATATGTTAAAGGCTCAAATGGAAAATGTGGAAAGCATGCAAGATCGGATTGGTAACTTCAGCAGAGAGATGGAAACCATACAAAATAAAGAAAATGGAAATATCAGCAATAAGGAACATAATAACAGAGATAAAGAATGCCTTCAAGAAGTTCAACTGTAAATGACAAAAAACCAAAAGAATCAGTGGACTTGAAGATAGGTTAACAGAAATTACCCAAACTGAAACACAAAAAGACAAAAGGGTGTAAAACACCAACAGAACATCTAAAAGCTGTGGAACAATATCAAATAGTCCAACATAGGTATAACCGGAACCACAGAAAAAGAAGAGAGAATGAAGCAGAAGAAATAAAAATACTGAGAAGGGAAAAAACCATCACAACCCACTGAGGCATATCATGTTCAAACTGCTGGGGGGAAAAAGAAAAGAAAATTTTGAAGGCAGCTCGAGGAAAAAAGGCACATTACAGACAGAAAAACAAAAGTAAGAATAACAGTAGGCTTCCTGTGAGAAAACACATAAGCCAGAAGGCAGGAGTGACATCTTTGAAGCATGGAAAGAAAAAGTCTGTCAACCTAGAATTTGGTACCCAGCCAAAAGACCACCCAAAGTTGAAGGAGGAATAAAGCCTTTCTCAATCAAAATAGAAAGAATTTGGTAGCTGTTGAAGAAAGCTTTTCATGCAGAAATATGATACCAGACAGAAAATGCTTATCTATACAAAGAAGTTAAGAGCACTAGAAATGGAATAAATTAACGTAAAAAATTCCTTGTTCTCTTATTTTTATTGCCCTAAAAGGTAACTATCTAAAGCAAAAATAGTAGTAGTGTATTGTGTGTTCATAACACATGTAAAAGTAAAATGAGTGATAATAATAGGACAAATGATGGGAGGGGAGAATTGGGACTGTCCTGTTTTAAGATCTTTACATGTGAAGCAGTATAATATTGTTTGAAGGTGGCCTCTGATTAAAGGACATGAGCCCTAGGTCAACTACCTAAAAATTTTAAAAGTGGTGTAAATAATAAATCAATAGTGAAATAAAATGGAATCCTAGAAAATGTTCCATTAAGAAAAGGCAGAAAAAGACAAAATAAAATAGCTGGCAAGATGATAGATTTTATCCAACTACATCAATAATTACATTAAATGTGAATGGTCTTAAGATACCAATTATAAGTTTAGATAAAAAAAGCAAGACCGAACTATATGCCATTCTAGAAACTCACTTTTAATATAAATGACATAGCTAGGTTAAAAGCAAAAGACAGAAAAAGATATTAGCCAAAAGAAAGCTGAGTAGCTATATTACTATCAAAAGCAGATATTACATAATAAGGGGATCAATTCTCAAAGATATAACAAGCTTAAATGTGTATACATCTACAGAGCTTCAAAATACATGAAATAAAATGATAGAACCGAAAGGAAAAATAGATGAATCCACAATTTTAGTTGGAGAATTCAATACTCCTCTCTCGGTAACTGATAAAACAAGTAGACAGAAAGTCAGTAAGAATGCAGAAGACTTGAATAATACTATGAACCAACTTAACTTAACTGGCATTTACAGAACACTCTACCCAAAACAGTAGGATACCCATATTTTTCAAGTGCACATGGAACATCTGCCAAGACAAACCATATTCTGGGCCATAAAACAAATCTAAACAAGTGTGAGAGAAGACAAATCATACAAAAAGTTATGGTCTCAGCACATAATGGAATTAAACTAGTAATCAATAACAGAAAGATATCTGGAAAGTCCCAATATTTAGAAATTAAGCAGCATGCTTCTAAATAACACATGAAGTTTCAGGGGATATAAAAAAGTATTTCAACCTGAATGAAAAAGAAAATATATCAAAATGTATGAGATGTACCAAAAGTACGTGAAATTTACAGCAGTAAATGCTTATGTTAAAAAAGAAAAAAGGTCTTAAATCAGTAATCTAAGCTTCCACTTTAAAAACCCAGTAAAAGAGCAAATTAAAACCAAAACAGAAGGAAGGAAATATAGAAAAACGCATAAACCAATGACACTAGAAATAGAAAAACAATGGGGAAAAAAATCAAATCAAGCTAGTTCTTTGAAAAGATCAGTAACATTGATAAACTTCTAACCAGACTAACCAAGATAAAAAAAGAGAAAACAAAAATGACCAATATCAGAATGAAAGAAGGGCCATCTCTACAAACTCCTGTAGACATAAAAGGATACAAGGGAATCTTATGAACTAATACATTCGAGAACAAATGAAATCGACTTTTTCACTCAAGAAGAAAGAGACAACTTGAATTATATTTTACTATATATTTATATAATGTAAGGGAAGAAATAATAATTCTACACTTTCAAAAAACAGAAGAGGAAATGTTTGCAAATTGATTTTCTGAGGGCAGCATTGCTCTAATACCAAAACCAGATGAAACCATTACAAGGGAACTGATTCTTCATGGGCAGACACAAATTCTCAACACGATATTAGCAAATGGAATCCAGCAATACATAAAAAGAATACCACATCACAACAAAGTGGAGTTTATCCCAGGAATGCAAAACTGGTTTAATATTCAAAAGAATCAATGTAATCCACCATAGCAACAGACTAAAGAAGGAAAACAATATGGTCAACTCAATATAAGTATCAAAAGCATCTGACAAAAACTCAACATCCATTCATAACATCTTTCAGCAAACTAGGAATGGAAGGGACCATACACAACTTGACAGAGCCCCATAGCTGATGTTACACTTCAACAGTCAAAGATGGAACGCTCTCTCCCTGAGAGCCTAAGGAGGGGGCCGGGGGAGGGTGGACCACAAAGAGGCAGCAGGAGGGAAGGTTTTTGGAGTGATGGAACTATTCTGGACCATGGTTTTGGCCGTAGACACATGTCTCTGCATCTGTCAAAGCTTGAAGTAGTGTACACCACAAAGAGTAAATCTTACTGTATATAAATTAAAACATAAAAATAGAGAGACAGAAATTATCTGTACCCTACGAATATAAATTGGTAAAATATACATTGGATAACCAACAACAATGGATATTATCAGGATGAATGATTTTTTTCTATTTTCCAAATTTTATAATATAGCCAGATTGCACTTATATTTAAACAAAGAAGCGCATATTATTTATATTATTTTCTTGATATAGTACTTACTACTAGAATTTCAAATTAAATTAATAATGCCAACATAGTAACCCTGGCAAAACAACATAATCTCACAAGGTGATGCAGGTATGCGAGAACATTTTTACTGATCTGCTCACTCTTCTCTCTTCATTAATTTCTTGGGCTTTGGAGAGACTTCAGTGTTCTGTCTCTACTTATAGTGCAAGTGGCCCTGAGTGTCAAAACTGTTGTCCTGACTTCCCATTAAAGACAACGCTCAGAAGAGTTACTAGAAACAATCAATGTCTTCATTCCAGGGTCATTCATTTCTCTCAGGGAAAATACTACAAACAATAGGGTATGTACCCATGGGAAGCAAGAATTTGCTTCTATAATTTCAATATGTAGTAGGCCACATGGAGATGATCCTCACCTGATTTAACAAGTCAGGAAAGAGCATCGCTTAAAATCCTGATTGCCCACATGGAGACAATACTGTCCTTTTCCAGGGTGGGAGAGATTATCTGCATGCTTTCTATAGTAAGGTGCTGGGAAAGAAATTTCCACAAGTAACTTATTTGATTTACCTTGTTTTCTTTTTAGTTGAAGATAGCAGTTTGATGGACTGAAGGAGAAGGAATGACAATCGAGATTCAAATATACTGAGGAGTTTTACCACTTCTTCTCGATTGAGACTGGGAGAAGACTCAGCAGCAGGAGTGGTCTCATCACTCTTAGGCTAAAAACAACACAAAGTTATGTCACCTAAGCTACCCGACAACTACAGCTTCACACTAAAGTGATGGACGACCTGCAGTCTCGTTAATCCAGGACACTTTCAACCCCAAACAAAACAAACACAAGATCATTCTTTTTTCAGGGACAGCCCTGTTGGTGGTGGCAGAGGCGAGGCCTCTTCCTCCTCCCTCCCGAGATCATTTGGATAGATTAAAACACATAATAAAAACATCTCACACCTGAGAGGCACTTCCGTAGAAGAAATTAATCCTGAATGAAAATCTCCTGACTTTCTAACACCAGAAGCTAAAGGAACAAGACGGAAATGGTACTATATAGGGTGTGACAAACAAGAGGTAGAAAAGCAACAGGCTGGTGTACCACGGGGGCTCCAGGAAGCTGTCGGCAATGGCAGACGCTAGCATGAATGGGGAATGCCTGGCAAACCAGCAAGGCCTGCCCAAGGAGCCTGCTTCAGCCCTCACTGTTCACCTGCTCCCAGGTGGTTTGGGGTAAATTAGAAAAGAGGGCATACATCCTTTCTTTCTCTTGAAAAAAAACAAAAGCCAAACTTAACAGAGACTTTATACTCCTAGGGCCTTACTAACCAAGGTCTATGTGATTATTTAAGGAAAAACATTTAAATATAAAAGATACACTTGCAAATTAAAGAAAATATTTGAATAATTCCAAGAAAATATATTAAATCACTGTTAATGTTTTTTTATGCAGAGCATACATATGTGTATGTGTATATACACACATACACACCCTATATGCCCACTATATCCATTCACTGTTTAGCTTAAGACACATAAAAAGCAAAGGTAAATATTTTCTCCATTTACCTGGTCAAACTCCTCCACAAGCTCCTTTCTGATGAGCTGAAATGCATGCTTAGTTCTCACCATTGTATCAAGAGCCCCAGAGAGTGTTTTTAATTTTCCAACATTGCTATTCTGACCTAGAGTGTCAAACACAAAATGATAATTCCTTTAAATATAAATCTAGAAACCAATCTGATGTCAACATATTGATGAAAATTCTGATTTTGAAACGCTGTAAAGGTAGCTCATGAGAATCCCAACAAATCGTCTAAATCCACATTTTGTTTTGTAATTACCCCTAGAGAAAAATGTCAAGTCTAGACAGAGCAATAAATAATTGTTTCCCTGCCTCACCATGTGGCTCTGTCAGAGTGAGAACACAACCTATCTGGAGCGAGAGCACGAATCTGAATGTCAGGTTAAAGGGGGCCAGGCGGCAGGAGTCTACGGGACGAAGGCCACCCCACTATTCACCAGCTACGTGATGTTGGTCAAGTCTCTGAAGCACTCAGTATCAGTTGTCCTACCTATAAAATACGCATCTCAACTTACTGCTCAAAGGCAGGAAGTCAGATCAGCGGACCAGGTTCCATTTTATTCTAGGACCTGAATAAAACTTTCCTACAGCCATCAGATACTACAGGGTACCTCTCCTCCTGCTCTCCAGGAGCTTACACTCAGCTGTGTGTGTGGTGCTGTGTGGAAGGCATTACCCTTTGTCCAAACAAACCTGGCCTCTGCCCTCAGCTCCTAGGAGGGTATCTTTAAGCCCTTGGAATGTCCTATCTGAAAGAGTATCTTTGTTGAGCTGGGGGCCCTGGGTCACACTGGATAGCCTAATAATGTGATTTATTGTGGGGCTTTGGAACCCACAACCTACAGAGGGGCTGGAGACAAAGGTCAGCCATGTGGCAGTCAACCATGTCTGTTGGTGGCCCAATAAAAACTATGGACACCAAGGCTTGGGTGAGCTTCCTATGGCAAATGCTCTGTGCACACTGTCACACATCACTGCTAGGGGCAGCTGGCACTGTCTGTGACTCCACAGGGAGCGGACAACCAGATGCTTCTCCAAAAGCTTCCTTCTCAGAACTGTCCTGGACTCTGCCCCATGCACCCCTTCCCCTGGCTGATTTAAATCTGTACCCTCTGTCTTTCACAAACAGTAACCACAAGTCTAACAGCTTTCAGTGAGTTCTGTGAGTCCTTCCAGTGAACTGTCAAACCTAAGGGTGATTTTTTGGACCCTTAAACTTGCAGTTGGTGTGAGAGTGGCCATGGTCTTGGGGACTCTTCAACTCTGCAGATGGGGAGGGAATAACTGCTGCCTTCTTCCTTCACAGCATAAACCACCTATTATCTTGAAAATCAATGGATAAATGTGATTTCAGTATTGCAATCTTGGATTTCAAGATCTTGGCATCTGGAAGGCAAGTTGCTGATTATGTATGGAAATCTACTGGGGGCAAGGGGCAGATAATAAAGACATTAAGAAGCTAAATTTGAGTCACATGTACTAGAGAAAAAAATATGGATGAAATGAGCTAGTATAAAAGGTGTTGTAAACTAGAGCATTTATTAACCTGGCTTATAGAACCCACAAACTTGGGTCAAATTTTGTTAAATCCCAAAAATATTTCTATTACTTAATCCCCAAAATATTTATATTACTTTTCTCAAGTACTCAGAGTGTTAAACATTTTTTAAAAAGGGAATTAACTATACTTATCATCTTAGCAAATTTGTTCCCAGTATCTTTTTTATGAGATGATGCCTGCTCATTCTAAGGAATTCAAACCTGGCAGAAAATTCAAAGATGCAAATGAAAGAAGATGCCCTAAACCACCCCCAGAAAGAGCTACTGTTAATCCTGAGTGTCCCCACCCCCCACCAGCCATGCATCAGAGACTGGCAAAAAGTTAACAAAAACACTTTTAGTAAAAAGTATTTTTAAAACCTGTTTTGAATAGGTGATACCTTCTCAAAATGCCTCAGGTCCAAATGGGTCTACAGTGAAAGGCTCCCTCCCGCCTCCCAGGTCCCCTGCCCAGAGGCAGCAATATTATCAGTGACCTGTGCATCTTCCCAGGTTACTGTACAAACAGAATCATATGTGTGTCATTACACTCATTTTAATTTTATAGAAGAGCTGAAATGAAACCAAATGAACCTGGGTACTTCATATAAATGTTTCTTGCTTCTTTAACACAAAAGAGGTATTTCTCAAAAGACCCCTCTGCAGAAGGGGAGCACATGAACAAGAGTGAGGAGAGAACTTAGGAAAAAATGTTCACTGGTAGAGACCAACCACTCCCTGCGTGGAAATGAGATCGTACAGCAGCCTCACTTTCTTTCACCCTTCCCTTCCTTCACGATTTATCTTCATCTTGCTCAGGACCTATAGTTACAGTCTGTTCTAGAACCATAATCCACCGCTGCGAGTATCAGTTCTATGTTTAAAGGGATTCAGTAGGACCACTACTCCGTTACCGCTGCTTCTCCATTCCTAAGTTGTTCATGATAATTTAAACTTTTAAGTGTCTAAATTGACTTGTGACAATTTTTTTTCTCACATAAGGGACCATGGGCTATATTTCAACATTTCTAGTCATTGGACATAGTCTGATCCATTTCTCCAAGTAAAAGCACTTCACAAAAAGTGTACAGACTTCTCCTGGTCCCTACCCAAAGTCACTAACCATGGGCAAATTAAAAAGAAAACAATATTACTACATCCAAGACAGATCCATAGGTCTGCCTCACTCTAAGCCAAACAGTGTTAATCCAACACTAAGCCAAAGCTTACAAATCTGAGAAATGAAGAAGTAAGACTTACTGGTCATCTGAAATTCTGCAAATGCTACTCTTTCTAACTGTACTCTAAGTAGTTCACACGGAGCGTCTTTCAGAAGCTGGAAAAGCTTTACAGCTTTGCTGTAATGAAGATCTGCCAGGACCCGGTGCTGCTTCCTAAGATGTTCATCGCCAACCTAGAGCCAAAAGTAAAATAAAAAATCAAATCCTAAGGCTTGGGTTTCACAGTAACTACTTAATCAAGTTTCTGACTGGATCACTACATGCTTTTCAGTCTTGTTGTTGTTTTTCTATAAGTCTTACAGTTTTAGCTCTTACATTTAGGTCTTTAATCATTTTCCATTAGTTTTTGTATATGATATGAGGTAGGAGTCCAACTCCATTCTTTCATATGCAGACATCCAGTTGTCCCAGCACTATTTGCTGAAAAGACAATTCTTCCCCCGCTAATGAATTGTCTTGGAACTCTTAAGCTTACTTTTGCCTTGAGGATATCAGGCCATCTGGACAAATGTGAATTTTGGATGGGGGCCTGCTGTGCCAAAGACAAAAGAGCCTAGGGCCAGTTCAACGTGGAAAGAAATCCTCTCTGATTAAGCGGGACTTCAAAGGACAATATTCTCAGGATAAGGGCAACAAGGAAGTAAGCCCATGCCCAAGGGACTGAGAGATAAGTTGTCTTGGTACTGAGCTAAGGGAAACCACGAACAAAAACATCCCTGAGAAGCTATAAGCACAAGACTCCTGGCAGAAGCAAGGCAACCTCTCCGAAGGAAGGCACACCTTCAACCTAGGCCTCAAATCATTCTTAGAAATACATGCATTTGAGCAGCAGGATTCATGTACAAGACTAGGAGATTACTTCTAATAGCCTCAGACTGGAACAACCCCAAAGTAATCATGGAATGGATAAATAAACTGTGATACATTCCTTTAATGAATACTACTGAACTGAGAAAATCAATAGCTACGTGCTATTTTTGAGAAAAATCTCAAAAGCATGACATTAAGTGAAAGGCAATAAGCCACAGAAAATGTACAGTATGATTCGTTCTATAAAGCTCACTACTAGGTAAAATGTAAACATACTGCTTAAGTGGTAAAACACAGAAAGGTATGGACATAATGGAAAATCCAGGACAGCAGTTACTCTGGGTGGGTATGGAGGGAGACTCCACAGGGAGGGGTGCAGGGGCTCCCTGAAGCTCTCTTCCCTTCCTTAACCTCGAGGCTGGGTACACAGGGGTTTCTTTTGTTATTCTTTAAACTGTACATACACCTCGCATATATGTCCTACATGCTTTATATGCATGCTCTATTTCAAACTAAAAATTTTAAAAGATTGGAGATGGGTACTTCAAAATTTGCATAGAACCATTACTACAAAGCTTAACTACATTTAAAAAAATCAACAAAACACACCCAGGCAAATATATAATTGTGCAAACTAAGACCCAATCAACTATAGTAGAGAAAAATATACGGCATAGGCAGCAGGGGAAATATATGTACACTCTAAGTTTTTCCAAAGCAGCTAAGAGAATAGATGTCATTTAAAATATATATTGAAATGTAAGAAAAGCACTCAGAACACTTTTAAATGGTCTTGCCACTGAACTCCAATTGGAATGGCAATACCTGATTCCTCAGACAGCTGTGGTACATGGACGCCAGCCTGTGATGGATGGTTGCAGCTCGATACTGACAGAGAGGCTGTCGAGCAGACACCGAGTCCACGTCGCAGTATTTCAGGGACTTCATCATAGCCTCACTGACTTCTTTTTCAATCTGTTTATTTTTATTTAAAGGGGAGGAAAAAATGATTATAAGAATTTTAAAACATTTAAATACTACTTCTAAGGAAAATATGCTCAATATCTACTAGACCAAGGAGTAAACAAGGCTGAAGACTTCTTTTACAGCCCGGCAAATACGATTACCTGCTCCTGCGCTTTCCTTGATAATGGAGCATAATCCTGCTGTAGAGTTGCCATAGTAAAGTACGTAGTGGACAACTCCCAGTTCACGGAATCCCAGACAGCTGGGTGTATGTCTCGTGTTCCCAGGGACCTTAGAGCTTTCAAATAGTAATCAACAGCCTGTGAGGGAGGAAAGCACAGTTCTGACTCAGTTTAAATATATACCAATACTACATTAAAATAAAGCATACTTCAAAATCATCCAGATGTTAGGTTGATTTGGGGAGAATTTATAAAAGGACAAGATCGTGAGGGAAGGAAAAAAGTGCATAAACAGAACTATTTCAGTGAAAAAAGTCACGAAGAGTGGACCGCGTGCCACCCATTTCGACCTCAAGTCCATCACAAGCCTTAGTGCTTTCTCACTTATGCTGATGTGTGAGGATGCATTTTCCTCCTTTGTTTTTTTCTTTCTGAATGAAAATGACAGTTTATATAATAAACTAGAAAAAAATAATTTGATGAGTCTAAGGATAAAAATTTGCCGGATCTAACTGTAAAAAGAAGCAACTCCTCCCACTTTTGCCACCCCCATCCTGAGATACGCGGTCATTTTATTTAAGCAAACAAAATCACACACAATTCCATTACCCAGCAAGAATTTCTACATTTCTTGTATTTATCCACTCTTTTTCTGTGTATACGTAAATTAAAAAAAAGAAAACCAAAACAAGATCACTTAAAATTTACCAAGCCACGGGCATTCTTCACAACGTACTTCAAAGAGCTTCGAGAACCGCTTTATACCAGTGCTCTTTCCTCACACGCTCTCCAACACTGGATGTCACCACTTGCCAAAAAGTATTTGGCAATTTGATAAATAAAAGAAACTCAATTTTCAAATTTCATAAAAATTTAAATTTTGAAATTTTTCTTACATATTAACCATAGACATTTTTTACCTGTATGAATTTTTTGTTCAAGGTTATTTGCCCTTTTTTCTATTGGCAATTTATTTTCAATGATTCTTAATTGCTCTTTTTATATTAAAGGTTTATTAACCTCTGATCTGTCACATCTGCTACAAATATTTTCCCTAGGTTGTGGTTTGCTTTTCAATTTTGCTTTCTGTTGTGCAATTACAAAGCTTTTATTTTTACACAATGTTTTTTTTCTTCTTGTCTCCAAGCCCCCCAGTACACAGTTGTACATTCTAGCTGTAGGTCCTTCTAGTTGTGCTATGTGGGACACCACCTCAGCATGGCTTGATGAGCGGTCCCATGTCCACACCCAGGATCCAAACTGGCAAAACCCTGGGCCGTTGAAGTGGAGCACACAAACTTAATCACTCAGCCATGGGGCTGGCCCCCAATTCTTTTACACATTTAAATTTATCCATCTTCTACATTGTGATTTCTGCTTATTGTGTTATGTTTGGAACTCCTTTCCACATTCCATCAAATAAACAACTTCTGTATTTTCTTCTGGTACTTTCACAGCTTCACTTCTCCATGTTGATCTTTAATCCATTCGACATCTCCTCTGCTTATGGCAAAACAATTTACCAAATAATCATTTTTTCCCTACCAATTCAGTATGTCATCCTTGATACTAAATTCCTGGTATTCTCAGGCCAGTTTCTAAGTGTTTTAATGATCTGTCTAGCCCTGTGCCATCACCCCAGTTTTACTTATTTTAGTTTTATAATATTTCACTGGGCAATGGCAAAGGTAATGACAATCAGGAGTGAATGGATGAGGTTTAGCATGTAAGCAAACGTGTTACCTTATTATAATACAAGCCTTCTTCTGGTGAAAATTCACGTTTAAATTCATCACCTGCGCCACAGTGCGCCTGTGCACAAATTCGCATAAGCCTTCCTGTGTTACATAACAAAAGGGCAGCATTTGTAGCATCATCAATCGACTCAAAGTTGTGAATTCCTTTCTCAAAACAAGAGAAGCTTTTTTTCCACAGCTGTTGCTCTGCAGCAGACACACTTTTGCTCACTTCATAAAAAAAGAAAGAAAACAACTGTGTAAGCAGACATCAGTGTAAACCCCACCAATATCTCTTGCTGTGATGAGAGGAGGATGGCAGTGACAGGACATCTAGTGGCGAGCCAGCCACCTGGAATCAAATGCAGTGCATAACACCTGTTATGGACCGAACTGTGCCCTCCCCTGCAAATTCATGTTGAGGCCCTAACCCCTGGATGTGACTGTATCTGGAGGAAGGTCCTTTAAAGAGGTAATGAAGGTTAAATGAGGTCACAAGGTGGGGCTATATTCCATGACTGATGTTAAGAGAGACAGACACCAGGGACACACACAGAGAAAAGACCAGGTGAAAACACCATACACTTGCAGAACGTGGCCATCTGCAAGCCAAGGAGAGAAGCCTCAGAGAAATCCAACCTTGCTGGTGCCTTGCTTGGACTTCTAGCATCCATACTGTGAGAAATAAACGCCAGTTGTTTAAGCCAACCAGCCTGTGGATTCTGCTACAGCAGCCTGAGGAGAGTGGTGTAACACTCAAACATAGCCCTGCTCAATATTAACCAGCAGATATTAAAGCAAGCAAATACAAACATCTGAGCAAAGCACTATCTTATAAAGATTCAAAAGACAGTCCCATGGAGTTGTAAGAGGTACAATCCGTGTTTTATCTAATTCCCCTTGGTTTCTCATTACCACTTTTCATACTCCTTCACTGACTTCCTCCTCCAGAGGCACCCTAAAGGCATAGGTTCTTATGTCTCAACAGAAAAAAAGGCACAGGTTCTCCCACTAGCAACGAACTCTTGTACCCCTAGTGTCAAGCGCAGATCATAGATCAACAGGCACACAGTAACTCATTCAGCTTACCTGCTAGCCTGAGTTTTATCTCAGCCCCTTTCCCTTCTCATGCTGTGTGTCCAGCCTGTAGATTTTCATCCATTCTCAGGGTTTCAACTATCACCACTATGTGAATGGTTCCCAGCCTACGTCTTGCTAGCCTGAATAGCTCTAAGCACATATTCTAATCGACCACTAAATTAGGCCTCTCACCCACACGTCCACAGGTATCTCAGACTCCACCTGGGCCCTGCTGAATCCACACCCTCTGCCTGAATCACACCAGACCACTCACTGCTGCTGTAAACGTCCACTGACCCCTTCCTAACGCCACCTACTCAGTCTGGGCAGCCTCCCCTTTCCCAGGTCTGCCTGTTGACAGCCTACATATCACGCACCAATCTGCTCAAGCCACATCTTCTTCCCAAAAGCCTTCTGAGATTCCCCAGGACTTCAATGAACGTCTCCTTTCCCCACTCTTTATTGCACTACATTTGCACTTAGGGCAGTTTTCAGAGATTTGTGTTCCTATCTGGCTTGGTGACTCAAAGAAGAACTAGGTTTTAGCCAATTACATACTCAGTGTAGAACCTAGCACAGGCTGGCTGTCCAATTCACTTCCAAATTGGTCAGATGGAGGATGGAGGACACCGAAATGATGAATCCCAAGGGGAAATAATGTTTTTTCCTAATTTTATTTCTTGAGAATTTAAGATTAAAGGATTCTTTAACAGAGCACCCCTTTATGACATAAAATCAAGTGCCACAGTTCTTTGGTTGAACCATGTAACGTCAGCAGGATTTTCTAATAGAACAGGCAATAAAGAGAGGACTCCAAAGAGATACTCACCTACTCTCTCACTCTGTAATGCAGCAGCCTGATTCATATAAAACACACCGATTTCATTTCTAACGTTACCCATTCTCTTCAATACTTGTACATAGTGTTCTGGGTTTTGGCTTTTCAAGTCACTAAATTGCAAGATTTCATTAGCAGCCTCATAACATTTACAACTAACTGAAAGTTGACTCTCTAAGTCTGTAGACAAATCAGTTGCCCATGCAAATCCTTCAAAGAAAAAAAAGGAAACATTACCGTGAGTCATGTGAACGCTTCTTCCCTAGTATCTAAAGTAATCTGATATTTTTAAGATAGTAAAATAAACACAATATAGAATAAACATACTAAGATTCAACTGATGCAACTAAAATTTTAAGTTTCAAAATAAAAATCTCTTAATTTATTTAGGAAACTATATTTTCTTGGGACATTAATGTTTGATTAAAAGAAATACTTCCCTGCCTAAAAATACCAATTTCCATGACCCGGATTTTACCAGGTACACTTGCTTCTTGGTGTACACTTAAAGTTGTCCACTGATAAAAGGTAAACTGTTTTGTCAAATTTTTAATTAATAAAAATAGTTCTTGAAATAAAGCTCTGATTGCTCTTGAGGCTAGTTATGGACATTACAGTTGGCCAATGTCAGTTTAACTCATTGAAGAAGCTGCTAGACAAGCACTCAGACTTAGCATGCCATCTAGTGGGGACTGGAGTAAACAGGTGCAGGGCCGGGGAAAAAGAGAGCACTCCTGCTGACGGCACTCAGGTATACGAGAGGACATCACTCTCACAAAGTATTTTAAATCAAATAAATATGAGGGGAGTGGTAAAAACACACAGAGGATTTCTTCACTGTGTCTATTAAAATAAAAGGATCATTTGAGAAACTCAGAAAGGGAAAAAAGAGGGCAAAAAAATGAAGAATAATTCATCTCCCCTCAGTGTACTCCTCTAGATGTTAACTGTCCAAAACTTTTTGGGAGGTGGGTATCAAGACACAATTTAAGAGCATAATAAAACAATTCCATGATACAATACAAAGGACATCTTCTATCTCATTTTCTGCCCTAATTGCAGCGTGCTTACATAACTGTACTGAGCTCAAGGGAGGGATACTGCTGCTGTGGACTAAATCCTCCTGTTTCCCAGTTTTAAAATCCGACAGCTCCAATACAGAGTGATATAATTAGTATATACTCAGTGATATATTCAGACAGCCAACTATGAACTAAGTTTAAAAAATGATGATCTCTGTATCTGAGCCTCCAGGACTCATTCAAAGGGTCATTCATCCACTTTTATCAACTGTTATTCCTTTTCAAAAGAAAACCGTGGCTTGGTTAGCTGAACACAAGGGTTACCTAGAAAAAGCTCATGAAAAGACAGGTGAAAAGAGTCAACACAATTGTCTTACAGCTTACAGTTAGTTCTAGCTGCATAATTAGTAATCACATAATACCTCAAAACCATTTTATATACAAATACATATAGAATCATGCTCAATATTAAAATTAATTAAGAAATAAATGAAAGAAAACAGAGCAATATCAAAACACTAACACTTCTGCCCCTTTTCTGGACACACTCCAATGAGCAAAGCTGGACTGAATAATCCCAGGGTGAATGAAATGGCACATCTCGCCGGCATACCTTGACAACTGGACTCCTTGTGGAGGCTGTGTAGGATCTCCTGATCCTCTTTGGTTTGATAATTAAACTCCTCAAGGTGTGCTGCTCTATTATTTGCATTCTGGGCCAGCATTAGTTGGATGTCACCACAGAGTGTCAGATATTGAGAAAGAAACAGCAGCACTTCAGAAAGCATATTGGTGCACAGGCAGCAATAAGTATCTAGGTGGAAGGGAGGGAAGGAAAAAAACACAAGTGTGTTAAAAATTAATGAACGCAGTAAATATTAAAATACCACTGTATCTAAGTTTATGTCAGCTATCATATGGCTTCATATACTTCAAAATGAAGAGATATTAAAGCACTCAGCAGAAAATAAAATACTAGGTAACACACACAAGATTAGAAAAAGTTGTTTAGCAATTACAGTTTATAAGAGAAATAGGAGTAAAATGTCACCGTGATTCTAACACCTTCTCTGTTCTCCCCTCCCAATGCCTATTAAACATAATCTTCTATAGTGACTTACCATGGCTCTGCAAAGCTAATTTAATGTATCGCAATGCTCTTCCATATTTCTGAAGACTCATGGCAGCATCAGACAAAACATAATAGGCCTTTGATGACTTGAGAATCAGCTGGAGCTTCATTTTATGTTGCCAAGAACCAGGGATCATTCCGGATTGACTGGAATAATTACCCTTCTGAAGGGAGCCCACTATGACATGAGGGAGAAAAAGGCAGCACATTTTATTTGAATACGAGTCTCACTACAAAAAACTGATTTGTTTCTTCAGAGAAGCACTCCAAGCTTAGGTACTACCGCTACAAGACGACCGGTAATCACTATGTGTCACTACTTAACCACAATGAGGCAAAATGGCGGTGTGTTAAGGACTCTCACTTGGGATTCCCGAAGGCCTTCTGCTTCCCTGCAGCCGTCAATTCTGTCATTCCTCAACTCATGACTGACATCTGCCTCCTGTCCCCAGACTACATGTCAGCTTGCCAAAAAGTTTACCTTCTTAAAGCATGGCTTTAATCACAGTGGAACCCCTGCTCTAAAACATTAAAATGGCTTCTCACCTCTTAAGAAGTCATGTCTAAGCCTCTTAGCCCCCTTCCGCAGCTACCTTTATTTTGTCTGATTTCCCAGTACTCTACCCCTACTACCATCAGCCAAAGTCAAGGTACTGCTTATTGCCTATGCAGATGTCTGTTTTTCCAGCTCCCGTCTTAGCGGACTGCTTCCTCTATCAGGAATGCTCTTTATCGAAAGTCCAGCCCACTACCACCTTCTTCATCCAACAAACGACCACCCTGGGCCATGCACTCCGTGAGGGA
Organism: Equus quagga; assembly: GCF_021613505.1. Lineage (NCBI taxonomy): Eukaryota > Metazoa > Chordata > Mammalia > Perissodactyla > Equidae > Equus > Equus quagga. The sequence goes on along the minus strand of NC_060268.1, from coordinate 177,557,915 downwards.
CCAGAAACAGTGATGTGAAGTTATATGGCCTCTATCCTTGAAGGCCTCACAAACAAGAGGTGGAGACGGGTTGGTAACATAAACCACAACAAAACACATTAAGTGCAATTACAGAGAAAAGAACAAAATGCTGTGGGAATCCACTCGCCCAATATCCAGCCTCAAGATTTCTCATTTTTTGATCAGCTACGACAAATGAATCTTCAAAGCAATGAAAGGTACTTAGTCTCTATTCTGGTTTTATTTGTGCACGGATTTCTTTTTCCTCTCCTACTCTATGCATTTTCTGTGAGGCATTGTGAGAAAACCGAACACTAATAAGAGCAAGTTCTTGCTCACAACTGTGTTCATGTGCATGCGTAAAACCGATAATCACAGGTCACTATGATATAAGGCAGGCTTCGGTAAGCGTTCACAGGACCATGTGCTAAGGGAATCAGTAATTCTGACTGGGGACACAGGGGAGCATGGAGACCTTAAACATGAGCAGGATTTTCAACAGCTGAGATGGGGAGGAAGGAAGAGACAGAGAAGGCATTTCAGAAAAAAGAAAACCATGAAAAAGGCACAGAGCTGTCTAAAGTCCTGGTGTGGTTCTGCTCATTGCCTGTAGGCTCGAGCCTGGCATACAGGAAGCATGACAAAAATGCTGGGGAAATAATTCTATCTCCCCCTCCGCCCATTTATGAAGACAGACCTAGAAAGCACTTGGTATTATTTCGAACATACAGGCTTCCGAAACTTTTTTTAAACAAGTGAATTGATTAAAAAGTGGGAAGGCAATAAGTTTGGGAAAAGAAATATAACTTAAAACAAACAAGAACCCAAGACTTTTACTTCAAAGTCCACAGGTCCTTCATGAAGTGATGTTCCTGGGGAACAGATCAGATAGTTCATAAGTGATATTTCTAACTTACTCAAGCCATGAATTAACAATAGCTAACACTTCCCTGGTGCTGTTAAGTGCACTGTTCTAAGCACTTTACACACGGTAACTTGTTTAAGTCATGTAACAACTCCTTAAAGTAGGCACTGTTAATTGTCTCCATTTGGAGAGAGAAAACAAGTCTCAAAAAAGTGGAACAACTTGCCCCAGCAAAGCCAAGATCTGATGCTACGCAGTTTGGTGCCTAAGTCTGTGCTCTTAAACACTCAACTGCTTTTCCTGAAGCAGTAACTTCTTAGGACAACCCTACTGGGCTGAAGGCGTTAGTTCCTCAGGGGAGAACCAGAAGAAGCAGGTTCCTTACGTTCTCATTAGAAATATTTATAAAGGATAGAAATTATCCTGCTTTGTTTTACATTTCGAATGAAAGGATATTTCCCCCTACTTTCCATTCACATGATATCCTTTTTCTGAATTCTTTTCAATGAATGCCTTAACTGACATAAGTCTATTGTTGATAAAGGACCTGTATATTATTCCATTGAAAAGGCCTTATTTGCACATCAATTTAACTTACTTTTGTCCAAAAACAAGGCCATCTGCTTCTCCAGACCCTCAGGACCCCCCCTTGTGGATTCATCTTCATATTTTAATGGGATTGGGGTGTTTGGGTCAGCTGCAGGAAGGTCGCTTTCTTTTTTAATGCTGCTATCCACTGATTTTAAACCCTTTAAAAAAAGGAGAAACATTTACAATACATGTAACTGAAGGTCAACTAGAAACTAAATATAAGGCCACATCTGGACTACTGAATACATTTAAGAAAATTTATATTTTGGAAACAGACTTTAACAAACTAAATTTGACCTAAAAGAGTTGGGAAGAACTAATTTTCACTTTATACTTAAAGAGAAAAAAAAATCACAGTGGAATATTATTCAGAATAAAATTTGGACACCAATCAACAAGTGCTATTTGCATGTCAAGTACAAGTTTTACTGAAATAGTGAAGACTAAACTAAAACTTACCTCCAGAACATAGCTAAGCACAAGTCTACAGCGCTCTTCTGTGTCATGGCAAACTGGAAATGCACAACTGGGCTTCAAAAACAGACGTTTAAAATTATTAATATGCTACCAACATGACAAGTTCCATAGTTCTCATCTCCTGGGAATTACTAAAACTCTACACATCAATAATTTCAAAATTTGCTTGTGTATTGAGTTTAGTGAGGTATCTGATATTAAGGTTAACGTACTGTTTTAATTGCAGATCAAATGGATATAAGCACAATCAACAAAAATCTTGCTTAACAAAAAAGATCTCCCAGCATATACGTTGCTTTAAGTACTTAAAATTTTAAAAATAATTCTATGATGACAAAAAAGCCAGGATGAGAGTGGTAATGTTTTATATAAAGGTATACCTAATCTAATAGGTCAGCTCAATTCCTAATTAGCACTGATACTTAGTAACACAGTTAACAATATCATCAGTTTAGCATTACGTTAACGACTATCACCAATGGTCTCATTGTATAATTTATATGCTTAATTAGGAGCCAAACCAGTTAACAACCTCCATCTACTAAGAGAGATTATGTGTAAGAGCCTCTGCAGGGCATTTTGGTGAATCCTGTGAGGCTGGAAGTACTGTTCTCAGTTTACAGAAGAGAAGCAAGCACAGATGTTAAGTAATCGGTCCAAGGACTCAGTGAGTGAGTGCTGAAGCTGGGGCTCTGGAGCCATGCTGACTGACTGTACTTCAAAAAGTACACTGATAAGGCAAAGCGAGAACTGAAGACATGTTTACATGAACACTATGATCACACTTTTTAAGTGCTTCACCTATTAATAAAAGGTGCTATCTCTGTAAAAAACTGTAACATACCATTACGTCTTTATCATCTAATTGCCCCATAAATCCAGGGTCTTGTGTTACAATGCAGTTGCCTAAATACTGTAACTTTTGGAATCAATACCTTTGTTTATAATCAGAAAAATATTTTACTCCACTGGTTCAAACTCCAAGTGCATTAAAATTCAGATGACAGTTAATAACTTCTTCCTGTAGTCAGTCAGTCAGATATTCACTGAGCATGCACTGTGTTTTAGACCCGGGAGACACAAGAGCGTCCAGGCCTTCAGGGAGTTTATGTTCTAGTGAACGGAGACAGACAAACACAAGACCTTCAGGGTCAGATTATGCCCACTAAGAAGATAAAAATAGAGCATGCTTTGGCTAGAGTGGTCAAGGAAGGTCTCCTGGAGGAGGGGACGCTTCAGCCAAGAATTAAGGCTCAGAAAAAGGCAGCCATGAAAAGATCTAGAGAAAGGTAAGTTTCGAGCACAAGCAATAGGAGATGCAAAGACCTCAGATGGGCATGATCTTGATGAGTCTGAGACAGAAACAAAGGCAGTGTGGCTAGGTAAACGAGAGGCGAAAGTGAACGAAGAGGTCAGAAAGATAGGCAAGATTTTAGGGTGACAAAGAGGTGTCCTCTAAAAACCTATCTGGATATAAAGTCTCTGTCTGAAAGTGAAACTCAGAGCTTAAATTAAGAGATTATTTGTAAATATGACTGTATTTCAGTTCAGGGAACAGCCAAAACTCTTTTAAGGCTGACCTGGATCTGACAACAGGGAGGGAGGACTGGAAAGTAATTCTATTTTGGAAAACTGAAACATACTGATACTGTCTGGTGAAAGACTGATGGCAGAAGAACAGACAACGCAATCCATACCAACAGAAGCCTGACGGGTTGGAAGTAGTTAGGGTCTATCTGGCCCTGACCAGGCTAGCGACATGTCCAGTCATGCTGACATGGCCACAGTCACTGAAAAGCACTGTCCTGTAGCATAGGGACGATGAAGCAGATGTCTCCACATAGGGATCAAGGAGCCACCCTTGTCCACCCTTGTCCACTCTGATTCTATGTTCACCAAGCAACCTACACACTCAGTTTCCCAGCAACCCAGAAACTGGAAAGAAGTATCCTGGTGAGGAGACACGACTACACACTGGTCACTGGAAAGGAGAATCTCCCACAAAAAATTAATATATTGATGGGTGGCTTACGTATTTGTCCACCATAGGTCTGCATGTGGGTCAGTTACCCTGGCACAATTAGAAAAACAAGTTTTAGAATTCATAAAGCTAATGATTATCAGATCCTGGACCATGAGGCATTTATTGAAGTAATGCCATTTTTTAAGAGGCTAACTGTATTCAATTAACAATTGCTGGTTTTTCCTTTGATAACACTTTAATACAAATATGCATATGCTTACTCTGATTTGATGAATGGATTTGTATTTTTCTGGAACTGACAATTCTCCAACAGATTTAATTATAGCTACTGCTTTGTTATCATCTGATGGATCAGAACCGGTGCTATAGGATCCATTTTCATCGCTGTCAGGCATCTCCTCTTCCTCTTCACTATAACTTTCATCAGAATTCTCATTTAAAGGAGATTCTGAACTCTCTTCTTTTTTAGGTTCATCCAATTGAAAAAGTTCTGAAAGCATGTAATTGGCTGAAGCAATAATCTTATTAACAGAAAAAAAAAAGAAACATGTATAAGTGACTGTCATCAAAATTGAGCACTCTAGAGCCAGCCCTGATGGCCTAGTGGTTAAAGTTTGGTGCTCTTACCACTTCAGCAGCCCGGGTTCAGTTCCCGGCCACAGAGCCACACCATGCGTCTGTCAGTAGCCATGCTGTGGCAGTGGCTCACACAGAAGAACCAGAGGGACTTAGAACTAGAATATACAACTATATATTGGCGCTTTGGGGAAGGAAAAAAAAAGAAAGAGAGGAAGATTGGCAACAGACGTTAGCTCAGGGTGAATCCTCCCCCCCAAAAAGACAAAATTAAAAACATTTTTTTAAAAAATTGAGCACTCTAACATGGAATGAATTTTACTATTGTACTAAAAAATTTTAGGAAGTCTGCAAACAGACTGTTTCTACCAGAGACTGTAATATACACAGAAATGTTCCCAATTCAAAGTTACCAATACTCTGACTCTGAATGTACTCTGTAAAATCCTCATAGGTTGATAGGTTTTTTACTTCCCGAAATTATTCCATCCCTGGCTACCTCTCTTTAAAAAAGGTGGTGACTGTACTTCACTAGAAACAAGAAAAAGTTTTCAAGTGGAGAGTGCCATAACTAAAATATTAGCAAGATATTGCTCCATATCAACTGAGAAACCAGAATTTCTCTTTAGAAGCTATGAATTAGTAAGAGTTTCTCTTTTACAGGCAACAAAGGGGGCTGGCCCTGTGGCTGAGTGGTTAACGTTCCACACACTTCACTTTGGCAGCCTAGGTTTGTGGGTTCACATCCCAGTGTGGACCTACTCCACTCATCAGCCATGATGTGGAGGCATCCCACATACAAAGTGGAGGAAGACTGGAACAGATGTTAGCTGAGGGCTAATCTTCCTCACAAACACACACACAAAACTAGGCAACTAATATTTACTGTAATCTATGGTTCAGGGGAAAAACCTCCATTAGCTTAATAAGAGAAAAGCTCATCCTGGTATCTCTTAAAATTAGCATTTGTTTATTACCATTTATTCCACTCTATTATGTGTTATTAAGTAATTCTTAATCATAGACACTCCATAGTTTTAACACTATTTTCCAACTTTCACATAAACTGTTCAATTTCCACTAAACACCACCACTTCAGTCAGCAATTAGATGTTTAAGTCCAGAAACAGTTTTGCCATTTTTCTTCAAAAAAAGTTTTCTCTCAGTTTGGTCTTTAGGATAATGTTTATCTCCAAACTGGATGTGGCTACAATTAAAATTAACTTGGATCTTCAAAAAAAATTCTATCTACTACATACCTTTTCTGATTTAAATAGGCTACAACAACTAGCCTTATACCGAAAAATACAGTTGTCAAATTCAGACAACCGAGGGCAAGGGTGGTGTGAAATCGTGGGGCGCACAACTAGGAGATTGTCTTAAGAGACGCTTTTATGAACTGAAGTATGGAATGTGGACCTTATTCACATTAACAAAGTGATAACAAGGTCCATTTATATAAATGGATCTTTTAAAAGATACCAGAGTTTTCCACCTTCTAGAAGTGACAAAACAAAGGAAAAAAGAGCACTCCTCTGTTAAAATTATGAGTTCTAAATTTACAGAACAGTCCTCTCCAAGAGAAATGTAATGTGAGCCACAGGCAAAATTTTAATTATTCTAGGGGCTACACTAAAAAAACTAAAATCTGGCAAAATTAATTTTAATATATTTGATTCAATAAACACAAAATATCATCACTTTGACATGTAATGTGTACACATAGAATCTTCAAAGTTCTGTGTCTATTTTACACTTAAAGCACATCTCAATTCAGATTAAACACATTTTAAGGGCTCAAGAGACACATGTGGCTATTGGCTACCATACTGGATGGGGCAGTTACAGACTATGAATTATGTAGCTTTAATGTCTAGGCAACAATTCTCCATCAGAATGCTATAATTTTTTTTGAGAGAGTAAATAAATGTTAATCTTACTTGAGGATGTCTGCTTTTGTCCAACAACTTAACACAATTAAGAAGCAATGTTCTAATAGTCCCATAGTGTTTCTTATTTTGATTCTTCTTCATCATCATGTTGCAAGCAACCCTAAAAAAAATGTTTACATCAACTTCACTCCCCATTCATCACTCTCCGTGAGACTTTAAGCAAGCTCTTCTTTCCTTCCAATAGAGTAAGGGCTATGAGAAACAATTAAATATCGTATTTCATACCACCTCCCCAAAGTTTATTTTTGTAGTCTATATGTATGCATGTGTATGTGTACACACACACACACACACACTTTGTTTTTTAAACTATGAAAACCTAAAAGGTATTTAAAAGCCTTGGCTTGGATAGTGTGGCTATAAACTTTAAAGTATTAAGTAAGGCTACTTTTTCATCTCAACTTCTTGAAGCACTCACTTATATAAGAGAATAGCCACTGGCATTGTGAATGGATTCTGGTATTTGTCTTCTGTTTCTTCACAGAGAGTAGTGAGATCATAGAGTTTTACTATATCACTGCCACTTGCTGAAAAGAGAAACAAATACACCTCATTTTACAGTAGTCACTCAAATCAGTTAGTGCTCATTCAAGAATAGGCTCACCTTTAAATAGCCAATAGGTATGTCCTTCTTTGGTACAATTAGATTTCAGAAACGATAAAATATTCTGTGCAATATCTTTTATGACTTTAGTAGAAAAATTAGAGTTTTCCAAATTGGGAATCTCTTCTGTCTTTATCATTTCATACTTCTATAAAACACAGATATAGGCAGTTTAAGAGAAAACCTAGGCAGCAACACTTCTCTTATGAGAAAGCAACGAAATATATAAATCTTGCAATTACAGACCTATGCAGCACAAAAGAGTTTAAACCGATGGTTTTTGATCTCTTTACTGCTCCAACATTCCAAGAGAACCTGACCCACCCCCACTAGCAATGCGGTTGATTTACCACAGGAGTGATTCCAAGAGAATCAGCATCAGATTTTGAACCACAAATGTAGGCATGATCTTATTTCTCTTCTCACATGGAACAATCACACTGTACACACTCTTTCATTCTACTCCAGTGGTCTTCAACTGGGACGATGGTAAAGGAAGGTAGACTTCACTGAGTAAGCTTCTCCCCTAGACACTAGAACCACCTGGGAAGTCTCTCCAGTAGACACTACTCTTCCTTTGAGCTCTGGACTCTATTCCTTTAAAGAAATGGAGCACAGGGAGTGGGGGTTGGGGTGGAGGTAGCAATAAGAGTAAAGGCAGTATGGACATTACCACCACCATTTTTAAAACACCTCCATATTTTTCTAGCTAGTCTTCTGTTCACTCTCCCTAAAAGCCTCTTACTACATTTCCTGAAGTACTCTAAGACTAGAATCTCCACATCAACCAGAAAATAAGACCAAAGACAGTCTCCCAAGGTTGGTTTTCATCCTTCTTGGTTCATCTCAAGGCCCCAAGTCATCATTTCCTTCCTTAAAACACTCCTCTCCCAGACTTTATGCTGCATATTTTGGTTCTCCTTCCCTCTCTGTGAATGCCCCTCCATTTTCATCCATACGGTGAAAGCTTCAGTGACTGATTTTAGCAGCTTCCCTTGGTGATGACCTCCAACAGTATCCAGGCAGATGATGCCTCCATTCATTCTCTAGCCCAACCTTCTCCAATGCCCGCAACTTCGAAATGCTCACTGGACATTTTAATGCTTTCCTCAAACTAAACACATTATGAAGTGAAATATATCACCTTCCCTGCCTAAACCAATTCAAGGTCCCATTCTCAGGCAACAATACCACCATTATTCTAGCCCCTGAGCCCTAAAATTTCCTTTGACTCTTCCCTCCTTGCCCACTCACCGCCTCTCATTAAATGTTTCCATTTACGGTGATGGTACAACAGTGGTTCTCAATCAAGGGTGCAAATCAGAATCATCTAAAAACTTTTTTTTTTTTGGACAAATACACAAATCCCACCTATCCTGAAATACTGGGGGTCCAAGCAAGTGCATTTTCTAAGAGGCCACAGATGATTCTGATACACATCACAGGTTAAGAATCACTGGGTTGGAGTACAACGGATAAAAGCATGGCCTCAGCCAGATACAAGTTCATATATTGGCACCACCACTTACTAGCAACGTGGCCCTGGGCGACTCACTTGAGCTCCCTGATCCTCAAGTTTCCCTCTTCATCAAAAGGGAATAATAACATAAGAGTAGCTAAGAAAGTCAAATAAAGTGATGCATGTAATGCACTTAGCGAAGTGTCTGGAACAAAACAAGCACTCAACAAATTCTAGTTATTGTTATCGCCGTTGGTTCTTAGCAGTTCCTCTGTAGTGTGAGTACATAATGCTACTTGCAAACTTGCAAAAGCAGTGCGATACCTAAGCAGTCTGCTTGTCTCCAAGTCCTCCCTATCTGTCCTACATGCCATCTCCAAATATTCCAACACAGCCAATTTCACCGCCCACTCGCAAAGCCTTCACTGATTCCAGATCACCCACTGAACGGAGCCCAAACCCCTTAGCTCAGCATTCCTGGGTTTCCATTATTTGCCTGCGACTTTTACAATCTTTTTGCTATTCTACCATATGAATCCTATGTTCCCTGACTGGATTTATCATCAATCCCTTCATTTACTTACACTGGTCTTTTAAAATCCATCTCACATTTTGAGATGTGATCTATCATTCAAGATCCAGTTAAGATACCACTTCTTCCAGGAAGTCTTTCTTTCAGATCAAAATAGCAGTGATCTCACCCTTCTCTGATCATCCAGACTTGTGTGTGTCCTATACTTCTAACACTTGATCTACTGTCTCCTAGTTTTCTCTCTGCACACTGTGATTTCCCATTACATTATATCTTTCTGAGTAGTAAACAACTTCATTGTCTTTCCCTCTCATTTGCAATGGGGATAAAGAGCCTCATAAATAGAACATACTCAATAACAATTTGCTATATAAGCTACCTATTTCATGCAATTATTGCTGTGGCCTTTACCTAAAACTGTGCAATATGGATTAGATATTGGTATACTGAATAAATAAACTCCACAGTATAGACAAGTTCAGGTAATTACTTGCGGTGCCTGGCACTAAAATTAAGACATCTTACGGCTACAAATGTAGGTTTTAGTCTATTTATGACCTTTACACAAATTACCTGTAAAATTATATAGTCTTGTAACATCTAGAATTCTGATATCACCAACTCAAATGTGGAAACACGCAAATTTCAGTTTATTCACAGCTATCTTCCTTGCCAAAAATATACCTTGGTATTTAAGGGCTATAAAACTTTGGTGAGGTACTCTCTGCACCAATTTGCATTTGAGAGATTCTTAGAAGAGTTACACTGTATCTTACCTGTACAATTCCATTTACATGAAAACACATCACAAGCTCTGGTACATTGCATATCAAGTTGTCCAACCAATAGTCAATTCCAGTTAGCACATTAATTGGTTTGTTGTTATCCCTAAAAATAAACATTTCCAGTGTTATTTGGTTTAATTAAGATGTTCCATAGTGAATTATGAGACTTATTTCCTCTATTTAACTATTTTACTTTATTCTCCCTAGGTAGCAAATGCCATATATACTTTCTTTTCTAATGAGATATGCACATGTAGATCAGGTGGTGTGTTATACTTAACATTTTTCCATAAGCTTTGCTTGGATTTCTAACTGGGATTCACAAGAGTTTTCAGTAAGAACAGAAGGAAACATGATAGCAGATGACTATGACCCCACTGCATGCTCCTTATACAATTTGAGATAAAAGACTGACCACCATGCATGATAATGCCCAAGTCAGAATTCACATTGGCTACTATGAATAAATACACCTGGAGCATTAAGAAAAATGTTCACAATTAGTTCATAGGAAGCTGGTAAACCACTTCCTTAACTAATTAAATAAACTGTTACATTCTCACAAGCTGTAGATTCAGACGTAAGACTAGGCCAGTATAACAGATCTCTAACTCCATTCATTAAGGACTAGAATGAAAACCCAGCTATAGGGCTTTCAGCATCTGCTGATAACAGCTCCTTCCTTACTGTGGCCACTTCAACTGGTGAGGCAAGGCAGGAGGTGAAAAAACGTAGAAAGAGGTAAGGACGCCCAAATAGATAAGTGAAGGGCAGATGGAACACTGACTCTAAAGGAATACAATTTTGGTTTACCTGAGACGTAAGCTGACTGCTGGATATCTGCCTCCTCCAAATATAGGCATGTTGGAGCCAACTAACATATGTATGTCTTCAAATGTCCACAAAATATTCCGCACAAAATCATTTTTAAGACCCTTGATTTAAAATAAAAGGACAGACAATTATATAATAAACAGGAGATCCATAATTTCCCCCCATGATTCAAAGGAAGAGTAGAAAAAGGAAAAGACAAAGGAGACCAAGTAAATTAAAGTCACAAAGCTGTAAGATCACAGAGATGTTTAGAAAGTGATTTTCAGGATCAGGTGGATTTCTTCCCTAGGAAGTCCAATTTAGACCAGTTTGAAATGACGAAGTAGACTGGGGATTAGGTGTCCCAGCTTGCGCACCACGGAAAGCATACCTGACTGTTCTCCCCGTCATTGAATAAAGTAGTCAGGTTTTGTTCTTTGGGTGCTGAGGCCACATGCCCCACTATGTATGAGGGCTCAAGAGGCTCACTTCCCTGTGAAAAGTGCAAGGATAAGGAGTGATTCTGCTGCTCTAATTTCTTAAAAACGGCCTACTTTTTAAAGAGTATCACCTAAACATTCAAAGCAGACACCTCAAATCTACTTTTGTGACTCAGGACTAATCCAAGTCATTAACTCTCATCACTGGTGGCTTACTTCAGCTCTTAATTATCATAGCTACTACAATAAACTAATCACATTTAGATCTTAATTACCATAGCTACTACAATAAACTAATCACATTTAGATCTTAAACAAAAAAGATTAAGAATTATTTTAAGCTTTCAAAGCTTTTAATTTTTCTCTCTTTTGGATGAATTTGAACACCATTGCTCTTTCAGCCTACCCTATTCTCTACTGACTTAAAAATTTCCTAAGAAACCTCAGCCATACTGTTGAGACATCAGTCATCAGAACAGCCTCCAGTTTCACATTTCCTAATGTGAGCTTCACAGAATACCAGTCCCTAGGATACTTGGTGAAAAATTTCCAGAGTAAGCTTTGAAAAATGTTGCTTACTGTAGACTTGTTTTTGGAGACTAACAATGCGTATTACCATAAAAAAGTCTCTAAGAGGTCCTGCAGTGGGAAAATCTACTTCACCTCTATAACTCAATGCTCTCAAACTTATTTAAACTCAGAACACTTTTTTATTCTGAATACATGCTGTGGACTATATTTTGGAAAACATTCGGGAAGGGGAACCTTTGACAATGGGTAAACTCAGTCCACCACTCAATTTTCCAACCATTAGGATGGCTGTCATTGGGAAACATTACTTTAAATCTTTAATGTCAATGTTGCAACAGCCCCCAAGATGGGCATGCGTATGTGCACGCACAGTGCTTATTCCATGAAATTCTATGTTACTTCTCATCTTATGTGTTTACTAATAGGCTTAGCATCTGCCCACAAAGTAAGCACAGTCATGTGCCACATAACGATGCTTTGGTCAATGGCAGATGACATGCACGATGTTGGTCCCACAAGATTAGTACTATACAGCCTAGGTGTGTAGTGGGCTATCCTATCTAGGTTTCTGTAAGTATACCCTATGATCTAACGACAGCTTTCTCAGAATGTATCTCCACTGCTAAGCGATGCATGACTGTATACGTGACGGCAAGCCCAGGGCGGGGGATCACCAGTGTTTTACTATCTTGTCTTCTCTTTAAAGAGTTCTGACAGAACATCAAACTTTTTTATTTTTTTTTTATACAGACAAGTTATCAACCTACGGACCAACTCCCAAAATTATATTTGCCAGGTAGTTGCTTTAGTGGGAGTTTGGGCTCTAAGTTATAATGTTCTCAATAAAGGTTTGGCTCCAAGGCCATACCACAGATGCCTATTCAAATTCTATTACTGCTTAACATAGGCCTCAGACTAGCAGTTTTACTTTTGGAAACAAGAACTCATGAAGTAATAGCTTGCAAACAAAAATAAATCTCTAAATGTTGAAATTTAGGCAGAATGTTATAAAAATATTCTGTAAAAGATTATTTTTATGGCAAGCTAGCTCTGCATAGGAATATGCCACTGCTGAGATCATCTGCTTATAGGCCCTTCTAAATATGTGTGGAATACATGGATGCAGTGGAGTACTGCTGTAAGGATAGGCCTCTGAAGTCAGAAAGACCAGGGTTTAAACCCTAGCTCAGACTTCACCAGCTGTGTGATCACAGACAAACATTGACTGTTTATGAGCTTTAGTTTACTTATTTGTAAAATGACGCCATCAACACTTAATACATATGCAGCTTCAAGGATGAAAAAATTTATACACGCACAAACACACACGCCATAAAACACATGGCATAAGAGGCATTAAATAGATGGCAGTTCACTTCTTCCGCATGCAAGTCTACGGATTCTCAAAGCCTCCAAGATTTTTCATGGTAACCCCTAAGCAAGGTAAGCAGAGAACGGTAAGGCTGGGAGAGGAGATGGGTGGCAGGAGACTAGCATATCTGTCATGTGGTCTTATTTTAATGTGTGGGTTCTGAGGTCAAGGAATACTAAATGAATTTTTAAAAACTCCTTTAGTGAAATATAATCACATATAGGAAGCTGCATAAAACAAATAATACAGCATAATGACTAATTACAAAGCAAATTACCCACGCAACCATCACCCAAGTCACGACAGGGGACCCTGCAGCAGCCAGCACCCAGTGTCCCTTCTCACTCACACAACATCCCCTCCTCCTGGTGGTGACCAGTAGGCAAACGTGCAGAGTAACCAGTTCCTTCCTTTCCCTTAGAGGTTTCCCAACTTTGGAAAAAATTTAAATTCATTACATAGTTTAATGAGGTTCTCTATCTTAAAACCTACTAAAACTAAAATCAAGTTAAATGTATTTGCCTCCTATAACCCTATAATTTGCGAAGATAGCAACAATCTGGACGAATAATGTTCCACATGTGAGAACACAGAGCAAAAGGAAAAACAATTCACCAAGTTAAAGATCTTATTTTTATCCTCTTCAAGTCTGTCAATATATTTTCTTGAAAACAGATGTGCACAATTTACATCTATGGCATTATTTTATTCCTTGTTAGTCACAATAAGGACAAAACAAGCAATAAAAAGAAACCAAGAATATAAGAGACAAAACAGACAACATATTATACTCTTTCCTCCTTCCTAAAAGCTTTATAAGATTAATGTAGGTTAAGTCTCAGGAACTTCAACCAGAAAATATTAAGGGTGATTTTAGGCCTAACAATTTGACTAAAAGTTAAGCTAGGAAGGTCAGTATTTAAATTACAAACAAGCCTGTAAGTCACAGTATTTGATAGACATTTACGATGTATCCAAACTTGAAAATATACCGTATCACTATATTATATATAATAATACTCTTACAACTTTGAGGAGATAATTGGTATTGATAAACATACTGGTAAGCTATTTTGAATGCTGGTAAAAAATTTTAAAATATTTTTAATCATTTAATTTAAAAAACCTGATCACAATATCTTTTGTAAATTTTACTTGGAAAAACTACAAAAATATTTTTTTAATTGTTAGACATAAATTGATAGGATATTTTTTACTCCTGTTCATCTATTTTTATTAACAAGATAATAAGTTTTGTCTTCTTAAATGAGTTTACTGAATTAGCACGTAAGCACTAACCTGACTGGAAGCACTGGGGTCTTCAGAAACAGAAGACGGCATTTCAAAGGGGGCAGGCCAGGAAGGCCCATTTGAGTCATTCGTCTGATCTGAACTGGATGATTCCTGCTGTTCTGCTGCAGCTGGCACAGGCTGAGCGGCTCCATCGCCATTGATGCTGGCCACATCAGAAAGAAAAAATGTCCCATTATTACTAAAGTCAACTTATGTCACGGTCTACTAGTTTTTAAAATCAAGATTCTATAATCAAGGATAAACTTTATTAAAAAAACGAATATAAGACACTGAAATGTCAACAATACCACAGTGGCAAAACAAATTATTACTTTTATTGGCTTCAAATTAAATTTTAGATCAGAATTTCACTTTTCCTCTTAAGATAAAAATAAACAAGTAGCCAAGTACCTGTAATATAAAAACTTGGAAAGAATAGCCTTCTGATACCAGTGCTCTTTGCTCTTTTTCTTCCTCTGCCACTTCTGATCAATAAGTCTTTGATAAAACTCTTTCAGCCACGTCCAATCACCAGTCTGAATAATGTAAGAAATTGATAAATACAACAAACCTGTGGTCAAAACAATTTGTTATCTATTACTCTTTTACATGGAATACTCTTTCATCTTTTGAATACTATTTCATAAACACACACTTACCTTTCTAGACTCAATTCCTATCACCTCTTTTGGGAAATCTCTGTCTTTCTTCTCTCTCTAAGCCAGGCTAGGAGAGGTGACCCTTTTCCATAACACGTTCTTTAGCGCCTGGAATAAGCCCCACTATGAACACTGTATTGAAATTATCTATATGTTTCTAACCCCAAAACTGTAAGCTGCTAGGAAGCAAGGACTGTGATTTACTCACTGTCACATCTTAAGATCTTGCCCAGTGGCTAACACATACATAGAGATTGAACTGTGGTCTTTCCAAAGGGAAAAACATTTATAAATGTCAATTTAAATCACTGTAACTTATTTTCCTTTATAAAGCATTGCAGGAATATTCTTTAAAGAGTAGTCTATTGAACAGGTAGGACCACGTACTACTTTCAAATAGTCCATGACAATGTAAGTACACAGAAATGGTGAGTAAGACTTGACAAACTGCAATATTATTATACTTGACAAAAGTATCCATCATCAACACATTGGGGGAAAAACAGTCATTTAGCAACATATAGTTTGAGAAATTCTGGTTGAAGAGAACCAATTAATTCTAATAACTATGTATTCATAGGAATAACTTTTAACATTTTTCACATTTCCTGGCAGCCATGTTTCAGGAGAATCTCTTTAGTGGAAACACCAAAGGATTTTTCAAAAATTTAAACTAGGTCTTTAAATTTCAGATTTTTCACAACTTTCCTCACTAGTTTCATCCTGTCCCTTGCAAGAATCCTGGCTGTTGGTATCAATAAAATAAGTTTCTTCCCTGTTCTCTCTCTTTCCTATTTTTGCTTTATTAAAGCTTTCTTATCTTCAGCAAAGCTTCTCGTTTCTTGATTGTTGAAGTACTCAACTGCACTTCCACTCCGGCCTCTCTTTGAAACAAAATCATATTTCCAGTGCCCTTAAGTTGTTAAAATAATGTTTTTTTGGTTGTTTTTCACAACAAGTATTACCTGAGAGGATCTCATAAAGAGTTCTTGAATATCTAACTCGTCTAACAAGAGAGTCCTTCCGACACGGTGCACGGCCATGCTCACGTGGGACTTGCTGTACGGAATCTTCAGGAGCTTTTTTATGTTCTTAAAAAAATTAAGAGGAAAAATAGTTTAGAAAGATTTCTTTTACTGTGATTTGGAACCTTTCAAATTTTAACTTCATTCAGTTTTAAAGCATAGTAAACCTGTTTTCCCTAAGGTTATACACACTGTATTTTACACAAAGAGCTAAATACAAACCCATGGAAGACAGAGCTTTAAAACCAGAATCACCTACACTTTACCAGTCATACTATGTTAATGTAAGTGATGGTCAAAGATTTATTTTTACATGATAAAATTTCCTAAGGTTAAGTGTGTATAGGTCACACTGTTGCACTGACCTAGGCTTTTAGCATATGAGATAAAACTGACCAACCAAGGAGCAATACATTTTGCTAAAAGTGTCACTCTAATTCTCAACTGGTCATATTATACAAAATCATCCCAAACATTATAATCACTTGTAATTGCCATTATTAAAATACAACCATCAATATCATTACCACCGCCATTGTTTCGGGAGTTGCTACTTCCTCTTTAGAGAAAGGAGATATGGTAAACACAATTACTTTAATAACAAAAAAGGTATTCGATAATCAGATAGTTGTATCTTATTTCATCAGTAATTTTTCAAGACTACAGACCAGAGCATGCTATAAACCCCCAGCACAAACACCCCAATTACATTCCACAGTAAGGACACTTACTTCAGAGTCAGAGACCACATCCACATCGTTTCCTACAGAATCAATAAAGTCGTATGCCATACCAAAGCTAAGGAGGGAACAAAGGCCACAAAGGTCATGCTCACAATAATGCAGGGAGAGTTTATAATAGAATACTGTGTTTTATTGCTTCTAGGATACATTTTCCACATTCTAACAGCTCTGAAATCAGTATGCCTATCACCATGATAGTTGGCTAGTTTTCCCTTCTTAGTGGTACATAAAATAACAGTGCAACTTAAAACCAATGGTATCTTAGATTTGATAAAATATAGTAATAATCATTAGAAGCAATTAATAGGAAACATCTAGAATAAAAACAATTATTTTAATTTTTGAATTAACAAAACTGAAAAAATCTCCAAGAGAAAACAGTTAGTTCAAGATATTATTCTTCTTAGGTGGGGAGATAAGAAAAACAGAAACTTTATCAGGATTTTAGTATCCAGAATTGTGTTCCTAGCGATATATACTACTACTCTTTTCAAAAATAAATATTAAAAAACGCACCTGACATCAATTCAGCCAGAAGCAGAAAAGAAAAAGAAAGTTGTGCCAGGGACCATGTGAGGCACACCTCTAACCTACAAGGCTGAAAAGCAGCCGAGGTCACCATTTTTCGGTTAGTGAGTGGCAGAGTCAGGATACTTACCTACGACTGCCTCACTTCAAAGCATGCTCTGATGGTTTACCATGTGGTCTAGGCAAGCTACTTAACCTTTCTAAGCTTCAATTTTTCCCTGTGAAAATTAGTTAACAGCACCTAACTCAAAGGGGCGTCATGAGAATTAAATGAGATAAACATACAAAGAACTTAGCACAGTGTTTGCACACAGTCAACATACTTATTTAAATCACCTCAGCATTTAATCATGTTGACATATCATAATTTATTAAGCCATTCTCCTAAAAGAAGAGATTTGGACTATTTCCAACGTTTTGCTAGTATAAATAATGCTACAAACAAATATTTTGCAAATATAACTTTTACCTTCTGAGGCATTAGGATAATTTCTAGACTACTGGCTCATAAGCTATTAATGTATTTATGGCTCTTGCTACGTTATGTGGAAATATTTTAGGTTCAATCAGAGAGGAAAAAAAGAGAACATATTAAACAGTCTACAAGAACATGGACATTAGTACATTGTTCTCTATAAGACCCCAGGCCACTCTCTCAACTTTAAATGCCACCAGCAGAACTTCCAGCAAGCATCAAAGTCAAGGGTGTAGGTCACCCAACAATCTGGGTGTCTACATCAGGCTTTTTCAGACCAGACAATCCACCACCATTTAACAAAAAACTCCACAGGACAGATCAGGCAGTGTTAAGGGTTTTCCTCCTCCTGTGCCGCCTGATTCTTTGTATTCACAAATTCAAAAGACATATAAATTGGCTAAAAATAAAACAGCTGACTGAATTTTAGTGGTTAAAACTCAGCTTTGTTGATAACATGATGAAGACTTGAAAAATGCATATGCAATTGATATCTTCATATTATAATATAATCATATTAGCAGGGGAAAAAAAAGGACTCAAAGTCAAATATGATCTTTTTGTAAAGAGAAATCTTGCCAAGTTGACGAGCATTACAAATTAAACTGAAAAGCAAGTATTAGAGTTTGGGGGCAGGGCTGGGGGGGGGTTGTGGGACAAGTAAAAACGCCATTGATTGATATTTACCTTGAAAATGGCTTGCTTTTCTTACTATTGCCAAGTATGGTAGTTCCTGCTGGCCCTAGTTTGGCACTCTCTCGTAACCAGTTGGCAGGTGGGAGTTTCAAGTCTGTTTTCTCCTCAAGGCGTGCAAACGCTGTTCGCGGAGGGGCAGATGAGTATTTCACCACAGCCCGGCTCTTCACCTCATTGCCTCCCAGAAATAAAGCTGACCCCTAATGAACAGAGTGAATGAAACTTTAATGGAAGGAATCTCCTAGGGATGAAAAATCCCACCTTTATAAAAAGAAAAAAAAACCCCACCACATCAGGTTTCATAAGAGCATATGCAACATGTTACTAACAGCACTTAATAAATGCGAGCATAAGCTGTCACATTTACTCGGCTCTTTTTCACATAATTTAAAGAAAAAGACATGGGTCAGGGAGTATGATGGCTATGGTTATCAGCTAGGAAACAAGCCAACCAATCCACCTTTTAAATTTTATTCACAGAAAGTGGAAAAGCAGAAACGGAGAGTCAACAGTGTCACACTAACTACACGCAAAATCTGATAAAAATCTCTGTTCAATATTAAAGATGCATTTTAATTTCAGTAACAAATATCATTTAGAAAGTCGTTTGTGGTAAGATATCTGGGGCCTTTTTTGTTTTTAAGCAAACGTTTAGTAACTCATCGGTTCATTACATAAATACCCTGAACCTCTCACTTCATACAAGACTCTGGGGGTTCCTCCCAGCCCTCCCCCGCACACCCCCAAGCATGCTCAGTGTCTGAGTGCGCTATCCTAACCTCCTTTCACGCAGTCCCTTCTCGGCCTGGCAGTCACTTTGCACCCTGCAAGTATCAGCTCAGTCCCATACCGGGGAGCTCCTCCCTGACACCCTCTCCTTTCTCTCCAGCTCTGCACAACTGTGCCACGTTCTGGAACCACATATTGACAGGCACCCTCCCTGAGAGCAGAGATCGCGTCTAACTCACCTGTCGGTTCCACGAGTGGGAAGCCAGGACGGCTTTTGATACGGGTGACTTGGAGGTAAATACCTGAACACCTGACGACAGGCACACGGGCGTCCACTCCGTTCGAGGGCTGTCGGGGAGGCGTGGAGAAGGGGCCAGAAGCCGCCGGGAACCGTGACATCCCTCCCCGGTGGAGCGGGTCGACAGCTCCCCCGGGGCCCCGCAGGTCCCGCCCCGCGGCGGACTCACCTGTGCTGCAGGTTCCTCGGACTCTCCTTGAGTCAGGAGGCTGAGCCCTCCCCGAGCAGCGGCTCCGGCTGGCGGAGCCTCGGCCCCGGCCTCCTTGGAGTCCCCCATCACCCAGGTCCAGAAGAGGCGAAGCGAGGCGAGGCGGGACCCAACGACCCGCGACCAGAAGCGGAACCAGCAGCAAAGCAGCACAGTAGAGCAAGCGCCAAAGACGCCCCGCGCACTGCGCTTCCGGTCTCAGGAAGACAGGAAGGAGTTGCAGTGACGTGTTCAAATCTCGCGAGCTTTGTGCCAGAGGCCCAGCCCCACCTCCCGCGGTGGGAGCCACCTTCGCGGCGGGGGCGGGGACTGTAGTGCGCCTGCGTCTGTCAGAGCCTTTTCGGGGGAGCACTTCTCGCGGTATCTGACTCGCAGGCTCCACCCCTCGCACGCCGCTAGTCTTTGTTGGCAAACAGCTCTCGGGACCTGGGCTCGGGGGTGGCGAGAGTGGTTCCACTCGTAGACTCGCTTCGCGGGCAGGGAGATGCTGCTATCGGTGTAACCAGCGGCTCCGCTTGTATAAAGTAGGGAATGTTAGCGCTCTTCCCAGCCTTCAGTCCCCCTCTGTTTATTGACGGGCTCAGGCTCTGGAAGGGAAAGGCGCGCCCAGGTGAGGAGCAGTCCGGACTCAAGGCCGCCCGGACTCGGCGTGCTGTCCCCGCGTCACAATGCTTTTGTGGCCCTGCGGTCCCCAGTGTAAGAGCGGCGCCGAGATGCGCAGAGGAGGCCCTCTGCCTTTATCGAAGGATGAATTTCATAGGCCGTGGCATCTCACCAGGGTTTTGCAAGATGCCACGTTTGCTGCTTAGTGACTCGTGGAGCATCTGCAGAGAGCCCTCTGTTTGTCGGCCTCTAGGGAACTGGCAAAGGGCATTCCAGGTGGTCCAGCGGCTTCTCAAGCGTTAATATGCATGGGAAACACCTGGGGATCTAGTTGGCGTGCAGATTCTGATTCAGTGGGTCTGGGCTGGGCCTGAGGTTCTGCATTTCTTACAGACTCCCAGGAGATGCTGCTGGTGCTCTGAGTAGCAAAGAGCTTGAGAAATACCCAGGGTCCGTTTAGCGCTTTGAAGGGGCTAGGCTCCCTTATCCTCGGACTCCGCACATACTATCATATTAAGCATAGTTAAGTGCAGCCATAGCCTTCATCAAAGTTTGCTTAGTTTTGCGGTAAAATATTAGAAGCTTTTGAGAAATTAATTTTTCTTTGCAGTTACTTGGCCATCTCAATTTGTAATTTACCTTAGGCTCTGTGTATTCAGAAATCCTTGTGACTGAGCACGCTCAACTTATTGTTTTCAAATGTAACAAAACGTTTTTATGAATATTTAACAATGAATTTGATGTAATAGTACATTGTGTAGACATTTCAACATGTGTTGTTTATCATTTTCTGTTTCTGTTTTGCAATTTTTGTTTTTTGCAAGTAATACATTGTTATTATAGTAAAAAGTCAAACAACTTGAATATCTAATATTAGAGGGATGGTTCAGTCTATTTTTGCCATCTAGTACCACTAACTTAGACAACTAACTCGTTTTTCACGAATATTCAAGAACATTTCAATTGTATATGATGTGATGTTAAATGATAAAATTTTAAAAAGAAAATATGCAATATCATTGTATTTTTGAAAACATGTCTATTTCTGTGTCTATGTCCACAAAAACATGTCTCTGAGTGGTAAGATGAAGTGTTTCAACATTTATTCTTTACAGTTTTCTTTATTTTGCTATTTTTTCTTTCTGATTATGCATTGTTTTATAGTAAAGTGTAATTTTTACTGTTTTTGAACATATATATAATTTCGCTTCTAATAATCTTTAAAGTCTGTTGTTTTATTGTATAATTCTATCTTTGTAAAAAGAGGTTTCCTGAGGTAGCAGTAATTCTTTGTTCCAGACTCAAATATATGGCCGGCCCCTCGAGAAGTGCCTGAACCATAATGATAATGCTTAGTGGGAAAATGTGCTGGAAACAACCTGTGAAAAGGCAAAGAATGAAACAGAGAGAGCCAGGAACTCAGCACAGGAAAAAGTCAGCAGCAGAGAGAATCATGGGAGTGGAGGGTCCTCGGTCTCGGGGACGGGCACTACTCGTGGAGGGAAGCCTGAGGAGGGACTGGGTTTCCTGGGCCACTAACAGGGCGAGGACGAGAGAGATTTAGGCAGTAAAGGAGGGCGATCCCTTGGGGCAGAAGAAACTGGGCGCATCTGAGTTACGTAAATGTTATACATTCTTCTAGAGCTAAGTGCTTATTAATTTTTTCCCTATTCAAAAGCTTCTACATGCTGTTTTTTTTTTTAAGTGATTATCATTGTTTCTAATGTAAGTGATTGAAATATAATGTGGGAAAGCATCGATCATAACTTGCTGTAGTTCACATTTTAAGACGCTTATTTCTGCTCATTTTCATATTGCACCAGTGTCTGCCTTCCTCTTCCCAGCCCGCTGAGCATGTACTCCATCCTCCACGGCCTGCTCTGCCTGTAGATGCAGGTATCCTGGCTCAGCGCTCTCACGTGTTGACCTGCCTCCCCAGGGCCTGATGCTCTCGCCACTTCAGAAATGTTTGCTGAGTGAATGAACTGCTTTGTAGTTGTCTGCTTCAACCGGCTGTTGCATAAGTCTATGTTTGCGGGTGCTTTTCCTCTGCCTAGCATGCCTTTCCCTTGCTCGCCTGGCTTGTTCCTCAGGACTCATCTCAAGTATCGTTCCTAATAAGTCTCTCCTGATGCCTCCCCTCGTTATCCCTTAGGGTCCCTTTCTTTGTCCCCAAAGGTTGTATGTAGCTTTATCCTGCGCTTGTCGCCTTGTAGAAAAATTGCCTGTCTGGATCTGCCTGCCTTGCCGACTGTGAGCCCCCCCAGGGCTAGTGCCCTGTCTGATCATCTCTCTTTCACCCGCACCAGCCAGCAGAACTGTTTTAGCCCTTAGGCGATGTGGGTAAAATGACTAGTGCCAACAGGCTTTTAAAATGCTTATCAGAATGTTTGAGACACAAAAGCAATGTTGTTGGCTCGAAAGTATTTTTTTAATCTGCAAAATCAAAGCTAAAAATGTTTAATGAAGTATCTCCAAAATATTATAGTGTCAATATCATTAATTATTAAAGTTAGTCTTCACATGCAGTTTGTTCCACTCTAAAACAATTTGTAGGTTAGACTTTCTCTGCTTACAAAAATCCTCCCAGCGTGTGTGATGATTTCAGAGAAATGCCAGTCAGTTGTCAATTCATTTAGCTACACGCAGCACACAGTATTTTCCAAAGCAAAATTAGAAGTCTTTTCAGAAATGTTTACAGTTATATGTAAGGCAGATGTGCCTAGGGGCTTTGGAGTTCCTAAAGAGCCCCACGTGCGAAGAGAGGGACGTTCAGGAATGCTTCGATTGTGGCTTATGCCCTTCAGTGTGCCACAGTCCCACCCCACAACCTGGTGTCTTACACCTACCCAGCCTCGCTTGTTGACTTTGCCTGCTGCACCTTGAAAAGCCCTGAGTCTCTGACTGCTGATCCTGGACTTTTAGAGCTGGAAGAGAGATTTGAGATGACTGAGCCAATCCTGTCCCTCTTTAGGTGAGAGCAATGCAGTCAAAGAGGAGAATAGAATTGACTTGTTGAACATCGTACAAGGTTAGTTTAATAGGAAAGGCAGGACTAGTTCAGGTCTCTGACTCCTTGGTAGCCTTCTAAAAAGTTGGGTTGTGGACACAGGCCAGTGGAACTTTAATTTGCTTCAGAGTCACCTGAGGAACTTTATTAAGCTAGCAGATCCTGTAGCCACCTCCAGGTTCTAAATCAATATTTCTAGGTAGTGCCAAGGAATCTCATTTTTAGTAAGATTATTAATATCTGACCACACTGGCATGTAGACCATGTCTTAGAACGATGATCTCTAAAGACAATCCCCTGTGGTTCAGGAAGAACTGTAACTTCCTTTTTTTGTGTGTGAGGAAGATTGGCCCTGAGCTAACATCTGTTGCCAATCTTCCTCTTCCCCACTCCCCCCAAAGTCCCACCCATTACATAGTTGTATCCTAGTTGTAGGTCATTCTAGTTTTCTATGTGGGATGCTGCCACAGCATGGCTTGATGAGCCATATGCATAGTTCTGTGCCCAGGATCCCAACTGGTGAACCCCAGGCTGTTGAATCGGAGCACATGAACTTAACCACTCGGCCATGGGACAGGCTCCCCCCCACCCTTTTTTTTTAATGTGAAAAGTAAGGGCAAATTAAGCCTTACTAATACTTAATGTACAGATTGACACAAGTGCCCTTCCTTGGGCCATGGTCAGCTGGTGTATCAGTTGAGTAAGATTGGGTTATGAAGTCAAAACAAATGATCCCCAAATGTCCATGACTTCCAGCCAGGTTGCTAGGTAAAAGACAGGATGCTCGGGTAAATTTGAATTTCAGATAAACAGTGAAAAAATTTTTAGGGTAAGCATGTTCCAAATATTTAGCAGAAATGTGTTTCGTGCAACATTTGGGACATACTTTCACTGGTCCCTGTAATCTTTACTCCAGGGCCCAGGCTGATGGAGCAACCTTGATCTGGAGAATTGCCAGTGGGAGTAGAGCGACAAAAGATTGGTGAACCATAAACTAGCTCCTGAAACTTCTGGTCAGAAGTGACAAACATAACTGCTGCTCACTTTTTTTTGGCCCAAATGAGACACAAGGCCAAGCTTATCCTCAGTGTGACAGGGAAGACTAATGCTCCTCCCATCTGAGGGGCATTGCAGATCTGTGGACCGTTATGCAGTGACCACAGCATATGATGGTTTGGTTGGGCTATCGGATGGCATCCACATTTGGTGACAAAACAAGGCCTTTAGGAGAATCTTTTCAGAGTTTTATAAGAGGGGTGACTTTGAAAATCTCAGAGATCACAGATCATCTTGTGACAAAGCACTTAAAAGAATTGTCAAGCTTAAAAAATGAGTTACTGTATTTTCTTTTACAGAAAGTGCTCCACATTTCCTCATCTCTTCTTTGATGACTAGAAGCTGTCTTCAGGATGGTTTAGGAGAGAATTTCACAAAAATAAACAGACAATCTGTTCCTTCAAGATAAAGGTGATGTTTTAACAATGCATGAGAAAGTCATTGGTTTTCAAAAGAGTCTTGTCTGATGGCGAGAGCATTTTTGAAAATAGATGGTCAGAAATCTGTCCAACGTTACGTGATTTTGTTGCTAAAAATGACGTGTATCAGTTATAAAAACCTCATATCTGCACACTTAACTTTGAAACTGAAATTTCCAACTCCCTTCAGAAATCTTCCAAATGGAGAGTTTGCGTTTGCAATGTATTGAGGAATTCTAGGGAGGACGGTGGTGCAGACCTGGCTCATCTAAGGCAGGCGAGCTAACGCAAGGGAGAGAGCAGGCACGGTGTGGAGACGGCAAGCCTGTGCTCCTCGGCCACGCTTTCGGGGCCCGGGAAGAATCCATCCACATCTTCATTGTTTTCCCTGATACCACGAGTTGGCCTTCTCAGGATGCCCAGACTGATCTCTTTGTCAGCTGCCAACTGATTTGTTTACCCCAAGAATGTGCCTGCAGGATTCACTAGTCCCAGGCTGCCAGCTGGGTTCTCCTCTCTTCCCTCTCATGCCTCCTGTTTGTAATTTTGTTTCATGACAACAGTCCATTGACCTTTCTGCCTCATGTCTGAGTAAATAAATTGCGTGTACAACAACAAGCTGAGTATCTCTGGATTATTCCTTGACGCCGTTTAATTGGTACATAAGAAAGACTGATGGACTTCATAGAAGACAGAAATTTAGCCAAATTTCAGTTAAAAGCTTTGCATAATTTGTAGATACAATTGAAGTGAGCAGTTTGACTTGGGAAGCTCTGAGACCACGCGATTCTTCCTAGTTAGTTTACTCGTCTTTCGCGATATTTTAAGCAATGGCAGCCATTAAAACCAAGTTTTAAAATAAAACTGAACTTAGAAGGACACTTCAAATTGTTATATCACAAAGTTTTCAATCAGGACACAAGAATAAAAGAAACTTATTCGACCACTTTACTCTCTTAAAAAATATTAGAACAGAACAGTCTGCAGTTAAAATAAAAATATTGTAAATATTGATTTCTTTAGACTTTAAAATTTTTCTGCTTTTGTATTTTTGTGTTACTGTGTTACTGCTAGTATATCTTTTACAAATAAATATGCATATATTGGGGCTGCATATTCAGAAATATTTTTAATAATGCTGTGTAATAAGAAAGTTTATAGGCTACTAGTTTTAGAAAGACTAGTTTAGACACACCATGGTACCGCAAACCACATGCCAGCTAGTCTTTGTCAAGAACAATTATCAAGTTAAGGATCTATATTTTCCTTTACGTTTAAATTTGACAACAGTAGAAAAATTTTAAAGTATAAGACAGTGCAGACCTTGATGCGCAATTTACCAGTGTAATAGCAAGGCGCTCCCAAGAGCAACTACGTGATACCTTATTTAATTATTAGGTGATAATTATTTAATTGCTCCTCTGTAGACTAATAACATTTAAGCAAAGTATTTGAAGCTATTTGGAAACCATTTTGACTGCATTTGAAAGAGTTCCTTTTCTAGAAACCCGATGAACTCAAATTCTTTTGCAAGCCCTTAGGGTTGGCTTTCAGGATACAGTGCAAGCCATTGTAGGGGAGCTTGTCTCTGCCAGGTATTAGTTTCACAGCAGAAACATTGTTAGAGTCCTTGTGAGTTTTATCCTCCCATGCTGATTGTTACTCTAAATGAATCCCAGGAACAGTGTCAAAGTCACTCACGTCTGCTCTTCAGGCGCTTGTTGGTGGCTGGAGCCCAAGCAGTTACTCACGCTGTGCATTTTGGGCTAAGGGTGGGAAGGAAGGAATTCTCAAACGAACCTTCACACTCATCCCACAGTCAGGCGCTGCTTGTCCCCTCTGCCTTCCCAGTTAAGGGCTTGGTCTTGCAGGCCCTAATGAATCATTTAGCTATTATTAAACATTTCCGAGGAGGCTTCCAGGGGAGAGAACAAAAGGAAGGCATCACTTAGTCAAAAGTGTCGTGTCAAAGCCATGGGCTGGACCTTTTTAGGAAACATTCCGTATTTGTCTTCCTCGTGGGCATCGCAGAGACAGATTTTACTTTCATAGTGTCATTCAGTCACCAGGCAGCCAGGAACAGAACCCACTGCATGCGAGTGTTGGGCGGAATGGTAACTACTGGGTGAACCACGGGTGTTATCCACATATGACAATTTTTTACATATTTATTTACATTTTTTTCTCTCTAGGAAATGGAGCCAGAATCCACAGATGTCATTATCCATCTGCACACTTTTGTTTACTACCCAGAAGGCAAGAATATTGCATTTTAAAAGTGTCTGGACTTTTGTTCTTTCTTATCACAGATGACTTGAGCAGCTCTGGCCATTCACATTTACCCTGAGTGAAAGTGTGAGTCAAAGCCTCGCTTCCTGGAGAGCCTTGAGATTTGGTACAAAAGGCATTTTATGAGCACAAAGTGGGAAAACGTCATTTATATTCATTTGCTGCTGTGGCATTTCTCTCTGGAACCTTCCTCTTGTCTGTCAACATTGTACAAAAGGACTGACCTCATCTACATTACAAATATCATTCTTTTAATGGCCAGGAAGTAGGAAAGAGGCGGCGCAAGAGTGGGAGGAGAAACTTAAGCTCTCCTGTTGGAGGGTCTCAGGCTTGTACATCCCTAAAAATAGTTGACCACGCTCTGTGTGGACATTATGAATCGTTTTGGAAAGCCCTGAGCAGCACCTTGTGCATCTTGGCTGTGATGAATGCTTATTATCTGATTGAAGTGACCCATAGGAGAATCACAGCTGGAGGGAGGCCCCTCTAAGGGGTCATTTAGAGTGGAATCTTCTGGGCCGGCCCTGGCCTCCACTGCCAGAGAAGGCTTCCAGAGTGAAGAAATTTCCGCCAAGATGGCTCCTGTGACCTGCGTTAGATCTTTTCTTGTAGGGGGACCCGCTTGGTGTGATTTGGGGAACATCAAGGACCCTCTGTCCCAGGAGATCTCAGTGTGTGCCTTATCACACGTGAGTGATGGTTTGCCAACTGGATTAGTTGAAATAGAGCCCGGCTCTGAGGGGTTCCCATTCCCATCGGGGAATGTTCTAGAACATGGGTCATTACCCAATAGGCAGAGCCTGGGATGCTGTTACTTGGGTCAAAGGTGTGAGTGTGTGTGTGTGGGCAGATAAATGAATGAAGGTATAGATGCAGGGGGAGCGATACAGCAGTGCTGCCACAAGGAAGGAAGGTACCCAAAGGGAGGGAGACCCATATCCCAACCCCTTTCCTCATCCCTCTGCCTGGGGCCTCCTCTGAGTCTGCAAATCAGCTGCTACTGCTGCTTCTCCTCCTCCTTCGCCTTCTTTTTCAAATCTTTTTATCATAAAAATTTCAAATACACACCAACGTAAAGAGAACAGTAAAATGAACCCCATGTACCCATCACCATCATCCCCTTCAAGCAATCATCAACACACAGCTGGTGTGCTTCCACCCACCCTGCCTTCCTCAGATTATTCTTGAAATGAGCTCATCCTTAATCCTTTTTAATTTAATCCTCCCTGTTACATTTTTCTGGCCATTTTCTTCTGTTCTGTCAATCACTGTCTTAGGTTAGTCTGCTGGGTTGGCTATGAAAAGACACATTTCTCAAGACAGCCCTAAGCAGTTCTAAGAGAAATGTAGGGATTGACCAAACAACGTATGCTTAATTCAATTCCATCCAACACTTACTGAGTCCTAGGCACAGCGCTGGGTTAAAGAAATCAGCAGAACACGGCTCCTGACCTCAGGGCCTGTGATCTAGTTCTGGGGCAAGGGCAAGGTCTGAAGCAAGAACTATGTGATAAACAGCACTGTGTGACCACCAAGGAGGGACCAGGTGTGGTGGAGGTTCCCAGGGGGGATAAACACACTGGACTGGGAAGGGTGAGGGTGAAGGGTGGCCAGGAAGCTGTGGAGCCGGAGGTGGCCGGGGCGGGTCTTGGAGGATTGGGCAGGCGGTGGGACAGTGAAGGAAAGATGCTTGCCAAAGTGTGGAGGTGGGAGTGGCTGGTGGCAGGGGGCGGGGACAGGACAGTCACTCATTTGGCTGGAACTCATGGTACAGGGGTCTTGGTGGGGGGGATTGGCAGTGGGGAGGAGGGCAGTTGGTTCTCTTTGGGTTAATAGCTGGACAATTCTTATTTCTTCTTTTTCTTTTTTTTTAAAGGTTGGCTCTGAGCTAACATTTATTGCCAATCTTTTTTCCTTCTGCTTTTTCTCCTCAAAGTCCCCCTAGTACATAGTTGGATATTCTGGTTGTAGGTCCTTCTGGTTGTGCTATGTGGGACACCACCTCAGCATGGCTTGATGAGCGGTGCTAGGTCCGCGCCCAGGATCCGAACCGGCAAAACCCTGGGCTGCTGAAGTGGAGCACTCGAACTTAACCACTCGGCCACAGGGCTGCCCCCGACAATTCTTATTTCTAAGTAAGGGAAAACAAAACTGGATTGCTAGAAGCATGGCCATGAAAAATAAACCTCAGACCACGATTAGGAAACCAAAAGAAATCAAGGTGGGCTTAATGGAAGTTAGGCAGCAGGTTTAGAAAGAAAATTCAGGTAGCTGCCTAAAATAAAGTGGATCCTGGGTCCACAAGCCAGGCAACACATTTTTTTAAA
This sequence comes from Equus quagga, assembly GCF_021613505.1. NCBI lineage: Eukaryota > Metazoa > Chordata > Mammalia > Perissodactyla > Equidae > Equus > Equus quagga. The sequence continues at coordinate 177,528,576 of NC_060268.1, read as the reverse complement.
CCTATAAATGAAGCTTGTCTGTGACTTCCCACTACATGAAATGTAAGTTAAGCCATAGTCCTTTTCCACTGAGTCCTGAAATATATGGTTTTTGCCTTTGCTAGTGAAACAAATACATGGACAGACAATTCCTGGCATTGCTATGTGAGGGATAGCAAGGAAGATGGCGAGCTTTGACACAATGTTCACATTTTGTAAATGAAACAGAATAGTAACTTGATTTTTCAAAAGAATAAGGTTTTTATTACAAATATAACCATGTTTATGTTAGAAAATTCAAACAGCAGCAAAATGTAAAAAGGCAAGAAAATACACTGTCCTAGTACCTACAGAGGAAGATTTTTAGTATTTTGGTGTCATATTATGATTTTGGAACATGTTTTAAGTACTGAATGACTTCAATATTTATCCCATCTCCCCCTAAACCCCTCATTTACTGTGCTTATCAGTGAGACTTGGCGTTAGTATTTATATCTCTGTTGACTTTAAGAGTCAATTCTCCTTTGATCTCAGATTTCAGATGGGATACAAGGGATCGGCATCATACAGGAGACAAAATTGATTCTCTGATATGCCTGAAACCAGCCCTATGCCTATTTTTTTTTTTTTTCTTGCAGGGCCTGGGGGAAACTATAAATGGAGGTCTAGGGTCAGCCTCGTGGTGTAGTGGTTAAGTTTGCGTGCTCTGCTTCAGCAGCCTGAGCTTCACAGGTTTGGATCCTGGGCATGGACCTACGGACCACTCATCAAGCCACGCTGTGGTGGCATCCCACATAAAATAGAGAAAGATTGGTACAGATGTTAGCTCAGCAACAATTTTCCTCAAGCAAAAAGAGGAAGATTGGCAACAGATGTTAGCTCAGGCTAATCTTCCTCACCAACAAAAAAAAAGGAAGTTTGCACAGCATACGTATATTAAATATCTAAAGCTATATATTAAGGAAGCAGATTATTAAATATGTTCTAGTCTCCTTCCTTGGCTGACACACCTTCATCACAGTTACCCCTTGGAAACTATAAATTTTGTTCTAGGGGCCAACCCACTGTCTTAGTGGTCAAGTTCATGTGCTCTACTTCAACGGCCCAGGGTTTGCCGGTTCAGATCCTGGGCACAGATTTAGCACTGCTTATCAAGCCATGCTGTGGCAGGGCCAATCTTCCTCAGCAAAAAGAGGAAGATTGGTGGCGGATATTAGCTCAGGGCTAATCTTCCTCAAAAAAAAAGGAAAGAAAAAAAAATGTTCTATCCTCTGACCTTCCACCCCTTGGGCATAGGGGCAAATACACCAAGGCCTCTGGTTGGGGGGGCCGGGGTGGCGGATGACCAGCCTGGGTAGCAGCCTGCATGGACCCCAAAGCAGGCCTGGAGCCATTCGGGCAGGCTCCCTGGAGCCCCAGGAGGGCCTATCTCCCTGTGGTAGGGGTGTGGTCAGAGCAGGGGCCCTTCTGGCCCTGGTCTGAGTGAGGCAGTCCATGTTTCATATATGCAGGTGGTGTGCTAGCTTCTGGGAACGCAAAGATGAGTAAAAACAGTTTAACAAGGACACGCAGAAACTTTCAAATAAGTACCGCCCCAAACTGTGAACTTGTACCTATGAATTGACCCAATCAGGAAAGTCAAAGAGGAGGTAACCAGGCAAAAAAGGAAAGAAAAGAGAATTCCAGGCAGAGGGAAAAGCACAGGCAAAGTCCTGGCAGCGGTGGAGAGCCCAGCCAGGGCAGGCACGGGAAGGTGGTGGCAAGGCTGGGGCAGAAGCCCCAGGAGGGAGCTCGAGGAGTGAGGTGAGGCTGGAGAGGCAGGTTGGCACCAGCCAGGAAAGGCCTCCGTGGCCTTGTCAAGAAATTTCTCTGTATCCTCAGTGAAAGGCTTTGAGCAAGGGGTCACATGGTCAGTAAATGAGGCTACCCTAGGCTTTTGAATTGGCCCAGGCTAGACATGATGGTCCTTTGGACCAGTGGGTAGTGGAGGAGATGGACAGAGGCAGACAGGCTCCAGGACGATTTAGAAAATGAAACGGCCAGGACTTTGAGGATGGATGGGATTAGGGGCAAGTAGGAAGTGGGTGTCAGTGATACCTGGTTGGATGAATGGGATAGGCAAGCTGGGAACACTGAGAGAGGATGAGGTTCGAGAGGTGGGTAGGTCATGAGTTGGCTTTGGGGCCTATGGGTTTGAGATGCCCTTGGGACATCTAAGAGGGCAGCCAGCAGGCAAGAGGATATACCACTTGAACTGTAAAAAGAGGTCAGGGCTACAGATTCCTGTGTGGGAGTCATCTCTGTAGGGGTGGTGAGCACAGTCATGGGTGTGATGCCTTGAGAAAGGCTGTCTGCTGACCTGGGAGAAATTAAGCAACCCAAGCTTTCCAGTGCAGATGAGAATCTTAAGAATGAAATCACACGAGCAGTGAACTCAAATGAGAATGAGAAACCTAGCAACCTTGCACATGCATTTGTCACTGCAAACAGGCTTGTCATGCACAAATCACCTGCAACAACGAAGAGGATTATGGATGAGTTGGTCACCATCGCACAGTGTCTTTTTGTGCTTGTGTGTCTAAATCAGGTTCTTGTTACTTGCACACCATTTTGCGGTGTGTATTTGTAAATGTATCTCGCCAGCATATTTTATGCTTCAGCTAATTTAGTTGACATCTAATTTAGTTGACATATAAAAATAAAATCAATTTTCAGACAAAATACCCATAAAATAAGTGAAATGCAATAATAGGTTTCAAGAAATTAAAATGTAATATATTTAGACTTCTATTCCAAAGCAATTTCGTCTAGAATAGTAGATGTTGTAGATGTAATTTTTTCTGAATCTCTGTCAATTACACAATAATAAATGTTGTTACTATATATTGAGAAATTTATTGCTTGGAGTAGTTTGTCATGAAAAATGAAAATTTTTGTAAGGATTTCCTTTAAAACGTCAAAGAACTTAAATATAAATGGTTTGTGTGTTGATGTTCAGCTGTAATTAAGCCATGACAATGATTATTACTTTGGATATAAACACTATCAAATTTTCATTGGGTGACTTCTTTTTTAATTAATGTTGAGTTATGTTCTGTTTATGCTCCTGTTTGCTTATGTTTCCTGTCATTTTCCAGTTGTCTGCTTGAATTCTGCTTTTTAATAGTGAGTTCGCAACTGATAATGTGTATTGATTTCAGTTTTGCTTCTAATTTACATTTTTATCTCTTTGGTTGATGTATTTGGCTTAATCATTTTATTTCTATAAGCAGTTGTACAATTTGTTAATTTAGCTAGATGATTAAATTTGGCTTCTGAAGAGAGTTTGTTCTAGAAAATGGTCCCTGAAGTAAATTAGCATTTGGCATTTCCAACATGTCAGAGGGGCTGGTCTCTTAAAGATAACTAGAAATGTGACTCTAAATTCTTAAAAGTGGTTTTATGATTTGAAACCTCTGGCTATGTAGAGCTGTATATTCCAGTAGGTGGTGCAAATCCACTCCATTTCAAATGGAAATGTAATTTAAAATCATGATGTAACTATTTTCACTATAAAAATAATATTTCAATATGTTTTCTCAACTGCAAAATTATTTTCCTCTATTTCTAAAGTAAGCTCGATTTACTCTCACAATGCTCATTTATCTTATATTCCTGTTTTATTCCACAGGTACCATTAGGGGGATCATTGTCACAGGAGAGGTGAGAGGGAAAATCAGGGGGCTACAAAAACTGGGGAGACCTGTTGAAAATTAAGAATACAAAGCAAAGTCATTTGCTTGTGCGCTTCAATTCCATAATAAAATGAGCATGATGTCAGTATCAGCATTATTCTAATGGCTTATGCCATTAGAGTGCCCACTTGATGAGCTGAATGCCCTGTTTTGTCTTTTATAAAAATTGGGGGTATTCCACTCCTAGGAATCTGATATTCTCATACTGGCACAGAAAACACATGTACAAAGATATCCACTGCAGCATATTTCTATAATTAATTTTTACTTTTATCACAGTAACCTGTGTGTGTGAGAGGCAGTAGAGTAGGATGACAATGAGCAGGGGACTCGGGAGCTGGCCCTACTGGCCGGAGCCCTCCCCACCTCTCTGCTCCTATTTCCTTTGCTGCAAAAATGCAGATCATTACAGGTTCCTCCCCTAAAGTGATACAAGGATTAAATGAGCATATACATGAAGTACTGAAAGCATGCCTGGCACACAGCAAGCACTGGATAAATGTTAACAGAATACTTTAAAAAATAAAACAGTGCATAAAGGATTGTAATGGAAAGCGGCAGTCTCCCGCCACATCCCTCCCATCTGCCCCGTATCACTTCCTGCTAGCAGGCACACACAACTCTTGGCTGTTTTTCCTATTTGTTACCATCCTAACTTTATATTATTCTTATACAGATACTTCTTTTTAACTATTTTATCCAGTTTTAAGTGTACAATTCAGTGACATTAAGCACATCCACAGTGTTGTGCAACTATCGCCACCGTCTATCTCCGGAAATTTTTACCTCCCCAAACAGAAACTCTGGGCCCATTAAAGAGTAACTCTCCACTCCCCTACCCCCAAGCCCCTAGTAAACTCTATTCTATTTTTGATCTCCATGAATTTGCCTACTAGGTATTTCATATAAGTGGAATCACAATATTTGTCCATTTTTAAAAATTTTTTTAAATTTTTTTTTTAAAGATTTTATTTTTCCTTTTTTCTCCCAAATCCCCCCAGCACATAGTTGTATATTTTTAGTTGTGGGTCCTTCTAGTTGTGGCATGTGGGACGCCGTCTCAGCATGGCCTGATGAGTGGTGCCATGTCTGTGCCCAGGATTCCAACCGGTGAAACCCTGGGCCGCCGAAGCAGAGCACGTGAACTTAACCACTTGGCCACTGGGCTGGCCCCCAATATTTGTCCTTTTGTGATGAACTTATCTCACTTAGCACAATGTTTTCAAAGTTCATTCATGTTGTAGCATATTTGAATTTCATTCCTCTTTTAAAAAATTTTTTAGTACATTTGTTGGGTTTTTTTTTGAGGAAGATTAGCCGTGAGCTAGCATCTGCTGCCAATCCTCCAGTTTTTTTTTTGCTGAGGAAGATTGGCCCTGAGCTAACATCTATGCCCATCTTCTTCTACTTGATATGTGGGATGCCTGACACAGCATGGCTTGACAAGTGGTGCATAGGTTCACACCCGGGATCTGAACCAGCGAATCCTGGGCCGCCAAAGCGGAACATGTGAACTTAACTGCTGCACCGCCAGACTGGCCCCTCAGTTTCATTCCTTTTTTAAGGCCGAATAATATTCCATCGTATGTCTATGCCACAGCTTGTGTATCCATGCATCTGTCTATGGACATTTGGATTGTTTCCACCGTTTGGCTGTGTGAGTAATGCTGCTATAAACATTGATGTACAAATATCTGTCTGAGCTTCTGCTTTCAATTGTTTGGGGTAGCTATTTCTTGATTTATGAGTTTTTTAAATTATCTTGTGATTTCCAGACATGGTAAGTCAGACAGATGAAGACTTAATTATATCCAACTTCCTACCTTTCTGTATACACACTCCCCATCCCCACCCCATGTAGTTTTTGCTGAATGAAAAACAAGTGTTTTCTTTATTGTAACTTTACAAATATTGTCAACTGCTGAGCCAGATGTGCTCTAGTCGCTTGTCTCTTTTCTGAAATACTCACCACATTTTTCTCGAGTTAACAATGGCATCAACTTTACGTTTGCCAGGTTTTCTATGTATCATCATGACGTTCTCCTTAATGCTCTGCTTACTCGTTGAGCAGCACAGGCGTGATTTTTGTTTTGTTTTAGTCTTTCCTCTTTTTCCTCTTTTTCCAGAAGCCCAGTGCCCTCCTGCTCCAGTCTGGAGTGAGTGTTCCCTTGTACCACTGCATCCTGTGGCTTTCCTCTTCCACCATCCTGAGACTTCCCTTCTTTCTCCTACTGTTTCCTGCATCCCATCCTTGTTGTTAGAAGCACATCTTTCAATAGCTTCCTGAGAAAAGGTACAAGGGAGATAAAAATGTTGAGTTCTGGCATGTGTTAAAAATATATTTTTCTACCGTCACTATTTTGGTAGATAGTTTGGTTGGGAATAGAAATCTGGATTGAAAAATCACTTTTATTCAGCATCCTTTAAAGTACTCTTCTTATTGTTTTTAACTTTCAGTGTTGCTGCTGAAAAATCTTATGCTACTTGGATTCTTTTTTTCCTGTTTTATTTTGAAAAATTTCAAACCTACTATAAAAAACTGAAGAACATAACAATGAACACCTCAATACTCCACACCTAGCCTCATTGTTCTTAACTTTTTGCCACGTTGGCTGCCTCTGATTTCTTCTCCTCTCCCTCTCCTGTCTGTCTATCTATATGTCTGTCTATCTATCTATCTATCTAATCTAGTCATCCATCCATCCATCCAGCTCTATTTCTATCCATCTATCTCTGCATATATTCCCATGTGTGTCTGTATGTGTGTAATTTCTTTGTGGAATATTTTAAAGGTGCAGACGTCAGAATGCTTCCATCTTAAATGCTTCAGCACCGCTTGTCTGAGAACAAGGACAGTAGCCTATATTTGCATAATACTATTATTATAGCAAGATATTTAGCACTGACAAAATAAAACCTAATATAGAGTATCCAAATTTACCCAGTGGTCTCAAATCATCCTTTGTAGCTGCCTAGCTGCCTTCTTCTCTTTTTGATCCAGGATCAAATTGACAATTCCAGGTTGCAATTGTTCATTCTAATGGACATGATTGGTGCCCTGAACATGGCTTGAGACCACTCTGTGCTCTGGCCAACTTGCAACTGCCAAGAGCTGCATCCATGTGCCTGAGAGTTTTTCTCCAGAACTGCAGGTTGTTAGACTTTCACTGAACTGCCCATTTTTAGTCCTGTTCTCCCTCAATTTAGTCCGTGCCCAATTTCCTCACCTGTGAAGACATTCAGGTTCACCTTCTCTGAGGTTAAGCCTCTGCCCTCTTGCTGGTGATGTCAGAGTGGGGAGAAGAGGAGTAGTTGTTTGGCTACATAGGATGGGAAAGAGGTGAAGGTTTAACCCTTCTGTCTACAGATTTTCAAACAATCCTCAGTTTTCAGCCCTGCCCTGCCCCACCCCCACCTTCCATAGTATTTGCATCTCCAGGTCTTGGGGTCCCGGCTCTTGGTGTCACCTGGTTAATTTCCTATTTGCACCTGAGATGTAACTGATGCTCTTTGTTGCAACAGCTACTGTTTTGCCACCTGCTTTTAACATTCCAAAAATTTGCTGGTAGCTTTCTTTTGTTATTGTCTCCCCTTTAGTTCTCTTTGTTCTTGTGGGTCTACACCTTTAAAAAATTCCTTTATTGGCGGGTTTAAAGAAGGAGAGGAAATAAAAACATGTGTTAAATTTGCCATGCTGATCCAGAAATTTCTCTGTAACATATTTTTAATAGAAAAAATATCAGAGATCTCGTCAAGATGGCAGTGTAGGCAGGCTCTGAACTCACTTCCTCCTGTGAACACAACCAGGTTATGACTATCTTTGGAAAAATTACCCTGGATAGAAAACTGAAAACTGGATAAAAAGAACCCCCACAAAAAGGGACAGTCTTGACTGAGGCAGAAATTCCTTCTGGAGAGAAAAAAAGCCACCTTCACGAGCAGCCAGCCAGGCAGGAGCCACCCTAAGGTAAGCAGCCCTCCCTGGAGGGGTGAGGTCCTGAGCAGGGGCCCGTTACTGCTGTAAGCATCGTTCAGACTCAGCACAACTGAGATGAGGGTCTTACTATCTGGCTTCGCTGGCTATTAACTACAGCAGGGAATACCCCCAGAAAAGCTATTGGACAAAAGCAGAAAAATCTTGGGCCTTAAAGGGCCCATGAACAAACTCACTTGTCTCAGAGAGCAACCTAAAATCACCAGAAAGAAGGCTGAAAGTCCTTTGGTGAAAAGAGACTCACCTGGTAAGCTCTGGTGCATCTCAGTGAGAGGTGAGACCTCTCCAGAGACTGAGACATTGGTGGTGGCCATTGTCACCTAGTCCAGGTGTGCTGACACAGACCCTGGTAGATGCCATTGAAGTCCTTCCCCTGGCCTGTTAGCCCAGGGGTCTGTCACACCCACTAGAATGCAGATTTAATCCAGTTCAGCCAGGGCAGGGAACCCACCCTAGGGGCTGGCCCCACCCAACAGCAAGCCCTCAGGCTACTTGTCGGCCTGCATAGACTCGGTGCCTGGATCCTCTACAGGCAGGTGAGTGTGTCTGCCTCTGTTGGGCAGGGCCTGTGTGAGGACCAGGTGAACTGTGGGGGCATCAGTGGAGAGGTGGGGGCCTCTGTAGTGGGGCATCAGGGTACACTCCAGGGGGTTGGGAAGTGTTCACAGACCAGGACTGTGTTGACAGTGTGTGTAGACCTGTGTGGGGGGTGGGGCTTATCAGTGACAGAAGACCTGTGCCTCACAAATAGTCATTAAAAGGATTCTCCCTGCCTTCCAAAGCCTGAAACAATTGGGTGCTCTCATGCCTAGGGTCAGCCCCACTCAGCTGCACTCCTAAGAGAGCTAAGAACAGCCTTGCAGGCCTGAGGCCTACAGCAACTGTAAGCCCCTGAGCCTAGCAACCAGCTACACTAGGTACCTACCCAATTAACAGAAAAACTGCAACATGAGTGTGCTATTAGACCTTGTAGCCAATGGTGCTGAGGCTCCCAAACCAGATTTACAAACAGCTGGCCAGGGAGGGAAAGACTAGACTCCTTGGGTACCTGCAGTAAGAGCAATCCTGCCACAGCAGAAGGACACAAGTAGCCCACAAAGGGGTCACTCCTGGATCATTTGGACTGGTGAAGAGAAGGATGCACTCTGTTGGGCCTCAAAAGGCATCACTCCTGGATCATTTGGACTGGTGAAGAGAGGGAAGCACACTGCTGGGCCTCAAAAGGCATCACTTACATAAAGCCACTTCTCTAAGATCAGGAGACATAGCCAACTCACCTAATACATGCATATAAGCACAGAGAAAGAGGCATAATGAGGAGACAAAGGAATACATTCCAAGCAAGGGAACAGGACAAGAATGCAGAAAAAGAACTAAATGAAACAGAAATAAGCAATCTACCTGACAGAGTCAAACAAAAACTCATAAGGATGCTCACAGATACTAGGAGAAGAATGGATGAACACAGTGAGATCATCAACAAAGAATTGGAGAATATAAAAAAAGAACCAATCAGAAATGATGAATACAATACTGGAAATGAAAAATTCACTCGAGGGACTCAATAGTAGAGTAGATGATACAGAAGAGCAGATCAGTGAACTAGACAAAAGACTAGAGGAAATCACCCAAGCTGAATAGATAAAAGAAAAAAGAATTAGACAGAATGAGAACGGTCTAAGGGAACTCTGGGACAATATCAAGTGCACTAACATTCATATTATAGGTGTCCCAGAAGAAGAAGAGAGAGACAAAGGGGCAGAAAATCTATTTGAAGAAATAATAGCTGAAAAATTTCCTAACCTAAGGAAGGAAACAGACATCCAAGTACAGGAAGCACAGAGAGCACCAAATAAGATATACCCAAAGAGGCCCACACCAAGACACATTACAACTAAAATGTCCAAAATTAAAGATAAAGAGAGAATCCTAAAAGTGGCAAGAGAAAGGCAACAAGTAACATACAAAGGAAATCCCATAAGGCTATCAGTGGACTTCTCAGCTGAAACTCTACAGACTAGAAGAGAAGGGCATGACATATTTAAAGTGCTCAAAGGAAAAAACCTACAGCCAAGAATAGTCTATCCAGCAAAGTTATCATTCAGAATGGAAGGAGAGAAAAAGAGCTTCCCAGGCAAGAAAAAATTAAAGGAGTTTATCACCAAGAAACCAGTTCTACAAGAAATGCTGAAGGGACTTATTTAAGTGGGAAAGAGATGACCACAAATAGGGATAAGAAAATTATCCAACCCCCCTCCCACACACAAAACCAGGCAATAAAATCACTGGTAAAGGTAAAAATATAGTAAAGGTAGCAGATCAACCACCTATGAAGATAATATGAAATTTAAAAGACAAAAGTACTAAAATTACCTATTTCAATGATAAGAGGGTAATGGACAGACACACACTAAACAAAAGACTATATATGACGTGAAAAACATATAATGTGGGAGGAGGGGAGTGAAAAAGCAGAGCTTTTAGAAAGAAGTCAAGCTAAAGAGTCTATCAACTCAATATAGACTGATATATACATGGACTATTATATAGGAACCTCATGGTAATCACAAACCAGAAACTTGTAATGAGTAAACAAGTAAGAAGAAAGAAATCAAACATTTTACTAAAGATAGCCATCAAACCACAAGGGAAGAGAGCAAGAGAAAAAGAAAGGAACAGAGAAGAACTATTAAAACACCCAGAAAAAAAGTAACAAAATGGCAATAAATACATATTTATCAGTAGCTACTTTAAATGTCAATGGACTAAATGCTCCAATCAAAAGGCATAGAGTGGCCAAGTGGATAATAAAACAGGACCCATATATACGATGCATACAAGAGACACACTTCAGACCTAAAGACACTCACAAACTGAAAGTGAAAGGATGGAAAAAGATACTCCATGCAAATGGCAAAGAAAAGAAAGTAAGGGTAGCAATACTTATATCAGACAAAATAGACTTTAAAACAAAAACTGTAACAAGAGACAAAGAAGGGCACTACATAATGATAAAGGGAACAATCCAACAAGAGGATGTAACACTTGTAAATATCTATGCACCCAACACAGGAGCACCTAAATATATAAAGCAATTATTAACAGACATAGAAGGATAAATAGACAGTAACACAATAACAGTGTAACAAAGGGGACTTTAACACTCCACTTACACCAATGGATAGATCATCCAAACAGAAGATCTATAAGGAAACACTGGCCTTAAATGACACATTTGACCAGATGGACTTAGTAGATATGTACAGAACATTCCATCCAAAAACCACAGAATACACATTCTTTTCAAATGCACATGGAAGATTCTCCAGGATTGATCACATCTTAGGCCACAAAACAAGTCTCAATAAATTTAAGAAGATTGAAATAATACCATCCATCTTTTCTGACCACAAAGTTATGAAACTAGAAATCAACTACAGGAAGAAAATCAGAAAAGCCACAAAAATGTGGAGATTAAACAAAATGCTACAGAACAATGATTGAGTCAATGAAGAAATCAAAGGAGAAATAAAAAAAAATACCTGGAGACAAATGAAAATGAAAATACATGCCAAAATCTATGCGGTACAGCAAAAATGGTTGTAAGAGTGAAGTTTATAGCAATTCAGGCCCACCTCAACAAAGAAGAAAAGTCCCAAATAAAGAATCTAACAGTGCAGCTAAAGGAACTGGAAAAACAACAAACAAAGCCCTAAATCAGCAGAAGGAAGGAAATAATAAAAATCAGAGCAGAAATAAACTAAATAGAGACTAAAAAGACAATAGAAAAAATTAATGAAACCAAGAGCTAGTTCTTTGAAAAGATAAACAAAATTGACAAACCCTTACTAGACTCACCAAGAAAAACAGAGAAGACTCAAATAAATAAAAGCGGAAATGAAAGAGGAGAAATTACAACAGACACCGCAGAAATACAACAGATAATATGAGAATACTATGAAAAGCTATATGCCAACAAATTGGATAATCTAGGAGAAGTGGATAAATTCTTAGACATGTACAACCTTCCAAAACTGGAACAAGAAGAAGTAGAATATTTGAATAGACCAATCACCAGTAAGGAGATCAAAACAGCAACCAAAAACCTCCCAAAAAATAAAACTCCAGGACTAGACGGCTTCCCTGCTGAATTCTACCAAACATTCAAAGAAGACAACACCTATCTTTCTCAAACTCCTCCAAAAAATTGAAGAGGAGGGGAAGCTTCCTAACTCATTCTATGAAGCCAACATTATCCCCATACCAAAACCAGTCAAGGACAACACAAAAAAAGAAAATTACAGGCCAATATCACTGATGAACATCCATGCAAAAATCCTCAGCAAAATACTAGCAAATTGAATACTACAATACATTAAAAAGATCATACATCATGATCAAGTGGGTTTCATTCCAGGGATGCAAGGATGGTTTAACATCCGCAAATCTATCAACATGATACACCACATTAACAAAATGAAGAATAAAAATCACATGATCATCACAATAGATGCAGAGAAAGCATTTGACAAGATACAGCATCTATTTATGATAAAAACTAAATAAAATGGATATAGAAGGAAAATACCTCAACATAAAAAAGGCCATATATGACAAACCCACAGCAAATATCATTCTCAATGGAGAAAAACTGAAAACTATCCCTTTAAGAACAGGAAGCAGGCAAGGATGCCCACTGTCACCACTCTTATTTAACATAGTATTGGAAGTCCCAGCCAGAGCAATCAGGCAAGAAAAAGAAATAAAAGGGATCCAATTTGGTAAAGAAGAAGTGAAACTGTCACTATTTGCAGATGACATGGTTTTGTATATAGAAAACCCTAGAGAATCCACTAAAAAGCTTTTAGAAATAATAGATGAGTACAGTCAAGCTGCAGGATACAAAATCAACATGCAAAAATCGGTTGCATTTCTATACACTAACAACGAAGTAGCAGAAAGAGAAATTAAGGATACAATCCCATTTACAATTGCAACAAAAAGAATAAAATACTTAGGAATAAACTTAACCAAAGAGGTGAAAGATCTGTACACTGAAAACTATAAAACACTGTTGAAAGAAATTGAAGAAGACACAAAGAAATGGAAAGATATTCTGCACTCTTAGATTGGAAGAATTAACATAGTTAAAATGTCCATACTTCTTAAAGCAATCTATAGATTCAACGCAATCCCTATCAAAGTTCCAACAACATTTTTCACAGAAATAGAACAAAGAATCCTAAAATTTATGTGAAACAACAAAAGACCCCAAATAGCCAAAGGAATCCTGAGGAAAAAGAACAAAGCTGGAGGTATCATACTCCCTGATTTCAAAGTATACTACAAAGCTATAGTAACCAAAACAGCATGGTACTGGCACAAAAACAGACACACGGATCAATGGAACAGAATTGAGAGCCCAGAAATAAACCCACACATTCATGGACAGCTAATATTTGACAAGGGAGCAAAAAACATACAATGGAGAAAGGAGAGTCTCTTCAATAAACGGTGTTGGGAAAACTGGACAGCCACATGCAAAAGAATGAAAGTAGACCATTATCTTATGCCATGCACAAAAATCCACTCAAAATGGATTAAAGACTTGAATGTAAGACCCCAAACCATGTAACTTCTAGAAGAAAACATAGGCAGCATGCTCTTTGACATTGGTCTTAGCAGCATATTTTCAAGTACCATCCTGACTGGGCAAGGGAAACAAACGAAAAAATGAACAAATGGGACTACATCAAACTAAAAAGCTTCTGCACAGCAAAGGAAAGCATCAACACAACGAAAAGACAACCTAACAATTGAGAGATGATATTTGCAAACCGTATATCAGATAAGAGGTTAATACCCAAAATATACAAAGAACTCATACGTCTCAACAACAAAAAAGCCAACAACCCAATTAAAAAATGGGCAAAAGATCTGAACAGAGATTTCTCCAAAGAAGACACACAGACAGCCAACAGGCACATGAAAAGATGTCCAACATCATTAGCTATCAGGGAAATGCATGTCAAAACTACAATGAGATATCACCTCACTCCGGTCAGAATGGCTGTAATTAACAAGACAGGAAACAACAAATGTTGGAGAGGATGTGGAGAGAAGGGAACCCTCGTACACTGCTGATGGGAGTGGAAACTGGTGCAGCCACTATGGAAAACAGTGTGGAGTATCCTCAGAAAATTAAGAATAGATCTACCATATGATCCAGCTGTTCCACGGCTGGGTATTTATCCAAAGAACTTCAAAACACAAATGCTTAAAGATACATGCACCTCTATGTTCATTGCAGCATTATACACAATAGCTGAGACTTGGAAGCAACCTAGGTGCCCATCAAGGGACAAATGGATAAAGAAGAGGTGGTATCTATACACAATGGAATACTACTCAGCCATAAGAAATGGTGGAATCTGGCCATTCGTGACAACATGGATGGACCTGGAGGGTATTATGCTGAGTGAAATAAGTCAGAGGGAGAAAGTCATATACCATATGACCTCACTCATAAGTAGGAGATAAAAACGACAAACGAACACATAGCAACAGAGATTGAATTGGTGGTTACCATGGGGGAAGGGGGAGGCAGCAAAAGGGGTGATTAGGCTCGCATGTGTGGTGATGGATTATAATTAGTTTTTGGGTGGTGAACATGATGTAATCTACACAGAATTTGAAATATATTACGATGTACATCTGAAAGTTATATAATGTTATAATCCAATGTTACTGTAATAAATAATAAAAATTTTTTAAAAAATTAAATTAATCCCCAAAAAGAAAAAAAATATCATTCGTTCAAGACTATTGAGTGCCTGTCATGTACCAGGCCTTGGGATGTGGTGGTGAAAGTAAAACCAGGGTTAATTCCTGAGTTTATGCAGCTAATAGTCTGGAGGGGAGACATGAAGACAGGATGCATTACCAAGTGTGATAGGTGCTTTGAAGGAAGGTTCAGGTGTCTGCACTTAACTAGGAGACCTGACTTGGTCTAGAGGAATTCTGGATTCTCACAGGAAGTGATGTTTAAGATCTGAAGGATGGATAGGAGTCGGGTAGATAAAGGGGCAGGGTGGGGTGTGGGGCAGAGCACTGTACAAAGGTAGAGAGTGTGGTTCGTGGAGGGAGTGCAGAAAGGGAAGGGTGAGATGGTTCAAGATGCAGTCAGAGACAAAGGCAGTGTCCAGAGCAGGCAGGAGTTTATGGGCCACACTAAGGACTTTGTCTTTATGCTCAATATAGTGGAGGCCATTGAAGGGATTTTAAGAGTCGACATGGTCTGATCCACGTTTTCAAAGACCACGGGGTACAGAACAGCTTCGGTGGAGCAGGCAGTGTGGATGCAGGGATTCCAGGAGGCGGCAGCCAGCCAGCTGAGAAATAGTGGTCACTTCAACAAGGGTGTTAGAAGTGGACTTGGAGAGAGGAGGATGGACTTAAAGAGATATGCCAGGCCTTGGATTTGGGGAGTGGAGGAGAAAAAGGTACCAGGATGACACCTAAGTCTTTGGTGTGTGGAACTGCGTGGATGGTGATGCCACTGACAGGGGCAGGAAACTCTGGAAAATAACCGGATTTAAGAACTGTAAGAAACAACAGAAGACTGATCAAATAGATCGTTATAGAGGCAAAATTGGACCAGCCATGGCTTCGACAACGTTAAGACAGAAAGCCAAATAGACTAAGATGAATAACGCAGGTCATGACTCTAGAAAATAGGGTCGGGATCAAGATCACTGGACCAGCGATGAACAACAGGTCTTTCTGATAAAATTCCAGTCCCAGTCTTGAGAGGACAGAATTGGAGAAGGGGGCTCGGAGAAGGAAAATTCACGGATGTTGGGTAGACTGCTCCTTTTAAAACTTAAAATCGGGGGCCAGCCCGGTGTCATAGTGGTTAGGTTCGCATGTTCCGCTTCTCGGCAGCCCGGGGTTGGCTGGTTTGGATCCCCGGCGCGGACATGGCACCACTTGGCACGCCATGCTGTGGTAGGCGTCCCACATATAAAGTAGAGGAAGCTGGGCACGGATGTTAGCTCAGGGCCAGTCTCCCTCAGCAAAAAAGAGGAGAACTGGCAGTTGTTAGCTCAGGGCTAATCTTCCTCAAAAAACAAAATAAAAAACCTTAAAATCTTCATTTCCAAGAGCAGCTGACCATCTCTGGAGGAGCTTATCATCCCAGAGGACCACAGGGAGCAGACAGACCGGCCTCCAACTCCAGACGGACATCCAGATGGGATGTACATGATGCCACCTGTCTGGAACGGGGCACAGACCAGGCAGAGCCAAGTGGCCTCTAGACAAAAAGGGGTGATGGGCTTTAGTCAGATCTGGTGAGGGGCTGTGCTCTGAGTGGGGCCTCTAGCTGCCTCTCTGGTTAAACTCTCTCAAGTCCTCAGCCCCAACTTCACCCCCAGCCTCTACATCCCCTATTCGTCAGAGCTCAGGTGGGAAGTAGAGCTTGCCCCAGATGGGTTAATGAAAATACTTCAATGAAGGCACCACTCATAGAGGTGTGGGCAGGTTAAGGGCCCATACAGGAAGGCGAGGCTTCGTCACCACCCTGGAACTGAAGGGATGAGGGAGGGAATGGTGTTCCTGAAGCCCAGTGAAAACCAGAACCAGGGAAGAGGTGGAGGGAAGCAGAGATTACTGGAGAAACAGTGCTAGAGCAGGAAGGAAGCAGGGAAGAGATATGCCAGGTTTTCGCTCCTTTCTCTGCTCCCGTCTCTTATTGCTCAAAGCTGCCAAGAAGCCAGTGAGCAAAGGAGCCCAGGGGATGCTGTCGGCACGGTCAGCCTGGGCAGGGCTGAGAAGGACGGAGAATGGACAAGGAAAGGGAGGCTCACATACACCCACACTCAGAACAAGCATGGAAATTTCTCCCAAGGCCAAATGGAAATGGCTTTTGGATTACCCACCATTTGGCTGGATTATCTGCACCATTGCCTCCATCCATTACTGAGGAGAGCCAGGAGGGGTCTGCGCTGTCCTTGGTGTTCCAGAATGACCTTGTGGGGGAGCTGATTACAGTCTGTGTGTAGAAAAAGAAGATATTTGACTGTCATTCTTGTTCTCACTCTGGTTCAGTGGAGCTTGCTCTTTGGCTTGTGGCTGGAACCCGTATTGAAGAGCCTGTCATTGCTGGTGATTTTTCTGGAAGACCTGAATTCAGACTGAAGCAAGTCTTTTCATTAGCAAAGCTGTACAGAATCCATATTTGCCTTTGAGTCTTCCAGCTTTCCCATTTGGTGCTTGGGGGTCCCCTCCTGCACAGCATTCTTCCTCACCCTTATCCCACCCACATGCCACCTGGCCGCACCCTCCCATCCCAAGTCATAAGAAGGACAGATGCCAACACAGCTGCCGGGGACCTCGTGTCTGAGCAGGAAAGACAATGAGAAGAGCAGAGAATGAGACTGAGAGGCGGAATCCAAGGTCGGGCCTGTGAGAGTCCTGGAGAATCCATCCTTGGAATTAGGATGTCTTGCTGGGGGACTGTCCAGTCGGCATGGAGAGCAGCTGCCTCTGCCACAGCCTCCTTTACATGCCAAAGCCCTGACTCTATGGACAGACTTCCAGAGCCTCAGAGCAGGTCCCTAGTTCTGGTCCTGCCCATTTCTGATTTCCTGGATCCCCTTCTCCTTCTGCCCTTAGCCACCACCGAGTTCCCATGGCACTATTGACAAAATGGGTGCACTTTGGAGAACCAACAATATGTAGTAAAAAGAGCTAACTTTTATTTACACATAACTAAGTATCAGGCACTTTTCTGTGCATTTTGCCTGTACCAATAGCTTCAATCCTTGCAACAGCCCAAAGACGTGGGTGCTATTTTTATTATCTCCACTTTACAGACGACAAAACTGATGCACAAAGAGGCTCGTAACTTGCCAGAGATCATGCAGCTAGTAAGTGGCAGTGAAGGGGTGCAAAACCAGCCGGTCACCACCAAAGCCGTGTTCTGACCCACAGGGCAGTACTGCCTTGGCCACCAGCCCTGGGTGGGTTTTCCAAAGGTTTTTGCCACTTTTTCTACATTTCTAAGTGTTGGAAGTCTTTCTTGCTGTCCAGAGAAACATTGAGTTATTCATATCCAGGTGTCTTTGCTTTCAAGTACGACTTAGAGAACACACAGTAGATAATTCTGGATGTACTTTAAAAAATTCTGTTTTACTCCACTAAATTGGGTTAGAACAGACGTTGGCAATTTTTTAAGACCACAGTGTCCAACTACGCTAAAATCCAGAAAACATGGTCAACAAAGATGCAGGATGAGAGCTCTATTTTTTCAACAGAAAAAAATACAAGTTTATATTAGTGATATTGATGTGATGATTAATAAGGGAATAGATAAATATGGAACTTAATCAACTTTATTCAATGAAACTGAGTTGGTGGGCCTTCTGCCATTTGCTGCTGTAAAGTTTTTGTGATAACTTTCGTACCCTGCCTGTCTCACCCCAAAGGGAGAGGCTGAGGCCTGTGGGTAACAAATGAGCAGGTCTTTTAACAGAAAGGAAGCCACACTTAGGGCAAGAAGTGATCATTTGATCCTTGAGGTGTGCATCTGGGGCTGTCTGTGGCAGCTGGAGAGAAAGCTAAAATTACAGGATGAGCAGGGGGCTGTCATGGAAGCCCCAAGATTTGCCGAAAGAAGTCCTTTCCAGGAAGAGGTAGATGGTATTTTGGGGAGAATTCAAACCCAGAGTGAGCGGGTGGGCTGGGGTTGGGGTCAGTGACAAGAGGGACCGTAGGGACTAGGGAGCTGGAATTCCTCTTTCCCTCCCCCACCCCCATCACGGCTCAGCCTCTCACTTACTGGGGTCGTTTCTGGACAGAGTCCACAGCACAAGGCCCAGACTTGCAGAAGAGAAGGGTGGTAGAGGACTGAGACCTGCTCGGCAGTGGTGGACCTCAGGGGATCGCCCAGGAACGTGGATGAGGCAGAGGCCAGTGGAATGGTGCCCAGTCTGGGCAGCAGGTGCCTGGGCTTTGAAGGCATTAGCCAGGCTTCAGGTAGGGCTCTCTGATCCTCGAGGGAGTGGATTCTGTTCTTTCTTTCCTTTCACCTTCCCATGGCCCCACCTCTTTCTTTCCCACAGGCCGTCCTCTCCCCCCTCAGCCTATGAGGCCAAGCCCTCTCTCTCAGGTTCTCCTTCAATTCATTCCTTTTTCACAGCAAGAAAGAAGATTTATTGGTTCATGCACTGACAAATTCAAGGGTATTGCCAGTTCCAGGTGCAGGTCCAACTGTATTACCAGGACCCAAGATCGCTCAGCCCCTCTGGGCAGGTCTTCTCTGTGAGTCGGCCTTAGTCTTGAGGTACCAAGGTGGAAAGATGGCAGCAGAGATGCCAGCTCACATGCTTTTAGATTCAAAACTATCAGGACAGACTGAGATTCCTTCCTTGCTCTAGAACTGAATTTCCTTTGCTCTGATTGGCCTGATTTTGTCATTTGCCCGCCGCAGAACAAAGCATTATTGCCAAGGGGATGTGATGCTCTGATTGGCTAGTGCTGGAGCAAAGGGCAGAATCAGCTCCACCTAAATTATATGGAATGACAGTGGAGAAGAGATAGAGATGGGGTAATTCCTAGAAGAAGGGGGATGATGGATGCTGGAGAGGCAGGCCAAAAATGTCCTCCCTACCCTCAGTTCCTCCTGCCCCCTCATCCCTCATAACAGCTCCTTTAAATTCAGATCTGGTCCCTAGGACTGAACCCTGACCCTGATCACTTGGCGAGTGCCCTCGGGGCCTGCTTTAACTCCTCTCAGGAAGGATCTGTCAGGTGGCCTATTTACTATAAAAAAGAACCCTGGATGTTAAAGAAGTCATGCCAAAAGCTTTTCAATAATGCAGAGGATATATGTTCCAAATTGACATGATCTACTTTTTTTGGGGTCTGACTCCTGAGGATGGAAGCTCTGAAAGTTTCACGATTGTGTTCAGAGGAACCCAGGAAGACGTTTTAGCAGGTCCCAGCCTTCCTGCTTAAAGATCTCAGCAGGGAGACTGCTGGAACTTGGAACTGTGCTATTGCTCATTGTTTGACTTCGAGGTCTCAAGGTCTGGGTTAAGGCCAAGTATCATTCCTCAGCAAACTTTAAGTTTTATAGGATTTCACTTTCCACAATGCAAGGCTTATTAAAGTGGATTCCATGGGAGCTGCTGGGGGAATTTCTCTGCCCGCCACAAGAGTGGACTGGAAAGGCTTCCAAGGAAATGTGGAAGCATTCCCTAGTCAGGCTGTGAGTCCTCAGAGTAGGGACCAATCGTTACGCACCACGGTGTCTTCTGCACCTAATGCCGGGTGGAGGATTGCCTGAAAAATACTTTTTCTGGAACACATAAAAAATTCATGATTGACCATAGCCAGTCTGGCCTTCTCTACTCCTAGCAGACAATCACTGATTTTGTGTTTTATAGCTTAATTTACATGCCCTTCTTCTTGTCTGGGTCTTGAATTGTTGCAAGGCATTGACCATACAGTACTTGCTTTACTATACCTTCTTTAAAAAAATGTTTTAATTTTGTTTCTGACCACAATGGCAATACGTACTCATAATGGAAATTCGAAAAATTACAATGAAGAAAAGAAGAAACTCAAATAATCTAAAATTTTTGTATAACCTTCTGTTTTTCTGTGAATATATATTTTTACAAAAGAGAATCATTCTATATATGTATTTATCTTTTTTTTTACTGAACAATATAATGCAAACATTTTCCTGTGTCATTCTTCTACGTTTTTCATGACTGCATTGGGTTCAATTGCATTTTCAATTGTGTTTGATTTTTTTCTGTAACAAGGAGTGTAATGAGCATACTTAGGGGTAAATCTTTGTGCAAATATATGAGTATTTTCTTGGGGTAAATTCTCAGAAGTAGAATTGCTGGATCATAAAATATGGACATTTTTAAGGCTTTTGGGGAGCTATTGCTATCAAATTACTCTTTGATGCCAATAGTAATTTCTTAATTCTTGATCCTGATGCCAGTCCTGGCAGCATCAGTAAACAGTGCTAAAGTGCTCCTGGCTGCCCAATGGGGCATGTGTTGGCAAGAGCTGACCTTGGTAGATGAGACTTCCTACTACAGTGGCCCTTTGTTCCTTACAGATGATCTGGTCTTTAAGGATTCAGTGTTTCCCATTGCTTCTTGTTCAAATGTCTCTTAAAATTGATGGTGAATTCAATCTCCAGCCTGAGACCATGGTTATTCAAGAAGGTAATGCTGTGCTGTCTGTTGCTCAGTTACTCAGCTCTCATTCTCATGGACTTCTCAACAAACACTTCCAAGGAGGGCCGGTAGGTAAGGGCTCCCCTACCTGAGTGCAAGACCTTCTCTCTAGAGCCAGTTGCAGTGAAGGCTTTGCCATATGGAACTATTCCAACCACAGGGATGATTTTGCCTAGACGGTGCCTTGGTCTCCAGGGATGGCCATGGGGATTTTCCCGGGAAGCAGGCTGAGGTGTTCAGCAAGGCAGTTTTTTGAAACTGTGAGCTGACCATTCTTTGTGGCCTTTCAGTTGCCAGCAACAATTGGCCAGAGTAGGAGATGCTCACTGGAACATCCCTGGGCTGTCCATGCACAAGTCACAGTGGCTCTGGCCAATGGGAAATGAGAGCTAGTTTGCTCCAAGGGCCCTAACTGGCTGATGGTGCAGTTCCATGCCTACTATTTTAAGGCTGTGTTTCTAGCCCCAGCTTGGCAGGCTTGCTTGAGACATCTGGCAACAATGATCAGAATGCCTCTTTTTTCTAGGAGGCTCACAATCGATTCATCTATGGACTCACAAGGAAGTCTCATTTAGTAGAGCCAACATGTTTCAAAGAAAAGTATATTTTCATTAACTAGCCTCAAAGCAGTAATTATATGTTCAGAGAACACAGTAAAAATTTATTTCTAAATATTTGGCAGTGAAAGGTTGAAGGCGGTGTGTGCGTTATGTGTGTGTGTGCATATGTGTGTGTCCAACATGTTGCATGTGTTTTAAATAAACCTAGCATCTTCCCCTCTAAAAGGAAGCAGGAAATACAATTGTAGACTTTGAAATTTAATTTTTAGCAACAGGATGTGTTTCTAAATACTGCTAATATATCAAAAGGAAAATGTGTAAAGGCTTTAAAATTGCTATCAAAGCAATTGTGAAGCAAACGAGGTGCCTTTTTTTTTCCTAAGGATGGCGGTGTCTGAATGCTGAAAACCAGATTTCAACCAAGGATCAAAAGCAACAGTGGTGTCTCTGCATAAGATGCAGCTGAACTTCGATGCTCCCCAATCTGAACCACAGTTTATAATCACAGTTATCACAGAACCATTAAAAGCCTATTAACTTGGATTCCCACAATTCCTTGAGGGCAAGGGCAAAGAGAGAGCAAAATATCTTTGAATGTAAATGCAACACAACGTTCGAAAGGAGAGAATCTCTTTTAATTATGCCAGTGAAGGAAAATGTCTTATGGATGCATCTACCCTAGCAGATGGCTGATGAAAGAATACAACATGAAGTCTTAAGACGCTGAGGATGTTGTAAAAATGATTTCTCTGCAAAGAGACTGGGAAAGTGTCCGCCTGTTCCAGACGTCTTTCTGGGAGGAGGCAGAGTAGATGACTTGTTAAAATGTGTTAACTGCTGGCCAGGTTGGCTGGACAAACACTGTGCACTGTCCGATCGAATCAGCTTGAAAAGGATCCTCAGCTCCATTCAGTGCAAGCAAAAGCCCAGCAAATATTCAAGCCATTGTCATGAGAGAAATTTGATTTCATGTTTTTCCACCCTTCAGTGCCTTTGCTGACATTTCTCCTAACAATGCTATTATGTGCCATACAGTAAGACACTGCAGTCAATAAGCTGTCCCAAGACTTCAGATAAAATAGAAAGCTCACCACAGAACAACTGGAGGCATCATACAGCAGTGAGCTGTGTGCATGCCTATGACAGAGTCTGTCCCCAAATCTCTGAGCCCACCACAGTGAGGTACACATCTTTGCATTGGGATGCTGACTCTAAACAGCCCACACTCCTGTGCCCTTGGCGAGCTGGACTCAGTCCTTGCCTCACCTTTGTAAAGGAATATTGGAATCGCCTGAGGAGGGAAGCGCTTTCTCTCTGTCATCTCCTGTGCTGATTCTGGAAAAACTAATTCCAATCAATCCACCCTCACCTAAAATGAGTTCTTCCTGCAGGAATTTACATTCACTGCCCAGCTGGATCTTGTTCCCTCGATGGATAAAGCAAATGGCTCAGTCCAGAGGGAGTGGGTCACTGACGAAGTGCTTAATTAGGCGCACAGCCCTGATGTGGCCGTTCTCCCACCGTCCAAACGACTGGACCGTGGCACGGCAGAACCATGAATTTGGTTTACTCTCATTTACCTGAGCCACAGTTGAATCAATGGGGCAGCAATCTAAATTAAACATTAAGACAACCACACTGCTGAATGTTTATGTAACTGTGCAAAGAAACAGCATGTGTCTCAGGTCCTCCAGAGGGAAACATTATCCACTTCCCCACTTCCATATCAGGCACACTGAAGGTTGGTATGGTATCGTCCAGAAAGCTTTTGAGCGCCTGAGGAAAAACCTTTTAGATAAATATGATATAAACTCTTTTAGCCTCCTAATTTGGCTTCCAAATTTTTAAAAGTCTAGAGGACAGTGACCATTGTCCAAGGATTCGGCTGCAGTGCTTATCTGCAGGTGCGGGGTCAAATGTGCCCACGGGGACCCTGAATCCACTGTCCTTTCATAGAAGGACTGAGGAAGTATTGAACACCGACATGGCCAAGGTGGATCTCTTGTGCCTCCTGATTCTCTATGGCTGCACTTCTCTAACTTGTATGTGCACGTGACCCACCTGGGAGTCCCGTTGAAGGGCAGTCTCTGATTCAATAGGTCTGGGCAGTCCTGAGACTCTGCATTTCTAGTAAACTCCCAAGTGATGCTCAGGCTGCTGGTCCAAGGACCACACTTGGAGAGCAGTGAGGCCCTGTTGGGAGGCTTCCTACTTTATGGTCAACTCGAACATTAGAGGGAAGTAGGGGAAAAAAGACAGCTGATATTTTGGTGACAAGATAAGTTGGAAGCCAGAGGGGGGAGCGGAAGGCCACAAGGAATGAGCCAGTCCTCCCTCAAGTGAAGGGATGAATCTAGACTTTCCTCGATGCCACGTCTGTCTGGTTCCTCCATCAGGGTATGTTTACTGAGGTAATGAGCAGGTGACTCATGGGCAGGAGGCAATATTGCAAGACTTGATGCTGTGTATATTTCCAATTTGCCTTTTAAGGCACCCCCTGTGGGTGGAAATGCCCTGGAATATGAAGAAGGATCAAGAGCAAGAAAGGGCAAATTGATGGTCATCCACGCGATTAACTGAGTTGATGAACCTTGGATCTCTGGAGAGCTGGAGAAAGTGGGGCCTAAAGCCAAAACTCAGCCCAAGTCTGTCTTTTATGACTTTGTCTTCTTATTATCTTTGTAACAAGGCTCTTTTATTAGCTCACAATTTCCTGCCAAGTTGATGAAATCTCCATTATGTTTTATGGCACAAAATAAGAGGATAAAGGAGATTTTAAAAGGCCTACACAGCTCTTCGTTGTTCAGGAAAACTGCCTCCTCTGCTGCTCTCCCTGTGTGGGGTAGATGAACTTTCTGTCACATTCCAAGACCTGTTCATTTTCTCCTCAGCTGAAAAATATATATTTATTTTGCTTTACAATTCCGGAGGCTGGCATTTTCCATTTTAGTGCTCTCCGTTTGGAATCACACTTGCAATTACCGCTGTCTTTTATTCTGTGCTTTTGGAGGACTACCCCATTCAAACTTCGAGACGACAAAGCAGCTATCTTTCCAGGGGGCAAAAACAGCAGCATCAAGTCTTCATGTAAACCTCAACCAACAAGGAAACACAGGCGTGCAAACAGGAACAAAATCCCCGCAAGCAGAGAAATGGGCATCAAACTAAATATTTCCGCCCACCTTTTTCAGAATTTGGAGAAAGAACAAACTTGACACGACTGCTCCATTTTAGGGTGAGTCTTATTTCTAAGTGGCGTTTCTTTAAAAAAAAAAACCAAAGCTCTCACCTGGCTTTTTTGTTGGTGTTGCCTCCTACTGACATTGGCCAGCTGGTCAAGGTCACAGAGGGCAAGGTGCCTGTCCACCGCTCTCGGACTGCCTTGAGGCTAGCCTTCCGCTCCTCCAACCAGTACTGTCCTCTAGGCACAGAAGTCACCTTGGCCTCCTTTTAGCTTTTTGAGTGAGCCAAGCTCCTCCCAACACCAGCGCCTCCAACAGCCTGTACCTCCGCCTAGAATGCTCTCCCCTCTTCCTTGGCTCATTACTGTCATTCTTCACTTCATTACTTCATCACCCTCCTGGGTCACCTTTCAGATTCATTCAGGTCCCTCTATCACACGCTCTTGGGGCACCCCATATCTCTCACAATTATAACCAACTATTTGTGTGGTACTGTCTGTCTCTCTACAAGATAGCTACCTTCATGAGGACAGCACCGTATTCACTGTGTCCGTCCCTGTATCCAGAATGATTTGCTAGATTGCAGCCCTTCTTTGAGCGACCAATTCTCCAAATTATCAATTAACCAAAAACTTCTCTAGAAATGGTTTGAAAAGTTTATAGCAATTCATGTTTCAGCAAAGTTATCAAAAATGCAGTCATTTCAATGACAACGTCTCACGTAATTTGAATTTGGGGTGTTGTCCCTGTCAGCACAGTCAAGGGTTTTTATAAACATTACTGCGAGTTTCTACCTTTCAAGTGAATAAACTTCCAAGTTGTCAAGTGATCCTTTTTGTCTTTCAATTAGTCTTGCTTTTCTTGGTCCAGGAATTGTTTTCTTGAGTGGAAGGGAGAGAGAGGCAGTTAATTTTCCGGAGAGTTTGCAACAGAGGGTAAAACAAAAAATGTGCTTCACATTACAGATGCCCGAGTACTTTTCAAGATGGCATGCAAATGTGTTGTGCATCCATTACAATTTCCATTAGTACCATATGAATCATGAATCATAATAAAAAAGTGCAATTCAGTTACCTCGATTCGGTTGCTGTTTGCAGAAAGAATCCAGATAGTTTACCTTGCAGGGTGAAATGAAAATGTGTTTTATAGTTCAGATGCCTGAGAATTTCTCAGCTGCTCCACATTTTACACGCAGATGGATTGGCTTTCCCCACATGCCAGTGAAGTCCAGGATTTGTGGACGTGAATGTGGAGGTGAAACTTTCATTTGGTGGAACGACAAACTGAAGCCTGCTTGTGTGTTGAGGGTCTGAGTGTTTGTGGGGACATCACAGGTGGGCATGGACAGACGCATGTGTGAAAACATTCCTGCATAGCACGCATAATTCCACAACTTTCCCTCCTGTGAAAGACAGCAAATCATTAATTAAACAAGGAATGGCATACCGCACTGGAAATGCATAGAAGAGATAGACACATCTATCTTTTGTAAAATCCTTAACACTTCGAATGTAAAAGTTCTAAAAGTCAAAGTACAGAACAACTCTCATGTCAAAAAACATATTGGGCAAAGCAATTTGCTATAAACATTGCAGATAGTTCACTGAAGATAATTTTTGTTAATCAATTATTTGGGGTACTAGTCATTGGATGTATTGGTAAAGTCGTGACTTGTTATTTATAAAGACTGATTTTGGTGACTGTCTTAGCGCTGTTTGAAAGCAGTGCTGCCACACACAGTCATGTGTCACTTAATGGCGGGGATATGTTCTGAGAAATGCATTGTTAGGTGATATCGTCATTGTGAGAATGTCATAGCATGTCCTTACACAAACATAGATGGTGCAGCCTACTATACATCTAGGCTATATGGTGCTAATCTTATGGGACCACTGTTGTACGTGTGGCCCGTTGTTGACTGGAACGTTGCTTTGCGGCGCATGACTGTAGTGGATATTCAGTAAATATTTGTTGAATGAGTGAATGAACAGTGCCATATGCTCATTATTGCCTTCACACACACTCCCTAACAGGCCGTTTGGACCCCATCATTCCAAGCGGCCCAGGAGGGGCAAAGGCACAGGCTGGCTGGAGCCTGCCCCTCCGTGCTCTCTGGCCCCAGGGGTCTGAGGGCCCCGAGGGCCGCAGGACTTGTTTTCAGAATGGTGGGCCGCAAAGTTCAGCCCAGTAATTCAACCCTCTGAAACTAATAACGTCAACAGTGAACAGCCCCACCCTGGTCTGCAGACGGGAAATCCTAGCTGAAGAAAACTTGAATTTCATTTTTCCTGGCCGAGTTTTCTTTATTCAGTTTTGATTTTCTTGGACAAATTTGTTAGAATTTTAAACAATCATTCAAAAGCGGAAAATTGGAACACATCTTAACCAGTGATCATATACCTTGTTTAACAGAGCATAAGACTAAGTACAGAGGAGATGCAAAATATATTTACAAATGAGGTTTCAGTTCTACAGGATTTTCTGCTCCGTTGGTGGAGACGAGTGAACGCACATTTAATACTGTGCTGGTAAACGGCACTGTTTTTAGGTTTTTAAACTCTAAGTCCTTGGCTCCCTCCCTCCTCATTGCTTTACTCTCAGTTTCAGGGTGTGGGAGAAGCTGCCTTTTGCACCAGACTATCCCTTCATTTGTGCAGCGCTGCCTGGCTTTGCTGCTTCTGGCGAGGGCCACCGGAGTAGCACATGATGTCAATCATTTCATCCCTGGGTACTGGAGGTCACCATAGAGACGGATTGTGGCTAAGAGGCAGGCATTTAGATGGCCCTGTTTTATGCAAATTAAAGAAAAGGAATTAAAAGCAATCCTCCTAAAGTCACTGCCCAATAATGTAACAGGGTCAGGGAAACGCAGCAGGACGGAACCATGTTTGATGCTGGCATCGAACTTGGCCTCGGCACATCTGGGTTCTGGTTTGGGCTCTGCCACAAATTAGCCGTGGGACCGAGGGCAAGTCCCTTCACTTCTCTGAGACTCAGTTTCCTCATCTGTAAGTGGAGATAATTAC
Source organism: Equus quagga (assembly GCF_021613505.1). Taxonomy (NCBI): domain Eukaryota; kingdom Metazoa; phylum Chordata; class Mammalia; order Perissodactyla; family Equidae; genus Equus; species Equus quagga. Next base: position 177,500,839 of record NC_060268.1, on the reverse strand, counting down.
TAATACCTGCCTCAGTTTCGGTCTGTCCCCCAGCAGGACCCTGATGGCCCACTCCGAGTGAGAGAAGAGTTAGTGAAGGGTTTCCTCTCAGAGATGTGTGCCCTCAGAGAGTTACAGGACCTGACGGGACCAGTGAGAGCAGGAAGCCTTGCCCACCCCTGGGCCAAACGGGCAGAGTGAGGGAGCTGTTAACAGCAAGAGCTGCGGCTGTGGGAAAGGGGCCCCGACCTGAGCGGGGATGTAGGTGGAGAAACACAGCTCCTTCCAAAGTGTGGCCTAGGAGGGAGGGAGCCTGGGGATCAATCCTCCCACTCAGTGGGCTGCTGGAGCCTATGTATACATCTCTTCTGAACTCCATGTTCACTGATGTTAGTAGCTTAAAAACCATGGTAGAAATATTCACACCATGGAAATGGACAAACATCTCTACAAATCAGACTGTTTGTTCCTTAGAGAGGTGGTTGTTACCCATTTACCAGCACACCAGTGCCTTGACCTAGCTCTTCCTGCCCTTCCATTCCCTCTGGTTCTTCCTACTAGATGAATGCAACTATCGCTAAAGGGTAGTGCAGGTGATGCAGTCTTGATAGGCCAGGGTCCAGGGTGCAGGACAGGGTAGGGATGGTGGAGAAAGCATCAGACTCAGGGGTGGATATAAAATGAAGATAACCAGCACAGCTCTTAGGGTTGTTGTGAAAGTTGTATAAAACGATGAACACAAGATTACTTAGTAAGTATTGAAGTGCTTCATCAAAGATGAAGCGTTGTATAGAAGTTGCAAGGAATCTTCCTTAGAAGGAAGAAGCTGAGCCAATGATGAGTGTGTGTCCTGAACCAAGGGGCTGGGACATCAGCATCATACACTGGGACACGCCCTTTCTCCTCTTCTTCCTTTCCTCTACCCTGCTGCCTGGAACACAGCCACCCCTGGGCTGGTGGGGTGGTGAGAGGTAGGGAGGAGAGTCATCTTTGGGTAATGGTCAACAGGTAGCAGAAACCCAGGCAGTGTTCATTGTTCTCACAGAACAGGGTTGCCTATCTAGAGATCCTCAACCCTGAAAGAGGCTGCCCACCAGCTTTTCCTCTTCCATCCTTACCGTGTGACTTTTGGCCTCATGGTTGCAAGAAGACTGCTCCACCGCAGGCATCACATCCAGGAGCCCACCTCTCTGAGCCATCAGTGCTGGTGGGAGGAGAAGTTCCATATCACTTACATGGTGATTCTTATTACAACACTCAGGTCGATGATTAGGGTAGGAAGGAGTTGGGGACACAATTTCTTGGTAAAAGAGAGAGTGGGACAGATTCGCCTGTAGATGTTTATTCTTACTCTCACGTGGAATAGCCAGGAGAATCGTCAAGACACAGTATTAAAACAAAGGAGAAAGAAAGAAAGAGAAGCAGAAATCACATTACTGAGTGGGGTGAGGCAGGGCTTGAGTGTCCAGGCCCGGAGAGAAAGGCCAGCTTTCAGGAGCAGCCTTTGCAGCCTGGGCAAGACCAGGTGGCCCCTGAGAAGGCTTGAGAGCTCTGGAGCTGTCCCATGACCCGGCATCCCATCCATTGGCTACGTGACCCTTGTTTCCTCATTTGTAAATGCTGAAAGGTGTCATGGAGAACAAACAAAATAAAAACATGTGAAAGTATTTAGTTTAGCACAGTACCTAGCACTTAGTTATTTGTGAATGTTGCTTCCTTGTGGCCTCAATGGTATGGTCAGTGAGTGAGTCTCTTGGTTGGGTCTGAGCTGGGACACAGTAGCAGCCATGGAAGGAGGCTTGGGTCCCGGGTGTAGCAATGCCACCAGTGAGGACAAGGTCACCCCCAGCCCAGATTTAATTTACTTCTCTGAAAACTAAGAGTTTGGGACAGATGGTTACCATGGGGACGTCCAACTCAAATATTATCAGTTCAAGAATTTAGAGGGTAGAAAAAGTTTGCCCTTATCTCAAGACTGTCTTGTCCTCACCTGTGTGACCTGTTTGTGGGGCTTCCTCAGCTGGGACCTGGTGGCCGTCTGCCTCATACACTGGGGAGCAGCAGTGCAAGGCACCAGTAGCAGGGACCCTCAGAGGGCTAGAAGACCCGCACTCCTCCCCATTGTGATGGGGGCTCTGATTCCATGACAACCGTGGGCACTCCTGGAGTCCCTCCTGGTAGAGGCTGAGAATTAAAGATCAGGAACAAGGAGGAGGAGTGGCTTCCCAGATGTGTAGAGCTTATGAGGCAATGGAGAGGTAAGGGAGCCAGCCTCAGCCACCTTCAGCTTCCTGCAGGAAATGGCCAAAGGGAGACGCTTCAACCCCCCTTTAGACAAGGATGGAAGATGGGTAAGAAAGATGATGGCCTCTCTTACCTTTCTCAGGCCACGGGGGTGTGACTGGGGGCACAGATCCTGCTTCTACGGCATACTGTAGCAAGACTTTTGACAAATCACTTCCCCAAGCCTCAGTTCCTTCATCTGTGAAATGGAACTCTCATAGCACTCTTGGGAGGATTGAGCGAAATGATGTGTGTAACACGCTCAGCACACTGGCATCTTGTGAGCGTCCACTGGGCAGTATTGCTGCGAGCTCTACTTTTTCTTTTTTCTGTAGCATCTGTCTTCTAACATCCTATGTAACTTATCATTTTGTGTGTGTTGTTTGTCTCCCCCTGCTAGAATATAAACTCCATAGGGGCTGGGATCCTTATCTTTTGTATTTATTGCTTGTATCGCGAGTGCCTGGAAGAGGATCTGGCACTCAGGAGGGGCTTAATAACAACTTGTTGAAGGAGTTTGTACTATACTGGAAACCTCTAAACACATTCCTGTTGGCTCACAATCTGATCCCCTTGGTCCCACCAGACTATGAAATGGGAAGAGTCTGGCATGTGTCATTTACCCATCTTGATCGTTTGAAAACTTTCCCTTCTCAGCTTCAGGCTCTTGTTCAGACCACTTTCTTACAGTATCGCCTACGAAGTCTGGTGGGATTATCACCATCGTGCCATCTTTAAGAAACGTCTGATTCCCCCCTAAGTGTGAGGTCCTGTCTCCGCCACAGCCCAGGCACCTCTGTTGCTTGGTCTCTAATACATATATTTCATGCATTGACAGGTCTTTTGCATTTCTAGTGTCCACGATTCATTCCAAGAGGAATGTAAGGGGGGTCACAGGGGTAGACTGTGGCCTGCACCCTCCCTGACGCTCACAAGGAGAGACAGCGTTAGAGAAAGCCATGGTGCTAACCTCTTTTAAGGCAGGAATACATAGAAAAGTTAAAAAATTTTCTGTTTGTTTAAGGCTAAAAATGGAAAACACCTTGGAAAATTTGGGTCTGAAGGCTTTAAAAAACTATATCCACCTTGGCGTAACTTTGTCCTAAGTAGCTTAGTCTTTCTAAATCTCAGTTTCTTTATCTGTTAAATGGGAGCATAATGTGGCCAGGTTAGAGGGTATTATGGGGTCTCATGAGATAATTCATTCAAAAGTGCTCAGTATAATGCATGGGAACATAGTAACCTCTTAGTACTAGCTAACACTATTATACATGACAGTGTTTTTGTATACCCTGCTTTATTCCACAAAGATTTGAAGTAACATATGGAAAGTATTCACAATAAAATAGTAAAGTATAAATAAAATAAAAATTCAGAACCAGTTTAAATATACTCTAGAATAAGAAGCTGAGACTGGGAACACATATAACATAGATATACAGGCCAAATGGCCTATATTGTAGATATTTGGGAATCAAATTTGACTGAGTTGCCTGGCAGCCAAAGTAAAATGGGAAATAGTGTGAACTACATAATGCTGATCAGCCACAAAGAGAAAAACTTAAGTTTCTCAGACTAAGTAGCCTCACCTTTTCTATCACTCACAATATCAGTTAGGATTGTGTTTGACTGAATATTCTAAAAAGCTGACTACAGTATCTTAATTATGGGGGTCTGTAATTCTCAAGTAACAATAAATCCAGAAGGAGGAAGTTCAGGGCTGGTACCCACGCTCTAGGAAGTCATTGGAGGCCCAGGTTCTTTTCAGCCTTGTGTTCCGATATCCTTAATGCAGCGCTGTTCAACTCAGGCATGTAAATGAGGGGAAGGTCAGAGGACAAAAAGAAGGCACCTGTCAGCTAAGTTTCCCCCCTTTGATGGGGAAAACAGTAGCTTTCCCAGGAGCCCGTCCCCGCAGACGTCTGCTTTCATCTCATTGGGTCACATGCCAATTTAGCTGCAAGGGAGTTTCGGGAGGTATTTTTTAACCAGCCCCATTGCCACCCCGAACAAAGTCACGGTTCTGTTACGAGCGAGGAAGCGAGACTGAACATTGCATTTCTTCCTGCAATCCTGGGGATGTGCCCAGGTTCCAGGTTTAGCTGGAGGGGCACCAACTCCCAAAGTCTGACCTGAGCCTTTGGTGTGCCAGCACCTAAGGGCATGAAAAGAATAGTGCTGATCATGAAGTTTCCCAAAGTAACTTGTTGGCGAGTTGGGGAAATTAAAGGAATTGTTGGCTCAGAGTCAGCGGCGGCCCACTTGGGAGGACAGTAATTGCCACATTAGAGGTGGCAGTCATTTTGCAGTTGACCTTGCTGGTTGTAATCTGGCTGTTGCCGGCTAGGAAAGGCTTTTTCCACACACTTTCACCTTCCTATTTAATATTTCAGTCATTGAGTGATTGAATGCAGCAAAAATTTCACCGCCAACTAGTTAAAAAGCTATATTTCACGGTTACAATATCTAACAGAAGGGTTTATTTCACAGCTATCATGTTTTAGCCATTAAATATATATTTTAAAAGAGTGAAATTAAAATGCTAGAGCCATCTTTTTTTACAGTGATTTAGTCCAGAGACTTGCAGAATACAAATGAAGCCAAGTCAGTTGTCACAGAGCTGGTGAGAGACATCATTCGTGATGTGAGAACAGCTCCCCACCCCGGTCTGATTTTCCTCACCTTCCATGAGGCAGGAGTGTTGATGAGGTCAGACTGGAAGAAGGGAGAAGGGAGAGGTTAGGAGTCCGGACGCCCTTTGTATTATTTATATTTACTTTTAAAAATAATTGTTTAAAAGGGTTTAAAAATATGATACAGAATGAATTAGAAATATATAGCTTGACTTTGAAAAATTTCCAGGGTATTTTAAGTGGGAAAGCAAGATACGAAATGGTACGCCTCATCTGGTCCAATTTTGTAAAGCCATACAAGTTCCCTCGACAGTTACAGGGGTTCGTGTCCGATCACATCAGCACTCAGTTGTTCATGTTGTTATCTGGGGTGGCAGCGGGGCTGACAAGATGGGGAAGGAGAAAGTAACCCAAAGTTACTGTTAAGTAAAAAGGCATTAATAAGTTTTAGACATCACATTTATAATATGATCCTACGTATGCAAAATTATCCACGTATATGGATAATCCAGTCTATACCCACATCCATTGGCATAGGGATGTACATAAAGGATGGTCACCACGGAGTTAGGTGGAAGGGGTGATAGGATTTCAGGGGAATTTCGCTTCCTTCCTCTGTTTTTCTTTATTGTTTGGTTTTTTTAAAACCATGAATATGTATTACAACTCGAATCAGAAGCAAATACAATTATTTGCGCGGTGGACAAAAAGAGGATGTAATAGATGCGCTTAGTTAAGAAAGGCTTAACGGCCATGGCGGACAATGACTGTGAAAAGAAAGTGTTCCTCCTTTGCTGCTCCTCCTCCCCTGGGAGGAACGTTTCGGTGCCGCCCATCCTGCTGAGCACCTGTGCGCCCCATGGGGATGGGTTTGTGTGGCTGTTTTACTCTCTTCACCCTGTCCACAGGCAGCCATGCGAACGTGTCCCATGGGAGTCCTATTTCCGTGTGTTCCTGTAAATTATGTATTGCTGCTTCGTGCACATGGATTATTTACTCACATAAATGGTGTTGGGTTATAGATCTCGTTTTGTTTCTTTTTTCCACTTAGCACCGAGTTTAAAAGACCTCCTCACTGCTATGTCATCTAGCCTGTTGCTTCTCACTCCTGGTGTGAACGCCTCACCAAGTTTACAACATACATGATATAATCTCCCCACCTTTTGACACAAATAGTAACATACTCAACATGCTCTTGTGCAGACATTAAACATGAGCCTGAATAGACAGTTATGTCGCGACTTGAGAAGGAATGAGAGAGAAGAGTAGCGGTGGCCAATATTATTGTAATCCAAAAGAGAAGGAAGGAGGACGGGCCTGAGGCAATGGCAATGGGTTGGGGATGAGGGAGGGGACAGCTGCAAGCACCTCTGATCACATGCATTTTCTCTTTTAATCACATCTACCTTATCAAGTAGGTATTATTATTCCCACTTTACAGATAGAGAAACTGAGGCTTGGAAAAATTAAGTTTCTTGCGTAAGGTTCACCTTGCAGCGGATAGAGCTGGGACTGGACACAGGATCTTTGCATCTACAGTCTGTACCCAAGCATTGTATTATGCTTGCTCCCTTTGTGGGGCTTTTCACCCAGAGTTGGGGTCTTGCCTTTTGTTTGTATTTTAGTTTCCACTCATATTCCTCTCCTAGCAATCCCTACTTCAAAGCCCACTTTCTTGGAGTGGCTTTTAAGAGGTGCTATTTAAATAAAATTGGGGTGAGTTACGGTGGCCAGAAAGTGCTACTACCCACATCTCCCTTCAGGAGTGAACTCCTTTCCCCAGCTGCTAAGAACGTGGCTTTCAGCGGTCTACCCCTGGGGATTCCTGGCTGAAGGAAGCTGCATCCCCAAGGTCACCCCCTCTTCCCGGGGCAGCCCACACCCAGTGACTGATGGATGATGGTGTACAAAGGCCCAGTCCCCTTGCCCCAACTGAGGACACCTCTGAGAGGCAATCCCAGTCCAGAGCTCCCTGGGGCATCAACTGAGGCCTTTCTTGGGACCACCTCCCTCTGCCCACTCTTGTTTCCTTCCCTCCCTTTCAAAGGGAGATATCAAGTCCCTACCCCCCACCCCCATCCCCTTCCAATGATCTTCCCACCCTCTACCAACCTACATTCTCAGTGGAGAGTCAACTGGGACCCTTCACTCCTCACCTTCCCCGCCCATGTCTTAGGGTTCACCCCACACCCGTGGGAGGTTGGCTCACCTCTATGAACGTGGGCTGGATCCTTGGCTCCAAGTATGGGGAACTCCCTGACCAGAAGGAAGATCTCCATAACACATTTCTGTCTTCTCAGAGTACATCAGCGCTCTCTCACAGGGCCACACCCTCCTTACCAGGCCGCAGAAACATTTCCAGGCTCCAGCGCAGCAGGGGTGGCCCCCGTAACTTGAAACAACTGGCAGTCATGGCCTTGGGCCATTACAGGATCTTTTGTCTTGGAAAGTATACTTGAAAATTACAAAAATCATTCCATTTCCGTCTCACGCCAGAAGCAGCCAAATTGGGTTTTAATCACTTTACAGAGGAAGCCCTGATACTCAGTTTAGAGACTCAGATGTGTCTGGTTTTAATCAAGGCGTGTGCTGTTTTTTCCAGTTCCCTCACATCGGACTCACACAAAAGACACCAGAATCCATCACAAAGGCTATGTTAAAAGAGCCCCACAGTCCACGTTTGTCTCGGCAAGTGGAAGGGAAGCTACCACCAATCTACAAAGTCCGAGAGCAGGTGAGTCCAGGGCGCTGGCCGCCACACACTCTCCAAGGGGGCTGTGCCACTGGCATTTCTGGCCAGACAATTCTTCCTTGGAGGGAACTGCTCATTTACCATCCCTAGACCCCTAAATGCTGGTAGTACCCCCACCTGACACCCTGATCACGGTGACACCCCAAATACTCTCTAGACGGAACCACCTCCTGGTCCAGACAATCAAGTTAGACTTATCTAGGGACAAGAAGCAACAGCAACACTTTTGGTTACTGCTCACGGTTCATTAACACCCATGTTCTGCCTCCCCCACCAAGTGACGAGCAACTTCACAGGCATGAAGTGGCCTGAGGGGGACAAGGCGTCGACTTCATTTGGCTGACTCACTCTGCCACCCTGGGCCAAGGCTCTGGTCTTCCAGGATCTTATTAGTCAGATGAAGATGTTGGCCTAGATGGCCTCCAAAGTCCTTCCCTGCCATCAATTCCATGAACTTAGGAACTTTTCCTTCCTCGCTTCCCAAGAAGGTGATTTGAAAGAGAATTTTTGTGTTTTTCAACAAGTTGGCAATAGGTTGCGTTTTACAGCCTTGAGTTGATGGGCACACCTCCGACCTCACTGTCTGTGCTGTTCTCTCCTCTCCGGCGATGGGTGTAATTCTTACTTAGCTGTCCCTTTGTCTTCCTTCCACTCCACTGTCTGTTGGTTCTGAAAGCATCCTGGGGTTCTGATGTGTGCCTTTGCATCTCTCCCCTCGATCTTTTCCAGCAAGCAGTAAACAACAACTTCCCCTTCTCCGTTCACGACAATCGGCACAGCTTTCAGGACTCTGGATATTACCTTGACTCCGTGAGTATTTCTCTCCAAATCACTAATAAAACGGGGAGTGACATCAGGGCTCTTGATTTTCTGAGGTGCGTTGAAAATAGAGGACTTTGCTCAAAATTGGAAGGAGGTCAAAATTAAAAGCCTCATAACAGGTTTAAAAAAAAAAATGCACGAAGCTCTCAAAGGACCACGCAGCTTGCAAAGTCTGCACGGGCCATCCGACGATGCTTTTGTGCACTTGGTGCTTCTCCAGTGCCTTCCCACAAACGGTCTCATTTGTGAGCTTTCCTGTGAAGATCTGTCATGGGAGGGAGGGATTGCCTATGTGTGTGTCTGGAGGGCAGAGCCAGGGCCCACAAGGAGGAGTCAAAGGGAGGCGGAGCTTACACAATATAAAGGACTCTTAATAACCGGAAGTGTCTTTTCTCTAGAGGTGGTAAGTTCCCCGTAGGAACGATAGCACTCAATAGTGGTAGTTAACACAGCACTATGCAATGGAAAAATATTGCAAGCCACATATGTAATTTCAAATTTTCTGGTAGCCACATGTAGTAAAAAGAAAAAGGTGAAATTAATTTTAATAGTGTATTTTATTTAACCCAATAATTCCCTAAATTATCAATTCAACTTGTAATCAATATAAAAATTATTAACGAGATATTTTACATTCCGCAAACTAAGTGTTTAAAATCCAGTTTATATTTTACACTATGGTACTTCCATCTGGAAGATGCACATTTCAAGTGCGCATGTGGCTGGCATTGTCAGAGTGGACAGGGCAGGGTTGGCGTGTCTTAGGTAGAGGGTTGTATCAGGTGACCTCTGAGAATTCTTACATGAAAGTCCGTGATGGTGATGATGATGATGTTAATAATACCCACCATTTATTAAGCATTTGCCATATGCTAGCATATTAGCTCATTTAATCCTCACAATTAACTACGGTTGTTGAAATTACAACAATTAACCCTACTGGTTAATTACTCTTATCATCCCTAATTTAGAAGTGAGGAACCTGAGAACCAGTGAAATTAAACTTGCCCAAAGTTACTCTTTCCTCGAGGCTCTCATATCTAAGCTAAGTTCAAGTGGTTTAACCTAAAAAGTCTGGTTTGCTCCTGGCAAAGTGTTGAATATGGAACCAGGACTTCCACTCTGCCTGCCTCTCTAAATGGAATGTTTAATATGGTTTTCTAAATTACTGGAGTAACATATGTCCTTGAAAATTTTCAAATAATACAGAATTATATAAAATAAAAAAAATAAAATAAAATTTGCACTCTTATTTTCCCTCCTCACAATCTCACTTTGATGATTCACTAATAATGGTTTGGTGGGTAAAATTTGAGAATTTTTTGCAATTCACATGAAAACATACACACGTAAGTGTACAGGATTGTAGCATGTAAATTTCACCAGCGCTATGCTGCTCTCATAGCAAGCATTGGAAGCTTTCCAACTTTCTCTCTGTTTTGGAATAGCTTACCTAACGTGGATTTTCAGTTTAATGAAGTTAGATAGAATTTGCCCATAAAATTATTTGTGTTTGATATCTTTTTTAGAGTCTTTTTTACTACCTTTTCAATTTCCCCCTTCATTAGTAATCTACTCAAACTTTCTATCTCTTCTTGAGTAGATTTCGCTGATAATGTGTTTGCCTAAAATCTATCTAGTTCATTTCAAATTTATTGGTATAATATCTCTTAAAATACTCTTATTTTGCTGTTCTTTTTCATCTTTTTCAGTGTTGCATGTTTAGTTCAAGTACTTGCAAATATTTTTGTTAATAAATTCATTAAAACTATACGTATGCCTGAGATTATTGCTTTCGGCTACATCCCAATGGTTTTTCTAACTAGGATCTCATTATTATTAGCTTCCAAATACTTTATGATTTAATTCCTAATTTTTCTTTTAAATAAAAATCATTTAGAAGAATGTTTTGAATTTTCTATATAGCCAGAATTTTTTAAGATCACCCTTTTGTTGCTAATATCTAGTTTTATGGGTTATAGTACATTTTATAGAATATAATTTGTGATTTCTACTTTTTGAATTAAAAAGATTATGTTTGTTATCTTGGACATGATTAATTTTAATAAGTGTTTCATGGGTGTTTATAAAGAATATATATTTCCTGTCTGTTGGTTACAAAGTTTTTTATATTTATTAATTCAGGACTGTTAATTATGTTATCCAAATTCTTCATATCTTTTCCTTAATTTTTGTCTTGATCTGTCATTTTTTTCCTTCTAAGATTATTCTTGAGTTTCTAAATTTCTTTTGCCTTATATACTTTAATAGCATATCTTTCTGCATAAAAATTCATGAATATTTTATTTCTTGGTGGCTTTTTTTATTTATCAATATGAAGTATCCCTCTTTATAGGCTTTGAAGCTTCCAGCCATGAATTCTACATTACAGTATTAGTTTTGCCACTATTGCTTTCTTTCTCCTAACATTTGTTCCTTATGTTATGGTCCATTCCTTTGTCTTCATACTTTTTAGTCATTTTGTTTTGGGTTTGTTTTTTATTGTAAATAGAATAAAGCATGGTTTTTAAAAAAAATGCAAGAGTCGTTGTTTCTTTCTATGAGAATTTAACCCATTCATGTTATTTGACAATTTATGTTTTGGGTTTATTTCTGCTATCTTATTATATCTTTCCTATTTATTATGTTTGCCTGTTGTTTCTTTTTCTTTTTTTTTTTTTTTTGCTGAGGAAGATTCTCTCTGAACTAACATCTATGCCAATCTTCCCCTATTTTATATGTGGGTCACTGCCACAGCATGGCCATTGCTGAGTGGTGTAGGTCCGTGCTTGGGAACAAAATCTGGGCCAACAAAGCAGAGTGCACCAAACTTTACCACCAGGCCATGGGGCCGGGCTCTGTTTCTGTTTTTTCCTTCCTCTCCTCCTGTCTTCGCCAGGTTGAATTTATTTGTTCACTCTGACTTCTATTGATCTCCTACTAGTGGTTACCCTTAAGCATAAATGTTTAAGAATTATATTAACACTATATTACTCCATGAGTGTACAAATTAATATCTATAGCTTTTACCCAAGAATAAGGCAAGTCCGTCAGGGTGCTCCAGCTCCCACACTTCCCTTTCCAGGGGTTCTGGTGGTGGCAGGCTGTGCTCTCCCAGCTCGTGGAGGTGCCAGTCTCACGGGATAAGGTTAGGTGGCATCTCCTGAGTTCACAGCAGTGGCCCTGGGTTCCCCAGTCAAGCTGAAATCCTGGAATGGCAGTTCCAGATTGGTGCTTTCTCTCTCTCAACCTTCTTCCCTCCCTGTTCCTTCCTTTCTTTCTTTCTGTGGATTCTTAAAGTTTCAATATGTTTCATAGTCAAGTGATCAGCGAGTATTTAGACTGAATTACAAGCTTTACTTGTTACTTTCCCTGTCGCTCTTTCTCCTCTTTGTTTTGTCCCATCCTTATATTTGTTTTTTGTTTTTTTCCTAAAGTATCTGCAAGTAATGTGGGCAATGTGACCAGCATCTTCCATTTGTCCCTCCAGAGCCACTCTCCTCCTTTTCTCTCTGCTCTGGCTGCAGGGGCTGATCTGTGTGGACTATATTCCTCTCCAAGCCCCTGGGACATGGAGCCGCTGCACTGTCGCTGGGGTTTCCCTGCATGTGCAAATAGCCCCTTTATTAAACTCTCCTCAGATTACCCAAGTTTGAGCATGCCATCTGCTGCCGCTCTGACTGATACTGACTCTTATAAAAAGATGGCCTCACTTTACTAACGTAAGGTCTATTTCCTTCTAGTCTTTTCTCTAAGCGTAGTGTTTTCTTTTTTAGTTTTTGCCTAGTTACGATCAAATCAAAGGCACAGTTTTGAATACACAGTAAGTCTCAGGTCCACATGTAAGGTGCTGAGAGTTACTGAAGAAGCCTGTGGGGGGAACCCAGTGGTGCTGCTTCCTTTATGGAAACCTCTGGGACAGGGAAGAATCTAGCCTCTTCAGACTTCTCGGAATAAGAACCATTTATCCCACTGAGTGCTGGGGACACAGCCCGGGATGGATATGCCGAGGAGCCACCTGGGGACAGAGAACCTGCCTGGGGTGCCTGGGAGTCCAGGCTGCTTAATGGGCTGTTTCTGATCTGCTTTCTCTGGTTCTGCCCTCGGTGTCTCTAAACGTCCAGTCCCCCTGGTGGGAGTGGAAGCTTCCAGAACGAAAACAAACACCACCGTGATATTTTAGAGTTGATTTACACCCTTCAACAGGTTAGAAAAGATAACTCTTGTAACGGTCGTCATATTGTGCATTTAAACATAGGATGTCATGTACCTGGTTTTACCAAAGACTGTAGGACTGTGTAACCTTGAGTATATTTCTCCTAATCTTCTTGTAATTCTTCCCCAGGGCCTGGGACGTAGGAAGATCTCCCCAGAAAAAAGGCAACACGTTTCAAGAAATTTCAATCTTTGGGCGTGTGACTATGTTCCATCTTGTCTTGACGGCTTTTCAAATAACCAAATATCATACGTCTATCAGGAAGCCATGGTGGTCCCAATTTTCAGACGCTTTCCAAGACATTATAATGAGATATGGAGTGCTTTTAGATTTATTCCTGAGCGAAGCTATACGGAGTTTTTGAAAAAGAATCCAAAAATAAGGTTTGCAATTGACAAAAAAGCCGGTTCTCCACTGGATCCATAATCCTTCCAGAAGAGTCTTGATGAGTTTTATAATATTGGTATTTCTTTTGACATTCTTCAATTATGTGTTCAGCACTACCATTTAACATAAGATTTGTTTAGAAGTAGAGATTAGAAGACTATACATGCCTTAATGCTGAGGCGAAGTTTTCTTGCAGTAATAGGAGATTAAAGTCTTTATATTCAGAAATAAGAAAGGCAACAGATTATGTTACCACTCCCCACCTTTAAAATATTTTTATGATTTTTAGTAAGGTTAAAAAAATTCAAGTCCTCACAAAATAAAGATATGTGAAGATATACGGATTTTAAATGAAAATGTGTTTAAACGAATTTTAAAATGGCCACATTAACTTTGGGGGGAGTTGTAAAAATTACATAATTATATATGGTTACATTTTCATTTTGAAATTTCGAACAATACAGAGGAAGCAGGAGTCCCTCTAGATTTCACCACATCTCCAGTCCTTGCCCTGTCCCCAGAAGGAAGTTAACCGTTTGTTTTTCTTCTGTGCATTTGCAATCATATAAATGTGCATAACTTCATAAACATTTTGAACAGAAACTGTTACTCAGTACAGAATGTTCTATAATTTTCTTTTGAAATTTAACCATGTATCTTGGAGTTCTTGCAGTGTCAGTATGAATAGATTGATTTGCTTGTTAAACTGGTACACTGTATTCCCTAATATGGGTACACAATGTTTTTAAAAATTATCCTCTCACTAATGAGCATTAGAATTCTCATTTTTGGCTGTCAGACCTGGTGCTGCATGAACGTGCTTGGTCACTCTCTCTGAGTGGTGTTTACTTGCGCTCTGGAATAATCTCTGAAAAGTTACCTTGTTAGTGTTAGACTGGATAGTATGCGCGAAGTTTGAATAAATACTGCCAAATTACCTTCAAAAAACACCAGATCTATTAAATTTATACCAACAGTATCTGTTTCTCACCCCCTCAAATTATCTTCTAAATAATGATATTTAAAGACAAAAAAATAGTATCTTGCTATTTTCTTATTTAGCATTTCTCTGATTATTAGTGAAGTTGAGCATCTTTTCCCACTCAGTGGCCATTTACATTTCCTTTCTATAAATTGAGCAGCGTCACCATCATTCTACACCAAAATTTTCTTTTTTGTATTTGGGTATTTTTCCCACAGATAAATTTTAGAATACCCAAATTATTAAGTAAATCCATTGCCAATTTGATAGGAATTTCCCCAAATTTAGATATTAATTTATGGGAAAATCAACATCTTTATACCATGGTGTATCTCCCAATTTATTCAAATCTTATTTTATGCTTTTTAGTAAAGTTTGATATTTTCTTCACATGGATCTGAAGTGTTTCTATGTTTATTCTTGCATATTTTGAAATTCTGTGGCTATTTTTGACATTTTTTTTAACTTACAGTCTTAGGTTGGTTTTGCCTGATGGGTATAAAAGCTGTTGATTTCTGTATGTGAATCTTATATTTGACCACCTGGCTAAACTTCTCGTAATAAATAAATAAATAAATATTCTAATAAAGTTAAAAAGTTCCAATAATTTTTCAGTTCATCTTGGATTTTCTACATCGATGATTGTATCATTTGGGAAAGTGATGATTTTATATCATTTCTAACATTTCTACCTTCCCTGCCCCCATCTTATTGCATCAATTTGAATATTAGCACAGATAGTGCACGCCTTTATATTTTATTTCTGAATTTAATGGGGCTGCTTTTAATGTATCACTCTGAAGTCTGACTTTTACTGTAGGTTTTAGATAAATAACTTTTGTCTAGTTAAGAATGTGCTTTCATGTTCTTAGTTTCCTATTTTTTCCCCTAAAATATAACTCTTAAGTATATGCACATGGGAAACATTTCAAAGAAAATAAACAAACAGTGAAAAATAATTTCCCTCACATCCTGACTTCCAGTCTTCATTTTCTCTCCCAGAACCAGCCCTACTGATATTTTTTAACGTGTATCCTTTTCCAGGGGGTCTGTGTATAGACTCACTCTCTTGTTCTCTGTCTCTCATACACACATACCCTTAACAAACATCCGAGGCAGACACTGTTCCACTGTTGCTTCCTGCCGCTCCACTGCCAACTACACTTATGAAGATGTCTTCGAAGTTTCAAAGTCAATCCACATCACTACTTATAAACCCACTTATTAAAGAAAAAGCAAAACTGGACTGCCTGGTATTTCATTACATGAATGTGTCACAGTCCCTGTAATCTTTTGATGGCGATTTAGGCATTTTTCAGTCTTTTCCTACTATAAACAATCTGGAATAAACCTCTCTATAGAGAAATATTTGCATTCATCTATGAGCATTTCTATATGGTAAACTCATAAAAATAAACTTGTTCACCCAAAGAGTATGTGGATTCTAAATTTTAGTTCATATTGTCAAATTTTCTAAGAAGGGCTTTGCTCCAGCCTACAATTTCACCAACAAGATATGAGACACGAGAGCTCTGATTTTCCCACACGCTTGCATTATCCAACTTTATAACGTTTGCCAATTTGTTAGCTAAAAAATGGTATTGCATTTTCATTTGCCTCTTTCATTGTGCTTGTGTGTAACTATTGAAATGCCATTTGTGTTTCTTTTCTTGTGAACTGTTTATCTGTGTCTCACTAATTTTTCTAGTGGTTTGTTTGTCTTATTCTTTAATCATTTGTAAGATTTCTTGCTATATTAAGATATTAAACCTTTTATATCATATATGTTGCGTTTTATCTAGTTGGTTGGTTTTTGTTCCTCTTTGTAACTTATATAAGTATTTTAATTAATAGACTTTATTTCTTAGTGCACTTGTAGGTTTACAGAAAAATCAAGTGGAAAGCACCCAGTTCCCTTATACTCACTCTCTCTCCATCCCCACCCCCAGAGCTTCCCCTATTGTTAACATCTTGTATTGGTGTGCCTATATTTTAATGTAGTAAAATGTATGAATCTCTTATTTAATGACTTCCGGATTTCATGCCTTGCTTAGGACCACCTTTGAGATTATTAAATAATTCTAAGAGGTTTTGCTGTAGTTCTTGTTAACATTTTTTGTGATCTCTCTCACAGGAAGAATCCACTTCCTTTTTAAGGGATCACATGATTCCATCTGACCCACCCTGGATAATCTCCATATCTTTTTGTTTGTTTGTTTGCTAATTGACAGCACACATTTATCTCTCACGGTTCTGGGACTGGGGAGTCCTAGACCAAGGCAGCAGATTCAAGTTTGATGAGGGCTTGTGCTCTCCAGAACCTCACAGGGCAGAAGAGCAATTTCCCTATCTTAAGGGCAACTGAGGGGCTGGCCCCATGGCCTTAGTGGTTAAGTTGGATGCACTCTGCTTCAGCAGCCTAGGTTCGAATCCCAGGCACAGACCTACACCATTCATCAAGCCATGCTGTGGCAGCAACCCACATACAAAATAGAGAAAGACTGGCACAGATATTAGCTCAGGGCGAATCTTCCTCAGCAAAAAAAAAAAAAGAAAAAAAAGGCAATTGATTTGAGACCTTAATTACATCTGTAAAAATCCCTTTTTCCATATAACATAACATAATTATGGAAGCAATATTGCATGATAGTCACAGGTTCTGCCCACACTTTAGGGCAGGGCATTACACAACAGGGAAGGTTGATGGGGTCTTCTTAGAATTCTGCCCACCACAAATATCACAGCCAGGAAATTGACATTGGTACATTTCACAGACCTTATTCAGATTTTGCCAGTTTTATACACACTTGTGTGTGTGTATGTGTATATTTCTAGGTGTGTAGCCTCTTTTGCTGGCTACAAAATTATATATTGATTATATCTAGCTTGTTAATTGGCTAGTCAAGTCTAACATTTACATGATATATACACTCAGGAATTGAGTGGGGTACTTCACTTTCGGAATCCTTGTTTTTAATTTTTAATTATATATATATATTTTAACTATAGCAAATTTTCTTCAATTACTTCTTTGATTATTTTCTTTCCTCTGTTTTCTCCTTTTCTTCTAGAATGCTAAGAAGATGGATATTGACATATCTGGATCTATCTTCCTTGACTCTCAAGTGTTTTCTATTTTCTGTCAGCTGGTCTATTTGCACTGGTTTCTGGGAGAATCCCTAAACTTCTACTTCCAGTTCTACTAATTGGCTCCTCAATGATCCATTCTGCTATTTACCCAGTTTACTGAGGTTTTCCTATAATCAAACAACATTTTAATTTCCAAGCTTTCTATCTGGCTCTTATTGAAGGATGCAATATTTAATTCTGTCTGATAAGAACTTCGCTTATTCCAATATGTTATTTTTCTCTGTTCACTTTGTTTTCTCAGGAATTGCTTTATCTGTTTGCCTTTCTAGCATGGTGCAAACATTTGGTGATTTTTGGTTTTATGCTTATGTTGGATTTTGAGGAGCCACCTTAGCGCATCTGTGAGCAGTGTGTGTGTTCTTCTCACACTCTCTGTGTGAGGTTGGGTGAGAGGCAGGATGTGCTGCCCTGGGGTGTGGCCACCAGCTCTGCTTCTGGGAGAGGGTCCCCAGTTCAGCTGTTGCCACCTTCGTGGGGCACTGCCTTGACCCCCATCCCAGGTAACCACTCTCAATCCCCTTGCTTTGGCACACACACAGATCCACTTCACTGCTTGGCACAGAGAATACGACAGGGACCCACCCCAGCAGAGAACCTCTATAGACCACTTCTGTCAAGTGCCCGGGCCCTGCCTCTTCCTAAACCCACTGACTCTACACCAGCACGCCTGGAGCAGTCACTACATCTGCAGCAGCCCGGACGTGCACGCTTTGATCCTGTCTCCTGTGTCTTAGACAATCAGGATCACTCGTCATAAATGGAAAGCAATCTAAAAGTAGATACAGTGAAAAAAAAAAATCCAATGTGACTAAATTCCGGCCAAGCATTGTTGCCTCCTCCAGACTTCTTGTCTGAGGCCTGCCCTCGGGTTGTTGAAAAAGGAGATTAGTAAGTAGAAGAGGTGTTAGACATACCGTCGCCAAACCCAAGGCTTCCTTCTCAACCTAAACAGATGGTTTAAAATAGACTAGAAAAAGAAGCAACTTTCTTAATCTGTAAGCCAGTATTATTTAATGCTGCATCTGTCAGCCACCTAAAAATGTCTCCCACACTTCAGGAAGCACAGATGAAGGGTTGGGGACGGATGTCCTCAAAGTTCTCTTCTGACAGACTAGGTTTCTGCGCATCTCAGTCTGTCCCTCCTCCTTGAGGCGTGCTGCCCGCTCTCAGTTACGTTTCAGGGCGCACCTGTCCACGTGGCACACAGGTGACACATGTAGAAGGCAGGCTCAGTGTGTGTTGATCGCAATTTCTAGGGAGTAAATTTTAAACCCTTAAATGTTGGCTTTCATTCTGTAAGATATAATTTCATATTTAGGCCATTGAGTGAATAACAATTTCTTACCCTGAAAACCATGTACTGTGTGGCAAACCAAATATTCCAGACCTTTTGTGTTGGTTATGAAATTACAGCTGTTACTGACCATCTCGGGGGGCTGGGTTCACCCTCAGCCCCCCTCAGGTTGAGCACCTTCAGAGCTTAGCAGAAAAATAGCAATGGGACAGTGGAGTCATGTTAAACTCTATCACAGCCTTTACAAATTAGTTTTATATTTAGTAAAATAAGATTTTAAAAAATGACGCACTAAAATAGACTATCCAATGACACTTTATACATTTTAAATTAGTAATCGTGGAGGTTTCCACTTACTACTCCTTTTTTGAGGGAAACTCTGTAGGTGCTCTCTCCTGTCCCCAGTTTCAAAGAGATGCTTTACTTTTGTTTTAGTTTAATAGAATTCCTTACAACAGGCAGATGTTAGAACACCTGAGCTGCTGCTGATCTCCTGTCCTGCTTCCTGGGCCCCTGATCCAGACATTCAAAGTAATTGACTGCTTGGAAATCTCTTTGGGATTGTACTGTGTACGACTCTCAAGTCTGTATCCCCTTGCACAGAATTATGTGGCTTCAGCTCTGCCTGTGACAAGTCCCAGATTCCCTGGCATGGAGGTGACAAGTCCTGGATTCCCTGGCATGCAGGTGACAAGTCTCAGATTCCCTGGCATGCAGGTGACAAGTCTCAGATTCCGTGGCATGCAGGTGACAAGTCTCAGATTCCCTGGCATGCAGGTGACAAGTTCTAGATTCCCTGGCATGCAGGCGACAAGTCTCAGATTCCTTGGCATGGAGGTGATAAGTCCCAGATTCCCTGGTATGCAGGTGACAAGTCTCAGATTCCATGGCATGCAGGAATCCCTTCTCTACCGGGTGCACCTCCCTCCCTTCCGTCCTCCTCTCCCAGGGCATCCTCGAAAATGCTCATTTGCTGAGTTTCTGCCTCGCCTTGCCTTCTCTGCCAAACACCAACAATCTCCAGCAAGAGTGACCACAAATTCAATTTACTGGAGATGAAATTCAAAAAATTACCAAAAAGTATACGGAACCAAACCTAGCATTACATGAAGGGGGGACGTGGGGACGGGGAGGATCAGCTCTAATCTTTGGGATTAAAGATGAGGGGGTATATTTACCATCTACAGAAGCACAAATTAGATACCTTGCCCTTAAAACCAGTCTTTTTTTCATTTAATTGTTTTCTACATAAAAAATAAACACCGTCTAAGACCTTACAGTTCTCAATCAGTGAACCGAGAACAAAAGGATACAGCACTTTCATGGAGCAGTGGGTCCTGGGGACTCTGGGGTGGATGCCCCAAATACAATAACCCATTTTACGAAAACAGATGTCTTTAATAACTTGGCACAATGTCAATGACTTGCTGTTGTTGGTTCTTTGTTTTAGTGTGTTGTTTTGAACAGAGGGATAAACAGCCAGTTAAAGAAACCCCAACTTACTAATCAATTACGTGCAGGTGTTTATAGATTTCTTCTGTGTAAATGAATTATAATTGGACTTGTGCCATCCCAGAAATGATTTAGACACTGAGAGAACGGCTGATGGCTTAGTAATAACGTTTCTGAGCAATGCTGGCTAGTGTCCATGCTAGAACAATACCAGGAAGCTTCAGTTTCTTTCTGGGCATGTAGCAAGCATGTGCATAACCACTGAGTTTCCAACTTATACTCCCGAAAATCAGATCTAAAGGCCCTTAAACACGAGAGTTAAAGGGCGAAGTGATGATTTCAGCTGTGAAACCAACTCTTAAACACTGCCTATTTTTAAGTAGAGAAGCACATTCTCATTTGATCTGTTTTGACATTTATGATTAATTTTAAAGACTGCCTTGTGTCCTCTCTTTGTTTTGCACATTTTGTAGCTATCTTTGGCTACAACCGGCTCTGTTCTGGCGGCCACGTACTGGATTCAGATGTGGTGACTGTGTTTGTCCGTCTACAGCAGATAGCACGGCCACTCCAGGAGCAATTTCCACTTTGCAGTTTAGCAGTCAGTTGCAACTCCAGTTCAGGATGCGTCCCTGCTGGCCGGCGGGTCAGTGGGAAAGGACACTTCACCCAATTCAACATTTTTTTTTTTTTTTACCTACAAAATCGGTACCATGTTGAGGACTCCTGGAGGGGAGAGATGGGTGTGGGGGAGGAAGGGCTTGAAATGATAAGCTAAGTATAGGTTTCCCATATGTTCCGCTGAGTTCAGGGAAGAATCCATGCTGTTATGGTAACACCCTAAGAACCATAAAACAAGCAAGAAGAATCAATTTCCTCCTCTGGGCTCTTTGCTGCCGCCCACAGTCTTTGGTCCTGGTGTGTTGCCTTGAGCCAGAGACTGGGGAAGACCACTTCAGCTCAGCTCCGGGCTCTGGGGCTTGGCAGCGCTGCTTTCTCTAGGTGAAATGAGGCTGGCACTTCCCAAACACACAGGGTAGTCATTTCGAGAATCCTAGTGCTGCCTTGAGGACTCGGAAAGTGCCGCCTAAGTGTGAAATGCTGTACATTGCCTTTATAAGTACCTATCAAAACAAATGAAAACATCTCATTTAACACACAGTATTTAAGTAAACATGTTACGGATATACCAAAATAATCCCCCCAAATATTAAACAACAAATCAACCCCCTGTCAGAGCCTGACTCACTGAATAAATGGAATGAATAAAACTGTAACTCACGCGCTTGACTACGGCTCTATGAAATTGTTGAATTTGTTAGGTGTAGCGTGTGATTTCTGCCCAGAGTAACCAGAATAACCCCCAATGCTTTATTTTCTCTCCCAATCAAAATCAGGCAGACCTACAAGTTCCCATATTGGGTAATACAGGCAATATGGCAAATCACAAATACAGGCAATAGCACAAATCACATCCCCCCCGCCTCCCCCGCCATCTCCCAAAGAGCAGCTGGCATCGGAATGTTCAGATCCAAGGGTCCTTATTGCTACTCCACTTGGGCACTGGTCTGGCTGCATCATTTGCAGCAGACAATCCAGGTTCCCAGCACAAAGGGCAACTCTGTCCATTACCCATGTTCCATACGGCTGCTCACAGGATTATAAGTGACCACAGTGGAATATGGTCTTCTCTGCCCAAGAAGACATTGCTATTCCTTAGCCCTGAAGGAGAAACACTGAAACTGTCTTAAATAATCTGCCATTTATAACCTCCATCTAGGCTTGCATGACTGTTACAAGCCATGAGTGGCGTATCCAATCCTTCTCCAACAAACACCACTGTGGTTCCAAGAGAGGATCGGGAAGTCTCAACATAATTCCAAGCGAGAAATCTTATTGTTCCTCCAAAGAATATTTTGTATCGAAATCAATGCCTAACAACTGTGACATTCTAGATCTTTAAAGAAAGGATTTGGCTTTGCTGGTACACAGCCATCTGAAAGATCAGTGTCTTCAGTCAATCAGGATAGTTCTGGTTAAAGCAGCTTTGTTTGCCAACTGAATCTGGGCAGATTTCCAGCTCATTCCTAAATGGCCCCACCCCCACCCCTGCCCCACACTCCCCCTCCCAATTGCCTCCTTGGCTTTGAGCCTGGTCGTGTAGCCGCGTTCTCACGTGTACCAATGTGGATGCACGCAAGGTGTGCCCTCATGTGTTCACTCATCATTCAATGGCTATTTTTCTAGCCCCTGCTTTGGGCACTGGGGTACAAGGGCGAGCAGCAACAGACCCCTCCTTGCTCTGAGTGCATGCAACCTGGACTGTCAGTCAGACATGAAATGCAGCAGCCCCCTTGCAATAGCTGAGATGTCAAGCTAAGAATGCAGATTAAGTGTGGATCAGGCGATAATACTTTGAAAGGTCATAATTATAATTTTATTAAGCTGTGATCAGGGAGAGAAGATAAATGTCATAGAAATGTGTTTAATATTGGATACATATTATATTACAGAACAATTATGAATTTGTGTTTCCTGTGTACATTAAAATTTGGATACATGTAAGGGCAAAAGCTGAGGCTAATTTTTTATCTGCTGGATGAGGAATTGATTTTAATTCTTTCTCTGCTAATTACAGGAAAATTAGAAAAACAAACTATTTACCAAAGCACTAAATACATTTTGATTACTTATGGATATAAGCAGTTATTTTGGTTTCATTTATTTGCTTACTGAAAGCATAATGATGGCAAAATTAAGAATTAACAGTGTCACAGTGAGGGATTATGGGTTTATTCATCAGATGGAACGAGGTCCGCTGTTTTCCCACCTTAGAGTTGGGAGCATGAAGTGGCGGTGTCGGCCCTTGGGTGAAGTTAGGCAGCCCTTAGCCCCTGCTCAAATAGAGCGAGCTCTGCAGGAATGCAGCAGAGGGACCAGGCTCTGCCAGAAGGCGATGAGTGTGTCTGCAGTGGGGGTTCGGCTCCAGGTGCCTGTGGGCTGCATAGGGAACTCTCCAGCAGGCAGCTGAGCACGGAGGTTCGGCTCCGGAATCGCTCAGAATGAGGACCAGCTATGCGGGGAGGGGATGGATGATACAGCCTGATGGAGGAACAGGGTCCGCAGAATGATTTTGGTTTTTTTGACTTAACACAGATTGATCGCCTCACAGCTCTGGAGATCAGAGTCCACAACGGGTCTCTCTGGACAAAAACCGAGGTGTGGGCAGGGCTGCGTTCTTGTCTGGAGGCTCCAGCTTCTGGAGGTCCCCTTGGTTGATCCGAGTCCTTCCCACACCACCATCTCTCCGGTTCTGTCTTCAGACTCCCTCTCCACCTCTCTTTTTTAGGCGGAGGCGGATTTTTTTCTTTTTAACACGCGAAAGACTGGTGCTGACAGACCAAGGCAAAGAGGGGATCGGACATGGATGTTCTGAGGGTGGTTAAGGATGGGGGAGGAGGTAAGGTGAGGCTGGTGCACTGTAGGGTGGGGTGTGCGCCTGGAAGGGGGACCTGCCTCTGGGGCGGGGGTCACACGGCATGAGTGGATGGTAAGAGATGACAGAAACCTCTGAGGGAGAGGGAGGACTTACTTGAGTCTCTCGGGCGCGACTGCTTGCCTTAGGGAGGTGGAGGCTGGGTCTTCAGCCGGAAATGAGGAGCCTGAGGTGAGACCTTGGGGAAGGTGGGCGGGTGTGGAGCCGCCATTTCAGGTAAAAACGGGGCAGGGCGGTCCAGCTGCAGGAGGCCCAGCCTCAGGGAGGTGGTCTGGATTTAGAGAGGGTCCTTGGCCCCACTTTGGGATTTCCCAAGAGGGCTCAGCAGACTGGGGGAGAGACGAGAGAAAACCATGAAAGGGGAGTGAGATTCAGTCCTGCGGGAGAGCGAGGAGATGGATGCCGTGAGGACACGCGCGTGAGCTCCCTGAGGCTGGCTGCACAGTGAGTCTCCGGTGGACCCTCAGTCAGTGCTGAGGCCTGGGTCCCACCCAGTCCATTCAGGTGGGTCTCTGGGGTGGGGCCCAGATTTGGTATCTTTTAAAAAGTTTCCCAGGCGATTCCAGAGCCAGCCGAGGCTGAGAACTGCTGGTGGGACACAAGCAAAGGCACTGGCAATACACCAGGGCTTTTGGAGAAGCTAGAAGGGGACTGAAGATGAGAAGAACCGACCTGAGCAGAAGGCCATGTGGCATGCACAGGAGCGGGTTGGTGTGTGGGGGGCGCTGCAGTGGTCCGCTGGTGGGACACCAGGCCTGGAGCAGATTTATGGAAATAGAGCTCAGGATTGAGAAAAGTCGTACTTATGAACTTATTTGGAAATTTTACAAAGGTATCAAAATTGAATCTCCTCTGGTTATTCATTTACTGAATCACCTTTATAAAATAGTTGAGCAAACACAATGTGTAAATAGTTGAAAGTTCCTAGAAATTAAGGCTGCCTGGTCACCAAAAAGAGAGGCTGAAAGAGCCCTGGGGAGGCTGGGGTCCACTCTGGGCTGCGATGAAACCCTCCCAGCCCCGAAGCTCCTTCATGCTGCAAAGAAGGAGTGCTGGCCAGTGTGCGTGGAAAACAGGAGGAAATGTGAGAAGGCAGGCGGGCCGCGAAGCAGGAGATGACACCTGGATGTTGCCAGAGTCTTAGACCTGGATGATGGCAGTGCTTGGGGACAGTAGAAGACAGTGCACTTCCCCTTGCCTGCTGTACCTCCATAAGCCAGCACACAACACCTGCCCAGCGTACACAGCATTGCTGAAGGGGACTGCCAAAAGAACATTCTGGAATGGCTTTGCAGTGGACATTGTGAAGGTGGGCCTTAGCTTCCTGGGTGATAGTGCAGCTTTGGTACTCAGCTCAGTTACTACTTCTCTTTGTGGACTGGGGCAGGTTACTTCTAAGTGTTGGTTTTCACATCCTTATATTGGGGTTAATTAAAGGACCCACCTCCTAGGATTAAGGATTACATGAGAAGATGCACACAAGTGTTTTTCAAAGTGCTAGGAGCAGGATAAGTGTTCTACATGTATGAGCTCTCGCGACCTGGAAGATTCCAAAGGCCAGTCAGTGAGGTCTGCAAAGTGACCCCTTTGGGTCCCTTCTCCTGGAGGCATGGAGCAGTGGGCTGACACCCTCTTCTTGTCAAGACTCTTTGCCATTAAATCTTCACAAAATTGGGTCCCTAGTTACCATTCTTCTGCACCAACAGAGAATTCCATTAGTGCCTGGAGAACTGAGGAAGAGTGGGTAGGCCGTGGGTCTGATGTGGCCTTGACTTCTCCTCCTGCCTTGCTAAAGGAAGACCTGGCCAGTCCATCCTGGCCGCCAGCTGGAAGTACCACTTCTTCCCTCTCTTCTGAACTCCCTCACAGCCCTGAGCCCACTGGTGTGTTGGTTATCTGCTTTTTTCTCCTTGAGCTTGTCACAGAGCTTAGCTCTCTATCTGACGCTCATCAATGATTTATTGTGCAAATGAATGAGTGAGTATTTCAAAACAGCCAACCACTAAAACCAGGGTATACAGATCTGGGCATTTTTTTAACCTTCTGATTTTTAACAAAATGGACGTTTTCCATTCTAGAAATGATAGTGCTCATTTTGCTCTACAAAGCTGCAGCAGGTAAGTCAAGATGGGTCTACAAAGATGACAACGTTTTCCTGAGGTCACATTTGTGGAAAAGAACTCCCTGATTCTTCTCCTCTGAAGACGGATTCCCTTTAGTTAGTTATTTAATAGCTGTGATCACAGGTAGGGAAGATAATTTTTGCTGTGGACTAAGTACACACAGAGAGACGTTTCATGAGGAAAAATGCGCAAAGCAAAAACCGCTTTCCTCCCAGAACTCTGGTCAAGACTAACGACCCCAGTGGGTTCGCAGAGGAAATGTGTCATAACAACACAGCCTCTCGGGGATGTCACAAACATGCGGAGGTCAGACCACCTCCTCTGCTCAGCGTGAAAGAGAGATGCCGGAAAGCTGGGATCTGCCTTCCATGGCTCTGCAGAGCGACTCGCACCACCTAGCTTTTAAGTCTCCAAGCACTCAAGTGTACGAAAGATTAATCGGATTCAGAACAAGGTTTTTTAAAAATCATGTGTGTAACAAACACTCTTTATCTTTTCTCTTAAATGACTGCACAAAGGTCAGTTCATTGTTTTTAAACATTTGAACCCCCACCCCCCAAAACATGTAAGGTAATTTTTTTAAACCAAAAAATCTAAAGTATCTAATGCCGGAGGAGCAGGCTAGAAACTTCAAGGCAGCTGAGGGAGTCCTAATGGCCCCATCAAGCACTGCGCTGCCTCCGCCTGACGCCTAATTACTCCTGGACATGCCTTTGCTCAACCAGGGTCTGCTTGTACAGCACAGTCGAACAAGGTAGAACTGTGTCCATTTATGGGAAAGTCAAAGACCAATAAATAAAAAGTTTAATTTCCTGATTCCCTGAAGTCGATGGGGCTTAGAAAATACTCACCAATCCTTCCAACAATGGTCTTTCAAAACAACATGTGAGCAGCGCCTTGTATCAAATTTCGTTGCTCGTAAAAAAGAATCAGATAATGTTAAGTGAAAAAAAGCAGGATACAAAGTACACAGTGTTTACAACTAAAAAACTATCTGCCTCAGCCGAGGTCTGGAAACGTCCAATCCTTGTCAGGCCTTTGTGAGGGGGCAGGGTTTGGGAAGATCATTTTCCCTGTTTTCTGCTGCTATATTGGTTTTACAACAACAAAAAATTTTACATTGATCAGTAAAACAATTAGTCAACTGTTTAACACATGTTATTCCTCAGAACAAAGAGCGTCACTTGAGGCTTCCAACATTAAGCAAATCAGCTAAAAGCTGAGAAATTCAGTTAAGTTTCACGGGGCTGAATTTCTCAGCTTTTGTCTGGAGGGCTGTTGACTCTTACAGATGTCCAAAGTTACTGCCATTAATAAAAAGTAATCCCTCATCAGGTCTTTCCACTTACTGAATTCTTCCAGGTAATTAATAATATTTAGGAAATCTTCCCTCCGTAAATGTGACACGGAAAGATGAGGCAATGAACTGTGTGTGTAATTCCCGTCTCTAGTAAGAAACCGACTTGGGAGATACTAGCTGGATTACTCACATGAACTGTCTACAGGGAGCTGACTCTGCATGACAGTGGCCAAGCCAGTCCTGACCCATTTCAGCCCACACTGTCAGGCTGAGCAGGTCAGTATGAGCTTTTCATCCAGGAACCATACCTGAGGGACTCATTGCTGGGCGGTTGCTGTGTCTGTTGACATGGAACAGCTGGGGACAAATACATTAGCTGGACTGATTCTCTTGGCCTCTCTCTTCTGTTCTTTCCATCACCTTCACTGGCTTCCCTTTTTCCAACCGTTTCTCAAAACGGTGGTCCTCAGAGTTGCACTCCTGACACTCTCCCTTTTCCTCCCTTCCTCTTCCTGCTCCTCTTTCTGGCCTGCATTTTGTTTCCCAATCACTTGTGTAGACAATGCTTTATTCAGCAAAATTTGCTGCACCCTCCCAAGTTGCCAGGCCCTGTACTAGGCACAGGAGATTCAGACAAAGGAGAGTCACTTCCTCCCAGGACGTGCATTCCAGTGAGGAGGAGACATGCAGAGAAGCAGAAAAGGTTTAATGTCAGGATTGGTTCCTCCTGGGCATCCCATAAGCATGTAAACTCGGCAAGTCCAAATGTGAGCTTAAGCTGTCTCTCAGAGGGACTCTTCCTCCCCCTTATATTCCTCATTTTGGTTAAAGACACCACCATCTATCTAGTCACCAAAGCCCGAAGCCTGGGAGTCCTCCTAGATTCCTCCCCCTCCCTCTCACCCCCTGCATCCTGCCATTCTGCCTTAGAAATGTCTCTAACAATTTCCTTCTTGCCAATCCCACCACCATGGCCCCGGTATCCCTCATAGCTTCCTGCTGTCATCGTTCGGCATGTCCTCTTGCTCCCCCGTGGCCACCATGCTCAGAGTGATTCTCCTAGAGTACCCCCAACTGCATGGTGTCCGTGCTTAAAAACTATTGGAGGCTCCCCATCAGGGGATCAAGGTCAACCTCCCTGCCATGGTCCTTAACCACTTGGTGCCAAACTCCACGGGCAGCCCCCAACCACCCACTTCCTATGTCACCATCCAGAGCCTGTCATTTTCCAAGCATATGGTGTTGTTGACACCACTGGGCCTTGGCTCACGCTGTTCTCTCCACCTAGAATCTTTTCCCCCACATCCTATCAGAAGGGACCATCCTGGAAAAAATTCTTTTCATCTGTTGTTCAAGGTCCAGGTCCAAGGCCATCTTCTCAGGATCCTCACATTCCCCAACCCTGCCCTTGGGCCATCTCCCTTCTGATGACAGCACAGAATGTTCGAGGTCAGGAGTGAGGTCTCCGTCCTATCCTTGTGGCCACACCAAGAGAGCTTCAGGCTACACAGTCACCCTCTGAAACAGCTTGTGAGTAGTGAGCACAATACCAGTGTTTGCTTTTCCTGAAGACTAGGCTATTTTCTAAGAACCCAAAATACTCATAATTAAAAAAATAAAAAATGGGAATTAAGACCTGAGACGTACTCAGATAATTATAGGCTGTGGGACATTTTCAGATTAAATGGGGTTGCACTCATTGAGAAAGCATTCTGACCACACCTTTCCTGCCAAAAAATCCTTTCAGAGTATCTGATTGTTGCTTTGATGTCTGTTTTCATGGTTGCTAGTGAAATGAAGATTAAAAACAATTTTTTTTTTAACATTTATTACGCATTTGTATTTCTCCCAGGAGTCCTTGATAGAATCCTCTTAAAACGCAGGTGGAGGTGGGGATGGAGGTTTGGGAGGGCGGCTCCTCAGAAGAGGAGAATAGAGAGAAGTCCCCTTTCCACCCTGCCTGGGGCCTGACCCGCTCCCACCCTTCCTGGAGCCTGACCCCCTCCCCCCTACCTGTGCTGCGGTTCCCCCTCTGCCCCCCCTTTTTCCTTCCAGAGCCAAATCCTGGGAGATTTTGCCTCTTCCCTGGGATATTTCCTCTAACGGAACTTCTCCCTCGATTCTCCTAGAGACACTCAGGCAGGAAGGATGGAGGCTTCCGTCCTAAATGCTGACCCGCAGTTGACGGAGACCATGTTAGCACCAGGAGCAGAAGACGACAGTAGGCTCACCTCACTTAAAGATAACGCACGGTATGGGTTCCTTATGGAAACGTGTGCAGTCAGTCTTCAAGGCGATCCCCAGTGATCCATCCTTCCTGTATTCACGCCCTTGTGCAGTTCCCTCCCATATTGATGGGGGCTGCCCCTCATGACCAATGGAACGTCGGGGAGCTGACCATGTCTGACTTCTGAGGCCAGGTCATAAAAACGGATGAAGCTTCTGCCTGGCATTCTCTCTGTCTCTCAGGACACACTCACCCTTGGAACACAGCCCCCGTGCTCTGAGGAGACCCAGACTGGCCCTCAGGAAGAGTCAGTGCAGAGGAGACTGAGGCCCCCAGCCTACAGCCAGCCTCAACAACCAGACCTGAGTGAACAAGCTGCAGAAGTTTCTAGCCCCCAGCCTTTGAGTCTTCCACATGAGGCCCCAGACAGACCATCTCTGGTCCGAACTCCTGGCTCACAGAATGGTTGTTTGGCACCATCACGTTTGGGGGTAATTTATTACACAGCCTTAGTAGTGGGACCAAGACAAATAGTGAAAAGCTGGTAATGGAATTTTGCCCCAACATTGCTGTCACCAAATGTGAGCACACCGTGAGGGGGACTTTGAGACCGAGCAGAGGAGATGTCCAGTAAATGCCTGTTGAAAAGAATCAGAACTATCAGACGAGGCTCTGTGGACAGACAGCCACTTAGGATGTTGGTTGGGACGCCTCGTTTCTAATAGTCTTAAAAATGCGCAGTAGGCGACCATACAGATGAACACCACAAGAGGGCAGGTGTACATACTAAAATAGGGCTTCGTGGACTTACCCTACTCTCTCATCCTGACTTTTTTTTTTTCCTTGCATTTCACTGATGATTTTCTTTGCTATTGATCACTGCCCGCAGATCGGCTTCGTTTTGAAGAAAGGAATCTGCATTTCAAACCCCAACCATCCAGGAAAGTCTCCAGTAGGAGAGTCTCCCTAACAGTTAATTTAACATGCCGTATCTGTATTTCTCATAAAATATATTTTGTAATGGAAACACCTACAATTCCCTTACTGAGAAAAATTGAGCTGCTATTTTTAAATATCAGTGGGATAAACATTGCCTGACTTTCTATCACGGCTTGAAGGCAGATGTGCTGTTTACTCAATCTCATTTATCTCATAATGGGATTAAATAATGCTTCATTATTTCATAATGAACAAAGTAATATGTGATTTCGAAAAAAGAAGCAATTACACTTATTTTTCTTTCACCTCAGAACCCCTCCCCCCCAATGCATTCTGATATTAAAATGAACTAATTTATTGGGTAATTTGAAGTCGCCTCAATTTCTCCAAGAAAAGATGAGGAAAGAGGCTTCTCAGACCCTGGGGTTTTTCTGATTACAAATCATTTTCTCAAAAGGTTTCTTGTAAACTCTGGCTAGCCAGCTCACGGAGTGCTTCCTACCCACGTCAGTGTTCTCTGCGGCCGGTCCGTGCTGTCTGCAGCACGCTTTAACTGCCCCTCCAGTCCCGTCAGTGCTGGAGCGTCACAGACTCTGATCCACAGCTCCCTTGCAACTTGCCCTGCACCGTCCCAGAGCCACAGCGTGGAAGCCGCAGAGCTCAGCAGTTGGGAGTTTGGATGCGTGGGTCATGTGACCTTGGGCAACTCAGTAGCCACTCTGAACCTCAGGCTTCTCATCTGTAAGATGGAGCCCACACTTCTGTCTTTCTCAAGAGGATGTTGTGAGGATTGAATGAGATAGTGGACGGGAAGCACCGACCCCAGTGCCTGGTATACAGTCAGTGCTCAGAAACTGCTCTACTCCCACCACCATGGCTACGACTCTCTTGTGACCACACGCCGCCTGTGGGACGTCTGCTACAGTGCTGGACACAGCAGACGCTCGCAGACACCTATTAGGACTTCTGACTGCTCTGCTGTTTGTTCTATAAAAATCTTAAAAGATGATTTTGAAAACAAAGGTGCTAGATAAGTGCTACATCTCCCTTACTGGCTGTGTACCAATGCATGACCTCTCTAAGGTCTTCTAGAAGATTCCTCCAGAATGGATGCTCCTTGCCATGCTTCCACGCTGCCTCTGAAGATCCAGCTACTATCACTGGAAAGAAATTTCAGATGAACGAAGCCTTCCACCCCGTTTTCCTGGTCAGTGTTGGTGGAGACTGACATTCTGATCTGTTACGAAAGGCGGCAGCTTCTGAAGCAGCGTATCTTCTGGTTTACGTTCTGAAGGTTTGCTGCAATATAATTCCAGGAAGATTGTGCACAACTGCCACAAACCCAAATCGGAGGCCATGATAACAAATTCACCGTGGTGGGACTTTAGCTGTGTTTCCATGTCCAAGGTGCCGAGGTGGAAATCACTGACGACAGAACATGTGCTGTCTGCAGTAAGCAGGTTTGGCGTATGCAAGGACTCCAGATGGAGCTCTTTGAAACTTTGCCCCCTCCCCGGCCAAGCACACAAAGTCAGACGTTTTTACAGGGGAGAATTCCGCAGCAGCACACCGCTGCGTTTTTTTTCCCCTGCGACATGCCAAATGTTTCTTATCATTACATGGTCTCAAATGTATTTTATTATGAGATTTTTGCTGTTTTCTTTTTAAGGCACCAATAACTTGCATAACCTTTAACCCATGAGTGTAAACATGCTAAATGTGGACAAGAATTAAATTGCGACTCTAGTCTGAAAGCCACTGGGGTTAGCCTGGACAAGCCTCTTAACCTTCCTGTGGGAGAATCTTTGAAGAGTTTCTGTGGCTTTAGCATTCCAGGAGTCACACCTGGCACTTCCCAAATCCTTCGGTGGGTGAGATTGGGGCCCACGTCTGGGGTCCGGAGTGCCCTAGCCCACGTCATGGAACCTGCTCCTCCGCACGGTGATGCTCTCCTCACTGGTTGGTCTCACACTCCAATGTGGGTTCCTTGAGGACGAGGACTGTGTCTTGTCACTGTGGTATCTGTCTTAGGCAGTTCTGGCTGCTATAACAGAAATACCATAGGCTGCTTATGTCTTAAACAGCAAACATTTATTGCTCATAGTGCTGGAGCCTGGAAGTCCGAGATCAGGGTGCCAGCACCGTTGGGTTCTAGTGAAAACTCTCTTTCTGGCTTGCAGACAGCTCTCTTCTTGTTGTACCCTCATACGGCAGAGGAGGAGAAAGCTCGGGTCGCTTCCTCTTCTCACAAAGGCACTAACTCCATCGTGGAGGGTCCATCCTTATGATCTCCCAAAGGCCCCACCTCCGAACACTATTACAAGGGGATAAGATTTCAACCTAGGAATTTTTTGCGGGGGACACAAACATGCCGTCCATAACAGCATCCCAAGAGCCTCACACAGACCTGGGCCATTTCCCAAGATGGCAACGTGGATGGTGCCCCCAGAGCTGTACAATGTGATGGCACATAGTATTAGCACTCTAATGTTTGTTAAACAAAAGACATAATAAACGATGACATATTTCTGATTCAGATTTTTAAATATTTTTATTAAAATTCAGATCAGCGTTGGTTTATAATAATGTAAAATACAATGCTTAAATAGAAAATGACATTTTAAATTAAAGACGTGCTTTCAAAGAACTTAAGTTAATAGATTTTTTTTCTGAATGACTCTAAGCATGAGTTAAATATTCTAGCAGGCCAATGGTTTATTGATCAGAAAAACTTAGGTATTAAATTACTGCCTGACTATTGCCCTAGGAATCCCATTTGTCTTTAAATTATAGGGTGATTAATTTGATTAATAGCCGAGATATATTTTCATTTTTGTAACATCTAAAAGCACAGTGTGATGTTCTTTGTTCTTCTATGCAGAGATGTTCTAAAGGAGTGTGTCTGACCCCACAAGTAAGCATTTAAATTTGTTTCAAGTGTCACTATGCCCCAAATTCAGATTAGTGAAAACATCTCGCTTGTGCTTGTTTTTTCAAATCTCATTCTCTCAAGGTTCTTCCCCTGCTGGAGGTACAAAATTCAACAAATCCTGTTGACTCTGGAAAGTAGCAAAGAAGGATTTAAATTAATCCAGTGCTTGAAGTAGGACCTGGGGCAGCTTGCCAAGATCATGTTATTCTTCCGTGGAATCCTACGACCCACCACCCACTGTCCGGAAATGCCTTCCTTCCCTTCTCACTCTGCTCTCTCCTTTCTTCCCAGCACGACTGCTGGGGGAGACCCCTGGGAGGTTGCCCTGGAGGAAGCGAGAGCCCGTTGGGTGTCTCTGACTCTATGCCGTCGTGGGTTAAGCCCCTGGAAACCTCAGAGCAGCTCAGTCTGTATGCAGCTTGTATCACTGTTGGGGTCAAGCTGTGGTTCTCAGTATTGGATTTAGTGCTCTCGTTGATCCTGCGCTGCAGCTGCTGGTTCTCAGCTCGGGTGGGCAGCCTACCTCCCCGGAAGTCTCACCTCCCTGGTCGCCATCCTTCTCCCCACTGCATGGCTTGTCCTAGCTGGTCTTCAGCGCCCAGGAGAATTCTATTTTGTCTCAGCCTTCCGCTCTAGACCCTGAGCTCTGGGAGGGAAGGAGAGGTTGTATTCTTCTTTGTATCTTCACTCCTGGCGGGGAGCAGGCACTGCACTCATTAGCTGGCTGAACGAGCGAATGAATGAATGAGCAGAAACCAAAGGAGATAGTCCGCACGGAAGTGCTTTGTAAACAGCACAGCACCGTGTGAAGCATGAGGATGTTCACAACTATTCTCTGTTCACCCAGGACAGAGCAGGCACTCAGCATCAGCTTTGGAAGGAGATGGCTGGAAGGTTGAGGGGAGCCCTCAGGTGCAGGCTGGGCTCCCAGGAAGCAGAGGCTCTGGTGGAGCTCAGCATACAGGATGTTCACCAGGGAGAGCCCGGGACTGGACCTGTGGGGTGGGGGGAAGGAAGCAGGACTAGGCAGACGGAGAAGTCGGGCTGTGATGCTGGTGGCCCGATGACAGCCTTGGCTGTTCCCATGGGGAGCCCTGAGACAGGATGGCCCTGCAGGGTGGTCCTGAGTTGGGCCAAGATGACCTGGCCTTTATTCCCTGCACTGGTCAGACACTGGATGTGGATAAGGACCTTGGGCAAGGCAGCCCTCTTCAGTCCCTGAAGATGTGTGCTGGGGTCGGGGAGGCCTGAGCAGTGTCCACTACACCCACTCCCGTGGAATCCGTGACCCGAGAGAGACTGCTCAGAGCTGAGGCAGCTGGACTTGGTGAATCCTTCAGCCAGTGCAGGAGGCGTCAGTTGGAAAAACACAGCCTGGTGTCTACATGCCAGGGGGAGGTCTTTGTCACCAAAGTGGCTCTGTGCTAGGCCAGGGCCTGGGACCCTCAAAAGTCCAGGGCTGGGCACCTGGGGTGCTAGCAATGTTCTGTCTCTTGCTCTGGGGGTGGTGTTGCATCAAGCAGTGCACTTATGACATATTGACTTTTCTATATTTACATTATGTAAATTGCAGCTCAATAATGCCTTTCAAATTATTTTAAGGTTTGTAACAAATGTGTCAGGCTTAACCTTCTAGTCTGCCTCCTATTTCTCTCTCTCTGTTTTTTGGTGAGGAAGATTGGCCCTGAGATAACATGTGTTGCCAGTCTTCCTCTTTTTACTTGAGGATGATTGTTGCTGAGCTAACATCTGTGGCAGTCCTCCTCCTTTCTGTATGTGGGACACCAGCACAGCATGGCTTGATGAGCAGTGTGTAGGTCTGTGCCCGGGATCAGAATTGGCGAACCCCGGGCTACCAAAGCAGAGCGTGTGAACTTAACCACTATGCCACCAGGCCGGCCCCTATTTCTCTTGTTTCAGAGAGAAAAGGTCATTGGGGTTTTGCAACACACAATTCTGCCAACTCGCAGATGGAAACACAAATTTTAAAACTACTCTATGAACTAAATCAGAACATCAAAGTTATCTTTGGATCAAACTGGAATTTCACTTCAAATCTGGACACCTGTCCATTCTCTAAGTAAACCCATTGATAGCTTCCCATCTCACTCAAAAGAAAATTTACAAACTTTTGGGAGGGTGGGATCTAAACTATTTTTCAGTTTCTTTCACCAGATGTTCACTGAGCATCTACTCTGTGGCAAGCACTGCATCTGGCTTTGGGCTTAGAAACCAGGATGAAGGAGGCACAGTCCCTGCCCACGAGGGCGCACAGCCTGCTGGGAGATTCCAGGCGCACTTGCGAGCAGAGTGAGTGGCTGAGCGGGGGGCACAGAGGAGAGACAAGGGTCAGCAGGGACTTTCTGGGAGAGGTGCTGCCTTGCCAGATTTGGAGAGATCGCTGTCTAAATGGTCTGGCTCATCTCCCGGAAACCTCATTTTGCTGGTGTTTGTTCTCCTCCAAAGGCCAGGTCACCCTGGCCTCCTCACAGTTGTGGCCCCTGTGTTGGAGGTCCTGCCTCTGTGCATTTGTCCCCTTGCCTTTGTGCTCCCTCCCTTCCTTATCTTGCTGTGCGGAAAGGGGGCTTGCTCCTAGATCCCCAGGCTTGCTGTTGGAGGGCCATGGAGGGACAGCGTCAGCTACTGCTGTCTTGACCCCTTTTTTTGCTGCAGAGCTGTACACCTCGTGAGTATTTGGTCATCTTTCCGAAGGTTCATCCCCCACTTCTCTCCTATTAAACTTCCAGTTAAGATTAGCCCACAATAACAAGTTGGGTGGGGGAGGCTGGGGGGACCTCCCGAGCCTGAGTGGCACCATCTGGCTATGAATGAGCCCGACAGCAATGACCCACCCCTTCTCTTCCTTCGGCCTCACTGATCTCTTTTCTCAGGACAGTGCTGAGAACCAGCCCTTTGGTTCAGTTCAGACTGCGAACAGCCCCAGGACCGCAGGACACGGCGACCTGCTTTGAGGTTTTTCCGCTTTGTTGTCTGGTCGCTGCCCACTCCCAACCCTCACCCAGCGCTGCCCCAGCTCCAGGCAAGGCGAGTCCTGCCCATATTCACTGCCTATCTTTTCACCAGCGTCTGTGAAGTTCCTAGGGTGACACTGGGCAGCAGGGGGCCCTGGGGATGAGGAGATTCGACAGCCAGAATAAGTTTTGCTTCCGCAAACATTCCAACAATTTGCCTCTCTTGCACCTGCAACAATTCACAGGTGGAAGAAGGGCTCCAGGACTACGACGTTCATCCACCTTAGAATGAAAAAGCTGCTGCACGTGGTCCTGAAAGCAAGACTTAAGAATATAGGACATCAAGGGGCGAACATCAACTCCTTAGAGAACTCTCCAGCCTGTCCAGACACGTGTTAATCCAGCCAATTCTCACGCGCATGTCCACTCTGAGGTGAGGATAGGACGACTGCTGTTAATATGCCCCCCTGCCTGGTCTCCAGAGACAGAGGGGCGACTGATTATTTGTAAATTCAAACTGCGTAGACAGCCATTCAAAATAATTGACCTCCAATCTTTTCTCTAATGTGTCATTAAATCCCTGGGTACATATTTGCTGATATAACATTCATGGTGAGGCTGCGAAGAGCTGGAAGGAACTTAAACTGCTCTCCTCACACTCACCGAGTCACTTCAGACCTACCCGTCCGATCCCCACAGAGCCTCACGCCTCCACGTTTCAGGGGCTGTGGAGGATTTGGTAGACCAGGGACTGACACAAGCTTTCTCTCTCATTTTGATATTGGCTAATCAAAGGGATGATTTCAAGTCAGCTTCAAGTTAAAGCTATTGCTAAGAAGGGATGAACTAATGCAGAAAGACCAATCCCAGCCAAGACTGCTCTGCTACATGCAACGGTGGCAAATGCAAGGTCAAAATTACCTGCTGTGAAGATATACACATGAAAACATGCTCAACATCACTAACCATCAGGGAAATGCAAATCAAACCCACAATGAGATACCATCCCATACCCATCAAGATGATTACTATCAAAAAAACCCAGAAAATAACAAGTGTTGGCAAGGACGTGGAAAAACTGGAACCCCTGTGCACTGTTGGTGGGAATGCAAAATGGGGCAGCAGCTATGGAAAACAGTATGCAGGTTCCTCAAAAAACTAAAAATAGAATTACTGTATGATCCAGCTATCCCACTTCTGGGTATATAGCCTAAAGAATTGAAAACAGAGTACACTCAAGTTCGTAGCGGCCTTATTCACGTAGTCAAAAGATGGAAGCAGCCCAAGTGTCCATCAATGAATTAGTGGATAAATAAATGTGGTTTCTCCAAACAATGGAATATCATTCAGCTACAAAAAGGAAGGAGATCCTGTAACATGCTACAACATGGATGAACCTTGAGGACATTATGCTAAGTGAAATAAGCCAGTAACAAAAGGACAAATACTGTATGACTCCACTTATATGAGTTCCTTAGAGTAGTCAAAATCATAGAGACAGGAAGTAGAACGGTGGTCCTGGGGCTCGGGAGACAGGGAATGTGGAGCTGTTGTTTGATAGGGACATAGTTTCAGTTTTGAAAGATAGAGATTGGTTTCACAACAACGTGAGTGTACTTAACAATACTCAAATGGTTAAGATGGTAAGCTTTATGTTATGTACATTTTACCACAATTAAAAAAAAATTACGTGTGGTCGCATCCTCACAGCAATTGTCGTTGTCTGTCTAGTAGTGTTCTGCCAGAGTGTGTGTCACTCCAGGTATGCTGAGTCCTTGGCTGTATCTTCCTGATCCATGTCCACCATGGTTCCTGGACACAGTCCGACAAATAGATGCTCAGCACAATTGTACTGAATGTCTGAGGAAGAGAGGGACGGAGGGAGGGAGGAAGGGAAGAAGGAAGGAATAGAAAATCCACAAAAGATAAATTACAAATGGACAGTAACCAAATGAGAAAATTTTCAGCTTCACTAGTAATCAAAGAAAAGCCCATTAAAGCAACAATGAGTTTCCATTTCTCACTATGAAATGAGCAAAGATTTTATTATTATAATTTAAATACCTAATGCTGGCGAGGACTTGTTGAGATGGATAACTTCAGACAGAATTCATACATTTCTGTAAGGAAATGTAATAGTATATAAGAACAGCCGTATAAAAACTCATATCTTTTGACCCAATAATCCCCCATCTAAGAGCATATCCTAAGGATTCAACTAGATACTTAGACAAAGATTTAGGGGAAAAGATGCTTATTACAGAGATATTTATAATAGCTCAAGGAGCAGAGCTAAACATCTGGCAAACAGAGAATGATGAGGTACAAGATGAAAAATTTTGTAGCTACTAAAAATTATATTTCAGAAAAATATTTAATGATGTAAGAAATTTTTACAACAATATATGCGTATGGGTTATGTGTATAGGAAGATAAGTTTTGTAAAAGAAAATTGAAACAAAGAGGAAATATAATACATCAAAATCTAATCTATGATTTCTAAATAAGGTGATTATGTCTGATTTTCTTTTCTTTATCTTCTAAATATTCTAAAATGAGCATTTGATATTTTTGTAATATGAAAAAATGTGATTTGAAAAAAGTAAAAATTATGTCACCACTTGAGCATCTAAAAAGTGCTTGGAGAAGGCAAAAATGACCAGGCACGGTGCCTGTCCTCAAGGAGGAGATGCATGGTGGTGGAGACCTCCACCGTGATGCCAGGGGAGTGCTGGTGTCGACCCAGGGTGACAGCACAGGGAAGACGGAGGGCTCCTTGGAGGGATGGTGCTTGCACAGCCATGAAGGATTTGAGCCCTTATCTCTGCTTCCACTGGATTTGCTGGCAGCGCTTCCTGCTGACTGTCCTTCCCTGGCTTCACTCTTCTTGGGCACTCTGCTCCTGTGACAGGTTGACAGCGCTTCGGGGTTTGGTCTCTCCATGATCTATGTAGGCTTAACCCAACCAAGGTAGGCTTTTCTCCAAGGTTTATCTCCCTAATACCCTTGCTGCAGCAGGCTTTCGGGTCAGTGATTATACAAGTCATCACTTGGCTTGTATCTGCTCCGGCGAGGATAGTCTTGCTCAGAGCTCAAGGTCTGGGAGTGGCAGAACCCACACTGCCTGAAGGGTCATTCCAGCAGAAGCCCGGAGTCCTGGGCTGCAGAGCTGGGAGGCAGGTACCTCAGTCGGAAAGTGGGGAAATGAAATGAGACCCACAGGGGCACAGTGGCTTGTCTAAGAAAGGATGCCAGCCTAGGGGCAGAGCTGAGACTGGGTCCTAGCTTTCTAGACACCCAGGCAGTGAGCCTGTACACTGCACCCTGCTGCTGGGTGGCATGACCCTCACTTCCCGCGAGAACACTGGACTTGCTGCTGTGGTACAAAAGGAGACCAGGGCAGGCTGTTGGGGGGTGGGGTGGATGGCGGCTGCTTTTAGTTCTGATACGAGAAAGATGAAAATTATCTTTGTGTGCACATCAGGAGACCATCTGGATATCTTTTGAAATCTATAAATGAAAAAAATTATGACCTACCATGTAGCCGTCTTTCTATTTTGGTTTTATATGTTTTTTTTCCCTCTGATTATAAAAGGACTACATGTTCTGGAAGTTTTAGCCAACGCAATAAACAAATCAAAGACGTGAGTTATGACTGGTAGACATAAGACAAACTAAATTATTTTTAGCTATTATGTTTGCCTGCTTGTAAAGCCCAGGGGATTACCTAGAGAACTACTGCAGTGGAGACGAGAATGACACGGTCAAACCAGCCAAGGCAGCCCTTCCTCTGGCTGCAAACTCATAAAAAGGCTGGATAGGATACAACTGTATGACTGTAAAGCTATATATACAGATATGTGTATATATGTGTGTGTGCATATATACACATGCATATTAGCTAAGCTAAATAGGTATAGGTAAGGGCTGATAGAAATAAATGGAATTTCTCAGGTTCCCTAAACAAAGTCAGAGGGCTAACACATGGGTGGATGCAGGTGCCTGGCATTTTGACAAGTGCTGGGGACACACAAGTGGCACAGGGCAGAGCTCCTACCCTCATGGGGTTGCATGTTTGAGAAGGACACTGACATTAGTCAAAGAATCACACACCCATGAAGCGTTGCCATCCCGAAAAATGCTAAGACGGAAAGCACCTGGTGTTCTGTGAGCATATAATGGGGGCAGTTTACCTGGCTGGAGAAGTCAGGAAAGACACAGTCGCCAGCTGAGGGTTGAGTGTGACAAACAAGTGAATTAAACACTAAAATGTGAAAAGCACAATTAAAGGACTGAAAGAAAACGTTAAGGAATCATTTTGGGATGGGACTTATTTTGTTTTTGGTATAATGCTAGAGGAAAATATTGCTAGATTTGACCATGTCAACATTTAAAGCTTCTGTGCTTTGAAAAAACACCATAAGCAAAAGTAAAAGGTAAAGTGCAAATTGCAAAAAAATATTTGTAACATACATAAGCAAGATGTCATTTTTCATATATAAAGAGTTTTATTCATCAATAAGAAAAAGACAGATGCGCCTATACATAAATGGGCTTAGAACAGTATAGTCTCACACGCATGTGAAAATACATAAATTTAAAAGGCCAATAAACATATAAAAAATGCTTGTCTTCACTTGTAATCAAAGGCATATTGATTACAATAATAGTATGTCTTTATGTATTTATTATTTTGGCATATGAAATTGGCAGGGATTTAAATGCTGAGGTATTAAAATGTTGAGGAAGGAGACAGGAAACAGGTGGGAATATAAATTGGCACAATTTTTCTGGAGGGCAATTTGGCAATATCTACCAAATGCTTTAAAAAAAATGCCTACTTGGTGATTTCACTCAAAGAATTTATCTTTTTTTTTTTTCCAGAGAATTTATCTTAAATCAATATGCATGTGTGCAAAGATTGTGTGAAGAATATTATAACAGAGTAAAACTGAAAACAACACAACAGTCTAACAGAATGAAATAGGGCAGAAGATTAGGCAGCCATTACAATTTACATTGTGAAAGATCTCGTGATGTGGACAAAATGTTCGAAGTATACAGGTAAGTGGAAAAAAAGCAGGTTACACAGCAGCAGAATTTGAACAGGAAGACGAGAGACATGAACCACGTGTGGGTGGAAACTTGATATACGACCTACAACTGGTGGCGTTGCCCATCAGTAGGGTGGGGATCAATGAATGGTGCTGGATCATTGTTAGCCATACACAAAAATACAACGAGAGCATTATGGTACCCCATAGACAAACATAAATTCCAAGTGTAAGGACGATCTGTGAAAAGAAAAACGAAAATGTTTAGAAGAAAATATAGCATAATACCTGTATGATCTTAGGAAGAGAAGAATTTCTTGAGACTAAGAGGACAAACCATAAAATAAAATATTGGTAAATACTACAATGCTAAAAAAAATTTTTAAATCTGTACATGAGAAGACAGCAGCCCCAGATGCAAAGATAGCTACAGATTGGAAAAAAAATTAATTCAATGCACATAAAAGATGAAGAGTTATTACAGAACATGTGAGGCAAGAGTTCAGAGGAATCATCAGATCTTTCGAAAATGCAGATTCTGAATGAGCAGGTCTGGATGGGGCCTGAGATTCTGAATTTTTTTCTCAGTTATTTTTTTTATTGAGTTCATAATAGTTTACATCAATGTGAGATTTCAGGTGTACGTTATTTCTTGACTGTCACGACATAAGCGCTCCCCTTTACCCCCTGTACCCACCCCTTCCCCCCTTCTCCTGGTAACCACTGAACTGTTTTCTTTGTCCATGTACTTGTTTATGTTCTGCAAATGAGTGAAATCATCTGGTGTTTGTCTTTCTCAGTCTGTCTTATTTCACTTAGCATAATTCCCTCTAGGTCCTTCCATGTTATTGCAAATGGGATGAATTTGTTTTTTTCTTTATGGCTGAGTAGTATTCCATTGTATATATATACCACATCTTCTTTATCCACTCATTGGTCAATGGGCACTTGGGTTGCTTCCATGTCTTGTCTATTGTGAATAGTGCTGCAATGAACATAGGGGCGCATATGTTACTTCAGATTGTTGATTTCAAGTTTTTTGGGTAGATACCCAGTAGCGGGATATCAGGGTTGTATGGTATTTCTATTTTTAGTTTTTTGAGGAATCTCCATAAAGTTTTCCATAGTGGCTGCACCAGTTTGCATTCCCACCAGCAGTGTATGAGGTTTCCCTTCTCTCCA
Source organism: Equus quagga (assembly GCF_021613505.1). Lineage (NCBI taxonomy): Eukaryota > Metazoa > Chordata > Mammalia > Perissodactyla > Equidae > Equus > Equus quagga. The sequence continues at coordinate 177,458,664 of NC_060268.1, read as the reverse complement.
CACCCTCTCCAACATTTGTTATTTTTAGTCTTAGTGACTGTAGCCATTTTAACAGGGGTAAGGTGGTATCTTAGTGTAGTTTTGATTTGCATTTCCCTGATGATTAGTGATGTTGAACATCTTTTCATGTGTTTATTTGACATCTGTATATCTTCTTTGGAAAAATGTCTGTTGATCTCCTCTGCCCATTTTTTGATTGGGTTGTTTGTTTTTTTATTGTTCAGTTGTGTGAGCTCCTTATATATTATGGAGATTAACCCCTTGTCAGATATATAATTTGCAAATATTTTCTCCCAATTGGTGGGTTGTCTCTTTGTTTTGATCCTAGTTTCTTTTGCGTTGCAAAAGCTTTTTAGTCTGATGAATTCCCACTTGTTTATTTTTTCTCTTGTTTCCCTTGTCTGAGAGGACATGGTATTTGAAAAGATCCTTGTTAGTTCGATGTCGAAGAGTGTACTATCTATATTATCTTCCAGGAGTTTTATAGTTTCAGGATGTATCTTCAAGTCTGATCCATTTTGAGTTTATTTTTGTGTATGGCGTGAGATAGTGGTCTACCTTCATTCTTTTGCAAGTGGCTGTCCAGTGTTCCCAACACCATTTATTGAAGAGACTATCTTTTCTCCATTGTATGTTCTTGGCTGCTTTGTTGAAGATTAGCTGTCGGTAGATGTGTGGCTTTATTTCTGGTCTCTCAGTTCTGTTCCATTGATCTGTGTGCCTGTTTTTGTACCAGTACCATGCTGTTTTGATCACTATGGCTTTGTAGAACATTTTGAAGTCAGGGATTGTGATACCTCCAGCTTTGTTCTTTTTTGTCAGGATTGCCTTAGTAATTCGGGGTCTTTGGTTGCCCCATATGAATTTTAGGATTCTTTGCTCTATTTCCGTGAAGAATGCCATTGGGATTACATTGAATCTGTAGATTGCTTTGGGTAGTATGGACATTTTAACTATGTTTATTCTTCCAATCTATGAGCAAGGAGTCTCTTTACATCTCTTTATGTCATTATCAGTTTCTTTCAATAATGTCTTATAGTTTTCATTGTATAAGTACTTCACCTCCTTGGCTAAATTTATTCCTAGGTACTTTATTCATTTAGTTGTGATTGCAAATGGAATCATATTCTTGAGTTCTCCTTCTGTAAGTTTGTTACTGGAGTATAGAAAAGCAACTGGTTTTTGTAAGTTGATTCTGTACCCTCAACTTTACTGTAGTTGTTAATTATTTCTATTAGTTTTCCAATGGATTTTGGGGGGGTTTCTATATATAAGATCATGTCATCTGCAAACAGCAAGAGTTTCACTTCTTCACTCACTATTTGGATTCCTTTTATTCCTTTCTCTTGCCTAATTGCTCTGGCCAAACCCTCCAGTATTATGTTGAATAAGAGTGGTGATAGTGGACATCCTTGTCTTGTTCCTGTTCTCAGAGGGATGGCACTCAGTTTTTATCCATTGAGTATGATGTTGGCTGTGGATTTGTCATATATGGCCTTTGTTATGTTGAGGTAATTTCATTCTATCCCCATTTTCTTCAGAGTTTTTTTAATCACAAATTGCTGTTGCATCTGTCAAATGCTTTCTCTGCATCTATTGAGATGATCATGTGGTTTTTATTCCTCAGTTTGTTGATGTGGTGTTCACGTTGATTGATTTGTGGATGTTGAACCACCCCTGTGTCCCTGGTATGAATCCCACTTGATCATGATGTATGATCCTTTTGATGTATTGCCGAATTCGAGTTGCCAAAATTTTGTTGAGAATTTTTGCATCTATGTTCATCAGCAATATTGGCCTATAGTTCTCCTTGTTTGTACTGTCCTTGTCAGGCTTTGGTATCAGCGTGATGTTGACCTCGTAGAATGTGTTAGGAAGTGTTCCAACCTCCCTAATTTTTTGGAATAGCTTGAAAAAGATAGGTATTAAATCCTCTCTGAAAGTTTGGTAAAATTCCCCAGGAAAGCCGTCTGGTCTTGGGGTTTTATTCTTTGGGATGCTATTGATTGCTGTTTGACTCTCTTTCCTTGTGATTGGTCTATTCAGATTGTCTGTTTCTTCTTGACTCAGCTTTGGGAGGTTGTAAGAGTCTAAGAATTTATCCATTTCTTTTAGGATATCCATTTTGTTGGCATATAGTTTTTTGTAGTATTCTCTTATAATCCGTTGTATTTCTGTGCAGTCTGTTGTTATTTCTCTTTCATTTCTGATTTTGTTTATTTGAGCTTTCTCTCTTTTTTTCTTTGTAAGTCTGGCTAGGAGTTTGTCAATTTTATTTGTCTTCTCAAAGAACCAGGTCTTTGTTCCACTGATCCTTTTTACTCCCTTTTTTGTTTCAATAGCATTTATTTCTGCTCTGATATTTATTATTTCTCTCCTTCTGCCGATGTTGGGCTTTGTTGCCCTTTTTCTAGTTCAGTTAGGTGTAATTTAAGATTGCTTATTTGAGATTTTTCTTGTTTGCTAAGGTGTGCCTGTATTGCAATGAATTTCCCTCTTAATACAGCTTTTGCTGCATCCCATATGAGTTGGTATTGTATATTATCATTTTCATTTGTCTCCAGATATTTTCTGATTTCTCCTTTAATTTCTTCAATGATCCATTTCTTGTTCAATAGCATGTTGTTTAGTCTCCACATCTTTGTCCCTTTCTCAGCTTTTTCCTTGTAATTAGTTTCTAGCTTTATAGCATTATGATCGGAAAAGGTGCTTGTTATTATTTCAATTTTGTTTGAAATTGATAGAGGCTTGTCTTGTTTCCCAATATGTGGTCTATCCTTGAGAATGTTCCATGCGCACCCGAGAAGAACGTGTATTCTGCTGTTTTTGGATAGAGTGTTCCATATATGTCTATTAAGTCCAACTGGTTTAGCTTTTCATTTAATTTCACTGTTTCCTTGTTGATTTTCTGTCTGTATGCTCTATCCATTGGTGTGAGTGGGGTGTTGAGGTCCCCTACTATTATTGTGTTATTTTTAATATCTTCTTTTAAGTTTGTTAATAGTTGCTTTATGAACTTTGGCTCTCCTGTGTTGGGTGCATAGATATTTATAAGTATTATTTCTTCTTGATGGAGTGTCCTTTTGATCATTATACACTGCCCCTCTTTGTCTCTCTTTACCTGCCTTATCTTGAAGTCTACTTTGTCTGATATAAGTATTGCGATACCTGCTTTCTTTTGTTTGCCATTAGCTTGGAGTATAGTCTTCCGTCCATTCACTCTGAGCCTGTGTTTGTTGTTGGAGCTGAGATGTGGTTCCTGCAGGCAGCAAATTGTTGGATCTTGTTCTTTAATCTGTCTTGCCACTCTGTGTCTTTTTACTGGAGAATTCAATCCATTTATGTTTAGGGTGATTATTGATGTACGAGCGCTTAATGCTGTCATTATATCACTCTTTTTCCAGTTTTCCTGCATTTCCTTTGTTTCTCGTCCTGTGTATTTTGGTCTTCCCATTGAATTATGTAGTTTTTTATGATGTGTTTCTTTTTTTCCCCCTTACTTATTTTTTGTGTCTCTGTTCTGCATTTTTATTTCATGGTTCCCCTGAAGTTTGTATTCAGAATCTCGTGTATAAGATAGTCCATTTTCTGATGGCCTCTTATTTCCTTAGCCTAAACTGATTCAGTCCCTTCCCTCCTCCCCTCCTAAGTTATTTTTCTCATGTCTTATTCCAACTTGTGTTGTGAGTTTGTTATTAAAGTGACAAGATTGTCTTTGTTTTTGGTGTTTGCCTTCCCTTTAGCCTAATGCTATAGTTGAATACTTGCTATCCTATTCTGATTCTGTCAACTATTTATCTACTTACTCTGTGTTTTGTGACTCTTTTCTCCTTTTTTTTCCTTTTTTCAGGTATGAAGGCCTTCTTGAGGATTTCTTGTGTGTGTGTGTGGGGGGGGGGAGTCTTGTGGCTCTGATGCCCCTTAGCTTTTGTTTTTCTGGGAAAGATTTAATTTCTCCCTCATATCTGAAGGATATTTTTGCTGAATAGAGTATTCTTTGCTGAAGATTTCTATCTTTTAAAGTTTTGAATATGTCATTCCATTCTCTCCTAGCTTGTAAGGTTTCTGCTGAGAAATCTGCTGAAAGCCTTATAGGGGTTCCTTTGTAGTTTATTTTCTTCTGCCTTGCTGCCCTGAGTATTCTTTCTTTGTCACTCATTTTTGCCAGTTTTACTACTATATGCCTTGCAGTAGGTCTTTTTACATTGACAAATCTAGAAGATCTGGAAGCTTCTTCCACACAGATTTCCCTCTCTTTCCCTAGATTTGGGAAGTTCTCTGCTATTATTTCTTTGAACACGCTTTCTGCTCCATTCTCCTTCTCTTCTCCTTCTTGAATATCTGTAATTCTTATGTTGCATTTCCTCATTGAGTTGGCTATTTTTCAGAGAGTTTCTTCATTTCTTTTTAGTCTTAGTTCTCTCTCCTCCTCTGTCTGGAGCAATTCAACATGTCTATCTTCGATTATGCTGATTCGCTCCTCTATGATGTCCACTCGAGCATTGAGGGAATCCATATTTTGTTTTATCTCTTGCATTGTGTCTTTCATCTCTAGTATTTCTGACTGATTCTTCTTTATAGTTTCAATCTCTTTTGTGAAGTAGCTCCTGAACTCATTGAATTGTTTCTCTATATTCTCTTTTACCTTGTTGAGTTTTTGATGATAGCTATTCTGAATTCATTGTCATTTAGCTTACATATTTCTGTGTCCTCAGGACTGAGTTTTGGGTGCTTGCCAATCATGGTCTACAGATTTGATGCAGTGTCTGATGTCGGAAAGTCAGCTCTTTCTCATTCTGATATCGTTCGGTTGCAGTTACAGCCTATTGCCACTGGGTAGGGGTTGAGAGCAATGTATTCTTAGTCCTCCACCTTCAGCTCAGATGGCGCTGCGCAGGTTGGGGGGAGGGGGGCTTTCTCCTGCGTGCAATCCCGGGTTTCTCGATCAGCTCTCACTATCTGGTCTCCTGGGGTCTTGGCTTGATGAGGTCACCCTGCATGAAAGCTTTTGCTCCATTTGAGGGCTTCCCTCAAGGCTGCAAGGGACCTCGGGAGTCCTGGGTGGTCCTGTGAATGAGCGACCCCTCCCCCACTCCCTCCCTCACTGATCCTCCGACTGCAGCAAATGCAGTCTTTAGGGGAGGGAGTGAAGTTCTCTCTTACCCTGTTCCAGCTCCTCCAAGGGGGGCTCCAGCCTCTCCACCCTCCATCGTGTGGCTGTGTGTCTCTCCAAGGTTTTTGTGTTGTTAGGTTGTCTTCTGTTGGAGTATGGTTGCCCCTTTTTGTTGTATGTTGGAGGGGAGAGAGTCTTGGGCAAGTTCACTCCACCATGATGCTGACATCACTCTCTGAGGTTCTGAGTTTTTAACAAGATTCCAGGGGATGTTTATGCTGCTGGTCCACAGACTACTACATTTTGAATAGCAAGGACATAAAGGAGTCAGATAAATAAAAAAGAATAAATAACTCCATTCTAAGTTTGGCAAACAGTCTGAGCAGGCAGTCTTCAGAAAAGAGAAGCCAAATGAGCAATAACATGTATTTGTTGGGATGGGCTTGCTGCTGTAAGGTAGAGACCCCACAATAGAAGTTGATTTCTTGTTCATATAAACAGGGCAAACGTTCTAGGCAGGGGAGGAGAGGGGGGAAAGCTTCTGCACTCATAGCCCGACAGGGTCCCAGGCTGCGGGTGGCTCTGCCACCTTCAGTATGGACTTCCAAAGTTCTCTAGGAACTGGCAGCCAGAAGAAGAAGAGAGGTTTTTATGGGCCAGACCTGGAAATGGTGAAGACAGCATGGCTCAAGTTCTCTCCATTGGAACTCTGTTCAGGTCACAGCTACCTGCATGGGATACTGTAAAACATGGTCTGAGTGTATCCAGGAAAAAGTGTTTGATGTTTGGTCCACATTTTGCCCATTCTGTCCATATCATGAGGTTCTTCTACAATGTCAATTGTAATGGCTGCCGAATCTTCTGCCCTATTTCATTCTGTTAGACAGTTATGTGGCTTTCAGTTTCACTATGTTATAAGTGTTATACATCACTCTTCACACAATCTTTGCACACATGCATATTGATTTCAGGTAAATTCCCTGAAAGAAAAAGGGTTTGGTGACCAGCTAGCTGTCTCCCACACATCTGAAGAGAAGCTCAGCTCACCAGTAACCAGGAAAATGCAATTAAACCCCCAACAAGATACCATTTTACACCATCACAATGGCAAAATGAAGCATCAGGACCATTAATCGCACAACTCCAGGAGGTGCCATCCACATGAACATTCTCCTCCACCTCCCCACCCCCCTTACCTTGCTTACAGTTTTTATTCCTCTAACATACCATTAACTGACTTATCAATAATGTTTATTACTTATTGCCTTTCTTCCATCTCTGGACTGTCAACTCCAGCAGGGCAAGGATATTTGTCTATTATGTTGGCTGCTGTCTCCCTAGTGCCCACAACAGTGCCTGCATACAGTAGGCACTCAACGAGGATGTGCAGAACAGAGAGGCTGAGATGGAGGTGCCCCGAGTGACTAGGCTTCCAGTCACCCCCGTCAAGAGCCCAGACAGCAGACACATGAGGGAGGGGCCCACTGGTGACTCTGGCCCTCAGCCATTTACTCACATCCAGCCCATGGGTCTTCCCGGCTGAGGTCCCAGGACATGCTTCCCGGCTGTCTCCAGCCCAGATTCCCAATCCACAGTATCTGTGAGGATGATCAATGGTGGTTGTTCTCAGCCTCCAAGGTTTTTGTTTCTCTTAGTTTTTAAAGTCAGTTTATTAAGGTATAACTGATAGTAATTAAAATCCTCCCTTTTAGGTGTACAGTTTGCTGAGTTGTGGCAAATGAATAGTCATGAAACCACCATCACAACTGAGATATAGAACATTGCCATCACCCCACCAAGTCCCCTCCTACATCACCAAGTGTCGGGGTAGTCTGTTAACCAGAACCATCTTCTCCTCGCTCAGTCGTGTATCATTGAACATCTATTTCCCTGCTCTGGGATCGCCTTTCTTGGGTGCTCTTGCTACACGTCCGTTTTCCCGTCAGACTAGAAGCTCCATGAGGGGTGGATCCACGTGACTTGCTCACCACGGCCGCTCCTGTGCCCACACAGTTCCTGGCACAGGAACTCATTAAATTACTGTTTAAACAATGGAGGATGTGGAGCCGGCCCAGTGGCACAGCGGTTAAGTTCACACGTTCCACTTCGGCGGCCCAGGGTTCACTGGTTCGGATCCTGAGTGTGGACATGGCACCACTTGGCAAGGCATGCTGTGGTAGGCATCCCACATATAAAGTAGAGGAAGATGGGCACGGATGTTAGCTCAGGGCCAGTCTTCTTCAGCAAAAAGAGGAGGCTTGGCAGCAGATGTCAGCTCAAGGCTACTCTTCCTTAAAAAAAAAAAAAAGAATGGAGAATGTGACAGAGGCTGACAGGTCAGGAGACTCTGGCTTCAACCTTACTTGAGAAAGTCATGTGACTTCTCAACTGCAGACCATTGGAAAATGAGATAGTTACAGCAACCCATCTAAAGGTGAAATGCACTGAGCTGGTCCAGATAATTCCCTCAGTCATATCTCAAGATGTAATAAATATTTATCAGGCACCTACTGTGTGCACCACTGTGCTAGGTACTGAGGATGTGAAGGTGAAAACAAGTAGACACAGTCCACAAGCTCACAGAGTCCCCCTTCTAGTGGGGGGGGGGGGGTCACATGTAAATGCAGTGAGCACACAAAGTTACGTGCTCTGGTAAACCACGGTATATGCCATAGAAGCCCCTGTACCCCAGGCCTGAGTTCAGTGGTTCTAGAACATCTCTGGCACACAAATCGCCATGTTCTCTTGGAAGCATTGCTCAAGAGGGAGAATCCTTCTTTATCACAGTCATTTGCTATCAGGGTTAGAGATGTTCTGAGAATCCTCTGGTTTCTAATAATGGTGGACCCTTCTGAAATAAACATGAGGAAGGCAGAAATGGGGAAAACCACCAGCCTGTCTGTTCCCTCTGATAATCTCTTTAAAACGACAAAATGGGCCTTTCAGATAAACCAACCATCCTCACGAATGTTGTCCAAGACTTCAACCTGGGGACACTTGCTTGAGAACACTGGGAATTTCAAATGCCTGCTTGTACTTGTCGTTCCAGGACTTTACAGTGGGGAAAGCAGCATTCTGCCTTATGAGTATTTCCCGTTATGGAACTTTTGCGTAAGCTCCTAAAGTAATTTTAGATCTCAGCTAGGTTTGTTCTCCCTGCTGCCCAATACAATATCTTCCAGGGCTGCCACACTGAAGCAATCTAGAGAAAAGAGAAATTAAGACAATTTCCCAGCATTCTGTAAGCATTTGCATGTGAATGCAGGCCGTCCTGCTGTTTGATAAATCTGATATGTAAGAAAACCATGAAAATCAAAGTTCACACCCAGTTGGGCGCTTTATGCGTACGTTGAGAAGGTTGTTACAAAAATGTGATAATATCCTTCCAAGTAGATGACTAGAGAGAATACAGATAGCACATCGGAGACAGCTCAAATGTGTAATTATTGTGAGCATTTCACAGACACATAAATATAATGATCTTCAGCTAAGTAAATTGCTAGCTACCAATGAAATAAATAGGGTCCCTTCAGAATTTGAAATAATTTGGAATGGTAGGTGGTGGGAAATGATTCACCTTGGCTGTTATCTCTGGAACAGTAACAGAGAAATATATCTGCCATCTCTGGTGCATTTACATTGTTCTTCGCATCCTGTGGAGCTCGTCAGAAGAGCTCTGGGCCCAGCCGGCTTCCACCACCTTACTTGGAGAGGCCCCTGCACAGCACGGCTCAGCGCTGAGTAGGAGCAGCTAATATTGTTTACCTCAGTAGGCATCCCAGCCATAATATTTTTCCAAGAAACACTGATGTGTTTAAAGGTCAGGTTGATACTGATTTGACGGAATAACATTAATTCATCTTTCTAGGAGTAAAATGGTGTACACGACTTGGTTTAAAGGTTAAACTGTTTTTTGTGCACTGGATAGGTCAAAGATATAAGACTTTAATACACAAAGTATAATTACCTGTTTGGACAGACAGGGAGCTGGGGCCCAGGGTTTGGATTTTCGAAGGGATGTTTGAAAACTTAGGAACCTACTGACATCTCGTCATTCTTGAATACATTTCATTATAGGGGGAAACATCCTACAACGGTGCTCAGTTAAACGATGGACTGTCTTCTTCCTACTCCTACTTAGGTGTCTGTTGGGATTCCAGGAATTGAGTTTTAGAGAACTGATGGAGCTGAAGAATGTTCTCAGGTCGGAAGTTTGCTCAGGGCCAGTAAACGCCCAAATACAAAACTTATATAGTAGGTGCTAAATAAAAGCTTCATAGATGAGTGAATTGAATACATCCTTTTTTTTTTAAACCCACAAAGTTGGTTTTGATAAATACAGAGAAAGGTGGATGGATTCTCCGTAACTAGAATCTAAAAAGAGACCAATCCTGGACTCAGAGAGTTTCCTTCCTTCATTCCTTCCTGGTTTTTTGTTTTTCTTTCAGTCAATAAAAAATGTATTTAAGCACCTCCACAGCACTGCACTATGCTGGATGCGGAGATGAACCGGGAAGACGTGGTGCTGACCTCAGAATTGACAGTCTGGGAAGAAAAAGGAACTGAAAGGGGAGCATGGCGGGGCGGGGAGAAGACAGCCGAGGGAGCAGGCTGCCGGGACTGGGGACCCGGCTGCCCCCGCAAACCACACCGTGGAGCGTACTCATCTGCCCTCTGCACCCAGCAGCGCCCCCTTTTCCGTCCACTCTTGCTCACTGCCCCTGGCACTTTGCACTCGGAGGGTCCTGCGCTCGCAGGCAGGTGGGGCGGCGGGGTGGCAGGCGGGGCAGGAGCAGCCCAGGCTTGGTGCAGGCAGGGGCGCTGTGACTTTCAGCACTAGTTGCGGTGGGGGCACCCTGGATGCTCTCCCTTGAGGAGACAGGGGAAACGGAGGCCGGCCCCCAGCGCCCAGGCCTGCAGCCCCGCCTTGGACGGGAGGTGGGGCAGGAGGCCCGCACCGCCCCCCGCCCCACCCCGGACCCGCCTCTGCCGCTGCTCCGTTTAGGCCGCGCCTCCACGGGTCCCCAAACTTTGCCGTCAATCAGTGCCAACGTTTTCGAGATAAGAATGGTCGCACAGCCTCATTCGTGCACACTGTGCAGTTTAAGTGTTAATCAACACGTTTGGGGGCCCGTGTTAAGCGAGACACATACTGGACGGCTGGGAGGGAGCGATGGGGGAGTAGGGGGGAGCGGAGGGGGGAGCCGAGGGTGAGCAGGGGTAGGACTGGCGAGGGACGGGAGCTGTGGGAAGAGTGGCATGGGGGGCGGGGGCGACTGAGGGCAGACTGGTGGGGGGAACGCGAGGGGGGCAGAGGAGGGGACCGGTGGCGGAGCGGAGGTGGGGGCACAGGAGGGCGCGGGTGGGAGGATGGAACGGGGATACGGTCCTCGGCGGTAGTCTCCCTTGAGAAGTTGTCCCGCTCTTTCTGCCCTTTTTCTGCCACATTTGGCCTCAGGAGCCATTCCAGGTGGGCCTGGGCACAGGCAATGGTAACGAGGCGGGGGGAGGGGGAGGGAGTGCGAGGGGACGGGGAGAGAGAGAGCCGCAGGCGCCCTGGGCCGGGGAAATCTCCGGGTGTCCCTTAATAATCACATGTCACTGGAAGGCCTCATTTGCATGGCATAACAGTTATAACACGGAAAGGATTAAAATGTTAATTTTTTTAAAAAAGTAATGAAATTAGCACGGAAATATAAACAAGAATAAAAAAACCTGGATGGAGAGCGTTTGGGAACGTATCTAGGCTTATTCCATTGCGTCCCTGCCTGTGCCCTCTCTACCTGCCTCGGGCACTGTGGTCTCCTCCGTTTCTTCTCTATCCTTTCTGTTGAGCATCTCTGGCCTGGAGAGCAGGCGCTCAGAGTGTTTGTTGAATGAATGAATGATTCAGAATGAGTCAGAGTAATATAATGCCCTGCTGAGGAGCACACAAGGAGGAGACATGAATGCCAGGTAGAGGAGGCTTCCAGAGGTGGGGGCTTCAGAGGGGGCTTCGTGCTGACTCCTAAAGGGCAGATAGGAAGGAACAGCATGAGGAAGGGCAGGAAAGCACAGGGCAGTGTTTGGGAAGTAATGAAAATCTTCCCAGAGTAGAACACAGAGAAGGAGGACATGTTGGGAGCTGAGATTTTCTTTTGCATAGATGAAAAGTGCTTCCCCTCCCATATTTTTAAGCACAAGAATGACAATTTTCACTTCCAATTTTATGATGAAAGTGAAGGCCTTGGGTATCCCCAGAAGTGGGATGGAAATGCTGGTGGACGACCTGCCAGGTGCCAAGAGTAACTGGGGCGGTGTCTCTGCCTCACTGAGTCACAGCTGAGTCCTCTCCTCCTCCCCCAGGCTGCCTCACCCCCTCTTTTGGACAGATAAAAAGGCTGAAGGGCAGAGGGGGCAGTGACTTGCCCAGCAGTGAGGGGCGGCACCTGGACAGAGCTTTCCTCCCTGCCCACCGCTCCCTCTGGATCTCACTAGGAATCTGTTCAGCCCCCTCTTGGAGGCAGCTGGGGCAGCCCTAGGATGTGTGGCTCAGGTCCCACAGAGCAACCAGAGCAGGGACAAGGGAATTTCCCAGAGGTCAGCTGCTGGCCCTGAAACCCTGTCCAGACTGAAGGTGAGGGGACCCCGAGGACACTGAGGATGCGTTTCATCGAGGCTTGCTGAGCATCCGTGGCTGCCCTCCAAAGATGTGCAGTGCAGTGCTCCCCAAGATGTCTGAGGAGTTCTGGGCGATGCATCAACATCCCTAAGATGTCCCAGGGCCACAACCCACCTACAGATGCAGGACTGTGGTCAGGGATCACCGCTAACAATGTAGGGGGCGGGGCCTGGATTCCTGGTTGAGCCATCTGCAGTGGGGAACAACTGGAAGCAGTGAGGGCCGTCTTTTTCCAGCATTTTCTAAACCAAGCCGGCAAGCTGGTGAGCAACATTGTGTGTAGGTAATAACTCAGCTGGAAACAAGTGTCATGATTCACGTGTCACGGCTAATGTCTAGCTAATATCCCCCAGCAGGGATGAGCAATTACAAATTCCGGAATTATCTTCCCTGTCTGTACCTCAAACAAACAAGCAATCATCTGTTTCCCTGGCTGACCTTCCCTGGGGTGACATGGCTGGAAGGTTGAGAAGAGTGGGCCTCTGAGGGGAGACCTGGTGGTGCCACTTCCTGGCTCTGTGTCCTGGGCAAGTTCCAGGGAGGTCCCCATATAATAATTATTATAGTTTCTATAATAATACACTTGTCTCAGAGGGTTACTGTGAAGATTAAATGTGATTGTTAATTAACAGTTCCTTGCACATGGTAAGCATACAATAAATGTTAGCTATTTTTATCTGAAAATTAAAGCAAAAATATTAAGATGTGGGCATTAATAGATAGAAGTATGCTTAGATTTCACAAATATGTTTAATTTTCCCATCTTCAGTTCCAACCAGAGCGCCAAATTGAATCAGCACTCACACGTGCCAACTCCTCTGGCCAAGGAAGAAAGCTAAAACAAAATTGCTTTTGGACTGGGCTAATATATTGTCTTCTTTAGTAATTGCTCTTGCTGGCTAAGGTCATTAGCTGGGCTTTTGCTATTAGTGTGGTTTCAGGTGAGACCCAGATGGAAATGGGCCGTGGTATTCAGCATCTCACGTTTACAAAATCAAATCTTCTTACTTTCTCAGAGACAAGGCTTCCTGTACCTTGAAATGCTAATGAGATGCCAGGAGATTTACAGGTCTTTCCACGGGGTTATATTTAGAAACAGAATGATCTGTGTTTAGTTGAAAGATGGGAGTGTGTCTGTTGCTCTCTTGAGCTCCATAACTCAAAGGCCATCATCATGAGGGTCATGATTGGGACCTTGGGGTACCCTGGGTGGTCTGGGTAATTTCCATGATTGTCTTGGTCCTTGATCTCCACAAATGTTGAATATGACTATATAGCCATATATATATAAAATAGGTTAGACATGAGTGCTTCTTTTTCTCTGATTTTAAATAATTCAAATAAGAATGGAAACTCACCCACAGTAACCTAAGTAAAGGGTCTACCGCAAGTGCAACTGGGATGGCTCAGGAGTCCAGGTTTCCAGGTAGAGTGGTTCTCATGGGAGTAGGGACAGTGGTGGGACGGCCGTGTGACCTTCCCAAGGACATCTCTCCATCTCTTTTTGCATCAGCCCAGATCTCGCTCTCCCCTCCCCCCGGTTCCTGTTCTCCACTCCATCATGAGACACATGGCCCCTCACCATCTCCCCGGCCCTCTACGCAAACTCGTGATTAATCCCCGAAGCCAAGTGTCCCAGTCTCTTAGTTTTCTCAGCTGACTTCTTGAGAAAGGAACTGGATTGGCACAGCTCCTCTTATCAAGTGGACGACACAGGTCCTAAGTTACCGACCAGCCTGTGGACTGGTTCCCTGAGATCAACTGCCTGCCCGGGGCCAGTCATCAGGGGCCGGGGTAGATGGGAGGGTGCCCCACCCTCCACAAGCCTGGGATTGGGCAATGTCCTTTAGGTGGGCGAGCAGTGTGAAACCCACCCAGAAAATAACCCAAGACCAGTCCTGTGCTTGTATCCTTTCTATGCCGCTTCCTGCCTCCTTCCCACAGCTGAGAGGGTGTTGACACTTAGGAGAGCCTCTGTCGCCCTCTCTCTACTTGGACCAGCTCCATCAGAGCCTTGTCTACACAGGCTTTTCTGTTCTTTCTTTCTTTCCTCGTTGTGCCCTCATCTGACTGAGTGAGGCGCTCGGGCAGTGGGCTGAGAATTGGCGTGTGCATCTGAAGACCAGAGTGCCCTGGCCTCTCTGAGCCTCAGCTTTCCCAGTATTACTGGATGTATTGAAATCTTCTGTCTTCCCAGGATGTTGGTGAGGATTAGGTGAGATTCAGGCTTTGAAATTAGCCAAGAGCCTTTCAAGTCTGAGATGATTATTAGCAACTCAGGTGACAGTGAACACAGGCCTCTCCCTTTGCCCAGAGCCCTGCGCTGAGGGTCTCACTGTGTCCTTGGGGCCTGTGGCTGTGACTAGACCAGCACATCTGACCTGCCCATCTGAAGACGGCTACTGTTTCTTCTGCACAAAAGTCCATTTGCTGGCGCTCAGTAGCAAATGATTTCCCCCACATCCTCGCAATCCCTCTCCTGTGAGAAAGCCGGGCCTGCACCTGTCCTCTCACTGCCTTCTCCTCATGTGAGAGAGTCACGATGGCTCCCTGGTGGCAGCCAGTCAGGAGATCCCTTCCAGAAGCTTTGGCATCACAGAGCAGCCCCCTCGCTCCCCCGTAGGTTATTCACAGCTCCAGTTTTCCTGTGGCTCCCTGCCCACTCCCTTTAGTTACCTCCTGACAGCTCAGGCCTGACGGGACAGCTAGTAACTCATTGACTCAGAGGCAGGCCTGGGGGGTGGAGACAGGGTGGCAAGGAGTCCATGGACCCACCAGTCCAGGACCATGGTTGGTGCTGGCCACGAGCTGACTCCCACTGAGAACCAAAGAGGTGATGCTCATCTCAGAGCTCCTCTTCCCGCCTCAGGTGGAAGAGACGGGAGACATGCCAGGACACACGGTCTGAAGCAGCCTTTGGGTGCGGGGACAACAGAGTCGTCGTTTCTTCCTGCTGACAAGCTCGAACACCATCTTCAGCCGTTTGTGCAGATGCAGATCTCGGTGGGCCTCTCCTCAGTACCAACTCCATGCCAGCACTTGTGGGGCCCCTGGGGGCTGGGCGAGTCCTGCTGCCTCTTCTGAACTAGCAGTGACAGGTGCCCGGAGCCCATGTCCTGCACTGTCTCTGTGCCCAACCTCATGGCAAGCAGATGGGGGATCGAGGGAAATGCCAAATGTGGCGGCTGTGTCTAGAAATCCTCGGAGGGTCAGAAAGGCAAAGGGTGCTGTCAGCAGGATTGTGCATTCCTCCCTTCCTCCCTTTCCTTCCATCCACGAATATTTCCTAAGAATCTATTATGTGCCGGTGACTATATTTGTTGATGAAGATGCTGCGGTCTTTCTAATCCTCTTGAGGATTTCAAACTATTTATTTCAAACATGTAAATATACAATTACAATATAGCAGTGGCTCTCAAACATTAATGAGCATCAGACCCACCTGGAGGAATAGTTAAAACACTGATTGCGGGGCCTCGCCCCCAGAATCTCTGATTCAGGAAGTCTGGGGGAGGAGGGGGTTGAGAACTGGCGTTTGAACATGTTCCCAGGTGCTGCCGGTGCTGCTGGTGCGGGGACGCAGCGTATAGTAAGCACAATGCAGGAGAGGCTCTGACCACGCTTGCTGGGAAATGAGGGGAGGGAGTCAGGGCAGGCTGGTGACCCCAGCTGAGTCCCACAGGGTGGGAGACGGTGAAGAGGGAAGGGCAGCCTGTGTGAAGGCCCTGAGGTGAGCGAGAGTCTGGAGGAGGACGAGAAAGCCAGTCAGTGCGGCTGGAGCCTCGGCCGGGGTGAGTGGACAGCAAGGTAAGAGGCGACGCTGGATGGCTCAACAGAGGCTAGGTCATGAAGGAACCTCTCTGCCACCGCTGAGGGGTTTCAAGCGGGAGGTGGGGGGTCGAGTCAGGTTTGTGTTTTAGAACACTTGCTTTGGCTGGAGGGTAGAGAATACTGGAGGCAAGAACAGTGGTTAGGAAGCCATTGTAGTAATGCAGGCAAGAGATGATGGTGGCCAGAAGCAGGGTGGTGGCACTGGGATGGAGGGAAGATGGAGTTGACATGGACCTGGGAGATGGAGTAGACAGGACTTGGATGGGGTTGGGGTGAGGGGAGAGAGGAGTCTGGAGTGATGCCTGGGACACTGGGGGGGACTGTTGTGGAATGGGGACTATCTTGATGTTTGGGGAGGAAAGCAGCGAACAAAATATCACTCATATGAGCTCACCTGCCCAGGTTCCGAGGGAGGGGTTATACCTAAGACGTGCTGGGCAAGACCCCACAGCTGAAGAGGGCAATTAATTATAAGGATATCAGGGCGTCCTAGAGCACTGAAGCCAGGAATGGGGCCAGTTCTTAGGAAATATCGAGAACATGACACAGAAGTGGCTGCCTTCTACCTCCTTCAGCTTCCTTCTCTCTCTCTGTGCAGATCAAATTCCTCTCCTGTCTTCCTACCTGCTGGCTCTAGCTCCTCATTCTCACCCCAAGATATTACCTTATAGTCTTGCTGAGCTGTAGGTTCAAAGTCCTGCAGGAGAGAATTTGATTGGTCTACCTGGGGTAGGGTGGCCAGATTTAGCACAGAAAAATAAAGGATGCCTAAATATTGTGTGGCGACATAGCTGTACTAAAAAATGATCCATTGTTTATCTGAAATTCAAACGTGGCTGGGCATCCTGTATCTTTCTGGCAATCCTAACCCGGGCCACATGTTCTTCCCTGGGCTGCTCAGTTATGGCCAAGAGGGGCAGAGTGTGGTGGCTGCTGGGGCCACTGCCCCTGTGGGTGGGAGGCAAAGTTCAGAGAGAAGAGGGTCCAAGCACATGCCCCAGAGTGGGGTGTTCCAGGCTGTGGTCCTGCCCCCTAGGCTGTGGGTGGTCAGGATGCCTAACACCCGAGTGTCGAAGTCTCAGGAGGAGAGGGCAGCTCAGAGTCAGGGAGGCTGGGAGGGTTGAGCTCTTAGAGACCATGGCTGTGGGTCCCCAGACCCAAGCTGAGGGCAGAACTCGAAGTCCCCAAGGAAGAAGGGCACAGTCGAGATCGGGAGTGAGTTGTGGGGTGGCAACTAGATGAGTCACAGGTGCAGGCCAGGTCCAGGCTCAGGTCCAAGGACCCGGACAGATCCGCTCGCTGGGCTGGGCACAGGTTGGGGGCGGGTACGAGGACAGAGCCGTGCTGTCCTGACTGCCTCCCCACTGGCTGCCTGGGGTAGGACGAGTCCCACTCCTCTGTGTACCCCGTGCAGTGCCCGGCTCGGAGGGGGCTCGTTTGAGTCCTCTGCCTAAATAAGTTGGACCCAAGCCCAGTTTCCTAAACTGAGCTAGGGATGTCAGAGCTGGATCCCATGGTAAATTCCAGAACGAGGGGCTGAAGCTTCATCCATCCTCAGGCCAGCATGGGTCCTGGAGTCCAGGGCAGGGCTGAGCAGGGAGTGGGGGGTCTCTAAGTCACCGCTGCCATAGAGGAGGGCTACAGTGGCTGGGGAGCCAGGGAAAGCCCTCCTGAGGGGTCCTTAGAGACTTCTCACATTTACAGGTGGGGAAACTGAGGCTCAGAGGGGTGAGCCACTTGTGAAAGTTCATGACCAGGACTCTGATTCACACTTTTGGAACCTCTGACCAGCGCCCATCCCAAAATGTTGGGCTACAAAGTGGTATTTGCACAAACGCAGGGAAAGATTTCATTGCAGAAGCGTCTAGTGAGTTGTTTGAAGCAGTGGAATGTTAATAATTCCAACACAGTAACAGCGGGTGAGCCTCAGGCACCTGTGGGCCATCTTTCCCCAGGCAGACGAGCAGTTTCGATGTGCCAGGTACCCATTTCCTCCTGCAGGTGTGGAATTTGAGAGCACGTATAATGAGTCGTCTCTTAAAGAACTTTGCCTGGAAGGAAATACAGAAACACAAAACCAAAACCAAAATATGAATAGGACTGAGCATCTATAAAAAGAATGAAGAGAGGAGGCGCACACACGTGCACGTGCGAAATGGAAAGAGAAACTGCCCCTCACAGGGAAGGTGTGGTGGCCAGGCCCCCAGGGCAGGGGGTCCCCAGCCAGTCCCAAAGGCCATGGACATGACTCTCCACAGTTACTCACCGAGAGGAACTTCAGTCTTGACATTTGCAAAGACCACAATGCGGACATCCGCCAAAACCATTAGCTGTTTCAGTTTGCTGGGATTATGGGTGCTTTTCATTTTCTTTTTCCATTTTTCAAATTTTCTTTAATGTGCTTATATTTTATAAGGAAAGAATTTGTTTTTTCCTATTTTTTAAGAAGAAAAATCCAAGATGAGTACAGCTTTCAACCATTTAGCGAGTGATTTTTTGGGGGTAGCAAAGGGAGAGTGCATTGGAAGGGGCGCAAGGTTATGGCTTACAAAGACGCCACTCCACAGCGAAGTCCTGTTTGTGGAAACATATGGCTGATATGGTCAACTTCACATTTAGCCTCACGCTGATTGTTAACGGGTTGATCAATAGGACCAAAGACATAATTTTGGATTAGGGGTTTCAACAATGGAATGGAAATTTCAAGACTACTCAGTGTTAGTCATTCTTTTCCTACAGAAAAGGTACAGTTTAACTCAGGTAAAGTAAGTTACTGCTGAAACAATTCTGAGCCTGGCCCGTAGTGAGACGGGACTCGGTGCTGTCTCTGAGTGGATTTGATTACCTCTAATCAGTCTGCTGGGTCTCTAAAGACCTCCCAGTAAAAATCAGTAAAATCCACTGATTGGTGAAATACGGAGTTGCAAAGAGTTCCCGGACCCAGTTCCAACGTGTGAGTGTGGAGTCCTCCCCACACCAACAAGCAGTCCTCGGACGCCAGCAGGGTGTCTGAGAATTCAACTCAGCCCTGACACTGCCTACCCGGAGACGGAATCCGATTCCACAGGGAAAGTGCTCAGTCCCACAAGACCGCCCCCCACTTCAGACCCCAGCCGCAGGTCCAGGTTGTTGCCTGTGCTCTGCCCGACTGGCTGTAAATAAGGTTCCCAGGACCCCTTCCTTGGGTTTGATTAATTTGCTGAATGGCTCACAGAACTCAAGAAAACCCGTTTACTCACTAGATTACTGATTTATTTCAAAAGATATTAAAGGATATGAATCAATAGCCAGATGAAGACACACACAGGGCAAGGTCTCAAACAAAGGAGCTCCTGTCCTCATGGATCTTGGGGCCCAGCACAGTGGCATGTGGAAGTGTTCTGGTTCCCCAAAGTGGAAGCTCTCCAGAAAAGGGCCCACGAGCTGTTCTTTTGGGTTTTGTGGAGGCTTCATTACGTAATCATGACTGACTAAGTCAATGGCCATTGGCAATCGAGTAAACCTCGAGCCCCTCATCCCTCCCCAGAGGTTGGGGGTGGGGCTGAGAGTTCCAATCCTCTGATCACATGGTGATTCTCCTGACAACCAGCCCCCACATTGGGTGGGTCCAAAAGTCACCTTCGTCAACAGAAACAAGAAATTCCAAGGGTTTTGGGAGCTGTGACCCAGGAACTGTGGTGGAGACCACATATATATGAGAAATATATGGTCTGTATTTTTATAAATCATAATATTGCAGTGAAGTTAAAAGAATGGTGGGAATGTACTTTCTGGATTCAATTTCTTAGCACAGAAATTAGGTCAACTCAGCAGTGGATGCTTAGCCCTGGGCTCTGTTGGTTTGGGGAGAGGTGGCCTTGTCGTGGGCCTGAAGCACGGACCTTCCCAAAGACTCACTTCCTATAGGTCAGAGTGAACTGGCTGCTGAGCTGTGCAAACCCAGACTGAGGCGGGGCAGGTGGGGGGGTGGGTGAAGGGGGAAAGAACACTGGCCTGGGAGTCCGCCAGGTGACGGGGGACTGTCAGCACGTGTGACCTAGTTCCCCCTGCTGTTGTTGCACTACAGGGTAGCTGTGAGTTTGCAAATAACAGGTGGGCTGGGCCCTGTCCTGGACTGTGACCTCAACCAATGCTCACGATTATTGTCATTGTTAGATTATTATTGGCATTTGGATCTTCAAAGGCAGGCTCGAGAACCTGGCCAACAACCACAGGTGGGAGGGGTAGGAAATCCATGTGTCCTGCTGACCATGAACAAGAGGCTGGAACCAAGTTTGCAGGCGGCCCAAAGCCTGAGGAGGCGAGTGGCCTCTAGAGGGACCTCACTGAGCCGGACAATGGACTGACTTCACATAGTGGAGGGAAGTGGGGTCAGTCCAAGCCTGAGGTCCAGATGCCCACCGGCCCTGGATGGAATAGGAAGCACTTTGCAGTTCTGGGAGATGGTGAAGTCACCGTGTGGTGTGGTTGCTCCCCTAAACCTGCAGGGCGCATCCCGGGCAGGCAGCTCGTAGGAGCTAACCTGTTTGGAGGGCTCACCGAGTGAGGCACTGTTCTAGCAGCATTGCGTGGACCATCTCATGTAATGCCAGGATGGCTTTGTGAAGTGGGTGCAATTCTTTACACATGAGAAAAGTAATGTGAGAAATCATGTCACTTGTCCAGATTTACACAGCTGTGTCGTGAGCCAAGATTCCCACCCAGGCATGTTGGAAGCCAGAGTCCCAGGTCATCCATGACCCTCAGCCACACGTGGACCAGTGCTCCATAAGGAATGTCTGGTCTTGGCCGTATCAGTAGCACTGAGGGCCTGTTCTGCCCATGTCCTATGCAGGTCACTCTCTCAGCATCCATTGAGATGATTTTTTTCTTTAACCTGTTAATATAAATTACTGTATTAGTTTCCTATGGCTGCTCTCACTAATTACCACAAACTTAGTGGCTTCCACGCATATTTATTCTCTTGGAATTCCAAAGGCCAGAAGTCTTAAAATTAAAGCATCAGTAGAGCTGCATTCCTTCTGGAGGTCCTAGGGGAGAGCCCATTTTCTGGTCTTTTCCATCTTGTCCAGGCTGCTGTATGCCTTGGCTCACGGCCCCTTCCTCCATCTTTCAAGCCAGCAGTCTAGCATCTTCAAATCTCAATCTCTCCCCACTCTCTGCCCCTTCCCTCTCTCTCTCCTCCTTCTCCTGCCCCTCTCTTTCTCTGTCTTGTCTCTATTCCTGTCCTCACATCTCCTTCTCTGACCGTCCTGTCTTCTAAGGATCCTTGTGATTACATTGGGCACACCTGGACTATCCAGGCTAGCAGGCCAATCTTAAGTTAACCACACCTGCAGTTTCTTTTGCCGCATGAGGTACCATATTCACAGCTTCCAGGGGCTAGGAGACGGGCATCTTTGGGAGCGGCATTGTTCAGCCCGTAGCAGCTCCATCGGCACATTTTCTTGTGTTCCTGAGATAACACTACCTAGTCATGCCGCTGTTATCAGTAGTTTGTAAAAATAATAGCTGGGTACTGTTTGCTGATATTTTCATCAGGATCTTGACATCTAATGTCATAAGTGAGATTTCTTTCTTTGTTCAACAAATATTTCAGCCATGTTTCAGGCACTGTTCCAGGAGCTTGGGATTCATTGGGGAACAAGACAGACAAAGTCCTTGGCTTGTGGAGTTTACACCCCTGAGGGGAGAGTATGATAAAGAAACAAAAAGTATTTACGATACTGCTTGTAGTCGGCTCGGGCTGCTATAGCAGAATACCGTAGGCTGGGCGGCGTCAACAACAGACATTTGTTTTCTCACGGTTCTGGAGGCTGGAAGTTCCAAGTTCAGGGCAGATCTGGTCCCTGGTGGGAGTTCTCTTCCTGCCTTGCAGATGCCCACCTTCTTGCTGTGTCCTAACACAGCAGAGAGAGAGAGGGCGTGTTCTCTAGGGTCTCTTCTTATAAGGGCACTAATCCCCTCCTGAAGGCCCCACCCTCATGACCTCATCTAAACCTAATTACCTTCCAAAGGTGATTACCTTCTATCTCCAAATACCATCACCTGGGGGTTAGGGCTTTTAATTGGGGCAGCGGGGAGGGAGACAGAATTCGGTCCATGGCACTAGGCAATGCAATTCATGCTGCAGAAAGGCATCAGGGTAAGGGAGTGGAGGGTGACTGCCATCTCAGACGAAACGGTCAGGCAAGCCGGTAGAGGGAACAGCTGGTGCAAAGGCCCTGAGGCAGCATGCTCTTGGTATGCTTGAGGAGAAGCAAGGGGGCGAGGTAGAGGATAGGGCAGAGAGGTGGCCAGGGACCAGAATGTGTAGGTGGTGGCGTATCTGACATACTTTAAATAGATCCCTCTGGGCTGCAAGAAGGATAAACTCTAAGGGGCCAGAACTGCAGCGGGGGTTAGCCAGGAGGCCACCCCACGAGATTGGCCAGTGCTTTTCCTTTTTTAAACATTTCTGTCTGGTTTTGATATTAACGTGATGCTAGCTTCATAAAATGAGCTGGGGGAGCTTTTCCTCTATTTACTTAGTTCAGAGGGGGAACCGTTTATCTAAGTGAGAGATAATCCACTTACTCTGTGCAGGTTTGGTAAATCTCGCTGGCCAACATGCTGGATCAGGGGCCTTTTGTATGAGACGATTTTTGACTCTGATTCAATTTATTTAATAGGTCTGCTCTGATTTTCTATTTTTTCTAAATTCACTATTTTAAATACCTATTTGTAGAAAAGTACTCATTTTCACTTAAGGTTTCCAACATTATGGTGTAAAGAATACTGTTTTACATCCAAGTATTCTTCTGATTTTTAGATCTTAATTGTAACTACAGTTATATTTCCCTTTTCATGCCTAACACTGTGCCTTCTCTCTCTGTCTCCTCCTGTCTCTTCTTCACTCGATCTTGCCAAACGTTTCTCTGTCTAAATTAGCCTCTTGAGAGCCAGGTGCTAGTGGGGTGGATTCTCTCTATTCTTTCATCCTGTTTCCCGATAGCTTTATAATTCCCTTCCTGCTACTTTCTTTGCAATGATGCTGCTGTTCGTTCTCTGAGTTAAGCCGGTTTACCAATTTTTAATCTTTCTTTTTGCTAATATATACACTTACAGCTCTGACTTTCCCTCTAAGTAATGATTTAGCAAAATACATAGATTTTGATATTTTGCATTGCACTATGATTTTAAATTTCTAAAAATGTAGGGTTGGGCTTCTTATTTGGGGGAAAACTTTTGGTTTCCTTGATCAGTTGCGAGCTGTGTTAAACTGCAAGGCGGCCTTAGCCACCCCTCTGATGTTTCGAAGTGCCTTATGGATTTTGAAGCTGTGTTCAAGCATATGAGAGCTCCAGCTTAAACTTTTCAAGATGAAATAGCCCTGTGGCCTCCTTTCATGATTTACACTGTGAATTCAACTTTGTCTGGTATTAATTTGACTACATCTGCTTTCTTTTTGTCTTCACTTAGCTGGGATATCTTTTTTCATACCTTTACTTTCAACCTTTTCTTGTTTAAATGTGTAGCCAGTAAATAGGCTGTTGCTCTACTTATTGGAGAAGATAGCCGCTACATGCTGGAAACTGGAAGTTTAAAATGCAAGTTCCTGTGGGCTAAGGTAAGGTGAGCCCCCTCTCCCCCAGGGTAACCCAGATGGCAGCTGGGGCCCTGGGAGATCTGGTTGTGTGGGACTCGCTCCCAGGGCTGTGCTTGCCTCTCCTCTGTGCTTCTCCACCGTCACGTGGATGTATTGACTCTCCTGGGAAGACCGTATCCTTTTCTAATCCTGGTGAAATTCACATAACATAAAATTAACCATTTTAACACGAACAATTCCATGGCATTTAGTACATTCACGGTGTTCGGCGACCACCACCTCTATCTAGCTCCAGGATGTTTTTATCACCCCAAAAGGAAACTCTCTACCCTTTAACCAGCCACTCACCATTTCACCTCCCCAGTCTCCTGGCAAACACCAATCTGTGCTATTTCTATGGATTTACCTTTTCTGGGTGTTTCACGTAAATGGACTCATGCAACATGAGGCCTTCGTGTCTGGCTTCTTGCACTCAGCATTGTGTTTGTGAGGTTCGTCCATGTTGTGGCATGTAAAGACCCACATCTCTGCTGATTGCCCCAAACACCCACTCATGCGTGGGCACTCCATGCCTCTGGGAACCTCCCTCAGCATTTGGTGTGTGTGTTTGGGGTGATCTAACCGCTGACCAGGTGGCCTTGTGTCTTTTTGCTGGCTTCACCCCATGTGCCCCTCTTTCTCCTCCATTTCCCTGGAGAACAAACACTTGTCACCTCATCAGCCACAGAACATTCCCACTCATATCGAGGCATCTTCCTGAGTTTCAGCTTCTGCTCCAGGGTGTTTCTCAAAGAGTTGTGTCTGAATAACTCAGTTCTTCCCCTGGATGCTGTTTTCTTCCCCTCCTTAGAGAACAGAGTGAGAGCAAGAGAGAAAGAAACAGCCAGGAGTTTTTTTGTAAGAGCAGCCTTGATGAGTTGGGAGGGATCCAGCACGAGCCCATGTCCTGGTCCTCCCAGGACAGTCTCAGCTTAGGGCGGTGGTCCTCTTTGCATTCTCCAAAGTGTCTTGTTTGGGAGGATAAATTATATGGTCATCCCTAACTAGGGGATTCGTGTATTCCCTGATTTGATTACAACCAATCCAAGGAAAGAAAACTCTTCTGCACAGGGGACAAAGACAGCCCTGGATGCGAGATAAAGGAGAGAGTGAGCAAGCATTGGCGGTATCTGCTCATGTCCATCCAAGGAACGAGAGGTGGTGCTGTCTACTGGCCCAGTCCTATAGCCAGGCCATTCATGGTGAGGAAATAATGCCAGGGATGGTCCTCAATGGACATGAATATTATCAGTCAAAAGGCAAAACAATCAATGTCTTCTGATGATGATTTGGCTTCTCCTGTAGTTTGACCACACAAAGAGAAAATGCCAAACGCCTGGACACAGCTATTTCCGGATGATATGTTAAATTCCTTGTTGAAAATAATCCTAAGTCTCCCTAAGCCAGCTGTTCATTTATTTTTAGTTTTTTGTATTGTAGGAAAATATATATAATATAAAAGTTAACATTTTAACCACTTTTAAGTGTACAATTCAGTGGCATTAAGTAGATTCACAATGCTGTGCGACGATCCCCACCATTCACCTCCAGAACTTTCCATCGTCCCGCAGAAACTCTGTCCTCATTAAACGGCAACTCCCCCTCTGCTCCACTCACCCAGGTAATCTCTGTTCTACTTCTGTCTCTATGAATTTGCCCATTCTAGGTACCTCATATAAGTGGAATCATACGATACTTGTCCTTTTGTGTATCTGTTCATTTAAAAAAATTTATTTCATTTTTCACCATCAAAGCATTTAATAGGAGCTAACCTCACATGACATTATAAAAGATAATGCCTTACATTTGTGCGATGCTTTGCACCTGAGTCTCATAACAATTTTTTTAAGGCAAGCACTGCAGACCTTATTACCTTAATGAGACTGAGTCCAGAGAAGCCAATTGTGTTGTCTAAAGTCACAGAGCAAGTAGCCAAATCAGGATGAGAAGCCCATGTCTGCAGACTCTCTCACCTCTTCTAAAGAGTCTGGCAACTTCTCAGAAGTTGGGGATAATTTCTTTCCTCTGAAGTCTAAAAGTAAAGTTCAAGTCACTACCTTTTATGCAAGCAGAGAAAGGATCATGTTAAATTTGTGAGTGCGTAGTGTGGGGAGAGTCATTCTGTGGGGGTCAGAACCCGCTGGTGGGGGCCAGATGTGGGCAGGGGTGCCTCACGCGCTCTGTCCTCAAGTGGCAGGTCTCCCCCTGCTGCCTCGGCGCTACTCTCCTCAGCCTGCCGCCCTGCCCGGGGCTTTTTCCCAGTGGGAGGGTTTAGGATGCCCAAGAGGGGCTCTTCCAGAAAAGTTGGGTGTTTCTCCGGGAGCCAGAAAAATCAACCGGTGCTCCAACCGGCTGGAAGACAATTTTGTTTTTCCAAGCTCTGAAATAATCAAGATCTCACTGCACGCATGTTTGCAAACAGGAAGGAACAATAAGCGCATTCAACATGGAGAGGTTTATTTGCAGTTCTATTGTGCAGGACAGTCATTTGTTAGGACTTGATGACAGCTGTCACTGTGAGAAAACCGCGCCCTGCTCAGAAAGGAAGGTGGGCTGACTTGTGAACCACGAAGGTCCCTCTTTCCCTGCTGGGTGCTGCTGATTCTCGTGAGGGCGGAGGAGGTCGGGTTAAACAAAGGAAAGTTGACAACAGCAGAGTAAACAAGACCATCGAGAACGCATCTGCTAATTGATCCTCCGAGTCCGAGAGGATTTTTGCTTTAATATGGCAGCTCTATGTACGTGCCACAGTATATAGCCACATGCTCAACGTTAAGATGAAGATTCGCTTTGATACAGGAATACTAATTTTCTGTTGACTTAAGCAAAGAGAGGAGGGAGAGGTGTGGTCCACCCAGGAGTTGGTCAGTGAGGTTTCCCAGTGTGTCCGCACGCAAAGCGAAGGCGTCCAGCCGGCCATCAACTGCCCCTGGCGGGGGCGACCTCCCCGACAAAGCCATGTAGCCTGGGGCCCCTCACCACGGGCCCTGCTGCCTCCCAGTTACTGCGGCAGAACAAAATGGCAAGGCTGCTGGGAATTTGAGGGCTGCGAGCTCTGACGAAAACCAACTACATACAATTTCTCAAACTTCCACCACCTGAATCTTTCCTCCTGTTGACAATCAGGAGTGGAGTGGAGTAATAAAAATAATATGAATAACGTCAAATTCTCATTGAGCATGTCCTAGAGGCCAGGTGCTATTTTCAGCGTTTCACCTGCAGTCACCGTGTTTTAGTTCCCACAGTTCCAAACGGGGCAGTTTCTAGGATCATCTTTCACATTTTACAGGTAAGGACATAGGACACCGAGAAGAGACCCACTTGCTTGCCCCGAGTCTCGCACATACATGAGGAGCTCAGAGTCCAGCCCCCTCGCGCCTGGAACCCACGCTCCTGATCACTGGGCTCTTCTGTCTCTCGAGGGTCGTGTGGCCCAGGCCAAGTCCATTGGTAAGGCTACTTACCTCTGGGCCAGAAGTGGGGAAAACCAGATTCCATTAAAGTTACTAATGTTTACAAAACTGCAAGACATGTTGGAACTGTGTGATAGAAAAATTTATTGAGCACTTTTGTACATCCTGGTTGCTCACTATTTGTAGATACTGAATCTCTAGGTTGTGTCACAGTGTGTTCCCGTAAACCACATTGTTGAAAAGATCCGCGCAAGGTGCATAACGTTTCTTCATCACACAATATCGTTCTGATGGTAGCTAACATCAGTATAGTGCTTTCATTTCCAATGTATTTTCACAAACATCTTATCTGAGCATTCAGCAAGCACTTACTGAGTAAGTATGCTATTGATGTGGGCTTCCATCAGATGGGGCTAGTTATCAAGAAGGGCCTTTAGCCTGATGATAATAATAATATCTGCTACATTTTGAGCACTTACTCTGTGCCGTTGTGCTAAAGGCTTTTATAAACATTATCTCACTTAACGCTTACAAAATACCGCCACCATGAGACACTAGTCTTATTACCCCCTCCTCCTTTTTTAAATAAAAGAGAAGAATGAGGCTGAGAGAGATTAAGAAATCTGCCCCAGGTCGTACAATGCTCATAAGTGGATTTTCTGCTGATGCTCTGCAGACAGGTGACTGCGGTTGTCAAAGAAGAGACTTAATTATGCAGATTTGAAAAAGCAAAATGATGCTCAAAAATGAAGATGCCTCAGGGGCTGGCCCCGTGGCCGAGTGGTTAAGTTTGCGCGCTCCGCTGCAGGCGGCCCAGTGTTTCGTTAGTTCGAATCCTGGGCGCGGACATGGCACTGCTCATCAGACCACGCTGAGGCAGCGTCTCACATGCCACAACTAGAAGGACCCACAACGAAGAATATACAACTATGTACCGGGGGGCTTTGGGGAGAAAAAGGAAAAAATAAAATCTTAAAAAAAAAAAAAATGAAGATGCCTCAAGAACAATCTAATAGATTGTGATAGCCGGACTTTACAAAGATATTACACAAAAGAACACTGAATGGTAACTTCATATGAATATATACAGGATCCAGACATCCTAAATAAAATACTAGGCAATTGAGTCTTGCACTATGTTAAAAGCATAGCACACCATTCCAGGAATGCAAGGATAGTTCAGGATTAGGAAATCTATTAATATAATCTATCATAAGACAATGAAAAAATATGATTAACTGAATATATTCTGAAAAGATACTTAATCATATCTCATATCCAATATTGATTACATTTTAAAACATTGTTAACAGTCTCAGTAAAGTGGGAATAGAAGGAGACTCTTTTCAAATGGTAAAGAGTATCTATTTGAAACTGTCAACCAATATCACACACTTACTATGAAATGCTTCACATTAAAGTCAGATAGAAGACAAGGATGACCACTACCACCCCTATTATTTAATGCTGTTCTGGAAACTGCAAGTCAATGTAAAAATAGATGCACAGAAGAAGATAAGAACAGTAGATGGAACTTTTAGTAAGGAGAAGACCAAGTGGTAATTATTTGCAGGTATTATAGCTGTCTACCTGGAAAATCCAAGAGGATCAACTGACAGACTGTTAGAACTAAAAAGAGAATTCAGTAAGCTTGCTGTTCTTAAAAGAAATACACGACACATAATCTAATGGAAATAGGCAAAGAACACGAATGGGTAGTTCAATATAAACTAGTCTTAAATATACGTAAGGATGCTGAACCTCACTCATCATATGAAAAATCAAATGAAAACTGCACTGAGATACTACTTTTCATCTATCAGACGCACAGATCGAAAAGTTCAATACCACCCTGAGAAGAAGGGCGTACTTCCCGTTGGACCATATATAGGCATAACCTCTATGGAGAGCAATCTAGCCCAATCTACCAAATCGCAAATATCCATACACTTTGATCCATCAATCAATCCCATATCTAGAAATTTATCCTAGATAATTAAAATAAAGTGTGCCTGAAATGATATGTTTACAAAGTTATTTGCTGCTGCGTTTTTTTGTAATAGCAAAAGATTAGAAACATTTTAAATGGCAGTCAACGAGGGAACATGTCTGTTGAGCGACCTGTTGGGTCTATTTGCAGCTTGTCCTGAAATTGCGGCCAGCATGGTGACTCATCAAACGACAGCGCTTGTGTTTTTCCTTGTGTTTTTCTTTCCTTTTCTTCTCACTATCCGGGCCCTGGGCCTGCACCTCCCAGATGAAGTATGAGCACTTTAATCCTTGCCTCAGGCTGTATTTTCCAGAGGACTCATGTCAAGACATTATTTAAAATAACGTTGAAGACTATATTGTTTATATATTTATTTATTTTCTGTATGTTACGATGTTTTGACACCTGAAGAACCTTTTTGGCTGGGGACAGACTTCCCCTCCTAGGACTCACCACTTCTTCCAGACAGCGAAGGGCTCACTGGAACTGTACCTTCGATTTGCCAACCAAGCAGTGCACAGCCTCCCCGACTCCGTCGGGCCTGCAGACCCCAGGAGGCAATATTCTTCTGCCCTACTCATGCCAGGGCCAGGTGCCAGACAACTAGAGACTGCCCCCATAGCCCAAAGACTGCCAAAATTGTTCAAATTTGCCAGTCCCAAGCTGTTCCCCCTGCCCCACCTTCCCTTTCCTGAGGAAGCTCCAACAAAGCCCACGGCCTCGGCTCTCCCTTCGTTCCCGCCCTTCTGTCTCCTGACCACCCTGGTGCTTCCCCGTGTGGCCCTGCACAGGCCATGCCTCCTGTGTCTAGGACCTGTCAGCATGATAAACTTTGTCTCCCTGAGCCCCTCCTGTGTCTCCCCCTCTGCGACTGTAGCTGACTGACCATCACATAAAAGGACTCTGAACGAAGACTATTTTATGACACAGAACAGCATTCACCTTGGGTGCGTAAAAAAGCAGATTTATAAAACAATCTTAAAATGTTTCCATTCATGCAAAAAACAAACACAAACAGAAAAGAAAGTCTGGAAGAAAAATACCAACATGTTAATGGTAGTTAACATTGGAGGTAAGATTGTGGGGGATATTTTTCTTTTTTGTGCTTTTATTTCTGAATTTTCTACATTTGTTAAAAAAAAAACATTTGTACCAGTTATCTATTGCTGCTTAACAAACTACCCCAAAACTTAGTGGGTTCAAACAACTGTTTTGTTTGTTGATGGTTCTGTGGGTCAGCAATATAGGCTGGGCTCCGCTGGTAGCTCTGCTCGTCTTGCCTGGAGTCCTTCATGTGGGTCCAGTGGTCTGGCGGCTTTCCTGAGGCTGTTTGGTCCAAAACAGCCTGACACGTGTGGCCGCTGGTGTGGTCTGTGTCTCTCCAAGTGCTCCTTCACCTCCACAGCGCCAGTGGGGGTTTATTACATGGCGGCAGCAGCGTTTCAAGAGAACAGAAGAAGCTGCAAGGCCTGTTAAGACCAAGGCTCTAAGCTCACAGAATGTCATCTCCACCCCAGCCTGTTGGTCAAAGCAAGTCACAGGGCCCGCCCAGATTCAAGGGTGGAGAAAGAGCCCCGTCCTCGGGCGAAGAGAAGCGGTCAGTCACGGTGTGGAGAGGCTTGTGTGCAGCGGTGGGAAGAATGATCAGATTCTCCTTGTAAATATTGCAAACAATCTACGGTACCATTTGAAGGAACTTCTAAGTTTCTCCTAGTCCATGTACCTATATTGAGACAATAATAACGGCTAACACCTCATACTGATTATTTTGTGCCAGATTCAAGATTCTGTTTAGACTTGGAAGAAAAATTTTGAAAGTATGAAGTAAGTCCCGCAGTGGTTATTTTTCATCAAAGCAGACTGGCTCTTCCTCTCCATCGGTGTGAATTAGTGAGATTTCCAGCATATGCATCAGGGAAAGAAAACTCCTTTAATTTAGTTCTTGGCTGCCGGACAGACTGTCAGATTTGCGCTAGTGATTAGAAAAATGAATTTCTCACAATTCTGCAATTAAAACTCTACCCACTTTCTGTTCCTGATTATATGATAGGATAGGAACCATCTCCCAGTAGCTTAATATTATTAGATTAGCAAGAAGATGTCTAACATGACTCAGTGTTGTTCTTGAGAAATAATTAGCTACCTAAGTGGAATAGACCTTCACGGAATACAAGTGTATCTCTTTTATAACATTTAAATTTGGAGGCTTAATTATCAAGTGAAAAATAGTCACTTTAGCACTTTAGTCCATTTGGCTATACATTGACATTATTAAAATGCTTTCCTGGTCTTTATGCAAATTGCTTTTTTAAAAAACCAATTTATCTCCTAGCAACCAAAAGTGAAATAAGCACTGAAAAATGACATCTCAGGAAGACTTTGGGCTCTTAATCCAAGTAAATTCCTAGGGTTTATTTGTTGATTGTCTGAATGAACAAATGGTGGACTTGTGCCTACAGGTGTACATGCAGCTGAGTCCCTCTCTAAACTCAACTTTTAAGCAGCTAATTAAATAGTAAAGTTCACACAAATAAACCGTAAAGTCTAGTGCGTTTGGTCACCAATTGCAGTCTGTAGGTGTGCATTCAGCCGATGAGAGAACCAAGCGTGAGTTACTTCTGTGCACTTGAAAGACTTGACCATGCCCTGGAGTCTGGAAGTTTCTTTCTCTTTCTAGAGATGCTCCCTGGCCATGGGGAGCTGGCAGACACCTCACCTCCCAGAGCCTTAGGTCCTCCTCTGCGAATGTTCACAGTCTGTGTTCTAGAGTCTAGGTTGAGAGTTAGATAATGGGAGTGAAAGTGCTTTACAGCTGGACATCACAGAGGCGAAAGCCATGGTCCTTCTTATGGGTGACGCAGCAGTTAGCATGTAGGCTCCAGGCCCAGTAATGACCCGCAGGGTACCGCTCCATCCCTGCCCACCCACCTGTGGGCATGGACTGTCAGGTCTGAGGGACTACGTGTCCCTTTGCTTCTTGACTTGGTCGCCTTGCCATTGGAGGGCACTTAGACTCGCCTTGTCCGGCTGGTTGCCCCAGGAGGAGTGTCACTCCCCGCCTGAGCCCGAGCACTGGGGAGACGCCTGCTCACCCTGTGGGGCATGTGTCACCGTGGCCTAGTGCATGGGGCTCGGGCTCCCACTCTTGCTGCTGCCTCTGTGGGCACAGGCTCCTCCTGGTGGGAGGGATGGCCAGTCCCTCCCTGCACAAGGCTGTGCTCAGCCGGTGGCGCCCCCAGGGCTGCTCCCTTCAGACTCACTTCCTCGGAAGGGGATGTAAGAGCCCGGACAAGGTTGGGAGTCCAGCATCCCACAACCCCGAGCAAGCAACCGCTTCCCGCCAAGCCGTGTCGGCAGTGACTTGCCCACCTGTTCTTTCTCAGGATTCTTGATCTGAGAGTGACAGAAGCCCGATTCGATCCCATAAGTTGAGGGAAAAAGGTAATTTTTAGGTTCAAGCAACCCTGCCCCCAGAAGGACTTAGACCGAAATGGCTTTCAGGATGACCACAGCCTGGCCATTCCTGGTTGGCCTGGGTTCCCTGAAACCTCAGCCTGAGAAAAGGACGTGGGCACAGGTCATTTATTCATAAGGTGTATCCAGAAATCCTAGATGAAGACATAAGAGAAAAGAGGAAGAGGGAAGTGAGAATAGCTAAGAAGATGTGCCTGAGTGATGAGTTACTGCTGGGCACCTGGGGGTCTCCAGCAGGGACCCTCTGAGAAGCCACGAGACCAACCTCAGAATCTTCCAGTACAGGCTGGGGAGGCTGGGGGCGTTTATCCACTAACTCCCGTCCCCTGCTGGTTGAGGGCTGTCCTGGGAACCTGAGCGTCCCTGTACTTTTGGGTTGCGCCTGCTGGAGAAAGCCCAGGCAGAGAAGAAGAAAGCTGCAGGGACTGGAGGCGGAAGGCTGGCCCTGGGCTGCCACTGCTGGAGAGCCCAGTGGCTCAAGGCCTACGGAGTGGTAACAGCACCTTCCGCTCCGGGCCCAGGTGCCCTGGGGACTTTGTAGCTCCTGTGTCTTCCTGTCTGTCCCGAACGTTTTGCTCTTTCTAATGGCAAAGAGGCTTGGTCACGGAACCGATCTCAAACCGCTGTGAGCTGACGTCCACAGGGATCATGGAGACTCTTCTCTTCCTGCTCCAGCCCGCAGGGTTCCCAGGAAGGACTCTGATTGGTCTGGCTGTATCATGTGACCATCCCTGCACCAATCATGGTAGTCTGGATGATGGAGGATTATGATTGGCCCAGATGGGTCATTCGCCCACCCCTGACCAGAGGGGCGGGGTCTATTCCCAAAAATGGGAATGTGAGGCCGGGAGGAGCTTCGGCGCTTCCCCATCAGACGTTGGCCAGGACCAGCCAGCCCACCTGGTAGGCTTCAGGCATTTAGATCCTGGGAGAGGAGGGTTTGGGGTCTTGATCCGTTCCCTCTCAGAAAGCTTCTGGACTCCAAATTTAAATTTGCCCTTTCTCTCTTGCTAACAATCTTCAAGCCCTGTATATCAATGATTTCTCTCCTCCTCCCTCTGCACGTTTACTTATAGTTCACCAGACTCTGCCAGTTAGGAAGGCACTTAAAACTCATAAGCTCCATCCAGCTGGGCGTGTTTTATGGTATTCTGGGAAAACGTTCTTCTTCCATTTATCAGGCAGGAATATAATTTGGAGAAAAGGTTTTGACAAAGGATACTACCACAAAAGAGCAAGTGGAGAATTTTAAAATATTTTTCACACCTTAGGGCAATTGACATTTTAGTTGAATTCATGCTTTTGCTTTCCCTTATTAGAAATAAGACTTTCACTTGCCTGACCTTAATGAATGTTAAGGGAATCCTTTCATAGCTCAAAGACAAGTGTGATATGCAGGAAGGTAGTGGTGAAAACCAGGGGGACGTTGACTGATGTGAAACTGATACTCCAAAATATCATTCTGCCTGTCTA
Organism: Equus quagga; assembly: GCF_021613505.1. Classification (NCBI taxonomy): domain Eukaryota; kingdom Metazoa; phylum Chordata; class Mammalia; order Perissodactyla; family Equidae; genus Equus; species Equus quagga. The sequence continues at coordinate 177,425,082 of NC_060268.1, read as the reverse complement.
ATAGAAAACATGTCCTTCCAGAATTGGATGTTCGTTCATTGTTCCATTCAACTAATATCTATTATGTACCCAGCAGGTGCCTAATAAATAGTGTTGACTGAATTCAACAACATTCCTGCTTTCAAGGAGCTTCCTTTGAGTTGAGGAGACAGAAGATAAGCTGGCATGAATAAAAAACCAAGATTCCTTCCGAGAGTGAATGTGCTAGAAAGGAAATAAAACAGGAAATATTCAGGGAAACCTCACTGAAGAAAATCTTGACTTTGAATCAAGAGCTGAGTAACCAGGAGTCATTGGTGAAATGAGAAGCAGCTAAGGCAGAGGCATGCTCAGGTGCCAAGGCCCTGCGGCAGGACCCAGTTTGGGGTGTTCAGGTACTGGAAAGGAGGCAGGCGTGGCTGGGTGCAGTGTGTGGGGAAAGGAAGGTGGGGGGTGTCAGAAGGGGATTCCATCAGCAGGGCCATGGGCCATGGGCCATGGGCCATGGTAAAGAGAGAGGGTTTTGATCCCACTGCGACAGGAAGCCACCGGAGGTCAGTGAGCAGAGGAATGGTGCGTGCTGTTTCGGTTTTTGCAAGGTCCCCCTTCTCTGTGAGGCTAACCTGCAGGGGTGCAGGTGAGACATGAGCGTGTGCCAGCTGTGAGTGGTAGCAGAGGAGAATCTAGAGGGAGAACTGGCAGACCTGTTGATGGAGAGGCTAGACAGGATGGGGAATGGAGGTGATGAGGATGAGGCACCTACCTTTCCTTGGCTCTGTCCTTCAAGGAAAGCTGAGCCCACTGGGTGCCGAGTAAGCCCACGGCCAAACTTGGCTGCGTATACAAACTGTCTTCTCTAAGTCACTGACAATACCTGGGTCCTGTCTGTGTTATCTGGGGGAAAAAAGAAAATCCAAGACAGAGAAAGACAGCAAATTTAGTTCTGTTAGCTGCAGACAATTTAATTCCCGTTGAAATGTCGTTTCGGAGCCCGCAAACAAGCTCTCCTCCATCGCTATCCTTGTGTGACCCAGGGATTTATTTTCATTATCCATAGTAGTCAAGTTGAGCTAAACCAGAATTCGGTTTTGATGTGAATTTCAATTAAGCAGCTTCAAAGCCTGCAGGTTTGGATGCGTGTATTATCAGCACCTCTCAGAACAGCATCTCCTCCTCACCTGAAGCTGGAAAATCCTGTTACACCCACGACCCACAATAAATCCATGGGTTCTCTGGGACATTGCTCCTTTCCCCACAGGACTGTGTGGCAGGAGAGCACATCCTTCTTCTGGCACTCAATACTGTCTGGTGGACTCGTTATTTAAAAAATTGGGAAAAATGCATTTGGAGATTAATGACTATTGCTCTGATAAATATAGCCATTTCCAAGGCCCTCTCGCTTAGAATATGTCATTTGTTCATCTCAGCGGCTCCGTGAGGGTCACAGAGGCTCGTTCTTTTAATCCCTCTTTCTCCTCTCTTTGCTCCAATTCCCCCAAGTTGAAAAAGCTCGTACTCCTTCCAGTTATTTGTGTAGTCTGCAAAGTCTTCTGCCAAAGAGCTGAGTGGGAAAGGAAGTGGATTGTGCAGGGCACAGAGTCAAAGGAAATAACATGAGAAAATCCTTCTGTTATAATTTCAAGTAAAAAGAGCAGGATGCAAAATTGTCTATACAATATGGTAGGACTATATTCAACATGAACATGTGCTTAGAAAAAAGAGACTTGGAGGGAATATTCCATAGTGTTCACGACAGTTGTTTTGGGATGACAAGATTCTGGGTGATGTTTTTAGTATTTTTCTATGATTAAAGTAATGAATATGTGTAGTAGGTATTTATTGTTTTGTCCATTCAGAAGAGCATCTGAGACTTTGGAAAACTTCTTCCCCTGCTCTAACGCTGGGCTCCTGCTGTGGGCTGCATCCCACCCTTCTGGTTGGAGCGATGGACGCATATATGACCCAAATTGAACCAGCAATGCCACCCCATTCCCTGGCCCCAGTTCAGGGATGGGCAAAGGACTCGAGTCAGGTCACACCAAATCCGTCCGCTGGTCCTGCTAGGTAAAAGAGGAAGGCGGGGAAGAGAGTTACAATGACACAATATGAGAAAGACTCAACATGCCATTGCTAGCTTTGAAGATTGAAGGGGGCTGTGAAACAAGGAATGCAGGAAGCTTCCAGAAACCTGGAAAGGCAAGAAAATGGCTTTGCCCTCGAGCCCCCAGAAGGAAGCAGCCCTTCCAACATCTTGACTTTAGCTCAGGGAGACCTATTCCAGACTTCTGCCTCCAGAACTGTCAGATAGTCAATTTGTGTTGTTTTAAGCCACTAAGTTTGCAGTAATTTGTTGCAGCAGCCATAGGAAGCTCATACAGAAGGGAAGGCCCCAACTCTAGATGTGGGGACTTTGGACTTGGTGCAGACACCAAGGCACAGCTGTCAGCTGGCTGCAGACCCCACCTAGGGGAAATTTGGAGGACCCCCTTGTTGCCCATTGCAACCGTGCTATTCAGTGGGAGCTGTCAGTCCTGGGGCTGCAGGCTCCTGGCTGCAGTTCTAGGGGTACACGCTGGGCCCGGGGATTACTGAGTTGAAGCTGGGGAAGAGGGTCAGTCCCTCTGGGGTGGCACAAGTAGGTCATCTTCCAACCACATCCTGCAGGAATAGGGCATCTGGGGGAGAGGGGCCTGCTGTAAGGGAGCCATCAGGAGATGGGAGGTCAGCTGGAGGGCCCAGGATTAGGTGCTGAGCGCTCCATGGACAGCTCGAGGCCCAGGGGTCTGCGGGGAGGGCCAGTGCTGGGTGCTCCCCTCACCCTCGTGGACAGCTGAGTTAAACCAGCCAAAGTGAGGAGAATAGGAAGGGGTGTTGGAACTGTGGGAGTGTCATTGGATGAGCTGGGTTGAATGTCTCTGTCATTGGGTTGGGGAAGGCCGGCTGCCCAGACAAGAGTACAGGGGAAGCCCTCAGACCACGTCAGTGGTGATGATTAAAAATATCATCCATCCAACAAGCCATTAAATAAAATACATCCCACTCTCCTCACTTAAGAGCTAGATCTTCATAAGAACAACTTAAAAATATGTTTAAATATGTTAAATATTAACGCAGTAAAATAAATGTTATATGTTAAAAATATTTGACTATAGTTTTTATATGACAGAAAGTTGGCAAAATATCAGAGATGACCAAATTTAATTACCATTGTGTATATCAACACGTTTTACTGATGGGTCAGTGATTGCTGTGTGAATAATAAAGAGATGTGTAATTCATAAATTACATACTTATTTCATAAAATTTATATTTCTTGTTTTTTTATCAGAATCACTAATCATCTTATTGTAATAAAGATTTTCCTATAATTTACATATTATATGGAGTCAATGCCAGATTAAACATTTCTTGAGTTATCATAGTTCTCAGTTTTTTATTAATTTCAAATTGGAGAAACTTTGTGAAGTAGTAACTACTGGAGTCATCAACATCCTTCTTCAAGCAATACTTAGATTCCAAAATGGACCATGAACTGTACAAATAACATTCACATATTGTAGTGGATTCACATATGATAAATTATTGCAGGAAATATTATAAAATATTAGTTTTATCATAGAAATCACTATCACTTATTTAGCAATTTTAGCCATCTCTTAAAGCAGTATCTAGATGAATTTAATATTTCTTAATCTCATCTTTCAAGTTTTTCAATGCTGGGATATTATAAAGAAAACTGAAAATATCAGTAAATTGCTCAATTTTTGCATATCTATACTCAACTGAGACTATTCCTTGATCCATAATGACCGGAAAATATTCTCTACAGAAACTAATTTGGGGTTATTTTTATGTAGATCTTCATAGTTATTCAATTATTTTTGTTTCCTTATTCTAATTTCTTTTCATTTTATTGGAATGTTGCATTTTTCACATGTATTTTCTGTTGATTATAAAAACCCTTTTCTTTAAAGTGTCAAAAAATACTTTTTAATAATTAAAAAATGACGGAAACAAACACAACTGATTTTTTCTTTTGGAAGCTTCTGACAATGTTATTGAGAGCAAGCAACAATATATACCAAACAAAGGTAGATAATGCAAATTCAAAATTAATTTCATTTTCCACCCATTCATTTTTTTTGATGGATCTTTTGTTGTTTTGCTTACCTCTTCTTGTATCTTCTTTGAATTAAATCTAATTGCTTGAATAGCATTTAGTTGGCATTGCCATCGTATATGTGAGAGAGGTTGTAAGGTCAAATTTGTTGTATATTTGATTGAGATGTTCCCTTTTTTGGGCAGATCCAGAAAATACTCTTCCTTCTTGCTTAATAGTCCTGACAGACACATCATTGTGGGCCAGTTGAGACCAGGAATCCTAGTAACAAATTCAAAGTATGAACTCCACAGGGGATGTTTCTGAACTTTTGGCCAAGATTCTGGCCCCACACCTTGGCCTTATCAACTATGTTCATTTTCATAGAGTTACTGTCAACCATCTTTCAAATCAATGCCTAAAATCGAAAGTTATTTTTCCAGTTCTTTACTTAAATCAAAAACTGTACTTCTAGGTGTGGAAACAATGCAATACGTCCTTGTTTTCTTCTTCAACAATACCTATGATAAATGTTGTTCAACATGACTTTTGTCAGTGGTACCACGATCGACTTGCATTGAGCAATGTTTACTGATGCTTTTATTTCATGTATGTTTGATTCTCTCACTATTAGCTACTATAATCTCATTTTGAATTATTCATCCCAGATAGTGATTGTTTGTTTTATTACTTTTATCCATCTTACATTTTTGGCCATCCTAGCATAAGAATTGGAATTCTTTCTATTAAACCTAGAAAAATTTTATTGCTTTCTGTAAATATTGTGCTTTTAGTGCTGTAAAAAGCACCGTAACTCTTAGCCAAATATTAGGCCCCAAATGCACTTTTTGTGAATGTCACAGCGGTGTGCTAAACGGGCGTTCACTTGTCGTTGTTGAACGCTATGGGCGGTCTGCTTACTTATGCAGTCTATTTCACAATTCACTAGTTCTTGCATGAGTACTTTTTAAAATATTATGTTATTTTAACAAAAAGTCCAAATATTTCTGGTCATAAATAACTTCTTTGGCCAAAGTTGACCTGAAAATTGGTTGTGAATTATGTAACACATGTAACAAAATACCTTATCTTTCCCCTTGGCATATGAACACCTGCTTTTAGAGGTTCTTTTTCCATTGGAAAGAATGTTGCTGTAAAATTAGATCCTAAGTTTTCCGCCATGCTCATCCAATGAAAATTGTATTTGCTAATTTGAAGCGTAGTGTGTTGTGCTAGAAATATTCTCATGCTGTCAAAGAGGTTTTGACACCATTTTTAGGATCATCCTACGATAAACGGGTGACGCTTCCGAGATTTCATCTGTTTCATCTAATTTGCTAGTTTCATGAATAGAATTTTCTTTTTCTTCTAATGGACAGGCCAGAGTCGTACTTGCTGCTTCTGGGTTGTGAATTTGTTAAGTACAATCCTCTTTTTCATTCTCATCGCTTTGATCAGTAATTAAATCTTCATACAGTGAAGAATATGAGGTTCCAGGGATTTCTTCTAACCTCTTGAAGTTGTGGATTTGATTAGGCTAATTTTCTTGCTCATTTTCACTGTTTTGATCAGTAATTAAAACTTTGTTAAATATAGAATTTGTAATGTCTGACTAGCAAATTTTATGTGGGTTAAGCCTGACATAGACTTCTCACTTTTATTGTTTCTAGCTTTCAAAAATTTAGGCAGACCACTTATTTGAAGGTATTTGATTTCTTTTTTCTTTTCAGCTTTTTTTCTTTTCTGCCCTTCACTTTCTATTTTTTATTCCTATCATGATCTTTTTTTTTTTTTAAAGATTGGCCCTGAGCTAACATCTGTTGCCAATCTTCTTCTTCTTTTCTTTTCTTTTCCTTTTTCTCCCCAAATCCCCCAGTACATAGTTGTATTTTCTAGATGTAGGTTCTTCCAGTTGATCTGTGTGGGATGCCACCTCAGCATGGCTTGATGAGCAGTTCTAGGTTGCATTCAGGATCTGAACCAGCAAACCCTGAGCTGCCGAAGTGGAGCGCATGAACGTAACCACTGGGCCACAGGGCCGACCCCTGTCATGATCTTGCCTTATATTTATTCTCAGTGACTTAAAGATTAAAATTAGAATGTAGTCGTATTTAAATTAAATACAATTTAAATATATTTATATCAAAAAGCAAATGAAAGCAAATGTGACCCAAAAATCAACATTATTTTTCATGTTTTTAAAAGTACTTTTAAACAATATATTAAAAATATTTATTAAAATGAAAAGAGAAAATATCAACAAATATAAAAAATGAAATTATCTTTTTAAAGCTGAGTTTTTACTTAATTTTGAAAATTTAATTAATCTTATTAAATAGTTTACAAAAAGTTTTCAATGTCCATCTCGTTGCAAGCACAGGCATTGGCATCATGCTTCATGCATGTTACATTTAGATCCATATATATGCAAACCTAAGAGGAATATGAATTATTTAACTGTTGCAAAATGTTCTTCAGTCCCTCTGGGCCACAAATTGGAACACAAAGAGAAACAAGAAAATGGACTCTCAGCATCACAAAGAACGCTTCATTATGCAAGGATCTCTTGTGTTCACCCTATCTAGGAGGGTGGATTTGACAAGGTAATTAATTAGTCGTTTATCTTACCTAAGCACTTCTGCTGCTCCAATTGTACCCTCTTCTGAAGCTGTGTCTGTTTCTGACATCTACAGGCACAGCCCACAAACCTTCATGGCATTTGGGCTCAAAGACTTTTTGTTTCGAGGACATAGGGTGAGAGTGCTTCCCGAGGGCCTGAGATGTGTTATTCGCCTGAACGGGTGTTCAGGATTGCAGGTGGAACGATACCAGCATCACCTGTCAGATTCCCAGTGACAGAGGCACCCATGTGTCCTTTAAAACAGTCATCGTGTTACATGTTTTAGTGATAGGCAGAGCCCTCAGAAGTTCAGAACCCGGGACAGAGGCCACTCTTGCCTGAAACTAAAGGTGGTACTGGCCTTTAAATATTTTTATAGGTGGAGAGATTTGGGAAACCAGGTGTTTAGTTTATCAATCCATTCATCCTTCCTTCCATCCGTTTACTCAAACAAAACTACTTTTTGAGTACCTCCTATGTTCTAGGTGCTGTGCTAGGTGCTGGAGTCACAGATTGGGGGCAGTGAGAACACTTTTTTTGGAAGAAAACCAGGAAGGCTGTATGGATGGGGCAACACTGGAGCTGTTCTTGAAGAGTGAGTGATCGCCAGGGAGGCAAGAGGGAGAAAGACTATCTAGAGTGAACAGTTTGTGCAAATTCACAGATTCATGAAAGGGCTTTGATGTCTAGGTTTGAACACAGCTGGAGAGCAGGGTTCCAGTAAGTCTAGAGAGGTATGCTGGAGCCTAGTTTTGAGTGGCCTTGTTGCCAGGTGAAGGAGTTTGTACTTTATTCTAGAGGCATCAGCATGGCATGATCAGGTGCATAGTGTCAGGGAGGAAAAGTTTTTCTTCTACCCTCTTAGGTTCAGTCCTTGTGGGCCTGCAAATTAAACTAACAAAAGCTAGATTAGCAAAAGAAAAAAACAGATTTAATGACATACATACACATGAGAGTTCACAAAGAAAAGTGACTCAAAGAGGTGGTTAGAATTTGGGGCTTATCTACCATCTTGATAGGGGATGGGGCAGGGCAGAGTGGCACTTTTGGGAGAACAAATGACTTAGAAGAGGAGAAAGGGCACTTATGGAAAAGCAAACGGCTTTTTGGAAAGATGAGTGGGTCATTAGGAGAAGAGATGGGAGATATGATAGTCTTGTGACAATGTGTATTGGGTCAGAGAAGAGAAGACGAGAGCTGCTCTGGGAGAGGACATTTATGACCATTGAGTTCTTTTGGGAGGCTCTGCTTTTACACAGATAAGGGATTTCAGGAAGTCAAATGTCTTCAGCTCAAAGTGATTTTACAATGGCTTATTCTGAACCCCTTCCGTAGTACGGAGATTGCCTTGAAATAGGAGAGAATAGAGAAAAGAAGGCCCCAGGAGACTGTGGACGAGTCCAGGCAAGAGATATTGACGCCTAGATCAGTGCTGCTTTAGTTTAACATGCACACGACACATCGGGGATCCTGTTAAAATGCAGATTCTGACTCAGAAGGTCTGGAGCAGGGCCTGAGACTCTGCATTTCTGTTGAGCTCCAGGTGGTGCTGATGCTGGTGGTCCATGGACCACGCTTTAAACAGGAAGGCTTTCACCAAGCCGGGGATGGAGATGGGAGGAGAAGAGTGAAGGTTCTTAACTTTAGCCACACAATAGAATCACCTGGCCTGTATCCAGAGCAGTCACATCTGAATATTGGGGTTGGGCCTAGATATCAGTGTCTTGTAAAGCTCCCCAGTGATTAAAACTGCAGGCAAATGACAAATAGAAATGGCAAGCAATAGGATATACTGGAGTATATGAGGAAGCCATTTAGTGTAAACCTAATTCGGCCTGACTTTGTTTTTCCTAAAGGGCCTGACATGGCCATTGAGTAGGCATTGTGTATCTGCTTTAAACATTTACTATGCCAAGAACAAAGGCCCTTAAGATAAAGATGCAACTTCCCCCCACACTGGCATTTCCTTAAGGATAAGCATCTTTCCTTAGACTAGGAACTGATTGCTGCGCTCACCTGTGACCACCCAGCTCACCTGTGACCACCCAGCTCGAGACAGCAGACCTCCCTGCTGTGTCCATCAATCACTGCGCCGACAGAGCAGTCTCACGACTCTTGTAAAAGGGACATTTCAATCATACATGAAACATCCTCTTTGGGGGTATATAACCACTCTATGCACCCCACTTCTTTGGTGCCCTTTCTTCCTTCGGGAATAAAGGCCCTGGGCCATGGTCCTCACATTTTAGCTCAGAATAAACTCACCCAAATTTTCATTTATAGATTGGTTATGGATTATTTTCATCGACACTAGTTTGAGCAGGAGTGTCTTAGAGCCAGTACCAGCTGAATTCACCCCTCCATAAGCCACACCACTCCCACCTCTGTACATCAAGTTCTCTGGCTCTTGACGTCAGAGCCGATTCCTGGCAGGTACATGGAATGGCTTTAGGGAACTGAAACTGAACACAAGCACCCAGCACGATAGGAATGACGACCATCTTCATCTCCTTCTGCATTGTTTTTGATTTTGCTGTCTTACTTGGAAACAGTCTTCATGGATCTCATCTGTCACAGTCAGAAAGCAAAAGCAAAAGTCTGCTGCTGTTTACCACAACTGGGTAAATATCCTCGGACCCTGAACTGCTCCTGCTATCCACGGAAGACTGAGCTAGGCAAAAAAAAAAAAAAGAATGACAAGACACATTGTTTTTTTTTTAAAAGAATGTCAACTGCTTTTTCTAATTACAAAAATTATACAGGCTCAGTGTAAAAACTTTCAAACATAAAGGACAGGTAAAACCCAGAAAGGGGCAGTCCCCAGTATCAAGTTGTTTTATCTTCATTTCCATTTGAAAAAAAAGAACTCAACCCAAAAGCAGGGCACTGAAGCTGGAACACAGTTGGAACTGAAAACAGCATTCTTGTCAAGCTTCCACCGCATCAGCCCATTAGCTTTTCGACTTCCAAACTTTTGCAGATCTGAAGCTGTTCTCATCTTTTCTCACCTGGAGCGATCACTACTTAATGGTAGTGATTAACTCTCCAGCTCAGAAGGCAACTGGTTATTAAATAACAGCCTCCTGCCACGTTATCCTTCTCCAAAACAATGCGCTCACAAACCCCAGTATTCTCCTCGCTCAAGCCGTGTCATGGCTTCGGGGCAGGTGGCACAAATGCATTCATCCCCAGGCAGGCACCCGACCTGCAAGCAGCTCCTCTCACTGGAGGTTTAAGAATAATGTTGCAACAGACAGTTTCCAGTGATTAAACTCATTTTCCCTGGTTAAAAATCCACAAGTTTGTGCTATTGATGAAATGTTAAGTCATAAATCTGTTAATGGAATTAAGGAAATAAAATATAGATTATTTTTAAAACATTGAATTGGCACCATTGTGGGACATCTGGGGAAGATATTAAAATTCTGTGAATTCTTGAGCATGCCAGGGGAAGAATGAGAGGAGAGGCGTGTAGGACCGCAGAACCAGGCAGCAGGCTCCGTTAATCAGAGACGGAAACAGAAGCTTGGGAACGGAGCCCACGCTGAGCTAGGACATGCACACCTGTATGAAGCCTGTCCATGATCCTTGTGGAGGAATCTATTTCCAAAGGATTGAGGGCTGACACGCGATGAATGAATGAATGAAGTCGGGTGGGGGGAGTAGCGAGCGGTCTGGCTCGGATGATAATTTAACAGGGTGCTGGTGAATATTATCATCGAGGCCTACACATGGAATATTTTAGCCAAAAATGAAACTCCTATTTTCTCATTTTATGTCTTATTTTATATCCCCACGTAAGGTCAAGAGAAAAGTTTCATCAGTTGAGATCTATTAATTTTAGTCCCTTTAATACCCCATAACCCATCCCTGCACCACGTTGTTTCCCTTGATGCAATTAATTCCATCCACCTTCTCCGTGAGTTCTGAGCTCTCTCTGGCGGACGATGAAAAGCTGTGCCCAGGAAGAGTCCACCCGCGGGTGACAAGGTGAATTTTCGAGTGGAGTCCAGTTCCCACAACAGGTAGGGCTCTTGCGAGGCCTTTCTTCCCCTTCTGATTAATGACGCGGTCTTGCTGGGAGGAGCTGATCTGCTGGTGCAGGGTCTGCCACAACCTGGCATTCCGGTGAATGGTTTTCGCCTCCCGGGTGCTCTTTATTTACTCTTCACAGTGTTCTGTCAGCGTTCTAGGACACAAAATGGCTCCCATTTAGCCATTTCTCATCTTTCTGAGCCATTGCCTCGCATTTGAAACGTCAGTGAAACAATTCAAGCCACAGCCAGCTAGGCTGATTTTGAAAGTAAGCTGGGATCAAAAAAATGGAAAGAATATGCCCCTGATGGGAAATGGGAAAGGGCCGTGTATTTTTAGATCCACTCTAATCAACCACAATTGCCTGGATAATTTAGGTGGAAATGGGGTCTCTTTCTGCCTAAACGATCCAGGTAATTTAGGCTGTGAACTTTGGCGTGCTCTGGTAGACACTGATTGTAAATGACTCATACACTAGTCATCAAGTAATAACTAAAGACTTTGCAGAAATTACTCCCATCAGAAGTCTTGATTTCTTACTATTTGTGATTATCAGAAACTCATCACGAAAGCTCTCCAAATATATTGTTCAGTGAAAGATGCAAGATGCAGAACAATGTATATAATACACTACCATTTATGATAAAAGGAGAGAGAGTAGTATATATTTGTATTGGCTTGTAGATGCTTTAAAATCTCTGGAAGGGAAGAGAAAAACAAGAAACAAATCTACTACTCGCGGTCCCCTGCTGGGAGGGATGGGGAACTGGCAGACAGAGGGTAGGGTGGGTAGAAGGCTTTCCACTGTGTGCCTTTGGGGATTTCTCAACGTTTAAACCATGTGACGGAATGATTTGGCAAGAAGACAAATAATTACTTAACTCAAAAATCTTCATACCAAGTAATTGGTGATTGGTGACTGAAAGGAGGGGCACGTTTAGATACCCGACTGGCTTCTCTCTAGTAGTTGTCCTTTAACTGAAGGGAACAATTAAGGCAGACATAAGGGCAAAGGCATTTGCTTTTTCTCACGAGCAACTCAGGAAGAGAACTTGACTGTCCCGCCTGAGGTAGCAGGAAGGACCTGGAGCACGTTGAAGGTTACTGGCCAGCCTATGAAGGGCACGCCCAAAGTCATGTGCCCTGGCGCGCCCCATAGCTGTGGCCAGAGAAAGTGTGCACGTGTGTGTGACTGCGTGTGAGGAGGGTAGGCAAGGCTTCTGCCGACAGATCTGGAACGTGGCCTCTGACTCAGAGTCAGCACAGAGAAGTTTCCCTTGAAGAAGCTATAGGCCCAAAAGGCAGGCAGACACCCTGACATGGCTCAACAATCCTTTGGTTAAAAAAATCAAACAGATACTTTAAAAATGGTTAAAATGGCAAATTTTATGTTAAATATATTTTATCATAATTTTAAAAATTAATAATGTCATGTACCAAAACCCATTGACTTATATACTTTAAAAGGGTAAGTTACATGATATGTGAAGTATATCTCAATAAAGCTTTTAAAAATAGCAGGCAGAAAACCCTGGCTCTCTCCTGAATTGCAGTAATAAGCTCTTTGAAGGCAGAGAACATGCCTTTTACACACTCATGTCCCAGTGCTTTTAGGAGCACTGGCTCAGAGGGCGCCAGTAAACGTTTGATGACTGAATAATGCTTCACATTAGCCACGTGGATAGTTCAAATCCACCTACAATTCTATGTGCCTTATGTTGGAAACCACCTCTGTAAAATTATCCGGATTTCCATTTCAGTAATCTAGTAATTTTTTCTTTTACAATTTTTATGATTAAAAACAAAACAGAGGGCCTGACCCCATGGCCGAGTGATTCAAGTTCCGCATGCTCTTCTTCAGTGGCTTGGGTTTGCCGGTTTGGATTCTGGGCACAGACCTACACCACTCGCCCGCCACACTGTGGAGGTCTCCCACATACAAAAAATAGAGGAGGATTGGCACAGATGTTAGGTCAGGGCTAATCCTCCTCAAGCAAAAACAAACAAAAAACCCAACCAAACAAAAAACAAAACACAACAGAAACCCTTCTTTATGTCTGTACTTAGGAAGAAATCACAACTCAACAACAAAAAGTCAAATAACCCAATAGAAAATGGGCAAAGGACTTGACTAGACATTTCTCCAAAGATGATCTACAAATGGCTAACAAGCATATGAAAAGATGCTCAACACCACTAATCATCATAGAAATGCAAATCGAAACCGCAGTGAGATATCACCTCACATCCATCAGATGCCTACTGTCAAAAAAACCACAACAACCCAGAAAATAACAAGTCTTCATGAGGATGTAAAGATACTGAAATGTGTACTGTTGGTGTGATTGTAAAATGGTGCTACTATGGAAAACATTACGGAGGCTCCTCAAAAAAATAAAAACACAATGACCGTATGATCTAGCAATCCCGCTTCCAGGTGTATATCCAAAAGAATTGAAGCAGGGTCATCAAGTGATATGTGGGCCCCCCTGTTCGCAGCAGCACTATTCACAATAGCCAAAAGATGGAAGTAACCCAGGTGTCCATCTATGGATGAATGGATAAACAAAATGTGGTATATATCTGCAATGGGATATTATTCAGCCTTAAAAAGGAAGGAAATCCTGGGACCAGCCCAGTGGTGCAGTGGTTGAATTCATGCACTCCGCTTTGGCAGTCCAGGGTTTTTGGGTTCAGATCCCAGGCGCAGAACTACACACCACTCATCAAGCCATGCTGTGGCAGGGTCTCACATGCAGAATGGAGGAGGATTGGCACAGATGTTAGCTCAGGGCCAATCTTCCTCACCAAAAAAAAAAGGGCAAGGAAATCCCATCATATTCTACAATGTACAATAAACCTTGAGGACATTATGGTAAGTGAAATAGGATAGTCACAAAAAGACAAATACTAGATGATTCCATTTATATGAGGTCTCTAAAGTAGTCAAACTCATAGAGACAGAAAGCAGAATGGTGGTCTCCAGAGGTTGGGGCAGGGAGAAAAGGGAAATTGTTTAATGGATACAGAGTTTCAGATTTACAAGATGAAAAAATTCCAGAGATCTGTTTTACAACAATGTGAATATACTTAAGACTACCAAACTGCACACTTAAAAATGGTTAGGATGGTAACTTTTACGTTATGTGCTTTTTGCCACAATAAAAAAAAGAGATCAGCTGTAAGATTGGTAAAAGGTTGTTAATTATTGGAGCTGAGTGATGTTCATTATGCTGCTCTGTTGTAATAAATGCTTGAGATTTTCTATAAGAAAAAGAAACTAAGAGAAGAACACAGCGCTTTTAGCAAAAGCCACAGTGAGGAAGCCCCATCAATGGTCTGGATTTTGGAAACATCCAACGGGATTCAGGATCACGAGCTTCGGCTGAAACACCAGTTTGTACACAGGACACTTCTGGCACTGCAGAGGGAGAGGAGAGCTCACTGCGCTGGTCAGAATCTGAACCACATCTGCTAGGAGCTTAGCAAGAGCAGGCAGCACATTTTTAATTCACAGGTTCCTCTCACCCACTACAATACTCTGAGCATGATCCTAACGGTGTATAAGTCTATACCAGAGAGAGGCAGATACACTGATTGTAGGACATGTATTTCTGATCTATTTTATGTTCTCTATGTTACCTGATACCTGATGAAGTTTCTCTGCTTACCTTCCTGGAATCAACAATATCAACAATCTTAATGTTCTATTAAGCTTTTCAAACATGCCATCGATCCCCCAGCCAGAATACGCTGCCTTGTTACCATGGCTTTGGTCCCAACGCAGCTTCCCGGGGATATTTGCCAAAATATTCTTGGATTCATTCGTAATCCATTTACTAACTTACATTTGAAGGAAATTGTTCGTGTAAAATATTAACCACGTTATTATGCCTGTTGATGGCTACCTAGATGAGTTGGTAAATTATATAAAAAGAAAAATGAGTAACAATATAACGATAACCAAATGTGGAAAATTGGAAGAATAGGCTAGCTTTCATACAGGATATCTCTACATTATGCAAAGTTCCAAATGAAAATGAAAGCAGTCACACATCTGGATGTTTTCTTTCTTTTTGGTGAGGAAGATTGGCCCTGAGCTAACATCTGTTGCCAGTCTTCCTCTTTTTGCTTGAGGAAGATTATCACTGAGCTAACATCTGTGCCAGTCTTCCTCTCTTTTGTATGTGGGGTGCTGCCACAGCATGGCTCGATGAGCAGTGTGTAGGTCCACACCCAGGATCCGAACCTGAGAACCCCGGGCCACTGATGTGGAGCACGCAAACTTAACCACCATGCCACCTGGCCGGCCCCCATCTGGATGTTTTATTTACCTGCCACCAAATGTCTACACATTTGGACAGATCAGGGAGATGGATCGTTTTCAGTGCTGTGGACACAGATGGAACCATAGGCAATTCAAAGACCAGACTTAGAAGATGATAAAGGTGATGGTGAAGAGAAAGTTAGAGGGAGAAACGTCCAGGGACATGTTATGAGAGGATAACCCGCCAGAGAGTAATAATGACGGGCTATCTGACATGTGCACACGTAGGATCAAACTCAGAAAAAGCAGCCTTCTCAGATGTGGGAGGGTTCAGTTGAGATATCATAGGACTCACAGGGGTCTTATACCACCTTCTTTATCGGGGAGGGGGTAGGATAAGAAGGTATGAAAAGAATTTCTAAGTGCAATATTCCTCACCCTTCAGCCAGTTGACTGACCTCTCTTGACACTGGCTCATAAATTTCCATCGGGTCTGAAATACAAATTGCACGCCTGAATACTAATAAAAACAAAGGGTGTGCCGTGCCATTCCTCGTGGCATTTCGTTGCTGAGGCCGGCCTTTGATCTCTGCAGCATATTGAGAAATCAAGTTACCAGGTGCTTTTTTTCCCAGTTCAGCCATTTGTCAGCATATGCCATAAAAATCGGAGTTGTCCCTCTTGATCTTTATCAGATTGCAGTTTTCTTTGATCTCCTCCTCCGTGAGTGACATTTGAGCATGGCTCCCCACTTAATTGTCTGACTTTTGGTTGCTGTTTTAGTTTAAAAGTTAACAGCAGTCTTTGCTTTTTTAACTCGTCATATCCTCAAGCCAGTCCTCCAGGTACATGATTCCCCAACGACACTTGGTCAATTAGGTTAGCAATGTCACCTCGGTTCAGTTTGGCACGTATATAAACTTCCTGAAATTGCAAGAAGAAACATCTTGTAGAAAAGTTCATAGGGGCCAGCCCCGTGTTCCAGTGGTTAAGTTTGCGCACTCTGCTTCGGTGGCCCGGGGTTTTGCCGGTTTGGATCCTGGGCGCGGACATGGCACTGCTTATCAGGCCACGCTGAGGCGGCGTCCCACATAGCACAACCAGAGGCGCTCACAACTAGAATATACAACTGTGTACTGGGGGACTTTGGGGAGAAAAAAAAAAGATTGGCAACAGTTGTCAGCTCAGGTGCCAATCTTTAAAAAAGAAAGAAAAGGTCACAGAGTTGTCATGAGTTGGCCAGTATCTGTGTAGAAAACGTTGGGGCTGGTTTGCAAGGTGCAAACCTCAGTTTCTCACAATGCGGCCCAGTCCCTCCAGTTCAGCCCATGTGCCTGAGTTTACCCCCATTCGCCTCTTCCCATGTGACAACCAACAAGTCGAGGATGAAGTAGAAAGAGGCAATGACATGTGTGCATGCTCTTCCCCCGCCCCCCCACCCCTGCCCCGTGGCCTGTTTGAATGTTGAGATGTGTACGGATTCCCCGGCCCATGGGGCCCCCAGAGCCCACGGCCCATGAGCCTGAGGTTCAGGCACAGGTGCCCACACTTCACCTGTTGTGTGTTAGCACTGGATTCTCCGCTGGGACTTTCCAGTCGCATGTATCGGGAAAGGGGACTGACGTTCACTGGGGCACACCACGTGGGCAATGCTTTGGAACTCTCTCTTGTGCTGTCACCCTCGCCATTTCATACGTGGGAAATTGAGGCAGAAGACGTTGATGATTTTCTTCCCTTTCTTCACTACTTTTGTGATTTTTAAGACTCTCACTTTTTTTCTTCATTCTGTCATGGCACAGGCACCTTTGGGCTCTTGTAGCTCAGTGCATACACTTGTGTTTTGCAATTTATGGTTAAGCTTCGCCCCCTGTGAACACAAAAGGCTAACAAGCACGTGCCGGGAGGCCTCAGGGCCCTGTGGAAGGGAGGGCTGAGAAACCGTGCTCGTGCTTCACTGGAGAACAAAGCACGAGAACACACTTGAGGCGTACAGAACACATAGACATGGCCGGCAAACAGGCGTGAGCTCCCTCTCAGAGGGCAGGGCCACCACACAGTTGTTTTTCCCCATGGCAGTTCCTGGCTTCCAGCTCAGCATTCCTTCCGAAGACTTGAGAAGAGTGGATGCCATGTCTGCCCTTGCGGTTGGGTCCGCTTTCCATCCTCAGGGCCCAGAGGGAGGATCTTACTGGCACAATGTGTTTTTCCAGGAGCAGTAGCCTTCCTGCCCCTCAGCGCCCAGGGCCCTCACAGGGATGGGGCTCACAGAACGCGTGTTGATCGATGACAGACTCTTCCTTTGTAACAGACGTCACCGTTGTGATGAAGAAGTTTGGTAGACGTTTGCTCGATGTCTGTCTTTCCTATCAGGCTTCACAGGTCTTGCCAGCTGAGTCTCTGTCTGGTTCACCACGGATCTGCGGTCCCTCTATGGAGCCTGGCATGTAGAAGGTGCTTGATGAAATTTTGTTGAATGAATGAACAAGGTCTTTACTCAGAGCAGCACTTTTGTCATGGGGAACTAGGAAGGAGCCTCACTGGTGGCTGTGATGAGAAACAAAAGCCCCAGGTGGAGAGGTGAGCCTGGTCCGAGGGGAGAGGAAAATCCTCATCGGGGAAACGCTTCAGTCAGAAGTGGGCCGTCCGTCAGGGCAGGGGGAAGGAGGTCAGGGAGGCCAGGGGTCAGACTGGCAGCCGGGAAGAGCCCTGGGCTGGGGGTATGGAGAGGCAGCAGAAGCCTAAGGAAAGGAGCTGGGCGGGCAGGGTCATATCTCAACTCTCTTATGTGAAGACCTCAGGGACAGGCAGGAATAAAGAAGGAGGGACAAAGAAAAAAGAAAGAGGAATGAGAGGAGTGGAAAGGAAAGAGGGAGAGGACAAGAGGAGAAGGAGGGAAGGAATAGGGAGGTGAGGGAGGAAGAAGGAAAGGAAGGAAGAGAATGAGAGGAAAAGCAAAGGAGAAGAAAATTTCTTCTCCTCCTGTTAGGTAGAAAAAAGCATTAGGGCCAGGAGGACATGATTGTTTTATGAAACATCACAGAAGGTGAGGGAAAGCAAATAGTGGAGGAACAAAGCTGCTAATCTGTGATCCAGCATGGGAGAAGAGGCACCATGTACCCATAATGGAAGAGTGAGATTGACAGGAAAAAGATGGGCCAGGCAGAAGAGTATAAATAGTAGCTCCAGCTTATTTGTAACTTTCATTTTTAGGTAAGGATGATTGGCACATGGATGGCTTGGATGAAGGGAGCTCCCTGATCTTTAACTTGCAGGTCACATGGAGAAAACTTTGAGAAAACGCGCCGACATGGAGATGTCAACTTGAGTGACAGCCCCGTGCGAGGTGCCTTGCACTGGCTGCCTCCTTTACATGCATCACTTCACAGAAATGATGACTGCCATTTGAACAGAAAGACATCCTTCTCGACCGGGGTCAGGAAACTGACAGGGCCCACCCATTAATAGAAATAACTGTCATTTAAAATAAAATGCTTGGTGGAAAACTTCAGGAATCTATTAGATAACATGGGGCCTGTGATGGGGGCACCCATGAATCACTGGCGCTCAGATATGGCTCGGTGTGTGGGAGACAATGACATCTGGAGCGGTCTATTCATGCCGGCCATCTGGCTTCTTCATG
Organism: Equus quagga; assembly: GCF_021613505.1. Taxonomy (NCBI): domain Eukaryota; kingdom Metazoa; phylum Chordata; class Mammalia; order Perissodactyla; family Equidae; genus Equus; species Equus quagga. The sequence goes on along the minus strand of NC_060268.1, from coordinate 177,406,442 downwards.
CTGAACTGTCGGCTCCTTCTCCCAATTTACTGCCCACCTATATCTTAATTAGGAGCTTTCCCTGTGGGACAACACGGGATGGGAGCTGAATGAAAAGATGAATGACAACATAGTTTCTGATTTGACAACTTCTCCTGGCAAAAGCTCTGTTGGTGATGGGGGTTCTTTGGTGGAGATCTTGCCTGATAAAATAACAAAGCCAGTCATGCTCACTGCCGAGAGAAGCTCAGAGCCCAGTGGCACCTTTGAACTTTCAGGGAGTCTTATTTTTTGATGCAAACAAAATATTGCATTGAGATATTTGGCTACTCAAAAGGATAATATATTTAGGCCATTTTTCTCAAACATTCAATAAATTTCCTAACTTGAGGGCCATACCCTGCACAAAAATGATAGTGCTTAATGATCTGCTTGCAGGCATCAGCCCTTTATGGCCTGTTCTTGGTGTGTGATGTGTGTGGTTTGTGCTCAGGCTGGTGATGTAAATAAGGAACACTGGTGTCATGCCTCCCGCCCATTATCTCATCTGATATGATCTTTAGAACAATGATAAGATGACGGTTATGGGGCCCTGTTTTACCAAGGAGATGACTAAGCAGCACTATGATTAAGGAGTCTCCCAAGAACGGCCACCTACCTCAGCCTTCAGCAAATGGGACAACCCTGGAAGGTAGGTGTTACATCCATCACTTTGTAAATGAGGAAACAGGCTCAGAGTTCTTGCAGCTGATAAGAAGAGTAACAGGAATTTACCCACAGTTTATCCTGCTCCAAAGGCTACTGCAAAGAGCTTTCAAAGGAGACGGTTTCAGTCTCCAGTTGCTGCATAACAAATTTCCACCGACGTAGCCACTTAAAACAGCGTGCATCAGCTGTCTCACAGTTCCGTGGACAGAAGTCCCCTGGGCTCAACTGGGTTGGGCTTTGGGTCTCACAAGGCTGAAATCAAGGTCTCAGCTGGCTGGGCTCTTGTCTGGAGGGTCTAGAGAAGAATCTGCTCATTCAGGTTTTTGGCAGAATTCAGTTCCTTGCAGTTGGAGGACTGAGGTCCCCGCGTTCTTGCTGACTGTGGGCTGGGCTTGCTGTGGGCTCCTGCAGGCCACTCTCCAGTCCTTGCATGTGGCCCTCTCCACTCGCAAAGTCAACAGTGGTGCCCTGAATCCTTTTTGTGCTTCAAACCTCTCTGATTTCTCTTTCCTCCACCAGCCAGAGAAAAGTCTCTGATTATTAGGCCCACCTAGATAACATCCCCATCTGAAGGTCAAGGGATCAGTAACCTTAATTACAGCTGCAGAATCCCTCTGCCAGCTTACACACCATGCTCACAGGAGTGAGAGCTCATCACCAACACAGGGAGGGGTTACATAAGAGTGAGGGTCATCTTAGAGTTCTGCCCACCACAGGCCATGGGCTGGGGACCGCTGGCCCTTTGGTGTTTGGCAGTGCACCCTTGGCTTGAGGGCACCCACTACCTCTTTCCTCCCCAGAGGTGAAAGCTAACCCTAGTTCTACTCAGGACACTCACAGTTCCTGAGCAGTAAATGGGGCCGAATGGAAGGAGCACAGACCTAAGGGTCTGGAGATCCAGGTTCTAGCAGGGGCTCTCCCACTCACTCACTCTGGGACCCTGGGCAGGTGGGCATCACTGCGTTCCCTGTAATGGGCGATAGCTTTAGAACCCAAACATGAAATCACTTAAGCCCGCATCATGTTTGAACACTGTTCTAGGCGGTGTGGATGACCTGAGAGAGGAATGAGGCTGAGACGTCCTGCCCACCCTCAAACAAACAGACATGTCTTTTCCAGGGACAAGGTTGGTTCCACCTATGGCTTAGGAGGAAACCGTGGGCAACCTTAAAATTGCAGTTTCCCTCATTTTTAGCCAATAAGATTTTAGAAAAACAAGTCTCAGGGTGAGTTCAGCCTCAGAGCCATCCAGTCAGCAAACATAAAATAAGGTACGGGTGCCACAAAGGAGAGTCCCGGGATGAATTCCCGGGAGCAGACTCTGAGAAGAGAGCTGTGTGCAGAAGGGGCCCGGGGGTGGGCTGTTGGGAGATGGACCAGCAAGGAAGTAAGGATCGGGCAGAAAAAAGGAGAAGGGGCTCCACAACAGTGCAGGTGCAACACAGGCCTCAGCCGATTTACGGGGCTCTGAGGCCAGGATGTGCCTAAATGAAGAGAAATGGGCTAAGTCTCTCTGCTTCGGCCAGGCACTGGCTGCAGGCGCCCCCAGGGGCGTAACCTTGGGCGAGTCTATTCCCTATGGCCGAAGGCTGCTGCTGTGAGCAGCTGGGGGATGAATGCTTTCGTCCTAACGAGGGGAATGGGGCAGAATACCCCAGTATCCACTGCAAGGAGGCACCAAGAGAGGGCCAAGAGTGGCAGAAGGAGAAACCCATCCCAGGAAGGCTTTCTGGAGGAGAAGCAGCGTACGAGCAGCCTTAGGACAAGGGACCGCCTCGTGAAGGACGCGGGACCAGGACCCGTGCCCACCTGATAGCCACTGTGATTGTGAAGATTGCCAACAGTTCCTCCCGTCCCTGGAAAGCAGGAGGCTTGGGCTCTGTGAGTGCCAGGAGGCCTCAGCTCTAACAGGGTTTGACCCTGTGATCTCCTACCCGTCAGAAAAATGCACCGGGAAATCAAAATAATGGAGAGGTTAATTAACGGTGCCTGCAGACTTCTTTTTAACCTCCTCCACTTCACTATGTCAATAATAACTCAAGAGTAGGCTTTCCCCAGGATATTCCAGAGCGTGACTAATTGCAATAACACCAAACACATTTTCCCCGCTCCCCGTCCTCTCCAATTTGGAAGATGATTTTGTCCTTTTCCGGATATATGATGCAAAATGGGTGAATGCATTTGAACATATTTACATAGAAAAAGCCCAGATGCTAGGACCTGGGCACACTAGCGAATCCCAGGCACTTCTTTAGAAACCAGGCCCGGCAATAGCCTGGCAAGTTGGGGCACCGTGGCGGGCACGAGGGCAGAGACCTACAGAATACCCCACTTCTGTCTACAAAAATGCTGTCTGAGAATTAATCTGCATCACATAGGCAAGATTTCTTTTTCTGAAAGTAAATTTTGTCTCTAAGACGGTCATGTCGTTTTTCCAAAGGTCATGTAAATACATTTATTCACTTTTATTTAACGCCTGAGACACGGGGCTCTTGGGCTGTGTGTGAGCAGGAAGTCCAGCGAGGAGCAGGCAGTTTACGTGGCCGTTGTGGGAAGTAATGTGCGTGTCTGGAACACATCAGGGACACATATGACTTGCAGGCTGTGCTTACCACACGCCTGTCAGCCCAAAGTACCCAGGAAGGAAGTCTGCCATGCGTTTATTGTGTGCCCAGGGCAAGGTACTTGTGGTAGATTAACAAAATGGCCGGCATTTATTTGACTTCCTCTATCTACCCCCTCGGATCATCCCCTCCCACGCCGGCTCTGGGCTGGCTCTGTCTTGCTTTGGCTACCAGGACATTTGCAAACAAGGCAGCGAAGGCAGGAAAAGTGCCTGCATGTTGGGGCTTGCTCTCCTGCTGCCCTTGGAACCAGGATATCCACACGTAAACCAACCCAGCCTAGTGTGCTGGGTGAGGAGAGACACACGGCTCGGGCATCCCTGTAGGCCAGCCGATGGCCAGCCAACCCACACAGGTGGTTGAGGCCATTTCAGATCAGCCAGCCTCCAGCAGGCCTGCCAGCTGACCATGGATGCTCAGCTGAGACTGGCTGAAGAGAGCCCATCGATCACTGCCCAGATTGCTCACAGGCAGCATTGGGAGCTCAATACGCAGAGACATTCAGAGGCTCGGTCTGGGAGTGCTGTGTTATGCAGCAAAAGCTGATTGATTCAAGCCTGGCCCTCAGTCTCTTCATCTACGAAATGGAGAGAAGTGACCTATGTCACAGGGTTTCTTGAAGCTGAAACAAGTTCTCGCCCATAAGAGGTGCTCAGAATTTGTTTGCTCCATCCTTCTGTGCAAAAGACGAGATGTTGAGAATTGGCCCCAGCTCCTTACCCCTCTCTTCCTCCACATCCTTGCCATGGCCCTTTTGGGTGAGTGTTGACTTCAGGCTTGGCCATGTGGCTTGCTTCGCTCAGTGATATGTGGGCAGAAGTGGCTATGACTGGTTTTGAGCCTAGATCTTGAGAGACCTGGAGGGTTCCCAGTGGCCCTCTAGTGCCCCTGACATTGTCATCAGAAGAGCAGACTCTGGATAGGCCCCTGGTTGCAGGAGGGGGATGAGAGGCTTGTCCTCACAGAGCTACTTCTGAAATCCCCCACCCAGAGCTCTAAAATAGCCTCAGCCTAGATCAGTTGACACCAGCTGACCTGTGTGTTGGTGAGAATAAATCACCATTGTCTTAAGCCACGGAGGTTTGGGGTAGTTTGTCACACAGCTTTATGGTGGCAATAGCTAACTGATCCAGACAGAATCCAAATTCACTGATCACCTTTGAAAGTCTTTGTTCTGGAGAACTCACACAGGTATTTGGAAACAAGGTCCAAGGAGAAAAGGTATAAGCAGGGGCTGGCCCCTTACTCCTGCCACGTATTTGTTGCCCATGAAAATGCTTGTTGACCACTGCAAGGTGCTCTGTTGGGAGCAGCAGAATTGAGAATGATAACCCTTTCTACAACGGACGATCTGCCATATGTGAGGGGCTGTATTAAATACTCCACATGCGTCAGCCCTCCTGACCCTCAGAACAGCACTAGGAGGTGGGAACTGTAGGCATACCCGCTCTCCAAGGCAGGAAACAGAAGCAGGGCGAGACTGAGAAACACAGCCAAGGGCATGAGGGTCGAGAAATCCAATAACCAACACTTGGTGGTGTCTCCCTCTCAACCACCACACAACAGCCTAACTCCGCTTGGTAAGCCCCCAGTCTCCTGGGTTTCAGCTGTTGCTGGACGCAGCTGGGGCTTTGTGCTTGTTGTGGAGGCCAGCAGCCCTGTCACCTTGAAATGTAACATTTCATTTTATAAACTAAAGAACGCCTTTGTGCGAGAAAACATTTCCTTATGCCCAGATTCTGCATTCGTGATGGGTGCTGCTCCACATGTTACTTTTTTTCCTCTTTTTTTGAGAAACCTCTGTTGCAAACGTGCAGCAGAGTACTCATTTCTGTGAACACGTTTAACTTTCACACCTGAGTTGGCTGCAGCTTCAAAGAGAGCAGGTATTGTGAGGCAGAAAGGAACTTCTCCAAATAGCTGGTGAGATATGGAAATTTCCTGCAAGAGAACAATCAGATTGGAACTCTGGTCCTCCTCTTGCTTTTCTCTTGCACAGATGATCCTACCAGTGCGGGACAGCATAAAATTTATTTGCCAGACTAGGACACCTGTGAGAGAGAACAGGGGCTGGGGAAACACGTGTAACCCAGGACTGTTCTGGCAAACCAGGGCGTGCGGCCACCCCATCCTGTCAGGGAACTTTACAAAAATCATGACAACCAACCTTTGTAAAGGACTTTGTCACTCACAGAGCCTTTGCCCCTACTCTGTGAAGCATTATCAGAGCATCATTTTACAGATGAGAAATCTGAGACCCAGGAGTTTTTTAAACATGTGTGAAAAAGCATGCACGTGGCAAAGCGGTGACTTGAATCAGGGTTTTCTAACTTCAGATCTGATTCTTCCACCTGCTGGATTTCGGTGGGTCCTTAAAATTGTTTTCTGTGACCTCCACATAGAAGTCACTTGATAAATGTTTGTTGAGTGAATGAGTGAACGTTAATAGCCAAAAAACTAACAAGTAATACAACAGTGTTGTTATCTTGTGATTTCAGGAAGGGCTCCGAGGCAGTTTGTAATGTACGAGAAAGGCTCTGCTCCCTTGGAACTTCTCTGAAATCTCCTAATAACTTAATTGCTCCTTAATATGAAGGGATTCCGCCAATATCCCCTTTTTCTGTTCTGGGGTTGCTAGAAATGAGCACTTTGTTCTTTCCGGCGTGGGAGGATTTGGTTGAGCTCTGTAATCAGCAAAGTGGGAATAATGTCTTTTTTCATGTGTTCTCGGCCCCTCCTCGCGCCTTCCGGCCATCCTTTCCTCCTTTGGAGATTTGAGATGCTCTCTTATTTGCGGTCCCCCTCCTTCCTCCCAGTGTCAGAAGGGTGCTGTACCTTCTATGAAGGCTTTGAAAGGCTCCCTCTTTCCTCCAAACTTTCCACTGAGCCTGTGTTCGCTGTAAACACTTATGAAATTGTTCAGTTGTATCATTCCCCAAGCACTTCTTTCTAACGTCAGCCCTCATTTTTCTGGAAAGAAAGGCTTTTATTCCTAAGAACTGGAGACAGCAGGGAGTGAGGCGATAACAGTACGTCCTACTAAAATATTTGGGCCACAATGTCCACGAATATAGCTTTTAATGATTTTTTTAAAAGCAATGTTTTCTAGAAATCAGCTCATGACAGGAAGGAAAGCATGCTTGCATCTTTTTGTGCTCAGCCACGGAGCTTCCACGGCTAGCAGCTCATTCAGACTCTCCGCTCGTTTACTGGATACTTGAGAGGCACGCTTTGCCCTTCCAGAAGAACTTTCTCTGTCTTCTTGGATTAACCGAGCCACCCTTGCCCACCCCAAACACGGCGGGATAAAGTCCTTAGCAAAGAGTTTGAGGGCACAGGTAGGGTCCCTTTCAGAAATGGACAAGGGAGCCCATGTTTGGCATCAAGCTGCACCATCCAACCAGAGATGGTGGTTGCAGGACCAGCCCTGCTGAACAGGGCAGCCAGCACTTGTCAGTTCAACAGAGACTCTGAATTAAAAAGAGAAACAAGGGGGCTCCGCACGGCCAGGACTCCTGGGCACTCTTGTCCCCATGAGGTGTAGCTGCTCTTCCCAGAACCCCAGCTTCCCAGCCTTTGTCTCTCCTGACCCATCCCTGCACCTGGGCTCCTTCAGAGGCCTATCTGCGGGCTACTGGGGCCCCAAGGGCTTTCGAGGTCCTGTTCCCCCAGGGCTCAGCTCTGAGGTGTTATGTTAGTCAGGGTTCTTCATAGAAACAGAACCAATAGGATAGATAGATATGAGGAGATTTATTATAGGAATTGGCTCACGTGATTACAGAGGCCAAGAAGTCCCACACTTTTCTGTCTACAAGCTGGAGAACCAGGAACGCTGGCGGTATAATTTAGTCTGAGTCCAAAGGCCGGAGAACGAGGGGCTGACGGCAGGAGTCTTGGTCCAAATCCGAAGGCCCACGAACGAGGAGCGCTGATGTCCGAGGGCAGGAGAGATGCATGCGCGGCTCACAGAGAGAGAACCTGCCCTTCCTCCGCCTTCTCTTCAGTTCGGGCCCTCAGGAGATTGGATGATGCCCACCCACACGGGGAGAGGTGGTCTTCTCTACTCAGTCTACCATTCGAATGTCAATGTCTTCCAGAGACACCTCACAGACACACCCAGAAATAAGGTTTCACCAGCTCTCAGGCAGCCTTAGCCCAATCAAGTGGACACACGGTCTCTAGAAATCCCCAAATTCAAGTTACGTCTAGTGCATAGCTGAGATATTTCCAAGAACCTTAGGGGAGGAAGGAAAACGGAAAGACAGGAGAAATGATAAGGAAAGGAGAAAGAAAACATTGTCAGCCTACTTGGTGCCAGGCAGTAGGTCTGATACTTTGCACACTGAGCATTATTTAATCCCCCGACAACCTCACACGGCGTGATTTACTGTCTCCAATTTTGGAGGAACTGAGAGTCAGGGAGTTTGGGTGACTTACCCAACGAGTAAGTGTGGAGATGGCAGCCCAGTTCTGCCTGACTGACAAGGGTGGCTTCTTTACAGAGGGCATTTGCGTTTCCAAGACTCAGGCTGCGCTGCCAGTCTGAGTCTGTCCGGATGGTCCAGCCCCCCATCCAGAGTTCTATGCACTGAGGAAAATGAAGGATGGGCCTCTAAGAGCTTCTCCAGGTGAGAAACCTCCAGCCATATAAGTTGAGTTCCAACTCAGGCCCAGCTGGAACGGACCTAGAGGAGAATAGAAAGAGGGCCCCAGTATCCTTGTTCCGTTGGAGACAGTGCGGTTCAGTGGGACTTCGTGAGAATCAGGGCTCCACTCTACGACCTTGGCAAGTCAAACTCAACGCGCCTCAGTTTTCTACTCTGTAAAATGGAAAAATGATATTTATTAAACCATTCCAAAGCCGTTAAAGAATAAAATGTATACTAGGTGTGAAAGTCCTTTTAAAAGAACAATACAGCAAGAATACGTAGTGTTTGCATCAGTTATGACAACATCCCATATGGTAATAAGGCCATTGTTGTGTACGGCTTCACATTCTTGTGACGTAGGCAGGGCAGGCATTTGCGTCTCCACTTAGCAGATGTAGAAACTGAGGCTCAGGAAGGCGAAGTTACACGATTGGGAGACGCTGTAGGAGCCTGCCTTCTGAGTCCTCGTCGTCTGCCTCTCCCTCACCATCACTACCTGAGACATCCTGAAGGGCCAAGGGCTGGCAAGGCCATGGTTTGATCTGCTTGTGGTCTAAAATGTCACCGAAAGAGGCTACTAGCTGTGGCCAGGCATTGCTGGGCTCCAATCAGAAGAGAGTGAGTGGCTGGCTGGACACAGCCCATTATCACTAATGGAGAGCAAAAGCCACTAAAAGAGCTTGTGCTGCTGGTGGCAGGGTGCAGAGTGTCACCTTCAGACAAGAGGGGGAAGTGACAAATGTGAGTACCCCTCAGTCGGGGCTCAGCAAATGAATTTACTACCTCTTGTCTCAAAGTGCTGGTCTCGTTTCCATGGAATAACATTTATTTCAGTTTGATGGATGAGGCATAAATCAACTTCTCTGTATTTGCTGGGTGTGCTATACTGTTTCTTTAAAAAAAAGAAGTTTGAAAGGTAATTCTTCCCAGACCTGGATTAATGATTCCACGTCTCCTATTACCAGGGTTTGTAACACCAGGATTGACAGCTGTTTTAGTGCTCCCCGGCTGGGAACGGTTTGTTTAACAAACACGGCAGGACATATACACACTCCCCTGGCTGCCTGCTCTCATTCCCATCTCGTAGGATGGCACTGTGCCCACTCACAAGCCGGCAGCTCCCTGCCCTTGGGCAGAGGTGCCAGGGAATTGGGGCTGTAAACTGGCAGCGAGCAGAACACGAAGGTGCCTGGCTTTTCCTTTGCCTGAAGTCACTCGGTACCCCCAGTAGCCCAGGGGCCCTGCATCCTCTTCATATGCATGTCTCCAAAAAGTAATACGATTAGCAATTGTCACTAGCGTGTACTGAGTGTTTATTATGGGCCAGGCATGATGTTAAACAAGCACTTTAGATTCTTTCTCTCATTTAAGCTTCACAGCAACTCTCGCAGTTTCTCAGATAGACGATATTATCGCCTCCATTCTACAGGCGAAGAAGTGAGACTCAGAGAGTTTAAATAACCTGTCCGACATCTCGAAGCTGTAAGTGGCAGAGCCAGGAGAGACCCAAGGGCGGGACCAAACAGTTCACAGGAGGGAAAAGTCAAGTGGCAATAAATATATGAAAAAGCTAAAGATTAGAATGAATAAATTAAAATGAAGGCAACACTGGTTTACCATACCTTATCGTTCAAATTAGCAAGCAAATAAATACTTCTTACAATGATAGTCAACGCTGTTAGGTGAATTAGAGGTGGCCACAAATTCCTTGGCTTTCCTCCTGTAGAGAAATAGCATTTCAGTGCCCGTCCCTTGAACCTGGGTGGGCTCTGTAACCGCTTTGACAATAGAATATGGCGGAAATGATGCTGTACCTTAAAAGACTGGCAGCTTCCACCTTTCGTCTCTGGGAACACGGGCTCCCCTGTGGCACCTTGAGCCACCCTGCAGGGGAGACCATGTGAAGAGGCCCTGAGACCACATGCAGAGGGCAAGGGATTCCAGGCTTCCAGCCACCCCTGCCACGGTGTGGGACATGTGGGGAAGCCATCTTGGACCCTCCAAACCAGACCAGCTGCCAGTTTAACACCTCTAAGAAACCCCAGTCAATGCTGCATGGGGCAAAAACACTGGCCAACTGAGCCCTGCCTGAATTCCTGACCCACAAAATTGTGAGAGATAATAAAATGGCCACAACTTTAAGTCGCTGAGGGGGTGGGGGGGTAGTTTGTTCTGCAGCGGCTATAATGGGAAGAGAGGGTGAACTGGAGCGTTGAAATCTCTCTTGGACCCCATAGGAGCAGGGTACATTGAGGCGAACTTCCTAGAAAGCAATTTGGTCATATGTACCTAAGTAGGAGGCTTAGAATGTTCATTTCCACCCATTCTGAGGAATCTATTCTAAGTAAATAACCCAAAATGTAGGCAACATTTTATAAAGATTTCATTTCAGCTTTATTTGTATTAACATAAAATTAGAACAATCCAGATGTAAAACATGACGGAAAAGTTATAGCATGATAAAATGTTGTCATGTTCCATAGCATTTTAAAACATTGTCTAAGAGCTTTTGACGACAGCAGAAGGGGCTCTAAATTGTTTTGTTTAATTTTTTTTTTTTTGAGGAAGATTAGCCCTGAGCTAACATCGTCCACCAATCCTCCTCTTTTTGCTGAGGAAGACTGGCCCTGAGCTAACATCCGTGCCCATCTTCCTCTATTTTGGACGTGGGATGCCCCCACAGCATGGCTGGACAAGCAGTGTGCAGGTCCTTATCCAGGATCCGAGCCTGTGAACCCTGGGCTGCCGAAGCAGAATGTGCAAACTTAACCGCTGCACGACCAGACAAGTCCTTAAATTGTGTTTTTAATAGTGCTTATAAATGTGAAAAATACATACATATACGAATGCTGTAAAGAAATACGCCCCCAAGACAAATCATGGTTGCCTCTAGGTAATGGGATTATGAGGGATTTTTCCCCCTAATTCTTCAAACTTTTCTCTGTTTTCCAAGTTGTTTATAAGGAGACTGCATTATTTTTTTCTTATGAGAAAATAGAATAAAAACAAACAAACAAAAACTAAGGAGGAGGGAAGCCTTTGAAACTAATACTAAGTGAGAGAATAGCGAATGCAAGTGGGCAGTGGCGCGGAGAAAGCCTTTCACCCAAATACAAGCTGTAAGATATGCAGGTTGACTTTCTAAGAAAGAAACTCGTCTTTCCAAGAATACCACGAATTTACGCTTAACGTGTCAAGGTTTGAGCAAAGAGATCTTGGGTAGGTCTACAGGTTGGTGAGAGCCGCTGGGTCCAAAGGTCTCTTTGTTCAGGAAGCCCCCGTCCACTGGCCCACCCCGAGCAGGAAGTGCTCCACCCCCCAATCCCAACCCAGCTCTGCGTTTCCACAGCACTGATCCGCCTCATTTATTTAACCAAGTTTAGTGAGCGCTGACTCCTGCCAGACTCTGTGCTTGGCACAGAGATACAAATGGTGGGGCCAGTTCTTGCCTTCAGGGCATTTACAATCTAGTCTCAGGGCCCTTGGCACCTTCTAGGTTGCGCTATATGCTGTGTCTGTGGCTTATCTCCTCCAGCAGCCTGCAAGGTGCCCGAGGGCGGCATCTTCCATGTCAGACACTCTTCCGTGTTCCCAGGGTACCCAGGCTGGGGCCGGGCACACAGCAGGCACCTGTTAGAAGTTTTTGGAAGGAATGATGCATCAAACGCCCTGCCCAGTTCTCTGTATTGTTGTTAGAGTCAAATGTGCTAAAGCACATGAAACGTTGTGTAAATGGAAATCTAACAGATAGACAGGGAGTATTAGAGTTATTAATTATATAGAACAAAAAACACCGAGCATCTTCACATAAGGGGGGAAATATTCCCTCATGTGCATTTGTCTGAGAAGCAATCCTGCTTCTGAATAAGACTTTTTCGAAAAAGTGGGAGCAGAGAAAACAGATGATTGGTCTCCAGAATGTCAGTTCCCGGGCGGAAGCTGATCAGAGCGCACGTCTGAGCCTTGATTGCCCTCGCTCTTGTTCTGTTGTGGCAACCTTTAATAACAGCCCTGATGAAAAGGGTAAGTGTCATAAGCAAACGGCAAGGACTGATGAAATTCCACAAGCATTGTTGCATGCCAAACATAACACTTATTCTTCCTTTGTATCTGTGAATATTTTCCAAGACATAATCCCTTCTTCTAGTTTATAGGAAGATCCTTCAATCATAAAATCAGCAGAAGGGCAGATAGGGAGCGTTGGCCCTCCGACTGCCATGTGCCTAAGTTTCATCTCCGGGATCTGTTCACAGTGCAGATCCTAGACCCCACCCAGAGAGTCTTAGCTGGTCTGCGGGTGGGTGCGGGTGGGCATGAGATTCCCACGCAGGTGGTGCCAGGACCTCAGATTGAGAAACTGCCATCTGGGGATCTGCCGATTTGGCGGGTCCCAGGGGTAAGCTGGTTAGGTGGATGAAGAACAGAGTAGGGATAATAAACTGAGTTTTTAAAATAAGATTTTATATATTCATTTATTTGTTTATCCACTTGTTCATTTATTTTCCACAAACATTTATTTAAAGCCAATTATGTGCCATGATAAAGACTGAAACAACACAATGGAGGTCACTGGCAACCTGAGGGACATTCCTCTAGGAGGATGGGGCAGAAGCCAGATTGCTGTGGGCTAAGTGGGAGAGGAGGAAATGGAGCCCATGAGTGTGGTGACTTTTGTATAAAGCTTCGTTGTGAAGATGAGGATAGGGGAGAGAGAGAGAGAGAGGGGAAGAAGAGAGGGAGGGAGGAAGGGAGAGGAGGAGAAGACAGAAGACAACACACAGAAGAAGGATCCAGGATTTCTCAAAGATGGGTAGATCAAAGGGAACTTGAGTGTGTTTAACTGTTGACGGGAAGGGGCCAATAGGAAGGGAGAGGCTGACGATCCAGGAGGGGGCAGAGATAGAGCTTAGAATGAGTCCCTCAGAAAGCAGGATGGGATAGAACCCAGAGCCCGTGCGAGGAACCGGCCTGAGAAAAACAGCTGATCTCCATCTTAGCATAATGGTTAAACAGTGGTCACGTTCTGGCTCTGCCACATGCTAAATGTGTGGCCCCAGGCAAGTGTCTTAATCTCTCTTTACCTCGGTTTCTTCACCTGTAAAATGGAGATGACACTAGCACCCACATCATGGGGGTATTATGAGGAGCAGCAAAGTAACACATGTCGATACTTCATGGTAAGCACCATATAAGCAGTAGTTGTTGTTGATATTATTACTAAAACAGGAGAAAATGAGGAGAGGATGGGTGAAGTCAGGTCGGTCTGTAGGGTTGGTCATGTTCCTGCCTGAGGGCTTCTGTTTTCTCTGTGAGGAAACAGAGATGGTCTGCCGGGAGGAGAGGCCACCTCGGAACAGTTGAGCACATGTTTGAGGAGGGGGCGGAAATTCAAAGTGGTCTTCTCTGAGAGGTGGAGAAGGAGCCACCCTAAAAAAGGCCATGGGCTTCAGGACCAGTGTTGAGGCCCAGCTGAGGTTAGCCACCACCAAGAACAGGCTCCAACCTGCTGGGGGTGTGACACCTCCGGGGAGCAGCCCAGGGCCAGGCAGGGTCATGGCACAGAGTTGGTCTATCTGTGGTGGGGCCTGTGCTAGTGGGGAGGATGACAGACTCCCTTTGCCTCACCTCTCTGGTTTCCTTCTGCTCTGCAGCTCAGGGACACATGGCCATCAGCAAACCGACATGTGGGTCCCTCAGGACAAGGTGTGCAAACCACTCAGGCTAAACGATGGACCCCACCAGCAAAGAACTCATGTGTCAACCCACGGTTCTGAGTTAGCAGCAGTTCCCAAGAGCTTGAGACACTGTCCACAAAATGAGTGAAAAATCACCTCGTGGTCCCAAAGTGAAGCTCTGATTCTCCTACCGGAGGCAAGGCTGACAACAATACCATTTCTTTAAATTAAATCTTTTTGTTTAGTTTCTTTTCATGTGGTAACTTTTGTTTTATATGCACATTAGGTGTTCCTATGTCAATAACACTCCAAGAAATGCTTAGTGTAAGTCTAGCCTTCAGACTTCTCTTTTCTGTTTACAGCACAGGACAACGGCCCTGAGTGATGTGACAGAGGCTGACAGCTACAGAGCCGCGTAACAAGCATCACTTTGTGCACACAACTCCTGAGGGCCAGGATGAAAACTTTGTGCCCCCGAACATCTGAACTGTAACATGTGCTTGACAAAAACATCTGATTGGATGATTCATATGGAACAAAGTCTCGTATATCAAACACACCCTCCACTCCATTTCAAAAGAGCTTTCACTGCTCACCACTCAACATTAGACTAATACGGCTCAGCATTTGTGTGGCTCATCTATGTTTTCAAAATACATGCAAATGTTTAATTAAGCAGTAAATATCTATCTTTTTTCTTTCAAAAAGAGCTTAAAATAAGGTTTGCCAAAACATGATTTCAATTTGATCACCTGCCTTTTGAAGTCAAATCTCTCCAACTTCAGTAAAGTGTGAGATTGAGGCAATTATCTGAATTATTCAGGAAGCAGAATTTTGGCCTAAATCATCACATTCCTAGAGAACAAAGAATATCTGTCAGTTCAGCCAAAAAGCAGAAAAATTGAACACTTTGCTCTTTTTCTACATGGTATAGCATATACGCTGCCTTATTTTCTCTGAGCTAATTGGCTAATGAATTCTGTTTGACCCTGTACAAAGATGGAGAAAAATCTTAAGAAGATGAAGCCGAGAAGTTAAAGATTCCTTCTTTTTCAAAAGTTGGAGAGATTTATGTTTACCAAAGATTATTGTGCCTTAGGTTTCTGGTGCCAAATTGGAACTTTCTGAAGAATAGCGTTCAAGTCTTTTCTTAGTTCTCCAGTCATATTTCAGTTCAGTTAGCCCTATTCTCATTCATACCTTATCACCTGAAAACTATTCCATAAATATAGAAGGAATTGTAGAGAATTATTTTATATGCAGGTTTTGTATTCTTTACAAGTGATATGGCATCTGGGAAGTGACTCGTAAAGGTTATAGATTATGACAACATACTTTAGGGTGAAAACCAGCTTTGTGTAAAAAGCCTGTGACCCCAGAAGTGGTGAGTTTAGCCAGGAGCACTGGATATCCTATTATGTTCATTGAAACAAAAAGTTTCCTCCTAAGGCGAGTTTGACTTTGAATAAAGTCAAATAAACCCCCGTTGGAGGAAGGGAGGTGTGGGGGTGGATCGTGTTTTGCTTATTTCTTTTCAAATAAAACAAGAGATCACCAATTAATTAGGATTCGAAAGAACAGAAGTACTCTCGGCATTTCTAATTTTGAGATTTTCAAAGTGCAAGTCCTTTTAGACTTAAAAAGCTTATGTGGTAACACAATCTGTTCAGAATAAAGTCTAGGTGGAGTTCGGGTCTCTGTCCTCGAGTTCGTCCAAAGGAAGGAATAGGAAGGTGCGATTATGTGCAAACTGGAGCCACCACGGCTGGGTCAACGCCTCCCCCAGAGGATGAGCCATCAGCTGACTCATCTTGATTTCCATGCTGCTGACACCTGCTCTGAGCACCCGTCCTGTTTCCATGGTAACCAAGGGAAAGCATCCTTGTCCACATACTTCTGGAACCTCATTAAATCAGGCAGCAGGACAGCAGCTGTGTTCTCCATGCGTCCCTCTGACAGCCATGGACTAATTTCACGATGCTCAGGTGATTTTGGGCACTTTCTAGGCCAGACTATTGAGAATGTGTAGATAGTGAGACAGATGGCAGAATAAATAAATATTGCCAAAGTGTTTAATGCACACAAATTTTCTGAAAGGTGCGAACCAACAATGGCAATTTCATTGACTGGGGCAATTTGAAGCCAAATAATAAATATGAAGGGGATGGAAGCTCTTGGAAAATGTTAACTTGAGACACTCTTCTGATGATAATAATCTCTTGGGAAAATAGTACTTCACAAGTATCGCTAATGTGGTTCTAAAGCAGCTGGTGCCCCAAAATGTGGAGATGTGAAATACAGAACTGTCTTTCTCCTCCCCACACTCTTATTGTTTGCTGGATTCAGGAAAATCTGAAGGAAGGTCACTTCACATATACACAGATATAGATGTTTCATTAAACTGATAAGTCAGTCCAAAGCCCAATTTACACCAAAGTGACATGTGGATTTAACAAATACTGAATTAATAGACAGATTTTTCCCACTGCTTTTCTCCCAAGGATGCCTGAAAATATGCATTCAGTTGAAAGCAGTCTGGGATACCTTGACTGGCCCAGAACAAACATGTCTCGTCGATTTCTAAAGATAATCCAAAATCTCTTCAAGCTGATGATGGCAGAGCAAGTGTTAGACTAACCGGTTTTAATGGAGATGTCTGACAGCCGGGAAGAGAATCCCAGAGCTTCTGTGGTCCTCGTGCAGGATAGAGTAGCGGCTTCTTCCCCAGAGCCGGAGCCCGACTCCGTGGGGTCCAAGCCCTGGCCTGCTGCTGCAAGGGGAACGGCCTCGGGCAAGTTGTTTAATTTATCAGTGCCACTGCTTCACCTACAAGCTGGAGACAATAATGGTCCCTACCTCCTCGAGCCATTCTGAGAATGGATTGAATTCGCATCTGACCTGCGCTTAGATCAGTGCCTGCTGCACGTTAAGCGCTGCTTGGGGAGGGGTTAGCCAATTGGAGTTTTCCTGCTGTCATCGCCAGACTGTACGAGTATTGTCTATTCCATATGCTAATTCCAATTTTCCCATGTAGCAGTTACAAACAAATGGCTTGGCTTTGGAGAAAGTTAGACCTGTGCCTGAGCCTCTGATCTTCTGCGAACTTACTAGCCACGTCATCTTGTGTAGTGACTTACCTCCCTCGGCTTCAGTTTGCTCACCTGCAATAGCAGAACCCGTCACCATGGGGTTCTGAGGATGAAATGAGTGAGCACTCACCCGGTGCCTGGCCCAGAGGAAGAGCTCAGTCCCTGAAAGCTTTCACGATCCAGCCATTCTTGGTATTAAGGAGTCGTTGCTTGTGAAAACCATGTTAAAATCTTTGGGAAGCTAGGCTTTGTCTTATCTGACAGGGAAGAAAACAAATACCATGGAGTGAGGTAGTGGCTGAATAGATTCTGGATTGTTCATATTATTTTTGAAGGCAGGAAAGAGATTCCTCCTAGAGAAATTGGCACGTGACCTTTTTTGTGTGGATTTAGCCCTTATAGGAGTTTCTATATCTTTCACCCTCAAAAATTGCATAGTAAAATGTTCTCTGTGTTAGAAGAGGTCAAGAATTGTGTAAATCCTTGTGTAATTAGTTAGGATCAGAATACCATTAACAAATATGTCAAGAGTTGGAGCTGTCAATGCATATCCCAATTCTCTATCTCTGTAATGAAAAAAGATGTCCCTTACTGGGTGTTGTCCAATATATGAAATTTCATTGTTACTCTGAAATTGGGTGATAGTCATACGTAATCAATTAAAATTCCACTACGCAGAATAGAAAGTCCCTACTTTGAGGATGTGGGGTCCAAGGTCCAAGAATGGAGAAACTGAGTTTTGAGGGAGAGAATCTGAAGTGGCCTCAGTGACGCTATAGAGCTTATTGTCCCCCTAATGCTTGTTCTTCTTCCTGGAGCTAGGGAATCCTTCTGCTTCCTTCTCGACTCCCCTATGCTGAGCCAGGTTGATTTGGGCGGGGGGGTGTCTAAAGAGAATTACACCACTTATGTTATTTTAGAATGTGAATAAACATTTGTTGACATGTATCATGCATAAAGCCTTGTGCTAATTGCCAGAGGGAACTCAGAGGTCCATCAGACACCGTTCCCATCCTTGGAGAAGCCTATGGTCAAATGGGAAAGAGAGTCATATATAGTTAGTACGAGGACAGGATGGAAAAGGAGTAGAGTGGAGGAGGGTGAAATACGGGCTGCAGCAGCCCATTCTGCTAAGTTCGAACCTGGTGTGGGAGAGGCTGCCCACACTGACAGCTGCCCCGGGAGCGTGGGCAGCCCTAAAACGCCTGCCACAGGCAGGAGGCAGAACACAGATGAGGCAGAGGCCCTGGCACCCACCACCTTCTGACCTTCCTCCTTCTGCAGCAAACTCCCACCTCCATGCTCCCTTTGGGTAGAAATTGCGGGTTTCTATTATTTTGGTATTGCCATTTCCCCCAAAATATGGAAGCAATACATACTTATAGAAACAAAGAAGGAAAAGAAAAACATCACCACCCAAGATGACTATTTGAATCTTGGCCGATTTATTCCTAATCATTTTCTCTGTTTTCATTTCTTTGTTTAGTTTTAATGTACGTGTGATCACACAGCATATTTTTATCCTGATTTTTCACTTAACATCAAAATGAACGCATTTCGTGCCTTTATAAAAATCTTTGCACACAGCAGTTTATGACTGCATAATGTTCCATTCTACTATAATTTACCTCAACATTCCCTTATTGTTTAGATTGTTTCCTTATCTCTGCTATTGTAAATGATTTGCAAGAAACATTTTTGTGCTTAAAGCGGCATTCCCCAAACTGGTACCTCTTTAAAGATATCCTGTGGGATGTTTTCACAGGTACGCTTCAAAAAAGAAAGAAAAAAGTCTTCTGTGCTCAAATTACTTTTGGAAAGGCTGGGTTAAAGAAATAAGTTTCTTCCCAGCAGGAATTTTCAGAGCCTTTGCACCAAGTGTATTGTGACTCTCTAACAGGGGCATACACTTCCCAGACCTGGAGGACCGTGGAATCCTTTCTTTTCAAGAATTTATTAGCATGACTGACACTTTTCAATAGAATTAAGACGTAGTTCATATTTCTTGCAAAAACGCATTTGGAGTATCTTTCAGACATATTTTAAATGACTAACGTATCCCTGATATCAAAATCAGACAAGGGCAGCTCCAAATAGGAAAGCTATAGGTCACTGTCTCAAAAACAAAAATGCAAAAGTCCAAAAGAAAATATTAGCAAATCAATTTCTATAGGGTATATAGGGACTAAGAATGCAAAGACCATTCACTCTTCTTTTTTTTTTTTTGAGGAAGACTAGCCCTGAACTAACATCTGCCGCCAATTCTCCTCTTTTTGCTGAGGAAGACTGGCCCTGAGCTAACATCTGTGCCCATCTTCCTCTCCTTTATCTGTTGGACTCCTACCACAGCATGGCTTGCCAAGCGATGCCATGTCCGCACCCGGGATCAGAACCGGCAAACCCCGGCTGCCAAAGCTGAATATGTGAACTTAACCGCTGTGCCACCAGTCTGGCTCCGACCTTTCACTCTTAAGAAAGAAATTAATGTAAATCATTACATTGGAAGATTAAGAAAGAAAATCTCATGATCATCTCAGAAGATATCAAGACATCTACAAAATTCCAGATTTATTCTGGATTTAAATAAAAAGAAACAACTCAGAAAATAGCTATAAAATAAAACTTTAAAAATAACATAGAATATATATTAGAATACAAAAATTAATGTTTAAAGATATTTAAATAAAGATATTTGGACTAAGGTTAAGAATAAAAAAGAATGTCTTCTCTAAGTATCGCAGTTCCACACTACATGGGACATCTGGCTGGTGCAATAGGACAAGGAAAAGGAAATTAAAGACATAAGTACTGGAAACCATATTATTAATAGAGTATATGATTGTTTACCTAGAAAAGCCAGGAGAATCAGATGAATAACTACTAGAGCCAACTTTTAAATTTTATATTCTGGCAATTTTCTAAATAGATACAAGATAAATATGAAAAATTCAGATGCTTTCCTTTATTACAATGATAACCAGCTAGAAAATATAATGGAAACAGACATCCCATTCACAATGGCAATTAAAAGTACAAAATTTGGGGAATAAATCTGATATACATGTAACTGGTGTGAAAAAATTGACAGAGAATTTAAATCACCCCCGAATAGAGAAAGAGCATGTTTTCGAATCAGGAAAGTCAAAGTGGTAAAAATGCTGCTACTCCTCAAAATCTACTTAACACACTTTCTATCACAATCCCAATTTCCTTTTTAGTTTTATGTTTGTTAATTTTTTTAATTTAATAAATCAACGCCGGAATTTACCAAAATAAAATTCTAAGAATAACGAAGAACATCTTGAAAATGGTTTCATCTTCTTAGGATAAAGTAGAAGAAAAGGGAAAATTGTGCATCCCGGTGGGAAGTACTTAGTATCTTGATTTAAAATAATGATTTAGAAACATGTTTCTGTTTAAGAGTCCTTGGGAAAGTCCAATAATCATTAACTGAACAGAAATGTTTAGTTAACATTCTACGTTAGCTAGGGGAGAGTGACACTAATAGCTACTTGACTAAACAAGAAAAGTTTCAAAAGGAGAAAGAGGAAACAATAGTGAAAAATCAGCAGTAAGCATGTACACAGAAGGATAAAAAAAGTAGATATTTAAAGGCTATATTATTATGTCAAATTAAAAAAAATTAAAAGCAATCAAACATTGGCTAAAAATCTTGTAAATTAACAACCATAGTCCTAGTTAATCATTAGATCAAACAGCAAATTGAAGAGAAAGAGCAAAGCACTTAGAAAATCATGAAGAGAACACTCTATTCTAAAGACCTATAGTACACAACTAAAAGCTGTAAAGAGAATCTATAGATTTAAATATTTAGCTATCAAAGATGAAAATTAAAGAAAAAATAAAAAGATAAAATAATAAAAATAAAGAAACCAGATATTAGAAAAGGAACTATAAAATAAGTGAAAAGAAGCTAGACAGTGGGAATTTATTAATTTAAAAGATAAAATTAATGAAAAAGAAAATTATAGCATCAAAGACAGTAGAAAGATGAATTAATCCAAAAGCTGTTTCTTTGGAAAGAACACTAAAAAAGAAAAATTCCTTTCAAGTTTGATTAAGGAAAAGAGAGTGAGAGAGGAAAAAAGAGAAAAAGATGAGAAATTCTACGAGAAATTGAAAAAAAATATGGCAGAATATTACATGTTAATACTATGGCAAATACTTTGAAAATGTACAGGAAAAAAATTAACTGTAAATTATCTAAACTGACTCAATAAAAAGTGGAAATCCTGAACAGACCAATTGCCATAGAAGAAATTGTAAAGCTGCTTGAAGATGTGCCACTAAGAAACATACAGACCAAGGTGGGTTCACAGCGGAGTTTTATCTAACTTCTAAAAATCAGATAAGTTAATATAATGCAAACTATTCTAGGCCAGAGATAAAGAAAGAAATCGTCCCAATTAAATTTATGAAATTCGCATACCTTTAATACCAAAATCTGATAAAGAATTGCCAAAAAGGACAATTATAGTCAGATTTAACTTATGAAAATCAATGTAAAAATTCTAAATAAATGTCAGCAAATAGAATCTATCAATGTATCAAAAGAATAATAAATTTTTATCACAAAGGGCTTTTGTGGGAAAGCAAGAGAGATTCAACAACTCCACAATTGTCAACATCATCCATTACATGGGTAGATTAAAGCAGTAAAACATCTGATCGAATCAACAGATGCTAGAAAGGCATTTGACAAAATGTAATAGTAATTTCATTCCTAATAAAAATTTTAAGTAAAATGTAAAGAAAAGGAATAATTTAATAACTATATTATTTTCTTATTTACTAAATTATTTAATAAAGACTATTAGCAAAAATAAATAGCAAATACATCCTATAAGAAGAAAATTTCAAACAATTTCAATTAAATTAGAAATCAGACAGTGATGCCTGCCATTGCTGTTATCATTAAGCATTGTCTTAAAGGTTTTAGCAAAAGCAATACGACAGGCATTGTGGGTCGAATTGTTTGTCTCCCCGACAAGATGTTGCAGTCCTAACCCCCAGTATCGGTAAGGATGACCTTATTTGGGAATAGGGTCTTTGCAGATAATCAAGTCAAGGTGAGCTTATGAGCAGAGGCCTTAATCCAATATGACTGATGTCCTTATAAAAAGAGGAAATTTGGACACAGACATGCACACAGGGAGAACGCCATGTGAAGATGAAGAGAGATCGGGGTCATGCTTCTACAAGCCAAGGAACACCTAAGATTGCCAGAAAAACACCAGAAACTAGGAGAGGGGCCTGGAACAGACTCTCCCTCACATCCTGAGAAGGAACCAAGCCTGCCAACACCTTGACCTGAGACTTCTAGCTCCCAGAACTGGGAGACAATACATTTCTGCTGTTTCAGCCACTCATTTTATGAGACTTTGTTACAGCAACCCTAGCGAACTAATACCACAGGAAAATGAAATAATTGGTATAACCATTGGAAAAGAAGAGAGAGAATTACCTGTTTTTAATACAGACACAATTGTATACCCAGAAAACCCAAAGGGATCTAATTTCTTAAAGTTAGTCGAATTAATAATACGTAAAGTAGCCTAGTGCAAGATGAAGGCATAGAATTCAACAGCTTTCCTCTATTCTAAATTCAAGCATTGCGCTAGATGCTCTCTATTTGCCTTCCCCATCCACCACCCCTTTCTCGCCCTGCTCTCCTGACCCACATGGGGGCCCTCGCCCTCTGGCTTCCATCTGGGTTCAGCCCGTGGCAAGTGCTGGCGGGAGGAGGGAGAGGTGGGTCTCTCCCTCTCTCCCGGACCGTGGACGGGCATGGACGGCCTCCTCTGTCATAGGCTCCTTGCCAGCATCCTCTCCTGGAGCCACTGCCTCCTCCCCACAGTCTGCGAACTACCCCCTGTCATCCTTGCTGCTCCGCTTTCCTTCACCCCGGCATGCTTCTCCACTCCTTGCTGATGGTCCTTATTCATGCCCACGCCTTTAGAGATACTTGATTTTTAAACTCTTCTCAGTCCCTCAGTGAGTACACCATGTGTCTCCTGCCAGGACACTGACACAACCACCTAGAAGTAGAAACTGGAAAATGTAGTTCATTCACAACGAGAACAAAAGCCATAAATACTTAGAAGTGAATTTAACAAACAGAGCAGACTCTGAAAGGAGAAAACCAAAAACTCTTATTGAATGATATAAAACAAGATCTGAACAAATATTCTTCTTGGATTGGAAGACTTAGTATCATAAAAAGTGAATTCTCTTTAATTAATATATAAAAGTAATCTAATTCTAATTAAAATCTCAATGAGTTATTTCCAAATCAGATGGAATGCTATGAAAGCTTATATAGAAGAATGAATGCCCCCAGAATAGCTAAGAAAGGTATGGAAAAGAACAGTGAGTACACGTACCTTACAAAATAACAGGTTGTGATAAAGCTCTGCAATCAGGCCAGACAAATAGATCAGTGGAACCCAACAGAGAATCCCAAATTAGATCTCAGCAAACAGAAAAATATAATAGATGACAAAGTTTCATTTCGGTGGGAAAAAGATGGATTATTTAATAAATAGTGTTAGTACAATGGCTGTCTGAGAGAAAATGTAATCAGATCCTTATTTACATCACATTAAAAATATAATCTAGATGGACTGAATATTTAAATGCAAAAAAGAAAATCTAGGGGTGTGCACATACCATGCAGGAGCTGAAAAAGCCTTAAGTACCACTGGAAACAGAAGTTATAGATTTTTTTTTTAAAAAGACATATTACTAGATTCTTTTTAAACTCTTAGAAGACAGCCTGGGCTCTCTACAAAGTCAGTAGACAAGTGGTAATTTTGGAAAAAATGTTTATAATGCAGAATTTTAGAAAAAATATTTATAATGTAAAATATTACAAAAAGTATTATAAAAAATATTTTAATGTAATTAGGAGCCAGCTTTTCCAGTAGATACACTGGAGGGAAACCAGGGCAGGAAGGGGTCTTTCTCCCTGATTCCAGTGTGTTCTCCGAGCGCTCCTGCCGTGTGCGGCAGGAGGCAGCGTGCAGGACACCCAGTGGCACCACTCTAGGTGAGTTTGAGCGGCGTTACCTCGGCAGGTGGCTTCCAGGGAGTCCTGAGGTGTAGAGCGCTGCAGACGGCCGCCAGCCGCACTGGCCTCTTGCTGTTCCTCCCATAAACCACACCAAACATGCAGCAGCCCCAGACACTTCACCGGCTGACTCCTCTTCCTATGACCAAATTCCATATTTTCTTCAAGTGTCTGCTCAAATGCCACCTCTAAGACCTCTTTCCTGAGCATGCTGTCTCAAATAGCACTGGCTGCTCCACCGCCTCTGTCACTCCTGTCCCCTTCTCTTCAGGTCCCCTCTGACGCATCATGTATTTCCCTGCCGGTTGTCTGCCTCCCTCTCTAGAATGGAAGCTCCATGAGCACGGGGACTTGACTTGCTTTGTTCACAGCTGTATACAGCTGCCAACAACAGTGCCTGGTATGTAGCAGGTGCTCAATAAATATTTGTTAAATGAGTGAGTGAATCACTTTACAGCCATTGGACTAGAAAAAAGTTCAAATAACTCAATATCAGTTCTTAATACTGTTAAGGATGAAATAAAAAGATATGCCCACACTGTCAATTGTTTCAGCTTTTTAAAGATGCTTTCTGGAAACATCTATCCCACTCCTAGGAATCTAATCCACAGAAATAAAAGCAGAGGGACAGAAGGACAAACATAAGAAGATATTTATTTGTGCACTATTTAGCAAAAAGAAAAAAAGGAAATTAAACAAACCCCAGTCAGTAGGAGGAAGATTGAATAAATTATGGCACACCCACAGTATGAAATACTATGTGGCACTTTAAAATGAATTAACGTTATACCAGTTGTTTTGGAGGGATTTCCATGAGGTTTTGTTGAGTTTGAAAAGCAAGATTCAGAAATATGTATATAATATGATCCTTTGTATGCATACTTAAAAATGTTTAATAAAATGAAATTATTAGGGGCCGGCCCCATGGCCGAGTAGTTAAGTTCGTGCACTCCACTTCGGCGGCCCAGGGTTTCGCTGGTTCGGATCCTGGGCACCAACATGGCACTGCTTGTCAGGCGACGTTGAGGCGGCATCCCACATGCCACAACTAGAAGGACCTACAACTAAAATATACAACTATGTACTGGGGGGATTTGGGGAGAAAAAAAAGAAGATTGGCAACAGTTGTTAGCTCAGGTGCCAATCTTTAAAAAAAAGAGAAATTATTAGTATTAAAAACTATTACGTTCACTGAGAACATAAAGTGAGTACATATAAGGTACTGAGAAATAATGCAAATATACCAAAGAAATAAAAGAAATTGTCCCACTTGAAAAAGATGTTACTTCATTAATTATTCATACAAATACACTGCTTTTACTTTCTTATAGAGTAAGAAAATGATTATATAACACGATAGTAGTGTGGAAAAATTCCAAGAGGTAGGTGACCCAAAGATTTTCTTCAGGAGATAATCTATAATGTAGTTTTAAGAGAAATTTAGATTAAATGGTCTAGATCAAGAAGAAGATAGTATGGGGCCGGCCCAGTGGCACAGCGGTTGAGTGCACATGTTCCACTTCAGCGGCTCCAGGTTGGCTGGTTCGGATCCCGAGTGAGGACATGGCACCGCTTGGCAAGCCATGCTGTGGTAGGCATGGTAGACATATAAAGTAGAGGAAGATGGGCATGGATGTTAGCTCAGGGCCAGTCTTCCTCAGCAAAAAAGAGGATTGACAGGAGATGTTAGCTCAGGGCTAATCTTCCTCAAGAAAAAAAAAAAGACGACAACAGTAAATGGCTAAAAAATTACTTGCCAAAAAGTTACTCCTTATTGGGCATACCAGGCTCAGAGGCTCATGTACATGAGTTCCATGAACCAGGAGAATTTATACTGGAAGTTCTATAAATCAAGATGATAGGCCCATTCATAACAGTGTAGATAACTTGCATCATTAGTATATCGTTTTTCAAAAAAGATCATGTTGATGCGTTTACTGAAGAATTATATTCAGTGTGATATGATGCATTCATTTGGATATAACCAATTGCTTGAAAACTTCTGCAATGTATCGATCCCTAATAAACAAATATAAGACTAACAAAGAAAATTAAGTATCTATTTGTAGCAATAAGAAAAAATTGAATCTTTGTACAGTCAACCATGCCTAATGTTTCCAAACTCCATCTTTTCATCAATAAGTGTATTTGAGAACGCCGACTTGCGGAAATCCTAATGAGGTTATCCTAATGAGGTTAACCACGGCGAATTTCATTACGAGTCAACATTCATCGAAGAGAGAAGGAATTAATTGCTTTTTTAAAAAAAAATTGAAACTTACAGAAAAATTGCAAGTATGGTACAAAAAACTCTTTTTATGAACCATTTCAGAAAAAGTTGCCTATGTGATGCCCCCAACATTCCCAAATATTTAGCATGTATCATGCATTCCTACAACCAGGGATGTTCTCCAACATAAATAAAATTCAACCAAAAAATCAGGATATTAACATTGATACACTACTACCATCTGACCCTCAGATGGCATTCAAGGTTTTCTAATTGTCTCAATAATGTTTTCATAGCAAAAGGACCCAGTTCAGAATCACATGTTAAGCTCAGTTGTCATTTCTCTTTAATCTCTTTGGTCTTCCCTTGATTATCATGACCTTGAGGTGTTAGAGATTACAGGCCAGATATTTTGTGGAATTTCTCTTCATTTGGGTTTGCTATTTCCTTACTATTAGATTCACGATACACATCCGTGGCAGGAATACCACAGACATGATGCTGTGTTCTTCTCTTTGAGCTTATCAGGTGGCGTACAATCTCAGTGTGTCCCATTACAGGATTGTTGCTTACTTAGATCCTTTGACTAAGTGGGGTCTGCCAGGCTTGTCCGCGGTAGAAGTCCTCTTTCTCCGGCTGTAATTAGTAAGCATTTTGTGGGGCGGCGTTTTGAGACTTTACGTCGCATTCCTCATCATACTTCCAATTTATTCATTCGCATCAGTGTGGACTCATGGTTTCCTATTTGATTCAATGGGTTAGAATTCATTACTAAAATTACTTAATTTGATCCTCAAATTGTACCAGATTTGGCCAGGGAGAGCCCCTTCAATCTGGTTACTGTGTCCTTTTGGCATGTTTTCACCATTCTTTAAGCACTTTCTTACTTTGGGGCACAAAAAAGAAATTCCAAGCTCATTTTGTTTTTTCGTTGTGCCAGGCATGGAATCAGCCATTTTTCTAAGGAGCCCTTGTCTCTTCTAGAGAAGGATGGTATTTAGAAACCAATATCGGGTGCTAGATGTGCTCAGTGCTATTGAGATGAGCCTGCTCCCAGGTCCTTTTGGCGGACTGATCTAGGGAACATATGTACATATACATACACACATTTACACTAATATTTGTTTCTTTATCTATCTATATATGTTGAAAACCGTGTGTTCATACCAACACTTGCAGAGTTTTAGCTTTCTTCTTTTCCATAATTGTAACTCCTTTCTCAGGCAATGAGAAACCTAGCTTCCATTATCCTTAACATAAGCATTTATTTAATCAGAGCCTGACATGAATGTCCTGCTCACTCTCACAGGCTCTGACACTCTTCATCAGCACCCCTCTGCACCCTCCTCACCCCCCTCCATCATGAAGATGCCCTTCTTTCCCCACCTTGACATCCTTCATGAGGCAGCTACCTTCCCCAAAGGGTGGACACCCTACTCATGCCAGTCAGGTGCAAACCCCTGCCCTGGGCCACTGCAGCTCTAACTACTCCATCTCAGAGGCCTACGTTGCTCAAGCCCATTGACCAGATTTTGCATTTGGATTTCTATGAACCTCTTTACTGTCCATACTGCTTTAGCGAGATACTGTAACCTAAGAAGATTTTCCGAGGGCTGCATAGTCTCAGAAACGGGGGGAGTTAATGGAGCCCCCTAATATGGCCTGAGGGAGACACCCCACTCCCCTGCTCCACCTGACCTGACTGAATGAAAGCTGTCGCAAGGCTACAGATATAACATAAATGTGAGCTACCAGCTGCTCCCATGCACTGGGAAGCCTACACTAAGGGCCTCTGCAACCTTCACAACCCTCTCCATCAAAAATGCTGCCTTTCCCTGAACTGCTCTTTCCCAAGTTCAGCTGAAGACAGAAATTCCAGAATGTAGCTGCTGTATGTGCCATGAAATGGAGTGGCACTCTCTGCCCACTGCCACCCCTCCAGGTGTTTGAACCTGCATCTTTTAAAGTCTAGGCAACAGAGAAGGAAAGGCCTCTGGGAAGAGTTTTCTTAACCATAGAGCTAATATTTCAAATTTGACTAAAGATGCCATTGTCTGTTGCCATTAAATGCCTGAAGGTGACACAGCAAACTTAACGTGTCAAGGAGAGTAATTATGAGATAATGTTGATTGCTAAATCACGCCATCTAAATTGGAAATTGTTAAAAGCAGAGTCTGTGCTCGTAAACATTTAATATTTTATACTAATTTTTATTTTATGCCTGTAATAAACATGATTTAACTGTGTTGTCTCGTATGTGGAAGGTTCGGAAATGCTGGCGTTTGAACTTACATTTTGGCTCTCTGGCACTTATTCAGAAGGATGTCATTTCTCAGTTTTCTTTCTCTTACATTTCAATGATAATGATATGGTTAGGAGAAAAACTTGCCACACAACTGTGATAACATTCCAGTCACAGGTTCGGATCCGTTCATATGAAACCTGAGGTGTGAGTCTGTCACAGAGTTCGCAGGTTTCTGTTTCTCGGGAATCATCTTTTATTTTGATAACCTTCACACAAGCTCCATCTCCAGAGGCTTCCTGGGCAGAGCTCTAGTCCTCCCACTGTGTCTGAGAATCTCTCTGACACACAGAACATCCCAGCAACTCCAAGGTGGGGCCCAGAGAGCATCCAGGCACGATTTAGAACCAGGCCAGTCATGCACTGATATTACAGGGCATTCCCCTCTCTGTTTTAAATATATTTTTTTAAGTTCCTCAAATCCAGATCATGTTAAGCTTTTGTTTTATTTTTGTCTATTTCTGTCAGCGTTAAAATTTTTTTAACCCGGCTGGCTGTGGGGAGAAGCAAGTGTCTGGAGCACAGCTACCAACACTGCCGAGGCATTTTTCAGCTCCCTCAGGAAGCGGCCTGACCGGAGGAAGCAAAGAGAAAATGGTTCTCCACGTTTCCTCCACTTAAACTGGAATGCCCACCCTCGGTCTTTGCATGTCTCAACCCAGGGATCCCTCCAGGCCTGCCCAGGTGCAGGATCCGCCTTGAAACCATCTCTGGTCACCACAGCCAAAGCAACCTCCCCCTGCTCTGAAGAGCCACTGTCCTTCTGGTGCCTTCCTCGTGGCCCTCACCACTTTGGACAAAGCGTGATGGCTTCTCCTGTGCTTTGTGCCATCTTCTGATCTCTCTGGGTAACTCTAAGCTCTTTGAGGCCACGTACTAAACAGAATTCAACCTTGAATCTTTCACTGTGCCCCAACAGCACATAAACAGTTGTTGAATAACGAAGGAAGAGAATCAAACGGAATACAGTGCTTTGGTGAGTAAAACCTACGTACATGCATTTATCACTGGGGCAACCCGTACGTGTCCTTCCTTATCGTAAGAGTGAGAATCTGAGCTAATGGAGAGGACAAGGTCTAGCCAGGCAAGGATGGATATTACTCTCAAATTTCCCTGTGGCCTTGCCTTGAATATTCTTAGGTTCTTCTCCTGAAATCCCTAAAGCTGGAGATGTCTGTGAAGGATTAGAAAAGTGTTCTCTGCTTTGAAATCAGGAACAGCCCAGGACTGGGATGTGAAACGTTCAGATAAAAATCCAAATCTTTAAAGAGAAAAAAAGCCGTGTTTGTTTACTGAAGACGGAAACAGATGAGAATGCAGCGGCACCGGGCTTTCAGCAGCATCTGTAGATGCACTCCCCCAGGCGCTCCTCCAGCCCCACCTCGGCAGGGATGGGTCCACCTGTGCCACAGTAATAATGCGTGTACCTGACAAGACACTCCATCAGTTGAGCCGTGCCCACCGTCCTGAAACCCACCCTGTCTCAGTCTGACCCACCTGATCCTGGGGCTCCTTTTCCTCTCCTCTCAATTGTGTGCAGTGGTTCTTTGGCCTCCGGCTTCATAGAGCACAGCCCTGGATGCTCTCCAGCGCCTCTCCTCCCCGCTTACAAAAGAACTGGGCTGAGAGGGCAAATTGGGACCAGAAAAGTTTTTTTGGAACTTCTTTTGGCGGCAAGCCTAGAAGGCCATTAAAACTAAAAGCCATGTAATTTTTCTGCTGGGCAGAGAATGGAGTAAGGGTCTGGTTGTACTTACGAAGTAAGATTCCTGATTTTGTGGGAAGTTTGTGGTAGAAACAACCCATTTTGTGTTTTTAGTTTAAAAATTATTTCCTCTGCTCTGCTAGGTGAATAAATAATTGTGCTCCATTATGACATAAATAGTCATTTTGTTCACATAAGAAAGCCTCTGGCAGCTCGGGAACAATGGACGATAGACCATCCACGCTGGGAATCAGTAAGCCTTAACTTTTTCAAGTGTGTATCTTTGAAGAATGTTAAAGAATAAAGACATCCGGTAAAGGTCAAATTCATGTTCTTATTTAAGGACTGTGTTCATTTGACATTTCAGTTGAGGAAAGACAGTTTCTCCGCTACCCGGAGAGGAAGTAAAAGTTGTCTACTGGCAGATGTAGTGCACTGTTAAACAAAACCCTCGTAGTGATCTCGTCTCTGTCCTAAAGCATTGTGGCGAGGGGGACGGCTTGGTCTTCCCCAGATGAAGCAAAACAAACAGTAAAGGAAAACAAAACATTTCCTTACCCACGAAAAGATAAACACAAAAACCATTTCAAATGAAACATTTTCAACAGATGTCTTTAGTTTTAACACACAAACACAAATATACAACCTGGAAAATGGCTTTTGGAGGAAAAAGGAAACAAAATATCAACAGAACACCCTACAGATCTCAAATTTTGTGCCAACTTGAAGGGATAAAGTCCCGCAAAGACACTCAGAGGAGTCTGGATAGCTTGACTTGGTTGATACTATACAGCAATGGTCAGTCGCTTAGACCAGCTGAACACCTTAGAGAGAAAAGTCATGGTCAAAAAGAACCTGACACTGGGGCTGGCCCCGTGGCCGAGTGGTTAAGTCTGTGCGCTCCGCTGCAGGCGGCCCAGTGTTTCGTCGGTTCGAATCCTGGGCACGGACATGGCACCGCTCATCAAACCACACTGAGGCAGCGTCCCACATGCTACAGCTAGAAGGACCCACAACGAAGAATATACAACTATGTTCCGGGGGTCTTTGGGGAGAAAAAGGAAAAAATAAAATCTTAAAAAAAAAAAGAACCTGACACTGGTTTCTATATCTCCTCCTCCAGCCACTTAATCCGTGGTACAGAGTCATCGAGGTGTCCCAAAGGCCTGGCTGGTCAGACTGCCAAGCTGAGACACTGGCCACTGGGCCTGCATGAGGTCAGGCCCGGCAGTGCCAGCCTCTGATGGCCTCTGGGCTCAGAGCAGCACTGCTCCCCTGCCCACCTGCAGACACCGTCAGTCCTGCTGTCCCCACCCCCAAACCCTCCCTGCTCCGTCAGCAGCCACGGGAGCAAGCAGACTTCTGTTGAGTTAAGCTATCTTCCTTTTACTGATTACGTTTAGGGCTGGCTGGCAAAGATCAACGCCTCTCCGTGTGCTTTAGACCAAAGAGGAAATGAGCAGGGATGTCTTCAGCTAGCTGCAGCTCTGGCTAGCTTCGTACAGCTCCATCTTCCCTGCCTTGACCCACAGCAGTTCCCTCATTTGTACCACGGCTGGCGTTGGTGTGTTGAATTCCATTTAAGAAAAATCACCTGCTCACCTGCCCTCTTCTTGACATGATCATTCCAGCTGATATATTTTGTTACTTAGAGGGCTGTGATTGTAAAATCTTTACTATCCATTTATTGTAAATAACTACATTTCCAAGTTGTCAGAAAAATTCTTTTATATAAGGCTACTGGCCTATCTTTCTTTAAACCACGATCCAAAAAGTTATTTAAATATTTGTGGAAGGAGTAAAGTAGGAAATTACTGTTGCAAAACTGATGTCTTTAAATGTAATTTTCAAAAACTCGGTTTATCACAACTTTTTAAGAGTATATGCCCTGCACATAATGTTGACACACAAATGTACGAGAGGGGCTTTTTTCCTTCATAAAAGAAATGAGGGGCTGGCCCCGTGGCCGAGTGGTTAAGTTCGCGCGCTCCGCCACGGCAGCCCAGGGTTCGGATCCTGGGCGCGGACATGGTACCACTCGTCAGGCCACGTTGAGGCGGCGTCCCATATTCCACAACTAGAAGGACCTGCAACTAAGACATACAACTATGTACCGGGGGGATTAGGGGAGATAAAGCAGAAAAAAAAAAAAAAAAAGAAATGAAAAGTACCAGAAAGAGCCCGGAACGCAGGAATTTAACTGAGCAAGTACTTAAGAGATGTGAGAGCTGCTATGTTTTTGGAGGGAGAGGAAAAGCACAGGGAATGGAGGTATCTTGCCTCAGCTAAAGGGAGAGAGGAATCAACTCTTTTTGAGTTTTGCTTGAGAGGGTTGCCTGTGCCATTATCACTATGGAAAATATCTTAATCATCCTTCAAGAATACTGGGTTGCCAATCACAAAGGACACTTTTGTCAATGACGGTGTTTATTTTATTGGGATTTCTGAGAAGTACACATTTTGATGAACTCCAAATACTATTTTCTGACTACTAACCACCTGGCACCATTAATTCAAACATATCCAATGGAAATTCCACTATGGTCCATAGAGACATGCTCTTGTTAATGGTCAGGACCAATCAACATCAGTCTTCCTTGTTTTTTGAATTCAATGAGTGTTTGCTGAGCACCTATGTACATGAGGCACTGTGGCAGGCTCTGTGGTTTTAACATCAGACAATACTGACACAGTTTCTGCCCCTGTGGAGTTACAGCCTGATGGAGAATAAACAAGCAGTGACAACATTGAGCTAGGAGAGTTACAGGGTGCGTGAGCACAAAGAGGAGCATCTCACCCAGTCTTGAGGGATCAGGCAAGCCTGGCAGACAGAAGGGACATCTTAGTTGAGACTTGAAGGATGAGCTGGATTTGATCAGGCCAAAGAGGGAATGGGAGTGCTGGAGGAAGAGGCCCAGGCTGAGAGAACAGTGTGTGCAAAAGCCCCGGGATGAGCGAGAACACTGAACATCTGGAGACATGAGAGTCATTGGGGTGATTGTAACAAGGAGTCCAAAGGATGGAGGGAAAAGAGGTGAAAATGATGGATGTTTTCAAATATCTGGGGGACAGGCAGGAGGGAGAGAGACGAGGTTTGTTCTGTGCGGCTGGCTAGCTCCAGGGAGCAGAACCAGAATCAAAGGGTGGAAATTCCAGTGAAAAGGACATTGACTAAAAATTAAATTATAATAATGGCTTCCACTTAGTTAGCCCCTGCAATATGCCCAACAGTGTGTTAAGGGTTTTAAATCCATTATCTCATTGGATCCTCAAAACAACCCTACGAGATAACTGTCACGAGAAAACAAACACAGAGAAGTTAAAGTAACCAGCACCAGCCTCAAACTGCTTCCTTGTGAGTATTATGTTGTCACAGAGGAAATGTGCAGCTCTGAAGGTTCCCATCACTGCAGGTGTTTAACCATTTGGCTGGGATACTGTAGAAGATCCAGGCCTCAGGGAGCACCAGGAACCTTCTGAGGGTCTCCCCTTTGTGAGATTCAGGGATTCAATGACATGTCCACAGTTGGATATGTAAAATAGCCCTCAAAGACGACCACCTTCTGCATTTTGGGCAGTTATTGTCACGTGTGTAATGGGCCCTCCTGGTGTACCTTTAAGGGGGGCATTATCAATCTCCATCATTGCAGAAGAGTGGGATATGGTAAATCCTGAAAGTGAGGCAGAGTGAAATGGACCGAATTAGGGCAGCTCAACCCGCCAATAACGACATGCATCTTTCACAAACATCTGCTTTAGCTAATGCTGGCCTTGGGCAGTATTAAATTATGTATTCAGCTCTTAAACTACCACAGATTCATGTTTCAAGAACATAACCGTGAGAAAATATTGCACCACTAGCAGAAACAAAACAGCTCTGCTCATTTTGCATTAAAACTTTTGGGTGCATTTCTATAATAATTCTTCATTTTCTTTCAAGTTAAAAGGCATTGTGGGAGACCAAATAGGTTAGAATGCCTAAGAATTTCTTCTGTATTGACATTAAGAAAAAAGAATTAAAAAAATGCCTCTTTTGCTCACCATTCAGTGGAGGGTATCCAAATAATAAATAATAAATTACACAATGAATTTGGGAATGTTAGAGGTCTGGAGACCTTAGAGAGCGTTCCTAATGTATTTTCTAGAATGTGGAAGCTGCCTTTTACTTATAATGAAGTGCTCCTCTATGGTCTCAAACCGTGATCTTCCTGATACGTGCCCTGGGCAGGCCAGCTCTCATCCCTGTCTGAGCATTTCCTTCAAACAGAAACAGTCCTCGACCACTATGTATGAGAACAGTACCCGCGAACGTTAAAGAGCGAGAGATGGTGGGGGGAGGGCGGCGGTCTCTCTTTTCTCCTTTCTGCATCAAGCCTGATATATTTCCCAGTACCGACTGTCCCTTGTGTCCCCCAAGCACCACTTCAGTTTTGCAAGAAGAAGAAGATATAAGGGGAAAATGAGGCAAAGGTGGAGGAAGAAAAACATATGGATCATTGCTTGAGAATAAGCAACCGTGCATGAGAATGGATGCTGAATTGAAGTCACTAAAAGAGGTAATAATAATAATGAGTCATATCTTTGGGGGCTGTGACTTTATCTCTTAATGGCTGAAAGCACTGGTCTCCATGAGGCAGGGTCAGTGGCGTCTCCATTTTGAATCTCCAGGGCCTAGCACAGTGCCTGGCACATAGCTTGTTCTTCACTAGTTATTTCTTAAACAGGTTTGTAGGCTTCTTTTCTGAGAGCCTGCACATCCGTTTTCTGATCTGCCCTTCCTGACAAAACCAGGAAGTCAGCAGAGCTTTTTTATTGTCAACTCTCTTTGCAGAGGAATAAGTTGAGAACTAAGGAGCACTGGCTCGTGAGTGACAGATCAAACCCTAGATGCACACAGTCCTAGTCCAAGGGTCCTTCCATGACACTAATTGCCTCTCCCTTTCCTTTCCCTTTGGGAATGGAAGGCTGCACAAATATAGCATGACAAACAAGAAGTTAACCTGATGAAATAGATATCTACATAGACTCCTTCTCTTGTGAAGGGAGCAAGGATCATACCTCCACCTTTATTTCACATTGAGGGCAAGGACAGGAAGACAACCCTCTGGTATCATGAAATGCTAAGAGAGCAGAGGATAGTCTGTACCATCCCCAGCTTAGCCTAGATCTTGGCCTTGGTCTAAGTATTACATTGTCATCGGAAAAACTACAGCTTGATCTTCATGCAGTATCTGATGTAGGTTATGCCTCCAGGTGTCAGCTATATCCTCCTCTTAGCTAGGATGGTCCCATTATTCAGTGGACTGTTCCAGGAAACAAACAAAAGCAGAGTCTTTTTCTGTTCCAAAGGCGCCTCACCCAGCCTTTGCAGCGAGGTGGCCTTCTCACAAAGCCTTCCCTGAAGGTAGGAATGGGTCTTCATCTTCCTTTGTCTTCTGGAAACTCTTGAGCCCTGAGCTAATCCTGCATATTGAGTCCCTCTGCAAGTGTCTGGAAATAGTTGGAGGGATTTTTGACGGGGGCCAGAGAAACAATTGTTTATTCCTCTTTGCTCTCCCATCTCCAGGCTCTCTGTTGGATGTATTAAGCCCAAGCCAGTGACAACCCTGGCTAAGGACCACAGCTGTGCTTTGGTAGTGCCGAGACCCAATGGAAAAGTGATCATGAAGCCGGCCCTGAGGGTTTGGGGAGACAGGCGTAAATAGATGGCAGGCCTAGTAAGGAGACTGGGCAGTGAGCCCAGACTCACCAGCCAAGAAGCCTGTTTGGAGGCTATGGCTACCCCAGACGCCAACCGGGAATAATAGAGAAATCCATTGTCCCAGCCACTCCAAACGACTGCATTCAGCCCAGAATAAGGGCAACATGAGAGCGTGGAAGGGAAATCAACCTGGTTGAAGGAGAAGGCACCAACATGAGCTCCGGGGCTGGTGAGAAAGCAGAGCTGACAACAGTGTGACCCAGACGGGTTTTGAGCCTTTATCTCAGGAAGACTAAAATCAACATGTCAGAGGTGATGGTATCTGACCCCTGAGCCAGTAAGGGCGAGAAAAGAAACCACGGAATTTGGGTAGGGGAGAGGGAAACACCACGAGAAGTACTTTTACAGGAGCCTTTGCCAGTCTGGTCTGTGAACCCTGCCTGAGCAGTAAAATGTTCCAAATTTACTCACCTGAGTTAGACCACAAAATACAGTGTCCTAAAATTTTGATTTTTAGTCATTTGTCAAGGTCGCATATGAAATTCTGTGCGAGATTCTGTGGCCGTTGAACTGTGGTAAACATAAATGCTTTAATTAATACATTGATAGAGAAGTTGTAGGTCAACAATGTAAAATTTCAAAAACATTTCTTAAAAGAGCCCTTCCTACTTGTAAATAGTTAAAAGGATTCACGCGTAGTTAAGGTAATTCCCCCTTCACCCCAAGAAACGGCTTTGTGGCTTTGCTCGCCTGTGGATGAGACGGGGGGGTGAGATGAAATGAATGAGTTGAGGGAAAACCACATTGGCATGCACTCACCAAAGAAAGCCAGAGACCCAACGGAATTTCAGGCAAATCAGCGCTATCACTTGCAAAATACTGAGATGTGAGATGTCAAAATTTGATCTGCAAGATTTGGGGGCTGACAGAGAAGCCTGCACACGTAGAAATGTGCTCTCCAGAGGGTATCTGGGAGCACAGAGCTTCCCGTGGAAGCTGTAACACACTCCCAGCTCCCTTTTCCTGGGAAATAATTTTACATTATGACTGTTTGTGACTAAAATGTAGTTCTATTGCACACTATCATCATCAGAGCCATCTTCCTCTGTGTCCAGGCATCTGAATTACATCCGCAATATGCCTGCAGGCATATTACATACAATTAGGAAATCTTCTTTAGTAGCTCATTTTTTTCCAAATATGTAATTTTGGCTGAATGATATTAAGGGATTTAAAAAAAAGATATCATTACATTAACTGAAATTATTACTATTTTAATTTGCCTGCAAAGCCTTTATTTCAAGTATCATTTCTTAGAACTTGTAACTCAGTGGGTATCATAATCCTGATAGAATTTTAGCTACTTGATAGCCTGAGACATTTTGGGGGAATCATTCCCAACAGAAAATCAGTTTAATGAGCACTTCTGGTGTTAACTGTGAACAGCTATTCCCCACACTCTTAAAGTACATGACGAAACCAGGGACTTACGCCACCTTTTTTAATGTAACACCTGGTGTTCTGTTCCTCCCCCCCCCCGACCCTAACAATCACTCTCGAGTAACGCCTAGCCAATTTATGGAATTGATGGACTGCAGAAAAAGTGGAGGAGCTGAGCCAGCTTCCTGAAATAGCAAGTTTTCAAATGAATTTCTGGAGCAACTACCTTAAGGTGCAATACAATGAAACTTTCTCTTTAATTTTCAACCAGCCAAGCCTTTGCCAAAAGGGTATTATTTGTTGGAGAAAGTGACATCCCTGGGAATATAGAAAGCAAATCACTGATGGAAACGGAAATATCCAACCACTCACTATATTTTCTCTTTAACTAAAACATGGTGAAAACCTGGAACACAGTGTTCTGTGAAATGTTAAATGTTCATCATACATCCTACAGTGGTCTTGTGATCAAGGTGGTGCCTGGAATTCCTCCTCTCTGCTCCAAATACAGCAATGACAAAATATGCAGCCAGTATTTCATATGTATTTTACCAATTAAATTATATAGTATAAATTTAAAAGTACTGCTACACTAAAAAATAAGCTAAACATCCCAATGTACCAGAGACAGAACCAGAAAGTGTGTCAAGAGCCAGAAGTCAACAGGACTTTGAGGACTAGAGCAAGAAGGGTGGTGAAGATTTGGTTCCCGTGGGGTCACCTGGACAGGAGCATCCTATGTACAGCCCAGGACCAGAGTTGGGCTTTCTGCATACAAGTAAGGGCTGGGTTGGGCTTTCCGATGTGTGAAAGGAGCCAGAAAGAGCTCTAATTGCCTCTGCCTGACTGTGGCAGTGGTGGAAGGAAGCAGAAAGAGCAGCACTGGCAGCACTTGGACCAAGCTGCCCAGGGGGCCAATGGCTGGCCCTGGGACGGCACCCATATTACTGTGGGACTGGATGCTGAACCACCAGGTTAAGACCTGGGGTCCCAGGGAGTTTCCTGGCATCCACAAAGAGGTCACAGGGTGGGGAAAGCATAGCAAGAGGTGGGAAACACCACTCAAGATGAACCTGCAAGCTAAAACGTCAAAGCTCCTGAGAAAAAAGCAACACTCAGAAAAGCAGTCCACAATCTCAAATATCAGATGTATTAGTTTCTCATTGCTGCTATAACAAATTACCACAAATTTAGTGGCTTAAAACAACACAAACTTATGATGTCACAGTTTTGTAGTTCAGAAGTCAGCACTCGCTCTCAGTGGGCTAAAATTTAGGTGCCAGCAGGACCGATTCCTTTCTGCAGGCTCTACGAGACAATCCACTACCTTGCCCTTTCCCAGCTTCTAGAGGCTGCCTACATTCCTTGGCTCACAGCTCCTTCCTCCATCTTTAAAGGCAGCAACAGTGATCAAACCATCTCCCACTGCATCACTCTCAACTCCTCTTCCACCTCCCTCTTCTACATTTAAGGACCCTTGTGATTATATCAGGCCCACCTGGATAATCCAGGAAACTCTCACTGTCTTACAGTCAGCTGATTAACAACCTTAATTCTATCTGCACCCTTAATTTCCCTTTTCCATGTAACTTAACATTTTCATAGGTTTCAAGGA
This sequence comes from Equus quagga, assembly GCF_021613505.1. NCBI lineage: Eukaryota > Metazoa > Chordata > Mammalia > Perissodactyla > Equidae > Equus > Equus quagga. The sequence goes on along the minus strand of NC_060268.1, from coordinate 177,367,635 downwards.
TTAGGATGTAAACATCTTTGCAGGGAGGCATTATTCTGCTTACATCAGGAGACCTGTTTACTCCTGACAAAAGGGAAGTGATACAGCAATCTCAAAATGACTTTAAAATAACTATGTGTGAGATCCTAAAAAAGATAAAAGAAGGAATAACACTAATTAAAAAAAATTACGAAGGATTTTATGCATGTCTAACCAGTAGCAGAAAATGAGTCTGTGGGTATTGGAGTAGGTTTCATAAACTATCTCAACTCTGTTCTGATCTCTTACCAGCATGCTTTCCTCATTGAAAAGACTAGAAAAAAACCAAAAAAACCAAACCCCTACATTTCCTAGAATCTCTTGCAGCTAAAGAAGCCAGTGTGATTTAGGTTTGGTCAATCTCATGCACTCTCCTGAGACCTGAATGTGGAGCCGAGTTCCATGGAGGGAGAGGCAGTGGTGCAGGAGACATCCATTTTCCTCTTGTGGGTTTAGCAAGCGCAGCATGGCGCTGAAGTCAAGAGTTCTGGCTGCAATTTCTCATCAGCAGATTGCAGCCTAGATGGCGACCTCTTGGAGCCAACAACTGTAGCGGTAGCCTCCTGATGCCTGGGAAGCAGCTAAAATCGGGGATCTGCAATGATCCTGGGGGTGGCAGTTACTGCTGCAGCTTCCTGATTCAGTGCCCCTGGAAGCCAGGTTCTGCCAAGTTGTCCTGGGAGTCATTCCTGGATGTCAGTGGAGAACCTGCTCTTTTAAGCCTTCTAGTGAATGTTTAAGCCCCGCATTCCCTGCACAACATCCCTTTCTGCCTAAAAGAGCAAAAATGCCTTTTATTATAATTACAAAAGAACCCTGACGGACATGCGCACAACATGCATTACCTGAAATGGAGGGTAGAATGCTGACAGTTCTGCTTCCTTCACCAGATTCAGTAGTACTCAGTTATCTTTCTCCTCTGTCATTACAAATGAGCTGCTATCTACAGGTAAAGAAATCGTGCAGTAACTACACTTTAGTTTAAATTATAAACAAACAAGTGACTTTATAAAATTAAAAGTACGTCCCTGGACAGCTGGAAAGAGACAAAATGAGTTTCTAGGGAGCACCATAATTTCATTTTTCATTTTAATTAGACAAGTATCTTGGATTTAGGAAAACTAAAACTAGTCTTTAGATAATAGATAGGGCCCACTGTAGCATTTGGTTAACGATATGGACAAATTATCTCTTTCTAATCCCTGGATGGCATGTGTCAGGGTAGCAAGAAAGAATCCGTTTTCTTGATGACCTCTTTATTCCAAATGGGGCATTGGAAGAAGCTTGAGACTTATGCTTTTTCCATTTCTGTCACCAGAAAATGAGTTACATAGTCATTTAGAGAGGGATGAGCTGGCCAAGCCCCTCTTTCTCTGTGGATTGCCCAGTGCTGTCACAGGAAGCTCCATGTTGCTTCCCTCAAGAAATTCTTCATGAGTGTGAGTGGATCAAGGTAAGAACCTAGTCCAGAAGGTTGTTGATTTTTGTTTTGTTTTGTTTTGTTTTGGTCCTGCTATTTAGAAAATAATGATGGCTTCTTTGATTTGTTGAGTGAAACCAAAATAGCTGAGAGTTTAGCCCTAGAGAAAACTCACCAGCCATTGCTATCTTTATCGTCTTTTCCCCTATAACCCAAGAAAATTCCAAATTTTGGATATACTTTTGTAGCTTTCTCACATACCACTTGAGATCACAAATTGAGACTTATACCACATTCTTTACCTTTTTATTTTAAGATCATGACATGAACCCATTCAGAGAATAATAGACTCCCATTAACTTTTCTGCCTAGGAATTGTTTCTGTGAGAAATTTTTACATGCTGTCTGTTTTTCTTAAAATCAATTTTTCAAACGTTGCTACAGAGGATGGTGAGTCAATGACAATAGTTGAAGCAAAAACTACTTTTTCAATTGAGAAAAATCTGAAGAGAAAGCATCAATTATCTAACTGAAAAATGATTTTGTGTATTGCAACCAGGTAGCCCCATTTAGACCAGTCATCTTTAATAAGATGCGGAGCACCCCCATCACTGGGGGCATTGTGACAGCGCAGATGGCAACTGCACTGTGAAGGGGGGGAGGTACCATGGGAAGGACACTAAAAATACATGGCGCCTTTTATATGCCATACCTGAGCTCCCTCTATTAGCTTTTAAACTACGGGAAAATGGGTTTTCCCACCTTACCCTTATTCGAGATTTTGACCTACAATGCATTCTACAGCTCAAATTTGGGTAAATATTCCTGGGACAGAAATATGCAGAAATTCTCATTTAGGAGAAAGAACTGCTGAGAAGGAGATGAGAAGGTAAAGAAAAAATAAGTACGTGTAAGCATAAAAAATCAAAATATAGTCAAGCACCTAACTGGCCAACTGCCTTCTACGACTTCAACACTTGAATCTTGCTGGCTACTCGCACAGTATTGCTAAAGTAGCATAAATCATTTGACATGACTAGGTTTTAGGAAAATATGGGAGAGTCATTCAGGCAAAAAATCAGTTTGAAATAGATGAAATTTTCCATCTGAGTGGCTTCTACCGGGAGAGAATGTTTCTAGGAGTGCAGTATTTTTAATCTTGTTTTAAAATAAATACTTTAATGTATAAATCACTCAATTGTAAAGGCACTTCAATTTTATTTCCCTTTAGTTTTGAGGTTTTGGAATTGCTCCGTGCAGTTCCAAGTAAAAGCTCTTAGATAAAACTTGCAAACTGAAAGCCACCATCACAAATGTGCAAGTACAACTATAAATTTATACAACACTCAAGCTGTTTGTAGTTTGCAAAATTTGCTAATAAAATGCAGAAGTAGGGTTTCCATTTAACACTCTAGGGCACTGACACTGCCTGTGTATCTCGGGCGCAGGCAAAAGATGGAAAATTCCGTGCATAGAGAAGCTTTCACGGTTGCAACAGTTTGCTAATATCTTAATGAGTGAATTATGGTAATTATGAAAATCCTAGTTTACATTATTTGTGAAGAGTGTGTGTGTGTTTGCGTGTGCGTGACAGCCTTCCCAGGCAAACACAGCGTTCTGATTCAGCAGCATTCAATGAGGAACATTTCTGTGCTAATAATACAGAATGGATCTTAAACTGCTGTATATTAATCAAATTCATTAAAGTACATTCATTAATTTGTGTGTATAACAGCCAAATCGGGAATGTAGAGTTTGCTGATTTTGCACAAAATACATATATTAATGAATGCTAAAACTTCAACATGAGGAATAGCTTTAAAAATATTTCATAAAGCAAAATTCTATGGGGTAATACTGATAATTACTTTCTTTTTAATATTTCCACTTTCATTTCATTTTGTGTTATTTAACTGTAAGTGGAAAGAATAAATATGCAAAAAGAAAACAAGAAATAAAGGGTAAGCCCAAAAGATTGTAAATAAAAAAAGAATATTGGACCTTAATATTAAATTTCTTACCTCGCCTTCAAATCACTTAATTTAAAAATAGGTTCAAGGCAGCTTAGACATGGTCACATTTCTATGTACAAAGAAATGTGTATTTGAAGCTAAATTAAGAAAGAGCCTTTCATTTCCTCTATGGGACTGGAGACTGGGAAGGGTGTGGCAAAGGAAAATACAGCATCGGAGGGTGTATCTGCATCCTTGCTAGTCTAAAACGAAGAGAAAATTTTTATTTTCTCACTGAGTCAGGGGATTTAAGACTTGTGTTAACAATCAATGACTAGCGTTCGCTTCTGCAGCACACATACTCAAATTGGAACGATACGGAGATTAGTATGGCCCCTGTGAAAGGATAACATGCAAATTCGTGGTGTTCCTTTTTTTTTTTAAAGGTTAACTGTGATATGATGCATGCGTTAATTAATTGATTGTGGTGATCATTTCAAAACGTATAGGTATCATCACGTTGTACACATTAAATACATACAATGTTATTTGTCAGTTATTTGTCAAAAGAGAAAAAAATCAAAGACTATCTTTCTAACGTATTACTTTTTACCCTGATGCTAACTGCTCTGAAGGCAAGACTCCTTTCCTTGCCCTCTGTAGCACTTAGCACAGGGGCATGGGGTATACGCTCAATAAGCATTAAATTTAAAGTAACTACTTACAAAGCAAAATAGGGTGAGAGTTATGAGAGACGTAAACATAAGACCTCCAGGTTCAGAAGAGGCAGAGCAGGGCAACATGGGCAAGGCTTCAGGTCAGAGGCTGCACGCTGATCTGAAAGCTTGTTGAGGGCAGGATCCCACAGTTCCTCCTTCCTCCTTGTCACCAGCTCTGTGCTCTGCTTGTGTCTAACAGGTGCTCAGGGGAGGACAGTCTATGTGAGGAAAGGCAATTAAGCAAAGGAAGGAAAACGGGAATTTACAGGTCATGGTGGCTAGAACAGCACAACCCAAAGGACCAAGGGTGTCCCACAGAACCCTGGTCCTGTATCTGGAGGGTAGGGAAGGACTAGTGTGACATTACCGAGTCTGCTCTCAGATATACTGAGTTTTCTTATTAATTAGGAGGTATCTGCCAATTTTCTGATTATGCATCCTTGCTTAAGAACATTGCTGTGCATAGGCATTTCCCAAACTGTGTTCCACAGAACCCTAGTGTTCTGTGAGGTATGAAAAGGTAGGGGAAATAGTTCTTTATTGAAGTAAGTTTGTAAAACGCTGCTGGTTCTCTTGTGCTCAGAGCTGTACAACGTACATGAACAAATCGAGGGCTCTGAGAAGTCTTGTCCTGAAGATAGCTGTACGCCTTTTGTACACTGAGTACTTCCCAACATGATTTGAACACAGAACCAATGTTCCCATAGCGTTTATCAACATTTCATGAGACACTACTGCTGCCACATGTCTACGACTCCTCTGCTAAAAATTCACCCGTGTTCTCTTGGCCACAGGAGTAATAAAACCACATATAAGAGATCCAGAGAGGATCATTGCTCCACACCTTTGCCTTCCAGAACGAACTTCAAGTGAGAAACTTTCCCGCATTTAATGAGCTTCTTGGCCTCACTTGTTCTCCCATCTTAGTTTGTCTGCCACCCTCACGGTGGCAAAATTCTCTTGTGCATCTCCTATACATGTCTTAGCCTGCCCTTGAAGAGACTGAGACAAGATAGTTCCATACTTATTATGTTTCTGTCCTCAAAACGGTTGAACTAAAACCTCAGCTTTCTCTTCCCCAGACTCACATCATTCTCTGTTTTTTTCTCAGACATCTTAAGTTGTGACTCATTTTTTTGTTGCCATTGAGATATAATTCATCATATAACATTACATTAGTTTCAGCTATACAACAGAATGATTCTATATATATATACATATATGCTTTTTGCAGGGAAAGATTAGCCTGAGCTGACATCTGTTGCCAATCTTCCTCTTTTCTTTCCCTCCCCAGAGCCCCAGTGCATGGTTGTATATCCTAGTTGTCAGTCCTTCTAGCTTTCCCATGTGAACCACCCCCACAGCATGGCAACTGACAGATAGGCAGTGTGGTTCCAAGACCAGGAAGTGAACCTGGGCTGCCGAAGAAGTCAGAGCACGAAACTTTAACCATTAGGCCATCAGGGCTGGCTCTCAGTATTTATATATATTGTGAAATGACCACCACAATCAGTCTAGCTAACATCCATTACCATACATTGTTACAATTTTTTCTTCCTGTGATGAGAAGTTTTAAGATCTACTGTCTTAGCAACTTTAAAATATACAATGCAGTATTGTTAACTATAGTCACCATGTTGTACATTACATCCCCAGGACTTATCTTATAACTAGAAGTTTGTACCTTTTGACCACCTTCACCCATTTTACCCACCCCCCACCCTCCACCTCTGGCAACCGCCAATCTGTTCGCTGTATCTAGGAGTTCAGTTTTTTGTTGCTATCGTTTTTAATTCCACATATAAGTGAAATCATAGGGTATTTACCTTTCTCTGTCTGACTTATTTCACTTAGCATAATGCCCTCAAGCTTCATCCATGTTGTCACAAACGGCAAGATTTCCTTCTTTTTATCGCTGAATAATATGCCATTGTGGATACAGACCACATTTTCTTTATCCATTCATCCACTGACGGACACTTACATTGCTTCCATGTCTTAGCTATTGTAAATAATGCTGCAATGAACTTGGAGGTGCATGCATCTTCTTGAGTTAGTGTTTTCCTTTCCTTCAAATAAATACCCAGAAGTAGAATTGCTGGGTCATATGACAATTCTATTTTAAACTTTTTGAGGAACCTCCATACTGTTTTCCACAACGGCTGTACCAATTTACATTCCCACCAACAGTGCACAAGAGTTCCTCCCTTTTATCCACATCCTCAGCAACACTTGTTATCTCTTGTCTTTTTGATATTAGCCATTCTAATAGGTGTGAAGTGAAATCTCACTGTGGTTTTGATTTGCATTTCCCTGATAGTTGTGGTTCCTTATTCCACCACAGGATCCTTTTAGATCCGCAGAAGAAAAGGAATGGAGAACTGGGAAAGCTCATTTAGTGAACATCTGACCAATACTGAATGTATTTGCCACATGCAAAACTGAGTGCTTCATCACTGACTGCTGTTGAATGTCAACTCCGACTGCTACATTAATTCCAGTTCTACTGCGCATGTCCCATCTCATCCCCAGGCAGTTTATTTTTGTTTCTTAATTTCCTTTATTCATCGGCCCCTATTGAGTCTCTTCTCCCACCAAAGTAACTTTTGATTCTAATACTCTAATAATATTTCTCAAGATGCTGATCACTAATTCTACTTCTTTAGATGTACTGTCTCTTAACTAGGATCATGAAAAGTAATTGTTTCCATTAATAATTAAAGTACTGAAATTTGTGAACTGTTCACCTTGTTCATAAATTAAAATAGATTCAGAAAATAACTTTACCCTCATGGCCTGTACTACAATAAGCTTTCTCAAGTGGGACAGGAAGGGCCAGTCCTACAGGCCGGGATTACATACACCTCACGGCCTCCGCGATCGGCATCCTGGGGAAGCCACAGGAGTATGGCTATCACCAGTCACATCTGCTGAGGAAGGACAAGGCTAGGAACCACTCGTGACTGACTTAAACTCCATTTCATCCTACTTGGAATGAGACTCTGAGCATGTTTTCTACTGCTGTGAACAGTCTGAAATAATGGGAAAAACACTGGAGTCCGAGGGTCTGAGTTCAAGTCCTAGGTCTAAGCATTCAAATAGTTATGTGGCAGTGGGAGAAATGAATCGCTATGAGTCCCCATTTTATTATCTGCAAAATGAAATGGCATTGAACAACATTGTGAGAATGAAATGCTATAATATATTAAAAACCCACTACAAATATAGGGCATTATATATGACAATGGTTTTCAAACTGTTCCAGAAATTCTGGAGGCTCCATGAAAGGGCTTGAGGGCCATCGAGAGTGAACCTAAAAGGCTGCCTCTAGGCCCCCAAAAGCACTTTGATCAGAGCGCAGCCACCTTTGTCGGTTGTGCAAATTGGGCTTCCAAGTAAGAATTACTCTGAAATATTTCACTGAAAACAAAAACAGGAAGAAGGCTGAAAACCACTAATACAAATTATTAATCCAAGTTATAACTACCGTTACAAAACGATTATTTCAGATTTGTAATTTATAATGTTCAGATTTGTACATGTCTGATACACATGTACATGTATCAGATTTGTACATGTATAAAATACACATAATCTATAGGTTTGTACATTTGTGCGTGTAACATACAAATACTAAAAGTAGGCCTCTGTAGCATATAAAATCTTTTGCTGTTCACAACATCACCATGAAAACCTATGTTTTGACTCTCAAAAGATGGTGACTTGGTTTTTTGTTCTTCAGAAATAAACATATCAAGTGATGCTGTTCATTAAATTGCATGGTATGAAACAATATCGTACATGACACATATACATGACCAACACAACCAAACATTAAGCTACACAACACGAGTTCTCTTAATTATTAGCTGTCATATTGAGATTAAATTGGGCATTAAATTAAGTTTAAAGAGAGATTAAATTGTGACATGAGGTACAGTAAAGACACAATAGGCATTGAAAGTAAAAGGCAATTATTCAGAATAAAATCACAGTATTAAGGATCTGAATACTTGCCTGCTTTCAAATTTAAATCTAAGTTTATTTTGGTCTACAAATAAGGATGAAAAGGTGAATTTCTTTATCTTAGTCCCTTATTTTTGTAAATCTACAGTCTATCATTCATTGCCTATGGCTGAAGTTTTCTAATGCAATGTTGATTAATTTTTAATTCAGGTATGAGGAAATTTTCAGCAGACTATACCACATTTTATGCTTTCACATGACTATTTTCTCTGCCTAAGTTCCTTCTTAGTAGATAAATTCTTCAGACTAGCTTAATATTAAGACAGTTTCTCAATCTTTATTTCTTATTTTAATTAACTTACTTCAATTAACTTTTGCATATCCTCCACTAGCCAAAAAGATTTCGTCAAGCATTAACTTCTGTAATTTGTATTTTAAAAATAATAAATCTGAGAATAGTCTTTCTTTACCACACTGTGGAGTTTAACCTGGAAATTCCAACAAGGCCCTCCAGTTTTTCTGTCTCACTCCTCCTGTTTGAAGATCACCAATTTTAGGAAATACAGTGTTAAGAACATGATATATACAAACCTGAAATAACATTGTCAGGCATGCTATTTTAAATTTGCAGCCCACAGGCTAGTCTCCTTGGGGCTAGCACTTATGAAGTTCTCCTCATGAATTTTATTTTCAGCAAAAATGTCTTCTCCTAAAAATGTAGAAAAGAAAAAAATGACCTTACCCAAGGTGTATAAATGATGTAAAATATTTTCTTTCAGAAATGAAACGATAAATTCACCACTTTATTTGCATAATCAGTCAATACTGGAAATATTGTGATAAATTTGTAACTTGAATGTTTAAAGTTTGGAACTCTAGGCTTCCAAGACGAGATTCTGTTTCCAGGATGAAAGTGCCATACTTTTGTCCAAAACCTTTCCTCTTTTTATGCCATTCCAGAACATAGTTCTAGTCCATGATTTGTATTTAGGTCTGGCATGGAGTTTTAAATTTCATTAACAGGAACAAATCCAGTTTCTGGTTGATTTCTTCCCAGAAGTCTTTCTACCCCTTCAGATCGCCTGGCGACCTCATTCATAGGCGTCTGGGAATGTGCGGGGTCTTGGACTGGTCCAGGGCTCTGAAACCTAAGTCACCCGTTCTCCACGGGAAGCTGAATGTTGAGACCTTCCACAAATACTTCCCCAAACAGGAGCCTATTTACAAAATGACTCCCAAAGCCAGCAGTCTCTTTGCCAGCGCCTGTCTGTCAAATGTCCAAGTCCTGAGGTGCCACAGCAGCTTCAGTTCTCCACGTCTCCCAAGCCACATAGCCTGCGGACAAAACAGCCACAATGACAGTCTCAAAACAGATTTCTCTAATTCTACCCACCCCCCCAAGGAGTCAGAAAAACCCTGTGATATTCGTCATGTTCCTCTCCTTCCTTTGCAGCTGCTGTGGATGAGGTCGCCTGCCGCTCTGGGGCTCTGCTCCACGACAAGCTCTCACAGGTACATAGATACCTCTGATATCAAGGTGACCTGGGCTTTGTCCCACCCACACCCAAGTGATAAAGCTCTGGGCTGGGACACAATGTGAGTGACACACTCCTGCTAAACCCCAATCCTCTCCACCACCCAGCACAATCCTATAAATGCTCTGTCTCGTATTTACTATAGATGAGACATCACGAGGAGGTGAGGAGTGGAGGGAGGAAGGGCAGAGATGGGCTGACCACAGATGATGCAGGTTGGCAGGCTGAGGGCACCCCTATGGGGGCAAAGCAGAAGCTTGTAGTTAACCCCTACTTAGGCAGTTTATCTTACCCAGATGAGCATCTCAAAGAGCTCCCTCCAACCCCAGAAGTGAGATACATTGTGTTTAATGAAACAATATCCCAATCTCTTTAGACTTCCAGAATTCCCTTAGGCCTCTTACAGACCGGGAATTGGACAACTGCCCCTGGCCAGTCGGCTTCACTCAGCCTCGGCCCCCGCCCACGGTGTGAAGTCACTTTCTCTCCCTCCCAAGGAGTCTGTTCCCTTCAGGCCAGGGATACCCCGCGCAGACATCCTGTTGGGGCCTGACGGCCCAGAATCCTGGGGGAACAGTGCCCCGGCCCTCAGGTGGGGCCCTACAGCTCCGAAGGACTCCTGAGTCAGACACAGAGACGCCGCAACCAGCTCCTCCTGATCCAGCGCACCTGGGGCATCTGCGGCTGTGATGGCACCCTGGGTTTCCGGGGACCAACAGGCAATGGCTGCTGGGAAATGGTGGCGGGCAATGGCCTCTGGGTAATGGTGCCAAGTAATGGCGGTGTGTAATGGCTGCCGGGCAAAGACTGCCGGGTAATGGCCACCGGGCAATGGCTGCTGGGTAATGATAGTCGGGCGCTGACCTAGTTCCTGGTCTAGGCCGGCCCGGGTCAGTGGCAAGATGGCCTTGTGGGGCCTCTGTCCTCATGGGGCATATGCTTGACGAGTGCTCACCGTCTGCAAAGCCCCTCACTGAACTCAATGACACTCTTGGTTCTATGAAGGATATTCAGCCGATTTCTAGGCAGCTAATGAACTTCTTTCCGACCATTTGCAGCACCACCTTCCCGAGCTTTGCTTCGCTGTGAGTTTATCATCATTCCCGGGGCCACCTAAACTGAAATTCAAACAGAATCATGCAAACATACATTTTTCATTTCTGTCCAATTACAAATAGTCTTGTTAAATTTTTAAAGTAATATAAGTAAGTGGTATGCAGATAACCTCCTTATAGACTTCATCCCACTCAGAAACTAAAGGTCAGATGAGAAAAGTATGGTTATCCTGTCGATACCGTTTCTTATACGAATTTTCTCTCTACCCAGTCTTATTCGTTTTTAAGGGAAAAAAAGAGCTTTGGGGGGGGGGGGGTTAGTGTGTTTATTGTTAAATACAAATATTTAGGATAAGGCAAACGCATAAAATTTAGAAATGCTTGCCCAGAGATAAAATTATTTTCCGAAGCTTGCATGGCAAGGAATGAGCAAGACTAAAACCACATTCTGAATATGTTACTTGTCTTCCCCCTCAGTGCCCTCATTTCCCCTCTTGATATCTGTCAGAATTTGTGTATACCAACTGCAAGTTCAAGCATTATTTTCTAAATAAAAAAACTGAAAACTTTTAGAGGAAGCTCTAAGGCTGTGCCTTGATTAGCATAAACAACTAGATTAGAATCAATGGCGGTATCTCTCTGAGCAAGATCTTCCAATTTTATTCTTGTCACTCCCTGGGGAGCAGTTGCAATTGTGGGTGCATTACGCTCTCTGGCCTCCTTTGATCTCTTTATTCAGATCTCCTGTTTACTGTATTAAAACAATTCACTCTGTTCATTGGCCAGTCTCTCTTCATCAATCACATATTTTTCATTTTTGTTTTACTCAAGTGCACAAGGGTGCATTTGGCCTTATTTATGAGTCCTCTGACAAAGATTAAATTTTATTTTTCCCATCTTTTGAAAGAGTTGTGCTATGGAGATTCCTTAGATTAAGGCGAGTATTGATTTCCCCGCCCCATCCCTCCTTCTGAATGCAGAGTCAAGTTTCCTTGCTATGCAACTTGTTACTAAAAAGCAAAGATCATCTCTTTGGAGATGTTTGGAAAAGCTGGGCATTCCATTTTATAATGATGGGGTCAAGATGTTTGGACTTGTGACAACCCCTGTCTGTCCTGTTCTGACTCGCTCTGGAATAGGGAAGATTGCCTTTTCTTTCTCTTCCTTTCTGTGCTGTTATTTGTCAGTCAGGCGAAGCTGGAAGGTGGTGCTGTTTAGCATGTAAATAAAGCAACACTTTTTCCAGTAAATAGCTCTGTCTAGCATTATATGCCAGGAACTCTCATCTACACAATGATGAATTCAGTTCCTGTATTGTGCTTTCCTTTCCTGTCCTTTCACAGAGGGAAAGGTGATCACACTGTAATTATGGAAGTCTTTTTTTCCTTTATTTTTTTCTGATTGTGCCTCTAATTTTTCTAGTCTCCTAGTAGGTAACATTTCCCATTGCTAAGATAAAATTCCTAAGGCAGGCTTTTTGAATTAATTTACTTCCTGTAGTCCAGTGTTTTATAGATGATGTAAATGAAGGATGTGGCTTACAGATCTATTTAAAGAGATGTGCTTATTCTTCACTGTTCTGGCCAGATGAGTGGGCACATGCTTTTGCATTTTTATTTGAACTCCACTGAAGTTGGTCATTATATTCTGAATGCCACAGCACGTCTATACCGTTATTTAAAGGATCTTGTTCATTCATCCATATAATGATTGGCATTGGCTATAACTTGATGCAATGTTACACTATTTTAATTCTTTCTCAGGCAATGTTATCTTTGATCACTTCCTATTCACTCGGAAAAACCCCCACACAATTGCAATCCCACATTATGTTTCGGTGATGATGCCAAGTACTCCCTGGAATATAGCTATTCAAGACACTTTCTCGACCCTCAGGCTGCTCATTAAAGGGATGGCAGTTTCTAACTTTAATGAATAAGGTAGAGTGCAAATTCTACTTTTCTTTCAAAGAGACTCAGTGGTTTTTAAAAAAGTGTTTTCTACTGCCTATTTCTTTGTTTAATTGGAAATGGTGTACACTCCTGCATAACCATGGCCATGACTCAGTATGCAAAGTATTTCCTTGTCGCATTTTCTTTTTTTGTGATTCAAGTGTATATTTCATCAAAGAATTCCAGAGAAAGTTCCGTACCTTCCCTTAAAAAAAATATACCACTGATTATGCATGTTGCATCTAGAATATCATCTTGTCTATGGGTAGAGTAACTCTTATATTCTTTGGTTTTTCTCCCTTCTTCTAACCAAGCACTGATTTAGTATGTTTTTTTAAGCCAGGGACATTTGCGGCAGCTCTAACACCTCATTGAGAAGTTTAGCAAGAAAGAGCCAAGTAAGAAAGAATGACAGGGACCCACAATGTTTCGGAAGTGCTGCCTTCTTTTCAAAATCTGGTAGCCTAAAACGCAGCCAGATTTGAGTTAGGTTCCATGTTTGAAGGCGTAAATTATCTTTCTTCTTTTTAAATAAATCAAATAGAGTCTAAAAATTTCTATTTATCTCCTAGTGAATCATAATCATGTAGCAACACTCAAACAGAGTAGAGGAGGAATTTAAGATTTTAAGCCAAGTGTGGATGACTCAAGTCGCACCAGAGTTATGCAGTGGTACGAGAGCAAATAGGAATGAGCTTAGTCAGTTTGTATCATACTAGATTCTGAGACCTTCTTTCCTTGACTCTTAGAAATGGGCCAGTATCTGAGCTCCCATGCACTAGCTAATTCACAGGTTTCCAGGGTAGCCACAGGAGAGGGAGGACCCCAAGGATATTAGCATGTGTATTCAAGCTCTGAAGGGATTAGGGGGGCTAATGACACTCAAACCACATCCTTGCTCCCATCCTCATCTATGATGATGTTATGACTATGTTATGTGCATGATAGTGTTGAAGCATCCTTGGAGGATCCAAAATAAACATATGATGTGATCTGTATTCCCATGGAACTTTCAAAATGGTTGGGGAGATGTGTCCAGTTTATTTGAAATGAGGCAAGAACAATGGAAAAGAGAACTAAATGCTAACTTGTACTCAGTTAGCATGGAGCATACTTATGTTAAAAATTTATTCATTGTTTGTCTGAAGTTCAAATTTAATGGGGCATCCTGCGTATTATCTGGCAACCCTAGCCCTTTCATGGTGCATTGTCTTCAATAACTGACAGTTATGGTCCCACTACTGCCTTCTACTGGGTCACACATTCCACAAGTAGTAGAGTAACAATTTACATGTGCACACTGTCTTACTATTTACAGGGTTCCACACACGTATTTAAATTTAGTCTTTCACCATAAGCCTGTGAGATAGGTATCATTAATCCCATTTTTCATATGATGAAAATGAGGCTCAAAGAGGTTACCTGATTTTCTAACTCAATTATTAATGGAAATACCCAATTTAAATTTCATGACTCTCAAGGCCAGGATTCTTTCACCACACCACAGTTGCCAGCAGTGTTCCACAGCTGGTGGGCTTTCTTCGCTTCACAAAGCTTCCATTCGTTCAGTTCTCCTGCCAAGTTTCCTATTGGAATGGCAACTTCCTGTCCAAGACTGTTTATTCACCACTCATTGTCCCCGGCCAATGCCATCGTCAGCCTGCTCAGAATGCCATCATCAGCCTGAAGAGAGAGTAAAGGACTAGGAACAAGTTTGTGTGGGAGATTGTGATGGTTTTCCCTGGAGCTTTTTTCCTAATCCCGTTTTTGAATGTTCTTTATGAAGCAACTAGTACTCTGGCTGAAAATGTGAGATTGCCTATGACATTCAACTCATTCAGCTGGTTTATCAATCAAGTTCGTTGCCTTTTTTTCCCTACAAATTTTTATTTTGCTGACAACACGGAATATGGAGTTAGGAAAGGAATTTTAACAATTATTTTTAAATTATTTCTGAATTTTAATTATTTTTCTTGATTGCATAATGCAAACTATAAAAATATTCAAACTACACATAAATGTAAGAAATAGGATAGCACTGTCTCCAATCCACTTTTTTTCCACTTCTGAGAAATCATCCTTTTAATGAATTGGTGTATGTGCTTCCAAGATCCTTTTCTAAAATTACGCAAACATACGTAGTCTTTTAAAAAAATGTGATCACTTTGCTATGCAACTCTTTTTCACTTAAATATCTTGAAGACTTTCATGTCAGTACACATAGATTTACCTTTTTTTTTTGATGGTTGTGGAGTATTCCATTGTATGGATATACCACAATTTATTTAATCATTATTAATCTTCATTGGCTTTTTCCAGATTTTTCTTCTTATTACAAACGGTGCTACAATTTTTATAAGTATGTCTAGAGAATCGATACCCAGAAGTGGAATGTCTAGGCCAAAGAATAAGCACGTTTTACACCTAAGGAAGAATTGCTAAAAGGCACACCATAGGATTTTGCGTTTCTCCTTCCATCACTTCCTCATTTTAGTTTGTTTTAGGATGTTTCACTGTTTAAAATTTTTACAAAGGATCTACATTTTTATCCCATACGTGTGGCACACATTCTCCCCAGCTTGTCTTTTATCTTTTGATTTTGTTTATGGTATTCTTTATTGTGCAAAAGTGTTTAATTTTTAGGGAGCCTAATTGTCCAGTTTTGTGTGGTTTCTAGTTTCTTCACCATATCAGAAAAGCTTTCCCCATGCCAAGGTTCTACAAGTCACTCATGTCTTCTAGTACTTTTATGCTTTTAGATTTTTACATTTAAATCTTTGATGCATCTACAATCTATTTCAGTGTAAACAGCGTGATGGAGGTTTAACTTTCTGTTTTCCAAATGGCTACAGCATCTGAGTTATCCATCATTTCCCCATTGATCTGAAATGCCGCTTTCATCATACAGTAAATTTCTATACATGCTTAAGTCTATTTCCGGGTGCTGTATTTGGATCAATTGACGTTTCTATCTATTCTTGAGTCGAAATGACACTTTTTAAAACACCGAAGTTTATAATATATTTTAGTATTAGTTAGGGCAAGTTTTGTACTCCCCAACTTCTTGATTCTCCATTTGCACATAGTTATTTTCACAGATAAGTTTTAGACTCACTTTATCATGTCATCATATTATATTATCACATCAAAAATCTTTTCATTGGGATTTTGATTGGATGGGATTGAATATATGTCTTATTTTAACCATAAAAATTTAAATAACAGAAGATAATTGAATAAAAACAAAAGTTCCCTTTTCTACCAATCATGGCCCTGGTCCCAATAATCTCATCTCTGTTAGCACTTTGGTGTGTGACCTTCCACACCCTAATCTGTGTATTTACAGCCTTGAAAACACGGATATGCTTAGACATACAACATCAATGGGCTTACCCCAGGGCTGACGAGCACAGAGTGTATCAGGACAGCTGTTACAGACTGAACTATTTCCATACTGGTTGGTCAACAGCCGCGGCCCCAGGCCTCTCTAGTGACTCATTCTGCACCACTCTGGTGCCTCCCAGGCATAAAATTTATTATTACTGCAAACTTTTGCACGTGTGTTCACAGATAGCACTGGTTTATTTTCTGTGTTTGCACACTGTTTTTTATCCTGTTTGGTGTCAGGATTATACCAGCTCTATAGAACCAATTGGGAAACCTTCAGTCTTTTTTTTCTTATTCTCTGGAACAGCCCAAATGTCACAGGAGTCATTGATTCCTTTGGAAAAATTTCTTTATTAAACCATCTGGGCCTGTTGCCTTTTGGGGGGTGGAATGGGAGGAGGTGGAGAGAGACAATTTTGACTATCTGTTACATTTATCTAGGCTCATTGTTCTATTTAGGTTTTCATTCTCATTGTTAAGAAAATTCTGATAATTTTTATTTTCCTAGAAAATTACTTACTTGTTAACAGTATGGGCTATGGAGTCAGGCTGCTTTGTCCATATCCTAGCTCCACCAACTACTAGTTTTTTTTCTTTTTAATAGGCTTTTTTAAAATTATTATTATTATAGGCTAAGATTTACAGAAAAAGAAAGATTTCCCATATACCTGGCACCCGGTTTCCCCTATTCTTAACATCTTATATTAGTATGATACGTTTGTTATAATTAATAAGCCAACAATGATACATTATTATTAAAGATCACAGTTTATTCAGATTTCTTTAGTTTTTATCTAATGCCCTTTTTCTGTTCCAGGATCTCAGACATGACACCATGTGACATTTAATCATCATGTCTCCTTAGGCTCCTCTTGGCTCTGGCAGTTTCTCAGACTTTCCTTATTTTTGATGACCTTGACAGTTTTTTGGGCTTCTTTGAGGAAGATTAGCCCTGTAACATCCGCTGCCAATCCGCCTCTTTTTGCTGAGGAGGATTGGCCTTGAACTAACATCTGCGCCCATCCTCCTGTGTTTTATATGTGGGATGCCTGCCACGGATGGCTTGATAAGTGGATCCAAATCGGCGAACCCCAGGCCACCAAAGCAGAACGCTGGAACTTAACTGCTACGCCTCCAGGCTGGCCCCGACCTTGACAGTTTTGAGGAGTACTAGTCAGGCATTTTGTAGGATGCCTCTGTGTTGGAATTCGTCTGATGTTTTTTCATCAGAGACTGAGGTTACGGGTTATTGGGAGGAAGACGATAGAGATAGGGTACCATTTTCATCACATTGTACTTACTATCCACATGATTTATGATTGTGGGTGTTGCCCTTGATCATGTGGCTGAGGTAGTGCTTGTGAGGTTTCTCTGTTGTAAAGCTACTCTTTTAATTCCCTTTGTGTCCTTGGTTATGTCAGCTCTGTTACTTTCATACTGTATTTCATACTGTACATTTTGAAGGAGTCACTATGCTCAGCTGACCTGAGGAGTGGGGAGTTATGTGCCACCTCCTTGAGAGCAGAGTATCTACATAAGTTATTTGGAATTCTTCTGCAAGGAGATTTGTCTATTCTGTTCCATTTATTAATCTATTTAGTCATTTAGTTACATCAGTATGGGGTCATGGCTATTTATTTTATACTTTGGGTTATAGTCCAATACTACTTTATTGGATACTAACACTACTTTACTTGAGTGCCTCAAATTGCTACATCTTCAGCCTTTGGGAGTTCTTTCAGTTGGCTCCCATGTCCCTTTGACATATCCCCATCATTGGGGGCTTTTTTTTTTTTGCTTGCTTGTTTTTTTAGCACTAGCTTACTTTCTAGCCCTGCAAGATGCTCCAGGCTCATCTTGTATATTTCCTGCCCCAATGCTAGAATCAGCCATTTCTCCACGGAGCCCTGGCTCCTTTCACTGCGGAATGGTATTAGAAAACAAGATCTGGGCGCTTGGCATGTTTGTTGCTACTGGGGTGTTGTTTCTTTTCCAGTTTTCTTTTAATTCCCTTTCTGCCCTTGGTTATGTCAACTCTGTTATTTTCATAACTAGAACTTCCCGACAATTCAGTGGCCTCTCCTAGGAAACAAGTAAAGGCGGGGTTCTCGCTCCTGCTCCTGAGACATCTCTTCCAGTCTCTGCAGTGAGCTGGAGGGCTTTGCCTTCCTGAGACTGAGCAACTGGCCCTGAACACAGGGCCCCGCTTGCTTCAGCTTTCGTGATAGTGTGATCAGTTTTGAAGACATTTTATGCAACCCCAGGGTTCTAAATTTAAGTAAAAAATTCAAATGCTTATGTTTTTGTCAGTGTAAATAACTTTATTGAGGTGAAAATGGAATGAAGAGAGTTTCTAAGCAAAGCTAAATTCTGCCATGCGCGAGCAATGACAACTGCCACAATATGCTCCTCTGGCAGATGTTACGTTTCTCTTAACATAATTTCTAAGATTTATTAAAACATCTTCTTAGAAGAGAGAAAGCATGCAACTATTCTCTTATTCAAAATTTTCCCATGACTTTGATATCTCAGCTTTATTTTCTAATATTTCTATGCGTGTTTCCTTCCCTGTTTTCATGGTTAGCATTGCCAGAGATTTGTCTGTTTTATCAGCTATTTTGATTATGTTGATCGGGTTTACCTTTTTGCCTCTATTTCAGTAATTTCTGATTTTATTCTGGAGATAAGATATGAATAAATTAGTCTTTCCTTTTATTTTACATAATTGTTCTTTTTCTAACTTCTTGAGTTGAACGCTTAGTCATTTATTATTTTTAGTCTTCATTGTTTCCTAATAAGTGTACTTGAGGCAATACATTTTCCTTTTAATAGCATTTTGGTTACGTCTCAAGAACTTTGATTTGTAGTCCTTGATTTTTGTCGGTTTCTAAATATTCTGTATTTTAATTTTAATTTTCTTTTTAACTTATGCGTTCTTTAGAAGAGAATCTCTAATGTCCAAAGTTTTAGAGTTATTGATTTCTAGTTTTAATTGAATTATAGTCATAGAAAATGGCATTTATGATTTCTACCTTTGGGAACTGAGGTTTCTTTATGCTATAATATGCGAGCATCTTGAAATGTCACATGGCTTTGAGTGGAATGACTATTTTCCATTTGTGGGCATGCACTTCTGCATATATGTTTTGAATTAGGATTGTTCACTGTCTTATTGAAATCCCTCATGTTTTCATTTATCTATCACTTTCTGAGAGATTTGTGTTAAATTATCTCACTACTATTTTGTTTCTCTTAGTATTGCTTTGATTTTTCTAACAGTTTTTGCATTACACAATTCAAAACATAAAAATGTATAACTTATCTTGTTCGTAGATTGCTTCTTTAACAAGATCAAGTATCCCTCTTTGTTCCACTTAATATTTTTCTTCACGACTTCCATTTTGGTTTACTTTAATATTTCCACTCTAGCTTTCTGTGTAAGATTGTATTGAATTTATAATTCTTGGGAAAAAACTCACATTATAGTATTAAGCATTACCTTTTAAGAACAAGTAAATTTGTACAGCTTTAAATCCCGTTTTTCCAAATGTGTTCCTAATTATTTTATCAATTTGCTGCTATTATAAATGGGATCTTTTCTCCTATTGTTTTTGCTAATTTAGTGATTGTATTTATATGGCAGAGTCATTTATCTTTGCACGTTAGTTTTGTAGCCAGCCACCTCATTAAGTCATATATATATATTTTTTTTTTTGAGGAAAATTAGCCCTGAGCTAACATCTGTGCCCATATTCCTCTATTTTATACATGGGATGCCAGCCACAGCATAGCTTAATAAGTGGTGCATAGGTCCAGGCCTGGGATCTGGACCAGCGAAGCCCAGGCCACCAAAGCAGAGAGCACAAACTTAACTGCTATGCCACCTGGCAGGCCCCTTATTAAGTTATATTTTCAATTATAGTTTTTAGTTCATTCACTTGGGTATTCGATCAGTCTTAGCATCTAAAATAATGGTAATTTATTGTTTATGTTTCTTGTATGGTTCTCTTGTCTAATTGCATTGGCTAACACTTCTAGCCATAATGATGAATGAAAGTAGCGACAGAGGCATCCCTGCCTTGTGCCTGTTTTAAAAATGAATGCAAAGTATTGACTCTGTCATGGTAACAAAGTATATGCTCCAGTCAGAAATACATTTTATTGTAAATAATAAAAAGCCTTAGTAATAGAGATTCAAACAAAAAGTTCCTTTTTTCTCCCATAACAAGGCTGGAGGCAGAGGTGGTTAGTTCATCCCATGGCTCAGCAGTGCTGTGTGTCTGTGAGTCTCTTGACTTTTTCTCACGGTTGCAAGGAGATTGAGGCAGCTCTGGGAGTACATCTGTGTACAAAATAGAGGGAGGGTTAGTGCATCCATTTTTGTCCTTTAGCTGGAATGCAGACACTTTCCCAAAATCTCCCCAGCACATGTCCCCTTGGCAAGAGGGGCTGGGAACCTGGGGTTCAGAAATATAATGATTGACTTTTCATCCAGGTTTTCAAATGTATTAGCTAAAGTTGTGCAAAATATTGTGTTGAATTCTTTTAACTGTGTTTGTATCTATGCTTATTTTTCTGTTCCTATTTCTAATTCTGCTTTTTTGTGCTCTCATCCTTTTCTCTGATTAGTCTATCAAGTAGTTTGTTGATTTTACCTGGGTTTTTTTTCTTTCCTCTTAAAGAACCAACTCTTGATTTTGTGTATCAATTCTGCCAGTTTTGTTTGCTGATTCATTTATATCTGCATTTATCTTTATTAATTACTTATTTTTGCAGTTTGCGTTTATTTCGTTGTTATTGTTCTACTTGATTAGGATCCCTAATTCGTGTGTTTTATTTTTTAATGATTGGTAATGAAAGAATTTAAAACTGATGTTTTCATCTGAGTGCAGCTTTAGGATCTATTATGCATTGTTTTTGTTGTCATTATTTTTAGCTACTCTTCATTTATGGTTTTGATTACTCTTTGGTTTAAGGGTAGTTTTTAATTTTTCTGTTTTTATAGTTTTATTTTTTATTTATTCTTTTGTTTCTTATGGGGATTCTTTTGTTAGTTTGTTTCTCCTTTGCTATTTAATTTCAGTTTTATTGAATTATGGTCAGAAAACCTGTACAATTTATTTTCTTAGAATTTACTGAGGTTTTATTTGTTACCCAATTTTTGCAAAATATATGGACAATTGAAAAGAAATTGTTATTGATCCTATCAGTCAGATCCAGTGGATTTTTTGTTTTGTTTTATCTGTTTATTTACTTACTCTAAGTGTATGGAAGTCATTAGTGACTAAGAAAAGGGAGTTAAAGTCTCCCTTACTGTTTTGTTTCAAATAGTTTATCCTTTCGTTTCCTGAAATTTTTACTTTATCTATTTTGATGCTATATTGTTTGGTGTATAAAGATGAATGAAATATGTATTTTCGTTATGAATTTTACACTTCAGCATTATAATGCTTTTCTCCTTGAATTCAACTTTGTCTGAGATTAACGTTGCAAACCCTGCTTTCTTTTTATCTGCAGCTGCCTGGTGTGTCTTTGGCCATTCTTCTACTTTCAAAGTTTGTCCCTAAGAACACATAGCTGGCTTTTGTTTTTGATCCCATTTGCAGTGAGTTTTTTAATAGCTATGTTTCATTTCAATTTTGTAATCCTATTTAATGTTTTCTGGGGTTTTTGTTTCCTTGGTCTTTTTCTTTATGTTCTTCCTTTCACTCTATATTTTGGCTTGTTTTTGATTGCTTATTGCCCTGGGAGGCATATGGAAGACGTGTAGTCTGTTTTAATTTCTAGCTAATGGCTACCTTTACAACTTTAAACAATATTTTTAAATCTTTCTCTATTTATCAATTTAGGAAATGAAACATTATGAGGAAATTAGGGCTCTTACATTTCTTTGACTTGCTTCACTCCTTTTCTTCCTTATTTTAATTGGTATATTCTGGTACATTTAATTGGTGTATATTTTTAAATCCTAGTCTATTATTATTATGTTTTTATTTTTGCACAAAACATTTACATTCTCCTTGCAATAACGTTTCATATAATTTAAAAATTTTTTTCTTTAAAAATTTTAAATTTTTGCATATAAATTTACTTTCTGTTTTGAATAACATAACTACCAAAGCTATTTACCTTTATTTATGTGGATTCAACGTTCATCTCTAATCCTTTAGAATAATGGCTTTCCTGTTTTACATTCTCTCTGAGTTCACTAGATTGCTTTATTCAGGAGACTTTCTGATTCAACTATAAAGACAATATGTTTCTTTAGTCCTTGCACAGTTGTGAACGTCTTTGTGTTGTTGTAACATGAATGACAGTTTGGCTGCACGTAGAATCTTGGGTCATTTATTTACTCAAAATCTATAAAGGTTGCTCTGCTCTCTGTTGGCATTGAATATTTCTACGCTGAGCTCTGAGGCCAGCTTAATTTTTCCCATTCATAGAGACTTGTCCTATCTTCTGAGCTGTGTGGAGTATTTGCTATTTTTAAAGTTCCATAAATTCCCCAAGATACATCTTCCTATTATTGATCATTGTTTGTTCATTGAATTTGGTGAGCCTGTTTGATGGGAATGTGCTGGTTAATTTTTGTGTTAACTTGTCTGGGCTAAGGATGCCCAGGTAAGTGGTAAAACATCATTTCTGGGTGTGTCTGTGAGGCTGTTTCTGGAAGAGATTAGTATTTGAATCAGTAGACTGAGTAAAGAAGATCGCCCTCACCAATGCGAGTGGGCGTCGTTCCAATCTGTCGAGGGTCTGAATAGAACAAAAAGGTGGAAGAAGGGCAAATTTGTTCTCTTTGCTTGAGCTGGGACATTCATCTTCTCCTGCCCTTGGACATCAATGTTCGTGGTTCTTGGGTTTTTGAACTCGGACTGCGACTTATACTATGGGCCCCTCGTTCTCAGGTCTTTGGACTCAGCCAGAATGACACCACCAGCTTTCCTGCAGACCACACATCGTGGGACTTCTCTGCTTCCATAACCACATGAGCCAATTCCTATAATAAATCTCCTCTTATGTATCTGTATATATCCTATTGGTTCTGTTTCTCTGGAGAACCTGACTAATACAAGCAGATTCCATTTTTTCACTTCAGGAAAGTTTTTTTCTATTATCCTTTGAATATTTTTCTGCTCCTTTTGATATGTTCTCTGTTCAGGACATTGGTTATTTGCATGTTGATCTCTGCTGTCGACCCTCCATATCTATCCTCATGCCTCTTATCTTTTTAGTCTGGTTTCTTTCTGCATTCTTTTCAACTTTCTCACATCTCCTTTCTATGTTTCTGACTCAGCTTTCTGCAAAGCTGACTTTTCTTCTTGTTTTTGTAATGGATTGACTCATTCTGCAGTGGGATTTATTTTGTCCTCAATTTCCCAGCTTTCTTTTCATATTATTCTTGTGTTTTATCATCTCATTGTTGATCTTAAATTTCATGAGGATTCTGTTTTGGTTATTTCCTTCAGAATGTTTATCTTTCTGATGTTGCTTCATTTAAGCTGAGACCCAAAGGCTAAGAAGGCATCTTCTAGCTGAGAGGTGGGGGCTTAGAAGACTATTCAAAGCAAAGGAAATAGCACGGGTGAAGGTACCAGGTGAAAGAAAGAGTGGAACATTTATGGACTGTATGGGTGGAGGTGATGGCTGCTTATATAACTGGAAAACGGTGAGTGAGGGAAAGAATAGTAAAATTTGAACCTTGAGAGATAAGTAGGGGACAGATTGTGTGGGGACTTGTGGAGCACGTTAAAGAGTTATGTTTTGTTTTGTTTTAAAGTTGAGTAGGAAACCATTGAGTGCCTTTAAGCAAGGGACATGATCTACTGCACACTTTTAAAAATTCACTCTTGCTGAGCACTGAGGATGGATTGGAGAGGAAAGTGAGAAAGCCATGGTGCCACTTGGAATGTAAACACAGGTGAGGATTTATGGTGGCTTGGACTAGAGTAATGGTAGAGGAAACGGAGAAAGATGGATGGATTTGGAAGATATTTCAGTGGTAGCATCAGTAGGACTTGGTTATGCATTGATAGGAAGGTAAAGGATGGAAGTGAGTGTTAAAAAATGTAGGAACAGATTTTATAAGAAGTTGAAAAGAATCAGAAAGGCTCAGTCTTGATAGAGTAGACAAAGGGGAATATTTGAATGGAAGAGCAACTGAACACTGTTTGGGGAAGACTATTATGTCATTAATGTTCAGGATGGAAGATGATGAAGGAGAAAGGTCAATCAGGCTCTACATTGGAAAGGCAGCTGTGAGGACATCAAGGAAGAAACAAATATAATAGACTCAGAGGAAGGTGCTTTGGGACTCAGCGCCAAATCAGATGTAGGAAATGAGAGTGAAAGCACAGTCAGTGATGTTACAGTAAACAGAATTGGAGAAACTAAGAAAAAAGAAAGGGAAGATGGAGAGATTGGGTGGGGGATTGTATAACCTGTTCAGTTGAAAGCATTTTCCAGTTGTCCAAACACTCGCTACTGAACCCAATGCCATCAAAGTTTACCAGAAGTTGAATTTAATGATGTATCTTTTTACTTCTATCAAGCAAAATGTTAGGTGCATAATAAAACTGCAGAGTTGTCCTTAAAATACTTGCACTGTACAGGATCGTTCTCCATTCTGTAGGTTCTCTATTCCACCAGTCCTTCCCACCTAACATGAAAAAAGGAAGCTAACGTCATCTTCAATCTTACACTAAAGGAAAGTCCAGTATTTTTAGGTTAAATTTACCAAAAAATGTACACAGAGTGTTGGCTAAACGGCACATCCTACATTTAAATTACTAAAGAGTCAATGAACGTGTTGTCTAAGTCTTTTTATGTTGAAAGTTTGTTTGCTTTATCTCCGTTGCTTCATAGATTCAGCAGTAGCACTGTCCAGGTGGAGGAGGATGATTAGATCACCTGCAAAACCAGGTTGTAAAGTCTTTAACCTTGGCTTCAGCTAGTTGGAGTGAGTGGCCATGTGCATTCCTCATGGTTGGTTGATATCCCCAGTTGATTCCAGGAGGGAAACCACCCCAGGGTCCTTACAGCTCCCTCTTGTTTTCTGGCTCCCCTCCAGGTTATCACAAAGGTCCCTCTGCCCTCACTTTCTCCAGGAGTCTTTTCAGGCTCTGCTTCCTGATTCCATGGTCTCTTCCCTCCTTTTCCACTCCACCTCCTCTGGATGTTTGGATCCTTCCTTTCTTCTTGAGCCAGCTCTTGCCAGGGATATAGACTTAATGAGCCCTGCCCCCTCCACACATTGGCTTTTAGAAGTTCTGCCTGTGCCCGGCCGGCTCCCTCTTGCCCAGGGCCGAGGCACTCTTGGGGACAATGCAAGATGCACTGTGAGTCCTGAGATAACAGCCCAGCTCGTTCTGCAGTTCTTGGGTGACTCTCACTTTTGGTGTTGCTCAAGGTCTGTTGAATTGAAAGAGTTTTACTGGTGTTTGAAAGCATATACTGACACTCATCTCTAGGTCTCTTGATTGCAAATCGTGGTTAGAGAGAAAGAGTGAGCCTGAGCCTCTTAGTGATGTAGGGTGATGAGTTAGCAAGGACATGGTCTGTTCTGATACACCTGTGTTGCATTGATGCCTCAAACCCACGAGAGGAACTGCTGCCAGCAATATGATTTTCTAAAATAGTGAAGAACTCGTGATAAAGTGCCCAATGAAACAAAATACAACCTTCCCTCAATTTACATTGTGTGTTCCTGGAAATTTCAGTGTATATGAAAACCATGCAAAAAGCATTTTGTGCTTATATGTTGAGCAGAGTTATGTTCTAGGATTCGATCATCATAAACAGGATGTTTACTTACCTGAACGTGCAATGGGACATTTAGAAGTTATACCAAAGACAGGATGATGCCTTGTTATGTGGGACCATCCCATCCATTGCAGGACCACTTAACCAAATACCTGCCAGCGGTGCCAACCCATCTGTCACATTCAAAAATTACCACTGTAAATTTCCAAAATGCCCCCTAGGGGGTGGTACAACTCCCTCGAGAACTACTGATTAAATAAACTGAGTCCTCCTTCAGGATCCCTTTCATACATCACATGAGCCTGAATTAATACTTATAGAGTTTAGAACAATGCTTGGTGTGTTGTAAGCTCTGTATAAGTATTTATCATAAAAATAAGTACAGTCAGTGACAATCAAAGTATGTCCACATTGTTTAAAGTTAATGAACAGACAATTCTAAGGACTGAGCCCATGTGACCTGTTGATCTTTTTTTAGTGATATAAAATGCACACAACTTATACCGGGTCACCATTTGTGTAAAAGGGAGGAAGAATGTTCCATATATTTAATCTATATATTTGCTTTTATGAACAAGGAAGAAACTAGTAACATTGTTTGCTCCTGGGGAGGGTAAGTGGATGCCTGAGAGATCGTGTCAGAGGAAGACTTTTCACAGCATGTACTTTGAAACTTTGGTATTTTGAACAAAGTGAATGAAATGCCTAATTCAAAGGAAATAATAAATACATATTTTAAATTTTAAATATTAATTGTTTAAATTTTAAACAATTTAATTTAACATGTATTTCAGGATACCAAGATTCTGTGTAGTAATGAGATATGAATAGAGTTTAACATAAATGTCTGTATTGTTTACTTTTTATAACCAAACCAACTTTTTATAGTTTTTCTCTTTTTACTCGGTCCTCCATTATCTATTGTTAAGATCAATGTGAACAGTATTCCCTGATACCATATAGCTTAATTTCCATTGAACTAGAAGCACATTTACCTCATTGATATTCAAACCCAGCTCACCTCCTCCAGTCCCTAGGTGCCTAGACTTTGGAGGCTTGTGGACGGTGAGAGTTCTGCATGCTCCTCTTAACTTGTTGGACCTTCCTAGAGAGTAGGATCGTGGTCACTGTGCAGCTAGTAGGTGGGAGAGATGAGGCTGGCAGGACATGTGAGAAGCGGAGCAGGCACAGCAAACAAGGATTGACGTATCTGGGAATTTCAGAACCATAGACTCTCGAGTTCAGAAGGAAGCTTTAGAGACTCTCCAGGTTACTCCTCTTCCCTCCCTCTCTGCTTCCTTCCCTTCCCTTCTTCTGTGCTGCCGTCTTACTCTTTCCCTTCCCTCCCTCCTTCCTTCTTTAACAGATGATGAAACAGAGGTTCAAAGAGAAGAAGAACTTTCTCCAAGATCACCCAGTGAGTGAGTGGCAGAACCGGAATCCAAAGTCAAGTCTTCTCAGAAGAAGGGTACAGCTATCAGAGGCGCTTCCCCTTCTTCTTGAACTTTCCATGTCTGCTTTGTTTCCCTACTGGTGTGGATGGCAGGCAGGGAAGGGTAGGTGAAGAATTCGAGCATGGAGGCTTTTCTGTCCTGCATCAAAGTTTAAAAAACACTTGAGTAACATCTAAAAGACCCTAGTTTTCAAGCCAAGACAATGTGACTAGAGGCTGGGAGAGATCAATAGGACTTGAACCCCTGCTGGAGCGAGGCAGGGTGCAGACTGACCGCGAAGGTGGCCTCCAGGGCCCACCGTGGGCTCACCAAGGAGGGAGTCAAGAAGAAAGAGCAAACATCTTCTTGGCTCAGGTGTAAAACTTCCTGTCAGTGTTAACGTGTCAGAAGACTCAGGTACATCATTTTTGCACAATATCCCTCCTCCAGGCGCCTCATTATGACTCAAAGAACCTTTCTTACAAATAACCTGTGAAAGCCCTTATTTGCATGGTAAGGGTCCTTGCAACAAAGAGTAAAGTATAAACTGGTATCTGGTACCAAATTCTCCACGGCTTTGAGAAGACCATACGCGTCCCTCTCCAGTGAGGGGAGTGGAGACATCAGAAATTATCCCACCTTACCTTAGAACAGCATCTCCACAAAGATTTTTTTTTTCTCTCCACAAAAAGCATGAGATGATTAAAAAGATTCCCATGTCTATTTTCAAATTATGTCAGAAAAGTAGATTAAAGGTTTTATGCTTAGGAAAACGGGGATAAATATTCAAACATAAATTATGGCAGTATTAATAATTGCACATTTGTGCTAAGTAACTGGAAAGTTCTTTGAGCATTAATTCCGTTTACATATGTTCATTCAGATTTGTATCCCTGAAGCATGCGAGTATTTGGGCTTTGAAACATTTAATCACTTCGTAAGCAGCCCTCAATGGGATTGCCCTTTATTTATTGTCTTTATTGATTTTCTTGCACAGGAGAGTGCTTGTGGTGAATAGAAACTGCTGCTGAAGTGAAAGAACTCTATCTTTTCCAGTGCAGAACAAAAGCTCCTATTTTTTATTTAAGAGCATCCTGTTTTCTTCAGATCACCCAAGCTCAGGGCCAGAGTGCGACTTCATTCATGTGTTAGAAACTCTTCTCCCAGTAGTAATGCATTTTATTTTTCTAGACAGACACATTGAGTAGTGCTAGGTTTTCCATTCAAGTCGAATTTTCAGACGGAGTTCCTGTCTGGAGCATGGTGGACACCCCGGCTCTCGGGTACACTTGGTTCTTCATCGATACGTGGGACTCTCCAACACCTGGAAAACCTAGAACCCAATTCATTGGTCCAGACATATTGTCGTCTTCAATCTGCTTCCAAAGAACTCTCCCTGGGAACTTGATTGTAAAGTTTTCATTGATAAGAGGACCTGAAGTAGGCACAGCCGTTATTAGCAAGAAAGACACTGAGGCCTGAGGACAGTCATCAGAACCAATGGAGGCTCCCCGGAACCCAACTCAAACCAGCGCAAGTGAAAGATTTAAAAGTTCAGGAATGACCTCTCAAGGAGATAGAGCATAACTCCTACCTCTTAAATGTCAGCTGTGCTTTGTGGCTTCTTCCAAAGGATACAGCGTGGAAAGCAGGGGAAGTAACTCCTCCTCCAGGAACGTGGCAAGCACAGTGATCAAGGTCAGCTCTGAGACAGAAGATGCTCCTGACATGCAGAAGCTGGTCTGGCTCGCAGAGTTAGACCATGTTATTCTCTGATGAGACCCAAACAATCTCACAGAATACCAAACCCAGTTATTCTGAGACTGCGATAAAATGAGACAAAGCAAGGCCACGTTATAACTTTGTCTAAGCACAGACAAAAAGGAGGTCACTATACCACCCACAAAATACCAAACACTCCCCCTCTCAGCCAAAATGAGTGACTGCACCTCCTTACTCTAATAGTTTTGTCCTTGTGCTAGCCTCACCTCCCTTAGATAAGATTTAGATAGCTAGATCTGTCTATGTGTAGGTAGATACATATAGATAAGGATCAACATGCCTTTGGCTAGAGAGTTACTATATCCATGCTTGGAAGAGGAAAAGAAAAAACATAAGAAATAGCTAGTTAAAAATCCAAATTCTGACTTTATAGATGAAAAATGTCTAGGCTGCTGCAAGATTACCACAGTTTTCAGCCAAGCTCACACAGCGGTTGTTTGTGTGGGATGTTCTACAGTGTCGTGCTGGCCTACAGGAGGAAAAGCCAGACTCAAAGAGAATGTTCGTTTAGAAGAAAGCAGCGTTAGTCGTGCACGTGCCTTCCTGACTTTGCCTTTTGTCTCAGAGAGCCTTATCTGTTCATTAATTCTAGTTAATCTAACCAGATGTGTAATTATGTTTTATTTTGTAAGGTATATAGCAATGACTCCTATTTTGGTGTCAATTTTTAATAAAGTTTTGATTCCGGGGAGGGGAGACTCGGGCTAGTCTTCCCTCCCTATAGATGAGGTTTATTGAGATACCCCTCATAGAGTTGCCTTGCTTCTGGAGAGCATGCAATCTAGAGGGAAAGTGTGCTTCCTCAGACCTCCCCAATCACCCAAGCAAAGCCCAAAGCCTATAATAGGTCTTTCTAGCATCCTCTACTGAGCCCCCGACCCACTCCCCATAGTGTGTGCTCCCTCACTTCAAGGAATAATAAACCTAACTCACTGAAGTACTGATGTGTTCTTGTTGGTCTTTATAGGACTTCTGCAGCATCATCAGTGACAAATCATGTACTCTTGATATATGTGATGAGAATGGTGCCTAACCTCTGTGGTTTTCCTCCCCAAAACCCATAACCCCAGGCTAACCATGAGAAAAGGATCAGACAAACCAAAATTGAGAGACATAATACAAAATACCTGACCAGTACTCCTTAGCACTGTCAAGGTCAACAAAAACAAGGAAAGTCTGAGAAACTGTCACAACCCAGAGAGGTCTAAAGAGACTTGATGGGTAAATGTAATGTGGTATCCTGCATGGGGCCCTGGAACAGAAAAGGGACATTAGGGGAAGAGCAGTGAAATTGGAATAGAGAACGGAGTTTAGTTAACAAAAACAACAAAAATTTTTAAGAGATAGAATTGGCTTCAGGGTACAATGAAAATGATGTTGATAATGTTGTGTCTTTCTCCATCTCTCATTTGCCTGTGTTGGGCTTTTCTCAGATAGACCTAATTCACATGGTGCAATGAGACTACTGCTGCTCAGGCCTATGTGGTCTCAGCTTGAGAACCAGGGAATAGATTCTCCGATTGACCGTCCTCATCCTGTACTCTGGGTGGCCAGCCTGGACCATGTGTTCCTGTCTGGACTAGGATTCAGGGGTCAACTCTACTCAAACCCCAAAGACCAAGGAAGATTATTAGAGATTGAGGGAGAGCTAGTTTCCAAGAAGAAGGGAGGCTTGGCAGGTAAAATCATGTATCCCATAGACCAGCCTTACCTTCTGACTCGGCAAGAGTGCTTTGACAGGCATCTCATTATGAAAAACCAACCCTAGCCCAATGACGAAAGGGACGTGAAGGGCAGTTACATGTGGCCTTGGGAAAATCGCCACCACCCTCATTCCCTCATTTGTGGAATGGCAGGGTATCTAACCACAAAGGACCAATGGAAAGATGAAATGAGATATCATTTGTCCACATGCCTGGGACACGGTAGTACTCAGTGAATGTTAATCTAATCTGAGCCTTGCCTATTCATAGCCAAAGAATTAACATGAGTAATTCTACCTGTATACGAAGAGTTAAGCCATTATTATAAGAAGGCCACTTTAGTGCATTTATAGAACTGCATTTCTGCCATGAGTAACAGTGAAAAATCTTTTATGTTATTAACCTGTGTAAATTTTAGATTTTCATAAAATAGTAAGTTATATAGGTCACTGAGTTGTACCTGTAACTAATTGCAACATTAGTTATCAAATTATCATTGTTGGCTAATTTATCTTCAAAGACTTAAGAATGCAATTTGAGTAATTACTACCTGTATACTGTATTTCATTTATGGCCTCTATGAGTCATGAATCTTCTTTCTATAACTGAAAACATTTAGTACAATTAATTCGAGAGGTCTGCCACATATGTTGTATAACCAAACTTAACACAAATTACGTAAATTTGTGTTGTATTTTATGATTGCATCCTGGAATTCTCACACAAAATAGGACGTGTCCTAGTAACACTGATTGGGGGTTGGGGGAGAGTAGAGGAGAATTGTGTTCTTCTTCCTTCATGTTAATAAAGGTTTCATTAATTTTTTTCTCTTAGACTGGAGACAGAAACCCTTGAAATATCTTTGCAAGGCATTTCTCAATTTTTATGAACTACTGAATTATATAAACACACCTTGCTCCTATTTGATTTTGATTGCTTTCTTGGCCTAGTTTCCCTGCAAGCATTTGGTATGATTGAATAATTTTCACTTGTGTTCTCCCGCCGTGCCTATGCTAATCTACTAACGGTGGGTTTTTGAAGCATTGCTACAATCTACTGTCTTTATCTTTTGCTGGATTTTTAAAGGGATATTTTATTGCCTGTCATTACCATTCACTGTAGCTTCCAGGCACTGTCAGTCTACCAGGCTAACACATATCTCAGTGTGCCACTCGCTGCATCCTGTTCTTAGAGAGAATCACAGCTTCTTCCCCAAGAGCCACATCATTATTCCTCCAGCAACTCTGCTTTTTGGCACACTTTTGATTTTTTGTTTTAGATGACTTGTTAAAGTTTCAATATGAAAGATAACGCCGTTTAAGATGAGGATAAACTTCTCGATGTCTATGAAGATCTAATATGTTCTTAAGCCTTTGCCTAGGCTGCCACGTGGCAAACAATGTCACATCCTACATGTAGGTGGCTATTGTGGCACTTCAGAAGTTTTCTAGTAACAGAACCATGATGCTGAGGGACCAAATCTGCCTCCTTATCTGTCAAAGGGGGTGACAGTGTCCTTTTGTAAGGCATGTATTGAAATCTTTCCACACAAATTGGTTCTTCATGGCAGAATTCGTCTTTGTGCTGTACTTGGATGCAACTGAATGGATGAGCACGGTCACCAGATCTGGACAGCACACCTGCCTTGGCTTTGTGCTTCACCAAAGATCCAGGCGGAGACCTCACATTTGGATGAGCTCCACAAACATTCCTTGACTACCTACTATGTACCAACCACCGACCACAAAGCTGGCTGTGGCATAGAAATAAGAAAAGGCCTCCATGGTTAAGGAGCTGACATCCTAACCTATTGGCTTGAAAGGTGGCATTTCTGTCCTCATCCTTTCACTCATTCATTCAAGAAACATTTGTTGCATGCTTGCTATAGGCCAGGCACTGGGCTAAGTGTTATGGATACAGTGGTGAGCATGGCACACATCGTCCCTGCCCTCATGGAGTTAATAATTTAGCCCTATTTCTGGGGTAGGAAAGGACAGAGCAGAAACTAGTTTAACTCAAAGCGATAACCATGCAGCCAGTATGCAATTTTCGAGAGTAACTTGCTAGGGAAAAAGCAAAATGGCTTCTTCTTACCTCTGATAGTCTAATGACCATGAGACCATTCCTGCTGCTTCAATGTCTCACAGAAGTGTAAATCTCTCCCTCTGTCTCTCTCATTTAAAATATACCTGGCTTTCTCTTTACATCTCCTCAAGTGGAAAAGTGTTGAACTACTGTTTCACCGCTCTATCTTAGGAGGGCACCAGTCTGTGGTTTTATTTTGTGACAAAGATTGCTCACTACATGAGTGGATAGGAGACCACTCTCCCAGTTGTTTTAAGAAGGATTGATGGAGAAATCAGCAAAGAGATTTTCTAGAACTCTTGTAAGGTGGTTATTTTAAACTACTGTTAGGTTGCCCTCCAGATTAATTAGATGTGCAATAGGATTTTTTGACCAAAATTAGCATTTTATTGTAATTACTGCTCTTTCAAGGGTGAAGTGC
Source organism: Equus quagga (assembly GCF_021613505.1). Lineage (NCBI taxonomy): Eukaryota > Metazoa > Chordata > Mammalia > Perissodactyla > Equidae > Equus > Equus quagga. Next base: position 177,334,445 of record NC_060268.1, on the reverse strand, counting down.
ATATGATGCGAGGGGAAATAATTCAGTGGAGTAGTTTATATTGTTGCTTTCCTTTAAGGTAGTTGTCCTCAAGTGGGGGTAGTTTCCCCCCCGGGGACTTTGACAATATCTGGAGACATTTTTGGTTGTCACAACTGAGAGAGCAGGTGCTGCTGGCATCCAGTAGGTAGAGGCTGGGGATGCTGCTAACCATTCTATGATGCATAGGACAGCCCCACAACAAAGAAGGATCTGGCCCCAAATGTCACTAGTTCCAAGGTTGAGAAAGCCTCTTTTAAAATAGTCCAACTGTAGAGATGGCACTATGTGTAATGTGCAGGTGAAGTTGCCAAAACCAGAGGAATTTTGTGAAAGGAGGTCCAGCTTTCTCCTCCTGCTCTCTGATTATCTTCTTTGTCTATTTACCCATCATTTAGCTCCCTTGTGCTGCAAAGCTTTTTGTGTTTTTTTATGGACTCAATATTTAACTATATGAGCTTTTCATTACCCATTCTAAAATCGTGACTGGTTGCAATGTAAATTGTATAACCCATCTTTCTGCAGCTTCAGATTCTGCAACTTAACCTCCTAGGCTGCTTATCTGTCTTCCACCACCTACCTGCGTTTTATGCACTGCGCTTGGCATTCTTGATTGTTCCTTTCATATTAATTTCAATGGTGCCCGGAGGGTACCTCTCACCATATAATAGGTTGCTTTGTGAAGAATTCCAGTAAGAGAACCATTCTGCCCAAACAGTGAGACACTCTGGAATGTAAAAAAGATACCCCTCAGTGCATCATTCACATTGCTAGTATACCACTGTATTGTGTAATTGTACTGAAATTAAAATGAAGATGAATTATTTGTTTCCCCTCTCACTTTAAAAGCGCCCCCACTGGTCCTGGTGATACTCTCAGCCATACAAAATGGTTGGAACTTGAAAGTCACCAGTTGGACATGGATGAATATTTATTTTGTACTTAAATTTGCAAATCATTAAGTATCCCTGTCCTGAGATCATTATTTTCATCATAATAGACTTCTGTTACATTCACGTGGTTCCAGCTTTTGATTGACCATTTGGAATATGACAGTTGTTTGTCACATTTCATTTGGCTGTAGCTTCTCTTAGTTCATTCGCAGTTGTCCCTCGAGCATAGTTTGCTTTCTGTGATGTCAAAAGAAGCTTGCCTCTGTCTTCTCAGAAACCTTTGTCCTGATGGGAAAACTAAAAAGACTTTCTGAAAATGGTGATTTTTTCTTTAATGCAATGCCTTTAGTTGGCAGGGAAAGTGGGACATTTCAGATTTTCAAAGATGCTGGATTGGAGCTGCTCACTTAAAAATCAAGTCTGTTATAGTACAAGAGCTGGTTGGCATCACTGTCCTCTTATCTGTGGATTAAGAAAAGGCACAGCGAAAAACCAGTTGAAAATCAACAGTCTGATATTTTTAAGTTGGGTCGTTCCTTGTGAAAAGACTCTGTTACCATCTTACTTTACAGTCCCTGAGTTTAAGCCTTTATAATAAACTTGAACGCTGGTGGCATTGTGGACCCCTCACCCACTGGCTGTCCAACTTCCCACCAAGTGTCCAAGTGCTGCTGGTTCTTCCTCTGAACTGTCTTGCCACCTTCCTGTCCCCACTCTAGTCCAACCCGCCCACCCACACTGCCACTGCTGGGCTGGCTCTTGCCTGTTCTTCCATTCTTGCACCAAGCTTCTAATTTATCCTGTATACGTGGAGACTTAAGTGGTGTTAAAAAAGAGACAACAGGCCCAAAATGGAGTCATTAGCGCTAAGCCCATGTCAACAAACCAACACTGAATACCTAACTTAATTATAGTTTTAACCTCTCCCGGGAGTGAGACCTTACACCAGTCAATCTGGAATTACCTGGTCAGCACTAGTGAGGTCGTCTGCCTGACAGACCCCTGCTATCCCCTCAAAGGAAGGTGACCTTGCCACAACCAATCCACTCTTTGCTAGTAACTTCCTTACCCCACCCCATTCTGCCTGCAAAAGTCTTCCATTTTGTACAGCTCTTTGGAGCTCCTTTCTCTTTGCTAGATAGGATGCTACCTGATTCGTGAATCATTGAGTAAAGTCAACAAGATCTTTAAATTTACTTGGTTGAATTTTGTTTTTTAACAGTGATTGTCCTAAAACGTTGACTGCCTCACTTCCTGCACAATTCCAGAAAAATGAAGACCAAACTCTCTAGCCTGTCTGCTCAGGCCTTCTGCAGTTGGGCCCTAAGATTCTCTCCTAGTTATTTCATTTACCCCCTTGCTGAGTACTCTGCTCCAGGCAACTATCTTTATTCTCTGTCCTGCAAAAATGCCTTTCCCTTTCTTATCATTGTTCCCCGCCCCCCCCCCCCCCCCCAGCAATGGATCATTCTTTATGAAATCCTGTGGAAATTTCATGAGCCTTCCTCGACCAGCCTGGTTGGAAGGAAAACCTCTTCCTTAGAAATTTCTGGGTCACTTGTTCTTACTACTTGCTTCATTGAATTCAGACTCCATCCAATGGCTCTGCCTCAGAAAGGCTTTCCCTTTTAGAATAACACCCCCATCATTCTCTATCCCCTTACCTTGTCTAATCGTCCTTCATTGCTCTTATTAATTCCCAAGATAACAGTTATCTGCTTATCTGCTTATTATCTGTTTTCCCACTAAAAGGTAAGCTTCATGGGGGCAGGCCTGGTGGCGCAGCAGTTAAGTTCGCACGTTCCACTTCTCAGCAGCCCGGGGTTCGCCAGTTCAGATACCAGGTGTGGACATGGCACCGCTTGGCAAAAGCCATGCTGTGGTAGGCATCCCACGTATAAAGTAGAGGAAGATGGGCACGGATGTTAGCTCAGGGCCAGTCTTCCTCAGTAAAAAGAGGAGGATTGGTAGTAGTTAGCTCAGGGCTAATCTTCCTCAAAAAACAAAAAAAAAAAAGGTAAGCTTCATGAAGGGAGGGAGTGTGTCTGTCTGGCTCACCACTCTGCTTCCCAGCAACTACATATATTTGTTCATGGCTCTTAACATGTATTTGTTGAATAAATGTTTCTGGGTCCTTCTCTTCTTTGTAGTCTTAGTTGTCTTTACTCTGATCTGTGAATATTTTGTGTTCTCCCAACTAGACTGTGAGTTCCTCGAGGTGGGTGATCATGCCTTACCACTTTTGCATTTTACCTCCTCTCTCTTCCCTACTGCCCCCCCCCAAACCAAACAAACAAATAACACAACCACCACCAAAAAAACAAAACCACTGAGTCGGACCAAGCACATAGTAGGCGCTGTGCCTTGCACATGGTAGATGTTGAATAAAAAGTTGTAATAAGACCCCTTTCGAAAGAATATGAATCAGACTTCTGCTTCTGGCCAAGAGGAAGTAACAGGTTTCACAGATTTAATGTTCCACCAGGAACAACTAAAAAGCAAGACAAAGTACTAAAACAATGGCTCTCAGGACATTGGATGTAAAGCAGTGAAGGAGAGAGATTCCTGAGAGATGGGGAGCTAAGGAGGTGAGTCCTATAAAGTTTCCAGCTTTCTTCCTGGAGAAGGTTTCCAAGCCATAGCACAGGAGGGACATCCATGTGGAGCCCAGTGAGTCCCTGAGGTGAGGAGATGGAGCAGGGAGTCCTGGGATGCCAAGACAGCTAAGAGACAGCAGGGAGGAGTGTTGTAGGGAGAGACTTGCACAAAAAGAAAACTCCGGAGATCTACAGAGGGTCCCACTTGAGTCTGCAACTAAGTACTGATTAGCGCATCCATATGAGGAAACTACTCAAGGCAAGGGGAAGAATCACCCAAAGCGTTAGCCAAAATAGTACCTGAAGTTTATGGAGGGCAGAGAATAGTGCCTATTCCTGATAGCTAGAGTGGAAAAACCTTAACATTCGTGGAATGTTAGAGTACGATGAAGGGGTCTTGCCTCAGTAGTGGGATTATTAACCCTAGACTAAACAGATCTCTCACTCTACCTAACAAAGCTTAAAAACAAGACCCCAAAAGGTCAAACTGTTTCCAAATAACTGGATCTCAGATCAAAGCTCTAAAATAGTTTTAGGAATGAATAAACAACAAAAAATCACCAGGGATACAAAGAAGCAGAAAAAAGCAACCCATAATGAAAAGAAAAATCAGTCCATTGAAACCTACCAAGAAATGACAACAATGATAAAATTAGACAAGGACATTACAACAATGAATGTGACTATATTCTATATTCCATATCAGGAAGCTAGAAGAAAGATTGAATCTGTTAGACAGAGACATGGAAGATATAAAAAAGATACAACTCAGATTTCTGAGATTGAAAACTACAACATCAGGGCCGGCCCCGTGGCCACATGGTTAAGTTCATGTGCTCTGCTTTGGCGGCCCAGAGTTCACCAGTTCAGCTCCTGAGTGCGGACCTACACACCACTCATCAAGCCATGCTGTGGTGGCATCCCACATAGAAGAACTAGAATGATCTACAGCTGGGATATACAACTATGTACTGGGACTTTGGGGAGGGAAAAAAAAAGAGGAAGATTGGCAACAGATGTTAGCTCAAGGTCAATCTTCCTCACAAAAAAAAAAAAAGAAAAAGAAAACTACAACATCAAAGATTTTAAAAATACACTATATGGGATAAATGGCAAATTAGACATTTTAAAAGGAAAGATTTGTATACTTGAAGACATAGCAATAGAAATTAGCCAAAATGAAGTACACAGAGAAAAAAAACTGTCCAAAAAATGAAATATCAGTGAACTGTGGGACAACCTCAAGTGGCCTAGTTTACCTGTAATTGAAGACACTAAAGGAGAGGAAAGAGCAAGGAAGGAAAAATTGCTGGAATCTTTCCAAATCTGATGAAAACTATAAACTCACAGAAAGAAAAATCTCAACAAATTCAAGCTGAAGAAACATAAAACTACACCAATGCATATCATAATCAAATCACTTAAAAACAAGTGATAAGAGAAAATCTTAATAAGAAATAGAGAAAAAAGATATGTTGCAGAGGCACAAAGAAAAAATGACAGCAGATTTCTTGATGGAAATAATGCAAGCTATAACACAACGAAGCAAGATCTTTAAAGGTATTGATAAAGAAAAAAAATTCTCAACCTAGAATTCTTTACCCAGCAAAAATATCTTTCAAAATAAAGGCAAACAAATATACACATACAAAAACTGAAGCAATTCATCACCAGCAGACCAGAACAAACAAGAAATGTTAAATGAAGTCCTTCAGGCAGAAGAAAAATGATACAAGATGGAAATATGGAACTAAACAAAGAAATGAACAGCACCAGAAATAGTAACTACATAGATAAATATAAAGATAAATTTTTTTTTTATTATTTTCATCTCTTTAAAAGATCACCTACTATTTAAATAAAATATAATAAAGTACTACAGGGCTTATAATATATGCAGAAGTTAAACATATAACAGCAATAGCACAAAGCCCAGGAGGAAAGAAATGGAAGTATATTCTTGTAAGGTTCCTATGACATATGTGATGTAGAATAATATTACCTGAAGGTAGGCTGTGGTAAGTTAAACATGTATGATATAAACCCTATGGCAAATGTTACAATAACACAATAAAGAGCAATAGCTAGTAAACCAACAAAGTAGCTAAAATAGAATTTTAAAAAACAATTAATCCAAAAGAAGGCATAAAAAGAGGAAACAGATGACCAAGAACTGATGGGACAAATAGAAATACAACAGCAAGGTGGTGGCTTCAGACCGCTGAATGGTGAGTGAGGATTTCAGCAAATCCTCTCCCCAAAAAAGCAACATAGAACTAGACAAATGGTAAAAAGCCAATACTTTAAGGACTCTAGACATTAACCAAAGGCAGACCACAGATTAAGAAGTTGTTATTCAAGAAAACTACTGAGCCTTGGAAGGAACAGAGGGAGCGTGTGGAATTTTAGTCTAGGGCTACTGCCTTTCCCCTCTCTCTTCCAGCTCAATGGTATTGTGCTCCTCCAGCGTGTGGGAGAGAGGCAGACTTTGTTTGGAGCAGAGTGCTGAAGAATCCACGCTCAAGAAATCCTAAAGGAAGTTCTTCAGGAAAGGAAATGACAACAGACTATAACTCAAATCCACACAAGGGAATAAAGAAGACCCGTAAAGGTAATTATAAAAGCATAAATATCTATTTTCTTCTGTTAATTGACTTAAAAGGACAATTGCATGAACAACAATTATAAAACTGTATTATTGAACTTATAATTATGTGACTTATATGCCAATAACAGCGTAATGGAAGGGGTAGGGAATGGAAGTATATTAGAGCAAGTAATTGACCCCAAATGGCAACTCAAATACATAGGAAGAAATGAAGAGTACCTACATGATAAATATATAGGTTAATATAAAAGATTCAACACATATGTTTTTCTTCTTTCTTCTCTTGACTTCTTTAAGAGACGTAAGATTGTAAAAAGCAATACTCACAAAACTGTATTGTTGAGTCTGTAACATATATAGATGAAATGTATGTGCCAACAATAGCACAAAGAAGGAAGGAGGGAATGGAGAAAATTTTCTTTATTTTCCTGAAATTAAGTTAGTATTAATCTGAAGTAGATTATGATAAATTAAGATGTGCATTGGATCCTCAGAGCAACCAATAAGAAAACAACTCAAAAACAGTTTAAAAAAACAAAGGAATTAATATGGTATACTAGGAAATATCTATTTAATACAAAAGAATGCAGTAAAGAAGGAGCAGAGGAACAAAAAAGCCATGAGACAAATAAAAAAATAATAGATATGAATCCAACCACATCAATAATTACATTAAATATGAATGGGTTAAACACTTCAATCGAAAAGCAGAGATTATCTGACTGGATTTTTTTTCTTTCTTTTCTTTTTTTATTATTTTTTTTATTTCGGTAACATTGGATTATAACATTATATAACTTTCAGATGTACATCGTAATATATTTTGAATTCTGTGTAGATCACATCATGTTCACCACCCAAAAACTAATTATAGTCTATCACCACACATGTGAGCCTAATCACCCCCTTTGCCCTCCCCCTCTTCCACCATGGTAACCACCAAACCATTATCCGTTGCTATGTGTTTGTTTGTCATTGTTTTTATCTTCTACTTATGAGTGAGATCATGTGGTATTTGATTTTCTCCCTCTGACTTATTTTACTCAGCATAATGCCCTCAAGGTCCATCCATGTTGTCACAAATGGCCGGATTTCATCATTTCTTATGGCTGAGTAGTATTCCATTGTGCATATATACTTTATCCACTCATCCCTTGATGGGCACCTTGCTTCCAAGTCTTGGCTATTGTGAATAATGCTGCAATGAACATAGGGGTGTATATATCTTTATGCATTTGTGTTTTCAAGTTCTTTGGATAAATACCCAGCAGTGGAATAGCTGGATCATATGGGAGATCTATTTTTAATTTTCTGAGGATACTCCCTACTGTTTTCCATAGTGGTTGCACCAGTTTGTACTCTCACCAGCAGTTTGTGAGGGTTCCCTTCTCTCCATATCCTCTCCAACACTTGTTGTTTCCTGTCTTGTTAATTATAGCCATTCTGACTGGAGTGAGGTGATATCTCATTGTAGTTTTGATTTGCATTTCCCTGATAGCTAATTATGTTGAACATCTTTTCCTGTGCCTGTTGGCCATCCGTATATCTTCCTTGGAGAAATCTCTGTTCAGATCTTTTGCCCATTTTTAAATTGGGCTGTTGGTTTTTTTTATTGTTGAGATGTATAAGTTCTTTGTATATTTTGGATATTAACCCCTTATCTGATATATGGTTTTCAAATATCTTCTCCCAGATGTTAGGTTGTCTTTTCGTTTTGTTGATGCTTTCCTTTGCTGTGCAGAAGCTTTTTAGTTTGATGTAGTCCCATTTGTTCATTTTTGCTTTTGTTTCCCTTGCCTGGTCAGACACGGTACTTGAAACTATGCTGCTAAGACCAATGTCAAAGAGCATGCTGCCTATGTTTTCTTCTAGAAGTTGCATGGTTTTGGGTCTTACATTCAAGTCTTTAATCCATTTTGAGTTAATTTTTCTGTATGGTGTAACATAATGGTCTACTTTCATTCTTTTGCATGTGGCTGTCCAGTTCTCCCAATGCCATTTATTGAAGAGACTCTCCTTTCTCCATTGTATGCTCTTGGATCCCTTGTCAAATATTAGCTGTCCATAAATGTGTGGGTTTATTTCTGGGCTGTTGATTCTGTTCCATTGATTTGTGTGTCTGTTTTTGTGCCAGTACCATGGTGTTTTGGTTACTATGGCTTTGTAGTACATTTTGAAGTCAGGGAGTGTGATACCTCAGCTTTGTTCTTTTTTATCAGGAATCCTTTGGTTATTCCGGGTCTTTTGTTGCTCCATATAAATTTTAGGATTCTTTGTTCTATTTCTGTGAAAAATGTTGTTGGAACTTTGATAGGGATTGCATTGAATCTATAGATTGCTTTAGGAAGTATGGACATTTTAACTATGTTAATTCTTCGAATCCAAGAGCATGGAATATCTTTCCATTTCTTTGTGTCTTCTTCAATTTCTTTCAATAATGTTTTATAGTTTTCAGTGTACAGATCTTTCACCTCTTTGGTTAAATTTATTCCTATGTATTTTATTCTTTTTGTTGCAATTTTAAGTGGGATTGTATTCCTAATTTCTCTTTCTGCTACTTCATTGTTAGTGTATAGAAATGCAACCAATTTTTGTATGTTGATTTTGTATCCTCTGAATTGACTGTATTCATTTATTATTTCTAAAAGTTTTTTAGTGGATTGTTTAGGGTTTTCTATATATAAAATCATGTTGTCTGCAAAGAGTGACAGTTTCACTTCTTCTTTTCCAGTTTGGATCCCTTTTATTTCTTTTTCTTGCCTGATTGCTCTGGCTGGGACTTCCAATACTATGTTAAACAAGAATGGTGACAGTGGGCATCCTTGTTTGGTTCCTATTCTTAGAGGGATAGCTTCCAGTTTTTCTCTGTTGAGAATGATATTTGCTGTGGTTTTGTCATATATGGCCTTTATTATGTTGAGGTATTTTCCTTCTATATCCATTTTATTTAGTTTTTATCATAAATAGATGCTGTATCTTGTAAAATGCTTTCTCTGTATCTACTGTGATGATCATGTGATTTTTATTCTTCATTTTGTTAATGTGGTGTATCACGTTGATAGATCTGCGGATGTTGAACCATCCCTGCATCCCTGGAATGAAACCCACTTGATCATGATGTATGATCTTTTTAATGTATTGTTGTATTTGATTTGCTAGTATTTTGTTGAGGATTTTTGCATGGATGTTCATCCGTGATATTGGCCTGTAATTTTCTTTTTTTGTGTTGTCCTTGTCTGGTTTTGGTATCAGGATAATGTCAGCTTCGTAGAAGGAGTTAGGAAGCCTCCCCTCCTCTTCAATTTTTTGGAGGAGTTAAAGAAGGATAGGTATTAAGTCTTCTTTGAATGTTTGGTAGAATTCACTAGGGTAGCCATCTGATCCTGGACTTTTATTTTTTGGGAGGTTTTTGATTACTGTTTCGATCTCCTTACTGGTGATTGGTCTATTCAAATTCTCTACTTCTTCTTGGTCCAGTTTTGGAAGTTGTATGATTCTAAGAGTTTATCCACTTCTTCTAGATTATCCAATTTGTTGGTGTATAGGTTTTCATAGTATTCTCTTCTTATCTTTTGTATTTCTGAAGTGTCTATTGTAATCTCTCCTCTTTCATTTCTGATTTTATTTATTTGAGCCTTCTCTCTTTTTTTCTTGGTGAGTCTAGCTAAGGGTTTGTCAATTTTGTTTATCTTTTCAAAGAACCAGCTCTTGGTTTCATTAATTTTTTCCATTGTTTTTTAGTCTCTATTTCATTTATTTCTGCTCTGATTTTTATTATTTCCTTCCTTCTGCTGATTTGGGGCTTTGTTTGTTCTTCTTTTTCTAGTACCTTTAGATGCGCTGTTAGATTGCTTATTTAGGATTTTTCTTCTTTGTTGACGTAGGCCTGAATTGCTATAAACTTCCCTTTTAAAAAACAAAAATGAAAAAACAAGATCCACTGCTCATCAGGCCATGCTGAGGTGGCATCCCATATAGCACAACCAGAGACACTCACAACTAGAATACACAACTGTCTACTCGGGGGCTTTGGGGAGAAGAAAAAAAAAAAGATTGGCAACAGTTGTTAGCTCAGGTGCCAGCCAACCTTTAAAGGAAAAAAAAAAAACAACAAGAAGATCCAACTATATATGTCTTCCTGCTTTTCAAAAAAGATATTGGTGAGAGAATGAAAAGATAAGCTACAGACTTGGAAAAAATATTTGCATATCACATATGGCTAAAATTAAAAAGACAGACCGTAAGAAGTATTGGACAGGATATGGAGCAACGGGAACTGGCACTGCTGGTGGGATGGAACACGGTACAACCAGTTTGGAAAACAGTTCAGTGGTTTCTTACAACGCTAAACATACCCCTACATGTAAATCAGTCATTACACGGCTATGTATCTATCCAAGAGAAACGAAAGCTTAAATCCACACAAAGACTTGGACACAAATACTCACAGCTTTATTTGTAATAGACTAAAACTGCAAACAACACAAACGCCTATCGATAAGTGAATAGAAAAATAAGTTGTGTTATAGCCTCACCATGGAACAGTATTCAGAAATAAAGGGAATAAATTATTGTTACATGTAGTAACATGGATGAATCTTAAAATAATTATACTGAGTTAAATAAGCCAGACCAAAAAAGGCGTACATACTATGTGATTCCAATTATGAAATTCTACAGAATGCACACTAATCCTTAGTGACAGGAGCAGATCAGTGGTTGCTTAGGGAACTGAGGGAGAGTAGGGTGGGGAGAAGTGAGAGAGGGGAATTACAAAGGGGCATGAGGAAAGTTTGGGGATGATGGATATGTTCATTATCTTAATTGTGATTATGATTTCACAGGTGTATATATATGTCAAAATTTATCAAATTGTGCACTTTAAACATGGGCCGTTTGTTGCATGTCAGTTATATCTCAATAAAGCTTTTTAAAGGAATACTAACCAGTGAAGTGTATTACCGCCAGTTTACCTACACCTTGTTCCCTCCCCAAAACAGTTAACCTAGTAGCCATCCCATAAATATTCCTTGAACTTGTGAATGAGTAAAAGAATGAATAAGCGAGCTCAATTACCAACCTGTTATTCGTCCTAACATAAATTCCTCAGGATTTTCATTTCCCTCTGAAAAGTGGGAATATACAGTTTATTCTTTCAGGACAATTTTCTTGTGTGGCAGGACATTGATCTAAATTTCAGAACACTTTTAAAATATGGAACAAATAATTAGCATTCAAATTTATGGCTCTAAACCTAGTAGCAAACACAAAGTGGGTGTCACACTCAGTAATTAGAGCTATTCATTTTGTTGTGTGAAGGTGTCCAAGAATTGCTTCTGTCTCCAAACCTATTTCTTAAATCAATAAATTGATATCTCTTAGGTGACAGTTCACATAAAATTAATCCAGATGATTTGCGCTTTTATAATATTGCTGTAGTTACCTATCAGAATTTAAGTTTCTCTTCCAGATATTCTCTTACAAATAACTGATTATGATGGCTATGAAAACTAGAACTATAGGGCAAATACCTATTGAGCCTATGAAATATTTATAAACCACCTTTATTGTAGGTCTTTCCCACTGGATTTTAATACGCGTCGTGCTATCATTTGTTCAGCTTCCTCCAGATATTGGGCTTCTGCTCTTTAAAGAATAATAGACGATTTATGTCTGGGGTGATTTATGCAGCAGCTATTAAGCAATCAATAGTATTTCACTTTCTCAAACAGTTCCTTAGCTTAGCTAGTTTTGTAAAGCATCACTTTCATATCACAGAAGCAGCATCCTCCTTGTAAAAAGATCCAGATCAGAATTAAATTGCTTGGGAATCTTTACTTGACAATTCCCTGATGATGGTTAACTTGAATCCATAAGGTCTGCTGAGGGACAGAGGGCCTTTGGAGAACAGCGTGAGCCTTGAGCTCATGACCTGGGTTCAAATTTTGGCTCCTCTGCTTGTGACCTTGGGCAGACTCCCATGTGGCTTCCTCATTGCTCACTGGTACAGAAAATGGGCATAGATTATAAATACCTCGGAAAGTACTTGTGAGGACAAAATAAAATAATTACTAAACAGCACCAGCTCAGTGCTTAGCACATAGTAGGCACTCAATCAATCAATGTTGGCTTATTTACTTATTTTCATAGACTCTTCAGTATTCATTTAAAGTAACTGAGTCCAAATTTTAGCTCTGCCACGTGCCACCTGTGACCTGGGATAAGCCAGGCTTCAGTTTCAGCATCTGAAAAATGAAAATAGTAACCCTGTTTTAAGGATCAAAACTAGATCATTTACACTGAAGCGTTTTGTTAGTTGCAGAGTGTGTATAAATGTAAGATGACCTCTGTCTCTCCAAGCATGGCCAGGTATGGTATCTGCGGGAGACGGGAGAGAATTCTAAGTGTCACTGGCCGCCCATTGGGTGGGATTATGTGCTGAGTGGACAGACCTAAACAAAACTTTTCACCAAAAATATAGGAATCACTTGGCTTGGGTCTGAGATCCAGTGCTGAGCAAGCCGGACAAGCCCTTGCTTGGGCAAAGCCAGTCTGTATCTCAGATGGTGAGAGCTGGTAGTGGGCCGGTCAAATCTGTTTCTGAGTTCTGTTGGTTCTGTTTCTAAATAGCTCCTCGGTCCATTCAGTTCTTTGCGTCTCCATTCACTACCCTAATAAAATTGCCCTCACTACATCTTTGCTACTGTTTATGTACATGGCACTTGTCATTTATGTCTAAGCAATAATTATGAATAATACAGAACAAATTAAAAGAATGTATTTTTACCCCAATTTTGGAAGGTTTTTTTCTTCTCTATCCTTTATTGCTAGTTTCAGATTTTAATGCAGTATGAGCAGCAAAGGGGGCCTCCAAGATTTCTACTTTTTGAGATTTGTTGAGATTTTATTTTCAGAGTAATTCATGTTTAGCTTTTGTGAATGCTTTATGGATGTTTGAAGAGAATTTTTATTCTCTATTTTGGTTTAGGAAATTATATATAGCTATTAGATCAAGCTTATAAATTGTGCTATTACAGTATTCCATGGCCTCGCTTACATTTTCGTCTACTTGATGTGTAGATTTCTGAGAAGCGTCTCCTGAGGCCGTGACTCCTTCTGCTCTCCTTTCTCCATAAATCCTATCCTGTCTGCTTCCTTCTATCCAGGAAATCACCAACATTTCTTTTTCTGCTCAATGTTATAGAGTTAGTATTTTTTAAAAAAAAAATTTTCCTGCTATGTCTAGGGCTTGGGAGCAGGAGGAAAAATAGATAACTATACCCAATTAGTCTGCCCTTCTGTTATTATTATATGTGCCCCAAACTCCTGTTATAGAAAATGCCTGTGTCGGGGGTGAGGAGGTCTACACAAGAATTCTGGGAGTGCGGCGCTCCCTGAGGTCCGCTGTGCACACGTGAGGTGTCCAAGGCAGACGGGGCCAGACTGGTTCTCGTGCTAAGTCTGCATTTACCAGCTGTGTCATCTTAGAGGGGTATTTCATCTCCTCTGCTCCGTTTCCTGATCTGTAAAATGGGGGTAATAATGGGAATGGCCTTGTAGGGTTGTTGTAGGATTAAAGGAAGTAATCAGTATGAAGTGCTGAGAAGAGATCCGAGCCAGTGCAAGCCCTCAGCAAATATCCCATAGAGATGGTCGCGGTCCTATGGAGCATTTCCGTGAGCCGGAGCTGCTCTGAGCCTACAAGACGCGGAGGCGAACCTGAGCTCTGCCATCTCCTCGTACTTGTCCAGCTCAGCGTTGGGTCCAATTAGGTACTTAATGGGCATGTTTGACTATTAGGCTGAGTAGAAATATGGCTCTTACAGTTGAGGAATTTTCACTCTAATGGAGAAAAGAGAACAAATAAAAACCCAAATTCCCAAGAACACACATTAGATTTATGTAAACAGGCACAAATACGTTTCACCAATTGTAGGCTGAGTTGCTAGAATAACCAGCATCATCCAAACACTAGGGGATTGGTTCCGTGAATTCACCTCCAACCCAGAATCAGTTTTAGGCTCTTTTAAAGCATAAAGAGGGCAGAAGGCCTACACACAGAATGTAATTCAATATGTATATATTTTTTAAACTTTCTTTTATAGGTGTGAGAGAGAAGCAGCAACTTGATAAATATACCAAAAAGGTGCAAATAAATATATTAGAACTAATTCGTCACCAACCCGTGCTGGACATCACCTGAAGCCCTGCTTTGTTTGGGCAGTATTACTTAAAATTTCCTTCCTATTGTCTTACGTCAGGCTGCTTCTCACTTTCCTGTCACCTGCCTGCGGACATTTGGACCTGTGGCCCCTTCAGAACATTCTAATCCCGCCTCCACTGCCTTTAGAACTCACAGAATCATTCTGTTGAATATATTCAACTATCTTAGAGGATATGTTTTTGATTTTTTTTAAGCCAGAGACCTTTCAAATCAATGGCGGTGAATAACAAAGGTGGTCAAGATGGGTAATTAATTCTATTTTGGGGGTCAAAATGAAATGTGAATACAATGTAATAGTAAAAGCTACTGCTTATATAGTGCTCACCATATACCGTGCACATATATTAATCAAAACATCATCGATTATCTAGAGCTATTTACTAATTTAATTAGTCCTTACAAAAGAGCTATGTGAGTGAGTAGGGGAGAACTGAGATTAGAACAGAAGCAACATGACCCAGATTCTGTGCTCTTAGCCATTGTACCACGTGGCCATTTGTAAGTAATTAGACTGGTCTTCTTGTGTGAATCGTAAACTGGTTTAAACTTGCGACAGTGCTGGGATTCTCTGCAGCAGATGCCATAAAACAGATACAGCAAGGATTGCCTTACATTCGTGGAAATTCTAGATGGAGATTTATTCTGACATTTTAAGTGCAGCCCAACTGGGTTTCAAGATTATTGGGTTTCATTCTCCCTTCTAGTGGCGGTTTCCTTTGGAAAAATTGTTTGGCTTTTCTCTCGTTTCCTTACTTATAAGAGGCAACTAGCACATGCCTACTCCCTATTTTATGATGATGTGAGAAATAATTACACATTGTGCTTGGTTTTGAAGAGTGCCATGTTAGAGATATGATATTCATTAATTCTGTGTTGGCCTTTATGGCATACTTTATGCTCCTTCTCAGACTATATTCTTGACTTCTTTCACTGATGTTGTTGTAACAAACTTTGATCATTGCCTGGAGTGATCAGATAAAATTCTTTCCTGAAATATTTCTCAAGGGACACTTGTCAGAGATGGGGCAGCATGCCGATTGGCTGGAGACTTGCTCACCTCCCACAGTGAGACGAGCCAGTCAAAGGAACCCAATCGCCATTGCGGGGGTGGAAGTTTGGGGGGTGTAAAGAGAACGGCTAGGCAACCCCAAACAGTGTGTCTGCGAGGGCAACCATACCAGCTCATCTCAGATTTTGGAATCTTTGGGTATCCAGCCAGGATGAGATCCAGCAGAGACAAATAAGAAGTCTGGCAGGCAGCGTTCATTGTTGCAGAAGATCTGACCGGGAGCTCCAGGGTAGGATAGGGTAGGATGTAGCCCCTATGCAAGGAGTTTAGCAAGAGACAGATGAGGCAAATGTGCCAGGGTTCCACACTAGAGTGAGGAATTGGGCTATAAAGCAGGACAATCAGCTGTCACTAAGTAGGGAAATTGAGTCAGAAGCCTGGTCAGAGAGTCCTGAGCCAACAAAAGCCATGGAGGGAGGCATGCCGTGGCTCAGGAGTTACATGAACCCAGAGTTCAACTCAGATGCAAAGGGCTCTAGGGCTGGACACCATAAAGAACCCTAATACCACTGGGGTCAGTGGAGATAAGGGGCTGTAAGGCCAGGTCCCAGGGGCCAGCCAGAGAAGAGATAGATAGAGCCCTTCCTCTGAGGGGGTTGGTTTGGAGAGTGGGGTATGCTGCCACATTGCACAACTCCAGGGGCCCCATTCTCACTGCCATCTGTGTGAGTTTTGTCCACCCACTCCTTCCGCTATGCAGTGCACAGTCTGCGAGGCTTCAGGCAGCGTTCCTGGGCCATGGTTCTTCCTGGGGAAAGCCATCTGCAGACCTAACTGCCAGGAACTAGGGGAGCCAGCAAGGAGCCAGCGACATCCGTCCATCCATGGGCGCCATGCAGTGTCAGGCTGCCAGGCGCCATAATCGCCCAGCTTTCACTTTGTCTTATCTGGCCATAGAGTGAGGAAGAAAGAACTACATAATGAGGAGGAAGAGTGGATATTTGGGGCGTGGAAAAGGAAGTGTAGAAAGATGCCACGCCTTGCGGACATGATTTTCCTACAGATTGAATGTGCAGGTCGGTTGGTTATCTTTCTGCTGTACATTTTTCATTATTTATTTTGATACACAGGTATAGCACTATCTGTTATACCGATATAACAGAGGTATAAAGGACACTTGCCATCATTGTTCTGTTTATTCTGTCCTTAGGTTTCATTTTATTTTTAAAATAAGTCCTTGAACATGAATGGTCATGGAAAATTTACTGCAGTATAATTGCAGATAATCTCCAGACTTCATCCAAAAACGATTCCTGGGTAGCAGAGAACTACTGTCGTATTCAATTGTGTTTCTTCGCAGCAACAACCTTTGGGGGGGAAAGCAATTTCATTTGCTTCATTTTCATACAGAGCAGAAGTCCAATTGTGCTTTTGTAATTAAGTTTCCTCACATCAAGAGAAAAGAGTATGTCTGTGAAATGTGCGTTGAACCCAAATGGAAAAGTTAATTCAGAATAAAAAGCAATGATTATCTGGTGTTTATTAATGAGATAAATATTTAATAAAACATCTCTGTTTTCATCTTTCTATTAAAAACATGGCAATTTAAAAGCATTTTTGGACATAATGGCACATTAAGGGCTTGAGTTACTAATTGGATTAAGTACTCCGAACTTCCCAGGAAAGTGCCTCTTGGCCATATCTTCACAGACACCAACCACGTGGGAGTCTGAGTGACAACAACCTCATCAAAGCCCCTTTTTGCCTGTCTTAGGATCAGCCCAATCTGAACGTTAGTCTTAAGATAGAGGCTCCAGAGGTTGAGCTGAGAAATCACAGGGTATCACAATGTCACACTTTATCAATTTGCAATTTGGCATCTTAAAACATTTAAACTTTTGGCAACATATTTTTACCCACTGGCGCCCATGCCAGAAATTGTCCCTCTCTCAACCCCGTCAGCCCTCAGTGGGCCCCGGAATCTCTTGTCGGGAACTTGACCGCATCCGGGCCCACAGCAGGGCTGAACATAGTCCCTGGTCACTGCCGCCGGAGCAAGCTGGATTCACTCCCAGTTTGAGCCTCTACACATCTTTATAGCTCTCTTGCCCATGTGCTCATTTCTTCCATTTTATCTAGGAAGCACCATGGCCCAGTGGAAAGAATATAGATTCTGAAGTCCCGTAAACCAGATTTCAAATCCTATTTCCTTTCCGATGGGGCAGCCTCACTAGCTGGAGACCCAGAGGAGCTGCAGTCCGTCAAAGGCTGTCTGCTGGCGGATTCCTTCTCCGTCTGGGAGGTCAGACTTTGCTCTATTAAGGTCTTCAGCTGCTTGGATGAGGCCCACTACATTATGGAGGGCAATCTACTTTACTCAAAGTCCACTGATTTAAGTGTTAATCTCGTCTAAAAACACCTCACAGAGACATCCAGAATAACGTTTGACCAAATATCCGGGTACCATGGCCCAGCCAACTTGTGATATAAAATTAATTATCATGGAGGGTTAGTCAAACATCTACTAGCTGTGATGTCACAGGCATCCCAAGTCAGAAGTGGACTTGGGCCATAACCAACGCCTGTCTCTCCTGTTTTCTGTGTAACCCCGGACAAGTCACTCAATCTCTGTGAGCCTCAGTTTCCTCATCTGTAAAATGGGGATAACAATCTCTACTTCCCAGAGTCCAGGAGAGCCTTATGGAAACAGCTGGCTCAGAGCCGAAGTCCATCCGAGTTCCTTTCCGGGCACAGAGCGTGCGTCTGGCCTTCTGCATGTTGTACTTACTTAAGTTATAGTTGTTCTTTAGGTTTCTGCTGAATTCATTTATTCTTAAACACACAGTTTTGAGCACACACTATGTGCCAGGCTCTGTTGGTGGAGGGTGGGAGGAACCTAGCTGTGAATAAACAAAGCAAATCTTCACTCTCTGGAGCATATGTTCCAGTGGGGCAGGGGAGGGTAGACAAGACAAACAAAACACAAGTAAACAAAATGAATTAATGGGGTCAGGTCAGATGAGGATAAGTGCTGTAAAGAAAGGGCACCTGGGCAGTAGAACAGAGGCAGGAGCAAGTGAACTGGTTAGGAGGGCCCCAGGGAAGAGGTGACATCTGATCTGTCACCTGAACAGCAGGAAGGAGCCAGCCCTGAGATACTCTGGGGGCTGAGCACAGTGCAGAGGCCCTAAGACAACAGGGAGTTTGATGCATCTTAGGAAGAGAAGAAAGACCATTGTGGTGACTAGGATGTGGTCAGCAAGGGGGAGAGTGTTGGTAGCTGAGGTCAGAGACATGGGCGGGGAGGCTGAGAGCTCAGTAAGGTCTTATAGGTCAGACTAAACTGCTGGATTTTATTCCCAGTGCATTGGACTTAGTTTAATGGAGGGTTTAACACATGGCAGTGATACAAGAAGATTTTTAAAAGATGACTCAGCTGCTGTGTCTAGTGTATGGCAAGGGGCAAGTGTGGATGCGGGAGGGCTGGTCAGGAGCCTGTGCCCCCACCTAAAGGCAGCTCGGACTAGGTGGGAGCAGCGAGATGGAAGGATGTGCGTGGATTGAGGGTGTAGTCTGGAAGTGGAGCCATTTGTGTGGGAGGGGCAGGCAAAAGAGGAATCGAGAGAGTGAGTTGGGTTTAGCTTGAGCAAGTGGTAGGTGGTGGAGCGATTTCCTGCAGTGGCAAAGGCTGGAGAAGAAGTACACATGTTTCTTCCCTGGTATACGATTGGGTGTGTGGGGTGAGGAAGGACAGGAGCACAATCAAGGGTTTTGTTTGGCTGTATTAAGTGTGAGGTGCGTGGAGGTGTCAAGTAGACAGCTCAATGCATGAGCCCAAAGGAGAGGTCAGGACTGGACACAAAAACCCGGTGTCTCCTCAGCCCACAGGCGGCACTGAAAGCCATGGGACTAAGTGAAATTGGCAAGAGGGAGACACAGATAAAGAAGGCAGCCCACTGAGATGAGGGGGCACACACATTTAGACTCTGGTGGAGGAGGACAACCCAGCACAGGATACTGGGAAGTAGCCATCAGTGAGTGAGGTGACCTTGAAGCCAAGAGGAGACAAAAGACACTTTCAAGGAGAGAGTGGTTAACTCTCAAATGCCAACAGGTTAAATGAAATGAGGACAGAAGTAGGCTATTGTGTTGGGTGGTTTGGAGGGTCCTTGGCGACCTGACCAGAGCAGATTTAGTGGAATGCTGGGGCAAGAGCCCAGTGGGGAAGATGGCTGGGGAAAGGATGAGAAGGGAGGACGTGGATGCACGTGTCAACACTTCCAAGAAGCTTTAATGTGACAGGGGCAGAGCGAGGGATCTGTGGAGTCTAGCGAGGGGTTTGGATGGTGGTGTTTCCCACGGGAGGTACTTGAACATGCACAAGTGCTCATGGAGATAAGCCAAGGCAGAGACAGAAATGGGTGCTGTAGAGGTGAGGGAGTAATTGCATGACCAGGCAAGAGGGGCTGGAAGCTAGGACACAAGGAAGAGAGTTGCTTTCCATAGAAGCAAGGACACTCCTTTCACAGTTTGAGAGAGGAGGTTCACAGTGTGGGTACTGATGCAAGTAGCTGGGCAAATTGGCTCATGGGAACAGGAGGCTGTCTCTTTTCTCAGGGAAGTAAGAGGCAATTAGGAGCTTAATGCATTTAAGGAACAGAAGAAAAACGAATGTAGACAGAATATAGTCAGCAAGTGTAAGAATGTTGGTAGCTGAGGTCAAAGACGTGGAGGGAAGCAGAGAGCGAAGAGTGAACAGCTGAGAGCAAATGAAGAAGGAGTGCTGAGCGGTTCCAGAAAAGAGGAAAAGTATGCACTGGTTATTTTGGAGACAGGGAGAGGTAAAATGCTGAGGAAGTTTAGCAGGATCATCAGGTAGTGTTATGTGCTGGTTTTGAGGATGGAACTCAATTCTGTGGCACATTTCAGTGGCTTGGGTGCTGGCCTGGGGTGAGCAGATGGCTAAGTGTCACCAGAGTTTGTGAGTGACCAGGCAGGGGCAAAGCAGGGGTCGGGGGCAGGTGAGAATTGGAATGGACCATGGAATCTAGGCTGCGTGAAGAGGCGCATCTGCCCCGACAGTGAACAGGTGAGAGGCTCAGAGGATTTAACTGGAGGAGAGTTTAATGAAGGTACTATTTGCAAAGACGGGATGGTCAAAATAACAAGGACTAGTGAAGGACCCAGAGACTGGCCTCAGTAAAAAACCATTCCCACCCCTAGATCTGATAGGGCAAAGGGAGGGAATGGCGCTGCCAGGGCCCAGCGAGAGCTTTGAAGAGGAACCTCCAACAGCAGCTGTAACCACAGAAGCTGCTGGAACTGCAATGAGGCAGGGGATGGGGTGGGACCTCTCCTACCTCCTGCCACTCTCCAATCTCCTGTCCACGCTGTCCATAGACCCAACCAAAAGTCAGAAGGCAAGAAACCCAGGCAGTTGAGTCCCCAGAGGGCAGACCCTTGGGCCACAGAGCAGTCAAAGAGCAGCAGAGAACGGAGCGGGAGGTGGGGGAGAGCGTCAGGAAAGAACTAGCCAGGAGAGAACGGGCATAAGGAAGATGACGGATGATGCACAAATGTTCTACCGACAACCCCCAGCTAATAGAATACGTGCTGTTTGACGTCAAGAATGTGTCCTCAATTCTTTTCCTCCCACAAAGCTTAGCACAGGGCACTTCAAGTAGAGACCCAGCGAATGTTGGACCCAATCAGACCGTTGATGTGGTTAAGTGTTTCTGGCTGCCTCAACTACCAATGGTTAGTGATCTATGAGATAAACATCCTCTAAATACAACAGAAGTCTCAAGAGTCCTAAAATTTAACCTACTTTTAAACCCAACAACTCCATATCTCATACTTAAATCAAGTGAATAATTTAAAATATATATTTAAAACCCCTTAATGCACAAGTAAGCTGCTGCGTAAGTTGTAATAAGAAAACAAATGGCAAACAGTTTAAGTCAAAAGCAATAGGAGAATGGTCTATAAACTATAGAGCATCCACTGGATGGAATTTTTGGCAATATATAAAATAATATTTATGAAAGATATATAATAGCAAGAATAAAAGCATATCCTGTGATGTTCATTGAAAATGCAAACTTGCATGTACAATAAAATCTAAATTATAGGGGGAAAATTGTGTATAGGAAAAGAAATGGGGAAAACCCACAAAACGGGGATTAGTGAATGTTTTCTTTTTTTTCTATTTTACTGTATATTTCAGATCTTCAATAATGAGTCATTTATTTCATCACGAAAGAAATAATAAATTTTGCTCTAAAAATATATCCTTAAGGAACAAATGGCATCTGGAAATATTGACACCTTTTGCAAAACAGTCTCCATGGAATTTGGCAAGTGGGCTTCTTCCAGCACTCTCTCTCTGCTTCTGTGACTGGTGTATATACCTTGTTTTTTTGTACCCAGGACCTCAATTCAGAAAAGCTGTCTCATACGCATCAGAACTTGGTTAAAGCGGCATTTGACATTTGGGATTCCACTGTATTTTAGCGTCACACATGTCCACCCTCATGCAGTTATATGTGGGGAAAGATTGAGAAGAGTTTAGTGGCCGTTAAAGTAGGGGATAGTCCATGTTCATGAGTTTCAGTGGATAATGCCGCGGAATATTTTAATTATAACCTAATATGGGATGAAACAGGGATGGCACGTTTGGCCAGCCTGTTTTTAAAACTACCTTCGTTGGGTCTTGATTCTGGAAGAGACTGTCTTAGTCCATCTGGTGCTATAACAGAATATCATAGACTGGGGGACTTATAAACAACAGGCATTTATTTCTCACAGTTCTGGAGGCTGGAAGTCCAAGATCAAGGCGCTGGCAGATTCAGTGACTGGTGAGAATTTGCTTCCTGGTTCATAGACGGCATCTTCTTGCTGTGTCCTCACATGGCTGAAGAGGCGAGGGAGCTCTCAGGGGTCCCTTTCATAAGGGCACTAATCCTATTAGTAATTAGGTGACCTAATCGCCTCCCAGAACCCCACCTCCTAATAGCATCACATTGGGGACTAGGTTTCAACATATGAATATTGCGGAGACACAAACACTCAGTCCATTACAGAAACTCTCTTCCCAGAAGGACTGAGTCAGTCACATGTCAAACCATAGGAAGCAGCGTCCTTCTTAACATACCAGCTTTTTACAGGCGAAGCAACATACCAACTGCAGGGAGGCCAACGCAATTCAGTCCGTAGATCCCCAACAATCTCAAGCCTCTGAGTGGTTCGAGCCTCTTTGCACTTTGAGTGGGGAGAATTTGAGCCTGTGGCAGTTCACACTGAGCACTCATAAATTGTTCCATGTCACATACGTTAAAGTGGATGTAACTTATTAACACAGCCACTTACTTGAAGGCACATAATACCATCTGGAAGGGCTCTGCCAGGCAGTAGTAATTGATCACTCAGGAATTTAACCATTAAAAAAAAAGACATTGCTTTAATGTTTAGCTCTTTGTCTCCCGTGCTTGACAAGAACACCCCTCATTCTGTCTGTTATGTGCCTCTCTTTTCTGCATCAGTCTTAAAGAGTAAGTCTTTGGGGTGAAGGGTGCCTAGACTTCCAGAAAATTCCATTCATTCAGTCTCCAAACTAACACTTGGAAAAATTCCCAACTTTATTTAATGTACATAGCCTTATTTCAGAGTCACAATAAGTCAGAAGGAGCTTCCAGCGTGATGTCCCACATAACTACCACTTCCTGAGCATAGCTTCCTTGCTGTGAGCCATGCGTTAGACTCTATATGCATTATAGCATTTTGCTCTCGTTAATAACCCCGTGTGGGAGATATTATACCCATTTTATGGATGAGGTGGCTGAAATTTGGAGAGGTCAAGTAACTCACCAAAAGCTCTCTAGCTGGTAAGTAACAGAACTGATCCCAGGTCTGGCTGACCCTAAACCTTGCATGCTACCTGTCTCCTTAGCATTCATCTCCTGAGTGTGTGGGACTCACCAGCCCTAGGCCACCAAGGACACGTCTGTAGTCAACAAAATGAGTCTAGGTCTATTTAGCTTGATGCAAGCAAGAAGCATGCACTCCCCCAAGGAACTTTGGGACTATCTCAATGGGGGAGATGAGTGTATGCTGAATGATTCCAAGGAGGGATTAGAGAAAGGGGGCCAGCTCCAGTTGGATACCATCAGGTTGTGAGGCAGTTCAGCAGCTGGTATCTCATTAATCTTTGTTCAGAGGTGGGAAGACTAAAGTGGGGTGGAGGTGTCATTGGCAAGAGGGTAGCAATCCCCCAGAGCCATCACACAGAAAGCTTTTCTGGGCTGAAACATGGCCATGGATAGAAACATCATTTGTGCAGTCTTGTCATGACCATTTGGAAACATTGCTTGAAGTTTGTCAAGAGCATCATAGTCCGACCACCAGCAGGGCTAAGCTTCACCCTCTTAAGTAAAAATTGTATGGCCGGCCCTGTACTATGAGCTGGGGATACCGCAGTGAACACGACCTGCCCCTCTTGAGAGGCTTAGGGGCTGGTGAGAGAGGGAGGAGACCTGGGATCCATTACTGAAGATGACTTGTCTCCACTTCATAACGAGGCCCTAGGCCTATTTGTTAAAATCCGAGGTGCCCCTCCTACCATTGAAGATGCTTGTGATGGTGAAACGATAAAGGCAGGCACCTCAGCTCCAGCCCCAGGGCACTGCCCTGGTTATCAACTGAAATCGATAGCCCTGACAGGACTAATGGAAGGGCCCAGTGCTGTCCACTTCCCATTCTCCTGATTGCCACCACAGTGAGCTTTCTTCTCTCCAAATCTGAATCCTCCATCACTTCCTGTGATCTTCAGGTTCTGCTCTCCTTCGCAGCTCCCTGCCTGATCAGCCACAGTCCCCACCAAGTTCCCCTAGGAATCCCCTGCACCACCATCCTGAATCACCTCCCATTCTCACAGTGAGCCTCAGGCTCATACCCTTCTCCCGCTGCCTGGAATGCCCTGCCCAGACCGTTGCCTGCAAAGTAATTAATTATTTATCCTTCAAACCAAGCTGTGCCTCCTGCCTGCACCCACCTCCTGGACCTTTTCCTGCCAGCACTGAGCACGCCTTCCTGTCTGCTCCTGCTGGACCACATCTAGAGGAAGTGTTTGGTAAATAGCAGTTAATTATTATTATTGCTTGTGGAGCCCCCTCACCAGTCTCCTTGCGTTTTCTCTGCTCTCCCACCTTTCACAGAAGAGAGAGGGGTCTTAGAAATGCAAATCTGACCACTCCACTCAGCTGCCTAAAACTCCCATCCTCCTAGAACAACCCTCAGAATCCTTAACCTGGTCCCTGTGGCCCCACCTTCTCTGCCCAGAACCAGCCCTGAACCAGAGAGAGACTTCCAGAAGCATAAAGCACCCGAGTGATGATGGTGCCTGACTACAAAATGGCAGAAACACAAAGAGCCCTAAACCACACATTAAATGTACGGCCATTCAATAAAGTGCTGCTTTTTCACACAAAGACCACTTTGATGCTTTAAAATTTTTTTTCAAATATAATTCTTAAAAAGTTTTTTTTCTTTCGTGGCCCTATTTTGCTGGCACTTGTGTCACGTCCTCAGGAAGCCTCCCCTGGCTTCTTGTACCAGGATTGATGCCCTGTTCCCTGGGCTCACAGCACTGACCACTGTCATCACTAGATAACTGTGTAGACATTTGTTTCACGTCTGTGTCTCCTGCAGGACACCTGTGCCCCAGGAAGACAGGACGGTCTACCTTGTCCACCACCTTCCCCCAGTGCCTAGCATGACAGGGACATTGACGGAAGCTCGATTGATGCTGTAAACGAATGTCTTCCTGACTGCATGCTCGTCTCCCCACTGAGACGTACGCCCCTTAAGAAGGACCACGTATTTCATCTTTACCTCTAGAAACTAGCACAGGTCTTGTCACATAGTGGGTACTCAGTAGCTATCTCCTATAATATGAATGAAGGACCGAATGAACGTTTTCCCTTTTGGTCACACAGCAAGTCACTTTAGAACCATGAAAAGGGAAGAAAATACCCTGTGTTCTTTTGGTTGACTTGAATAGAAAATTTTAATCTCCCCAGAATTTGATCGTTTTCAGGTCTCAGGTGGCATATGAAATTTTTGGAAGCTCTACACTTTGAGTTTTCATCAGAGTCCAAATCACCGTGCCCATGTAAAATGGAATTTGTATTTCTTGATCAGTATGGGGCCTTAGGGTCTCAAAAGAAAAAACACAGCATTTCCCACTAAAGACACTTTAACTCGACATCTGAGCAGAACCACTTCCCTCCTCTCTGAAAGAAGTCTTTGAAAAGAAGTCATTGAAATTATTGACCCAGCAGATAAACAGCTAGCCTAGCCTTACCCTTTATTACTGGGCACATGAAGCCTGCACACCCTATTGTCTAGGAAGCCCCCCAAGATGTAAATGCCCTTCCAGCTGTGAGCTCGCCGGAGACCAAGCCTTCAGCTGTAAAATTATGCCCTCTGCCTCCCGTCTCCAGCATCAAAATGCAGCCTCGAGGACATCTTGAACAAGTAAATTACTGGGGAACTTGAGCATGTTCTTTAACAACTGCTTGCTTGAGAGAGGCTGACAGTTTAAAACTGGTGCACTTCCAAGTGACCTCGTCAGATGTTTCAACTCGATCTCGGAGGGAGATGTAAGCGGCCCTGAGTCAGAGGAGCCCGCAGAGCAGGCGTGAGGAGTATGGACACAGTCACGCAGGTGACACGGAGCTGACACACACCCGAAGGGAGCCCCACGGGCGCGGAAAATTACTCTTTTGAAGATTTTTCTTTTAGGTTTCTCTGCGATTTTGTAGGACCCTGGCTTTTCCTTATCTGAGAATAGTGCTCTTGGTCAAAAGTTATAATAAAGTGATAAAGAGAGGCTTTTGAAAAAATGACTCCAGTTCCATTCTCATTTTCTCCGCTTCCTTGTGCTGTTTGAACAACGTGAGGCTTGATGTTAAAGATCACAACTGGGAGAGCAAGAGGCAACAAAAGAATAGAGGGCATTTTCACGCCTCTCTTGGGAAAACCCAGACTTTGTTTCTGGTTTTTAAAAAGAAAAATCCTCAAAGCCATTGCCCATCTCAACACGGGTGGAGAAGCCGGAAACTTCTCATCCTGGCTTCCTAACCAAAACACCTTTGCTCATTCCTGTTCAGACTTAGCCAGCCTGCTCAACCAAACGAAACTGACTGGATTTAAAACAAGGGTGAGATGGACTACTCACTAATTGAAGCTTTCTTCTCCTTCCCTTGGGAGACAAGATTAAACTACAGATCTGCCTGGCTGCTAACTAACCCTGCTGGTGGGTATTAGCATCTCTGTAACTGAGACCCAGCAGAGGGGCACAACCGAGAGACAATGCACATCCCCAAGTCCAAGAGATGAAGCGACGGACTTACATACGCACAGCTGTGTGTCTCCAAGGCCGTGAGTATTATTGGTCCAGGCCATTTGTTGGCTACTTGGATGGTTCTTAGTTTGATAACACTTCGTACAGTATTGGCAATCTCAGCTCCTCCTGCTATTTTCAGCACCGAGTAGGGGGACACAAGAGCAGTCCTGCATCATTGCTTTCAAGTCATTGCTTTTAAATATTTCAAATAAAATATTTATGAATTTCTGGGTATAGCTCTTCTAAAACACCCTGTAATGGTCAAGGACAATTTAAAAATAAATTACTGTTCATTCAGTCTTACTTTTGGGAAGGGAGTATGTGGGGGATCATAATTGGCCACGCCAAAAGGTGTCTCTTTGGTTAAGGACAAAAGACTCTGAAAGAAACTTTGACCTTCCCCCTAACTGCCTAAAAGAATTTATGATAGAAGAAAATATATTATACTTGACTAATGGACTGGACAAAGTAATTGCATAACACATTATCTCTTAATAAACATTTTCAATCAAAATCTTAAATTTAAGACAGATAACTCTGGGTATCAGTAGCCTGTGAGGGTCCTTGCTAAGCCCACTCTTATCAACATTTGGTCTTCCAAACATTTGCATTTCCATCTGCATGTAAATTGCCTTCCTCCCTTTTGAAGCCCCAAACCACTATCCCCAACATCCTCCTTTGTCTTTAGCGAAAAATTGTATTTAAGGTGGCAGCTTTGCCATTTTGCGAGTTACTTGGTTTTCCCGGTTTTTTCCCATGTGTACATATTATTAAACTTTGTTTGATTTTATCCTGTTAGTCTATCTCATGCCAACTTAATTCTTAGACCAGCCAGAAGGACCTAGAGGGTAGAGGAATGGTCTTCCTCCCCTAGAGTGATACAGTGGGGAGGGGAGGTGCACGGTATCCATGAGCACATTTCACTGATGGAGTCCCATGGTATGATGGCTCCTTACAAGGCCAATGCTAGACACAGAGTAGATGTCCCATAAATACTTGTGGAATTGGTGCTGATTGGATGGATCGAGAGTCACATCCTGTCCCTTTGCACCTGACGTGTACAGAGCAAGCATCAGATCCAGCTCTCCCAGGAGGTGGGGGCTGAGGCTATTCACCGGGGTTAAAGTCCACTTGGTCTCCCATGCTGAATTTTCTTTAGCAGCTATTCCATTCCCCATCCACTGGAACTACACAAATTAAGGATTTTAAGTACAAGTAGAATAATTATATATATTATACTTGAATAATGGACTGGACAAAGTAACTGAATAACACATTATCTCTTAATAAACATTTTCAATCAAAATCTTAAGCATTATTCTTATTTACTAAAAAATATTAATAGCCACAGAATTCATATTAAATTATGCCATTTTATGGAGCATAATAAAGGGTTATATTTTTTTCACGTGAGTGACCTTGTATCCTATTTGAGAAAGTTGATCTCCTGTCCAGGATGTATAAAATTAATGGACCCTAAGGGAGAAGGTTATTTATATCTAACTCAGAAGATGCAGGAAACATCACTGGTTGAACATAATGTCCCAAAGCCAGATATGTCTTCAAAACAAAATATATATATTTTAAAAAACACTCTAACATTCAGATGTCAAACAAAGTAATATATCCCGGTTGTATTTTCATTTAATTTATCTTGCGTGGAAATGAGTTTAATATTAAATAGAGCTGGGGGTGGGGATAAGCAATTCAAGAAAATCAACATATTAAAAAGTACCTACAATGAGTCTGTTAAAATACATTATTCAGCAGTGAAATTTAGCGAGGCTGTATTCGCTTCTGAAGTTCTTACCGTCACTGGAAAGGAATTCTTTCTCCCTTAATCTATTTTCTGCTGCCTGACTTTACGCAAGCAGTTCTGACTTATTCTACTGATCAAACAGGCTGAGCAAGATGATTATCTACGCATGGATGCTTTGGAGTAAAAGACATCTCAGGAGTAGTTCAACTTCCTAATTTTCAAAAAACAAAAGGGGCAAAAGAGAAGGGAGCGACAGTGCTGGATACGCAACCAATGAAATGCTAATGCGCACAAATGAAATGTGAAAGAACCCAGATATGCCTTTGAAATTAATTATATCTCTCCCATTGTCTCAAAAAATGGAAGATTGAAACCTGTATCGGGATGTTTACTCTGTTTAATTTTCAATTGTTTCTTTGATGTTTCAGATAGAAAGGTTTGCACCTGCAAAGAAAAAAGGCTCTGAACAGATTGCAAACACTGGCAAACACTTCATCAGGAATGTTCGTTGTCAGACTACCCCCAGCACAAGGGAGCCTTGATGATATCTCGTGTGCCTTTGACTCCTTTTGATTAATAAATGCAAACAATTTTTCTCAGTAACCTCTGTTGCAGTCTATGCATGACAATTAGGGACAACCTCTGGTGAAGGGATGCACTGAAGTCTGTTTTCGCTTCCTCTGCTGCAAAGTAAATAGTTGATGTTTAATGTTTTTTGACAATTAGAGAATGAAATCTCTGCAGCCATGCAATTTCGGCAACTGTTTATTATTTCTGTTCCCTGCAATGAAGGATCAATGTTTACGACAATTTTAACTCCACTCTGGATGGACAATTTGATTATTTCTTTCCCTGAGTTTCATGTCCTATTATTGAATTCTTGGGTGCAAATATTATTGGCTTTTCACAAAATGGATTTGTGATGTTTCCATCAAACAGTATATTGAATGGGCATTATAAGGAAGCCAAGTGTGGCTCTCATGGAATATTCCATCATTGCTTTTCAGGGCAGAGGTAGCTGCTGGAACTTGTGGAAGAAGTCGAGTTTGATCTTGCTCTAAGCCCTGTGGCCTTCCAGCAAGGACTGGAGGGCAGTGCCCTAGCAAGATACATCGTTGTAGATATCTGGGGATGGGGCATGCCCAGCCTTCTGGAATTGTAGTGGCCAGACTTTTCTGCTGCCAGGGAGCCTTTGCAAAATGTGAAGGTGGCAAAGGGAGGACAGGGCAGCAGCATTGTCCAGCTCCAGGAGCACAACCCTGGAATCCTGGAAGGATGGTGACCTGAGGCTGTGCAACACACTCAGAGCTCCGACGTGTTTGTGTACAGTACAGCCCAAGAGGTCATGGCATGCTGAGGAGGCCGGGGTACAGAGGAAAGAGCCCAAGCTTTGAAGACTGACAAACTTGGGTTTGGCTCCAGGGGTGTGATCTTGGGCATCTGATGTGCCCTTCCAGGCAGAGCCTGTGGCTTCTGCTAGTGATCCGTTAATCTTTCTATCACTTAGTGATTCATCCAGTTGTTCAGTACATATTCACTGGGCCCTCAAAATAAACAAGTCATCCAGGGGCAACTGAGGAGAGCTGATGGCCCTGTGGAAAGGACGATGGGTTGGCGGTATCTTAGTCAGCTCGCGCCGCTGTAATACACTACCGCAGACTGGGTGGCTCACAAACTACAGAAATTCATTTCACCGTTCTGGAGGCTGGACGTCCAAGATCAGAGCGCCAGTACAGTCGGGTTTTGGTGAGGCCCTCTTCCAGGTTGCAGACTAACATTTTCTTGTATCTTCACATGGCCAAGAGCGTGAGAGCTCTCTGGGGTCTCTCTCTCTTTTTTTTTTTTTAGGAAGATTAGCCCTGAGCTAACTACTACCAATCCTCCTCCTTTTGCTGAGGAAGCCTGACCCTGAGCTAACATCCGTGCCCATCTTCCTCTACTTTATATGTGGGACACCTACCACAGCATGGTGTGCCAAGTGGTGCCATGTCCGCACCCGGGATCCGAACTGGCGAACTCGGGCCGCCGAGAAGCGGAACGTGCGAACTCAACTACTGCGCCACAGGGCCGGCCCCTGGGGTCTCTTTTATAGCAGCACTAATCCTATTCATGGGGGCTCCACCCTCATGACCTAATCACCTGCCAAAGCCCTCTCCTCCTGATACTATTGCACTGGGGGTTAGTATTTCAACACATGTATTTGGGGCAGGGGTTGAGGGGACACACACATTCAGTCCATAAGAGCCGGCTATGGCTGGCCAGTGGGTTAAGGACTAAACCATGGCCTGCTCAGGGCGATGGGGGCCAAAAGGAGCATGTGCTGGGAGGTGGCACTGCTCAGAGGGGTAGAAGGAGCTGACCTGTGGCCAGAGGAGGCAATACCAGCTTCTTGGACCAGGCCAGGTGAGGAAGCGTGGTAGACAGGAAAATGGCAAAGTCAGAGGAGTGGGCAGAAGGCAAGCAAGCGCCCTGAGGGGATGGGTTAGCCGCAAAGAACAGGCAGAGGAAGAGAGCAAGTGGTCCAAGAGGCCAATTCTGGAAAGAGCGATTTCCTGGGACGTGGGGAGCAGGGTTAGAGTAGAGTTTTGTGCAGCTTGTGTAAGCTGATCCCGCAGGCAGACCGAGTGTTCTTGGGGCCTGCGGAAGTTGAGGCACTGGGCAAATTACCATAACCACTGGACCGTCACTCCATCTCGAAACCCGGGACCATAATACCTACCCGCAGGCTGGTTGGGTGGCTTTAATGAAATAGCATATATAAAGCAACTGGAACAGAGCATGTGCTAACAAATGGCAGATGTAATGACCGATAGTGTTATAATTAATCTCTGCTGGACACAGCACTTCGTGAGGATCTCTCTTGGCTGAATACCATATGTTCCTCTCCACATCCACGGCATTTAATTTTTTTACTTGTCTTAATGATCTTGGCATCTGTATATTTGTTACCATAAGTCACCTCAAATAATTTTTAGAAATGGATGGGAGTACGTTATAAGTAAATATAGTTATCTGGAATAATAGGTAGATTTCAAGTTCTACTGATGAATTAATCCATTCATCTTATTTTCAAGGTGCTTTCTATTAAGAGTAGGGTAAAATATCTGGGAGAAAAATAAGATGGAAGAGAGAAGAATCTCGATTTTAGATTATTATTTTTAGTGGGGTGAATTGAGAGGAAAAAGTTCCCAAATTTTATGCAAAATGAGATTTATGTGATGTGAACGTACTGCTGTCATTAGATAGAGCCATATTATGTTCCAGCCGGTAATCAGCGTGGCAGGAGTTCAATGTGAAGAATGATTGCAGATAATAAATACTCCATCCTTCATACACACAGCTGATGTCCTGGACCCTTTAACACTTTGCTCTGATGCACTGGCACATTCTGATGCAAGGTATCTGGACTCCAGGTGGCCGTGGGAAGTGAGGGGCCAGCCTATGTGAGCCTACATGGGTTTAGGTGGGGCCTAACAGATGCAGTCCTCTCCCAGATGGCAGATTTGGGTGGGAGCATGCTGTAGTGGGAGTCAGGCAAGTTTAAGCTTGCATCCCATCAACCCCTTGCTTTCTAGCTGGGTGACATTGCCAAGCCCTACAGCCTCTCAGCCTCAGTTTCCTTATCTGTAAAATGGGTGAAAATAAAGCTCACGTCGCAGGGTTTTACAAGTTAAGAGTACCTACTGAGTACTTCACCCTTAACCTAGTAAACAGTTAATATGTGATAAAGAAATTTTTTTAAAGAAACATAGCAATAATAATACCCACGAGTTTGGTCTGGTTCATACCAGATTTCTACTGATATTATAAGCTGTGGAGATGGTTTTGGGAAATAAACTTTAAAGCAACTTTGGATTGATGCAATGAAGTGGCGCAAGGCTGAAAGTACTCTTGGATGTGATTAGTGAGTGGACCCTCGCACTTCTTCTGCAGGGGGTGACCACTCAGGACCAGCTGCATTGGTTGGCGCAGGTTTGGCCTTGGACTGGGCAGCAGCAACGGTGGGTTTTGAATTTTGGCCAGGCCACTCTTGGTCGAGATTGAGGCAAGAAGAGGATTGGCAAGGACCCGTGTTCTTCTATGAGATGTGCTCCTGGGGGATAGGAAAGCTCTGATCTAAGCCATGGAGATAAGACCTGTGTGCACCAGGTGCTTACCCAGGTCAGCTCGTTGTAGCCTCAGGATACCCCCAAAGGAGGAACTATTATTCTATTTCACAGATGCAATGGGAAACTGAGGCCCAGAGAGTCTCAAAGTCACAGGACAGGTAGCATGAGGTGGACCTACAGGCTGTTTGGCCCTAGGGACCATGCTCTTAGCCATTTCCCCCAGCCCCCTACCTGGGTACCCAGTCTGTAAAGGTGTGCCATGAAGACACAGACAGAGGAAGCATGCTAATGAAGACATTCCACAGAGACGAGCTCCATCACCCATTTTATTTCATGTTTGCGGATGCCAGTGTAGAGAGAAATAATATTAATGCAAATGCCTTTAGAGAAGAGAGATAATTAAGAAGCAAGGGTGGAAAAGGCTGGATTATTTAAAAGAAAAATTATTAGCTTGAAGGGAGATATCCTCAGAGCAGCCAACAGACAGTAAGGAAAACCAGTTCTTTGGGCAGGAGGAGAAGGTGCAGTGTTCTGAAAGCGCTGATTTGGGACACACTGGTCATAGAGGAGCCTGCGGTCATTACGGATTGCGCCCGCCATCGGCTCCTCGTGTGAACTTGTTATCGGAGTATTTTATAGTCCACCTGACCGAAAAGAACAACTGGACTGTGAAATGATAGAGCAAATAAAAAAAGCCGTAAAAGAGCCAGAGTGATAGTAATGGGAGATTTTAAGTACCTGAGCACAGAGCAGAGTGCATTAAGTGGATGAAATAAAGCTTGAAGCGTGCGTGGAAGAGGCTTTGGGGATGGGAGGGGGGGGGGGGGGGGGAGGGTGGCAAGGAGGGAGGGGAGTGTCTCTGGAGGGGACTGTTTGACTCCCCATCTGATATATTATTATATAACACGGAAGATATAATTAAAATGAGCATCTGCATTAGTAGACTTGTCGCTGTGGCACGGTCAGCCCAGTTCTTTGTCTTGGCCTCTGCACCCAAGGAAAGTCTTCTGCACCCAGCTTTCTGCATCCTTAGAAGGATCCTGCACAGCCTCCAGCTCATCCAAACCACAATCCAGAGATGTGGAGACGGGATCCGGAATTCTGAGATGAATGAGTGTTGACTCCTAAATTCATCACATCATAAGCCTTGTTCTAATCACACTGTGTAGTGTGTATTTATTTAAAATGTAAATTACCTTTCTGCATTACAATTTTAAAATTTGTTTCTGAATAAGTCTCAGAGTGAGCAGGGTTGCTTCAGGTCAGTGATGAGTCAAGCATCGAGTCCTGCACTGAGGGGCTCAGGCTGCAGGACAGGACACACTTCCTGGCAAGCCCAGGAAGCCCAACAACAAATCCACGGTGACCGATGAATCAGTGAGCGTGGGGCTGTAGACGGTGAGGTGATGCAGAGAGCGAGGGTACTCTGAGAGAAAGCCATCATCATTGCCTCCGTGTTCAGGGTGTGTGAAGCGGGCTGCCCCTGGACCTGGGATCAGGTTGATCTAACCTCTCACTCTGGGTGCTGAGAAACCGGGTCCCAAACCGTTTGTCAGCCGGAAGGTCCAGAGAATGGGACAGTGTGGGCACAGCGCTCAGCCCGGCTGCGGCCAAGAACACAGTGCATTAAAGGAGTTAATGATTTGAGAGGGCACCTGAGAGATGCCAAATTCTGAGCTTGCAGATTCAAGAGGCGACATGGATGGAGAACAACCCAGGATGCAAACTACCACACAGCAGGGCTTAGGCGAGGGCAGGAGGCTGGGTCACCCTGGAGAACAGGTCTCGGCCCTGCTGCCTGCCGTCCGGCCTCTCCCAAGGGCATGAGGACTGCACCCAGAGGTTGTGGAGAGAAATGAAGTCTCCTCCGTCTTCCACCCCTTTCAGTTCAGTTTCCTTTGTTTCTAAAGCACTTTCACTCTAGCACACCAAACACCGAAAGAAAAAAGAGAGCGAGCGCAACTGCTTCGCGTTCCCCCTTCGCAAGGCAAAAATAAAACTGTGGCAAAATATTATTTTAGCTATTTGTTCTGAGATTATGCTTTCCATTTTCAGGATGTTAATAACGGGCTCTGGAGGGATTTTTTCTGGGCCCAATGGCAATGTTATAAAATTAAACAGCCCTGCGTGTGAGGGAAATTGAAGTAATTATCCTGCAGAGCGCAGGGAAGCCTCTTCTGTTCCAGAGCACCCTCGGCCGGAGCACAGCAAGTAACTCGTAATAACCGTCCCTCCAAAAGCAGAACTCCTCTTCAGTGTTGGCCACCAACATTTTGAAGCTTCATCCCTCTAAATTATGTCCCCACGAAGCACTCTGCCTTTCCCGGAGGCCCTTCAGGGTCTTGTGAAACAGAAGAACAAGCAGCACCGGGGTTTGTCTGTGGACAGCCACATCCCTCGGGTATCACCCAAGATGGTCCCTGGCAACGGCTCCCATTGCCTGCCTGCTGCTCACCGCCTCCCACGCGGTGTGACAACCTGGTGGCTGAAACAGAGACTGAACTGAGATTTGGGGAAGGGAGTTTTTCTTGTCTCGTTCAGGCCAATCTCTGAGAACCAGCTAAAGAGCAGCACCCAGAAATGTTCGGACTGGAGACCAAATCAAACAAAAGGGCTCCTAAGCTAGGGGAAGTGGACCCAAGGACAGCCATCGCACAGCAGTGTGCCTTTGGTGCTAGTCCACACAGGGGGTTCATTCCTTTTCTGGGTAAGTCATTTACTCATTCATTCAGAAGTGTCTCATCTCTATTTACCAGCTGTGAAATCTTAGGCAACTTCCCGAACCTCTCTGTCCTTTCACTTTCTTTTTTGTAAGTTTTGGGGAATCGTCATACATACCTCAGCAGGTGTGGAGAATTAGATGAATTCACATAAAACCCTTGGAACCATGATTGCTGTATAATAAACACTGAGTAAATGTTACCCAGGATGATGCCCAGGGTGAGTATATGGGCAGGAGTCCAGTCAGGGAAGCAGAAGCTACATCTGTTATTTTAACAGAGGGAGTTTAATATAAGCAACGGGTTAAATGAGCATTGGTGAACAGAAGTGAAAAGGAAGGCGATAGCAACTGGAGGAAACAGCCACCACCCAGAGAGGGCTGGGGGAACGTTGAGATCATTATACACAGCATACATATATATTATTATATATATGATATAACCTGGTCAGCAAGAAGGACAAATCCCTCCCCTGGCCTCCCCCGCCTGCCCAGGCTCCCTCTAGAGCCCCCTATTGGGACCAGCTGGCAAAGGAGAGCTGACATCTGCAGAGACTCAGCCCCATCTCAGAGCCGAGTGCAGAGGCTGAGTTTGGGGCTCAGAGTTAAAGCTTAATGACGGCCACAGTGCGAGTGGGGGTGATGATAGTGAAGTAGGTTATGGCAGGGGACAAACCGAAAAGGGTCCCTGCCCTCATGCAGCTTAAGGCCACTGATGTGGGGTGACACTGATCAACAGGCACAGAGATAAATACGTTGTTACAAATTTTGATAAATTCTGAGAAGGACAAGAATAGTAGGACAAATTTGGATGGGGTGACCTGGGGAGGCCTCTCTGAAAAGTTTGTTTAAACTGAGATGTGAAGTTTAATGTGAAGCTGTCCGCCTGCAGAATGTGGGGAGCAGCGGGCTGGGGAAGGATGGCAGTCTGAGCAGACGGAACACACGGACATGTGGCCAGAGGCGGGAAGAATTTGGCGTCCTGGTGGAACTGAGTCACTAGGTTCAGACGGAGCTTGAAAGGAGGCACGTGAGGCCTCTGTCCAGCTCACCTTTGACCCCTAGGCCACCAAGGGCAAACAACGGAGCTCCCTGGAGGTTCGATTTCCCATCTTTACAACAGAGGACAGTATCTGCCCCCCTCTCTGCCTAGAGATACTTCGTGTGCAAATGAATTAATGGATAGAAGCATGTTTTCAAAGCATCATACAAATGCAAAATAGCATTGCCATTGTCTAGAGCTCAGATTAATCTGGTGTTTTATCGGAGCACTAGGGGTCACACTGGAAAAGTACACTCGTGCAGTCTTCCGGGCTAGAAGATTCTAGTTTGGATTTTAGCCCAACCATGACAGTTGTAAGCTGTCCTACTAGGACGCATTAAATGGCCCCATTTGCTGACTAAGAGTTGTCTACATTGATGGCTCTTAGGTTCCACAATCACTAATCTTTCTGCATAAAACAAATACTTGTGGCAGCTCTGCTCCCTGAGCCCTATATTTATTTGCTTCGTGGGGATTGGTTTTTGTGATATTTTTGCCAAAAAGGACAGTCTTCATATTAAGATGGAATGCTTTACTTTACTCCATGGTAGCATGTCTGTTCTTGGGGCCAGGATTCATTCATTCATTTAGTCAATAAATACTCGAGCACCCATTATGCGTCAGGACAAATTCTGAATTACGATTCTCTCTTAATAAATCTTATAGTGTTTAGTTTATATTTCAAAATATTCTCTTAGATTCATATTTATCAAACGCTACAAATCCATTTATCAAGGAAAATTTGAGGAGTGATTGCTACTGTTCATTCTTGGCACTGTTGATGGATCTGTTGGCTAATTTCCAGCAAGTCATTAGGAGCACCGTCTATACTCAGGATTTCACTGCTCATTGCTCAGCCACATCTACCCCCAGACCAGGCAAGTTTTGTCTTGTGAGGGTTCTCTCCCTGGGGAGAACAGCCAGTGGCCAGGGGCTGGCTGGTACCTGTGGACCTTTCTTCCCAGATGACCAATGAGTTTCAAGCTGGAAAGAACAGCTAGGAGTGGAGAGCAGGTTAAGCTGGGAAAGCCACCCACCAGATTCCACCAAGGAGAACTGAAATTAGAGGACAAAGTGGCCAAATCCCGGGAGAAAGCCAGGGTGGACAATGGAGAGGGGTCCCTGTGCGGCATTCGCACTGGGGGCTCAAGCATGGACGTGAGAGCCCCACTCACGATGCGCGCACACCATCCTCAGGACATGAGTTAATGAGGGGTGTTTATTTTATTTACCACTATATCTCAAGCCTTTCATGGACACCCCATGCATATCTTAACGTGCCAGCGGTCCCCGCCTGAGTACCTCCTGACATTTAATGCATCCTGGTGACATTTTTCCCAGCAGTCACCAGATTCTGAATTGTTTTAATGAACCATTCTGTTGTACCCATCAGGCTGCTGCCTCACCTGAGTTGTAACCCAGATGCAGCCTTAACTCATCATTTTGGCTCGGTGGGGACGAGTCAGCACCGCACCGCTCTTTGTTTTCCTGATCCATGGTTGGGGCATCTGCAGATTAGCTAATGGAGGGTGCTCCGTCTTGCCAAATGTTAATGGTGTAAAATGTGATCATTTTGCTGACAAATGTAAACAGGTTTCATTCCGACTTGCGGTAGAAATAATCCCTCAATTTTGCAACCTGGGAACAATAGATTTTGTTGATGTTGATTACTCCATTTCTAGCTTCTTCCGGTGATACAGTGTTTCTTTCAATTGCAGCTTTCAGGTGATATGTGTGATGTTTTCTCATTAGCACCCTAATGATAGATACAACGAATTCCAGGTCTGTATTGCACCATCATAGAACCGCAAATGAATTTGCTAGAGCAGTGGCTGCAAACACATTTACTGTCTCACTCTTGCCTGTTTTAGGAAGTTTCTCTTCCCTCTTCCAAAGTCGTGGAAAGCTCAGAGGTCTCCAAGACGACGTCACGCCTCCTGTGTTGCTTTACGGCTCAGCGCAACTCATGGAGGAAATGACTTTTAGTTTAATCTTAAGTTAATATTAATAGTCTGGGAATTTTTCCAGAGAATGTCGTTTTAAACACATCTTCACTTCTGCAAATATATGCAAAACATACCCCTCATGTGGCTCTCATTATGACATTTCTCCCCAAATTTTAGCAAAAGAATTGTTTAAAATTACATTGGAATTTGGCATTAAATTCTAAACTTAAGAAGCGCACTGGTAGGACTCTGCATGATGGCCTCTAAATTAATAATGAGGAATTCATTAATTTATATTGCGTTTCTACTACTGTTCTAGGCACTGGAGAGACTGGAGTGAGCAAAAACACTCCTCAGGGAAACTATGGGCTGGTGAAAGAGACAAAAAGATTGCAAGGACTGCAGAAACCAAGGCGTAACAAACCATGGAAGGGCTAGCAAGGAACAGGGAGCTCCAGGAACGTGGGACCAGGTACCCGAGGCCGCCTTGAGTGTCAGGGAAGGCTTCCCTGAGGGAAGTCCTGAAGGATGCATCAGAGTGAAAGGTGGCGTGTGGATCTTCCCAGGTGGAAGATGTGCAGAGGCCGGGGAGGGTTAGGGGGAGGTGGAGAGAGAGAGGCTTGTGTGGGAGCAAATGGAGATGGGAGGCCGGGATTGCAGTCCTAATGAGAACGTGGATCTTCATCCTAGGAGTAACGGGAAGCCAGAGAAGGGAATGGAGGGTGGAGACACGACCAAATGTCTAGTCTGAAAACAATCACTCTGGCTTTTGACTGGAAAACAGATTGGGGA
Source organism: Equus quagga (assembly GCF_021613505.1). NCBI lineage: Eukaryota > Metazoa > Chordata > Mammalia > Perissodactyla > Equidae > Equus > Equus quagga. The sequence goes on along the minus strand of NC_060268.1, from coordinate 177,295,325 downwards.
ATTTCAGGATGGGATGTGGGTAGCCCAGCTAGGAGGCTTCCTGAGGAATCCGGGAAGGAAATGGTGGTAGCTTGGACTTGGGGTTTGGTGGGAAGAGGGAAAGCTGTGCATGGATTGGGAGGTAAGATGGGTGGGACCCAGTAGTGGATATATGGGGAGAGGAAATGTTAAGGATGGCTCCAATGTTCTTGGCTGGTGTAAATGGATGGCAGGTGCAACAATTTATTGAGACAGGCCACACTGAAAGAGGACCTGGCTATGGAGAAGGATCATGGGTTTGAGGTGCCTTTAAGGCATCTCAATGCATCCTTTGGTGTTCTTTATAAAGTTATGACTTTTAAATTAATCCACGTAGCATCATACATCAGTCTGCACCTGATCCATGTCAGTGGTACCCAGGGTTGGCAGGAGCAGGCAAGAATTCCCAGTGTGGAAAGAGCTTGTACAGAGAGGTTGAGCCCCGTGCTCCCCACGCACCGGGGAAGGCAGAGTAGAGCATGGTGGGCGATGGCAGGTCACATCATTGCAGGGCCCACTGCTCTCCCTCCTCAAGTTTCCAGAGGGAAGCCACCCCCACATGGTGGGCAGGGAAGGGAACGAGGATGACAGGTGCGCTGCGTGATGCTGGTGAGTGAGGGGAGGAACTGAGCGGGCTCCGAGGCCCGTCTGGTTCCGTCTCCTTCTCCAAGCTCTTCTGCTCACGCACGTGGTGTGACACCTGGGCAGGCTCTACCCCTGACGAAGAGGCCAGTGGTTTGGGGACGTAAGTTTATTTGGCAGGGTGTATTAGGGAGCCAGCCTGTGGCTGAGGATCAAGCTACGTTCTCCAGGAGATGCTTATCCCCCTTAAGGCCAGTATCCTGATCTACTTCAGTCTGAGTCACAGGATCTGTCCCGTCACACTCCAACCACACGGCCGCGTTTAGCTGTGGGCTTACCTCAAGTCATTTCTGGCCTCCACTCCTTAGCTCAAGTTGTCCCCTCTGCCTGGAATGTGCTGCCCTCTCCCCGCTACTGGTCAACCCTCCTCATCCCTAAGGCCCCACTTGAGCATCACTTCCTTCGAGGGGCCCTCTGTGGACTCCATGTCCTCCTCTGGGCGGGTTGAAGCCTGTTCCTAGTGCCTCTCCCTCTCGCTGAGCCTCCACGTCAGTGTCTGAGGCTCTATTCATGTATCTGTCACCACCACATGCTACCAGGGCTCTGGAGCTGCCTCGGCGTCACCTAGCCCTGTGCCTGGCTCACAGTGCTGGTTGAGTAACTGAAGGTGATCGTTGTTGGAGGCACAAAAACAGGGAGTGCAGATTTAAGTCAAATTGCTTTACCTACTGCTGATGCCCGAGAAAGCATCTGCTGCCTCTCCTCCACCCAGTGCCTCCAGCACCTGTGAGAAGGCCCAAGCAAGCAAACGGTGGCTGGAAAGAGGAATGCAGATGCAGACCAGGGCAGGACCTGGGAGTGAGCTCTGCCCAGCACAGTTTCTCCCGGGGCATTCCGGGTGGCTTGGCCTGAGCAAAAAGCAGAAACAAGAAAACATGGAAAGACTTGTTACTTGTGGTAGGAGTCTAATACAAATATTTACTGGGAACTTGACTACATTCTAAACACAAAGCATTTTACAGGCATTACCTCACTTAATCCTCACAATAACTCTGTGAGACGTTGAAGCTATTATTATCTACATTGTACGGATGAGGCACAGAGAGGTTAAGTAACTTGCCCAGGGTTACACAGCTAGAGAGCTGAAGAGCTGGATTCAAACCCAGGATGCCTGGTGCCATAGCCCGCACTCTGGTGTGACTTTAGCAGGAAGGGCAGTGGCTAAGACATGTTTTTAGAGGGGAAAAGTCTTCCCTCCAAGACCGGAAGCCTCTGTGTTATTAAAATCAGATTACAACAATGCACAGGACTTTCATTATAAAGGCTGACGTGGTTCCCAAACAAGGCAAGCAAGGGCAGGTAGACCACAGATTCCCTTTCCTGGAGAGAGACCGAAGGGTGTAGAAAAGGTGAAAGAAGAGTTAAGCTATTTAGTCAGCCTGGATGGGGGTGGCGATTAGGCAGGACAAGGCAAGCTTTCTCCGGATGAGACACAGAAAAGTATGAGGGCATCCAAGTTGAGAAGAAACTCGAGAGGTCCCTGGATATGAAGAGCATGCCAGAATTGAAGGGAGGAGACAGGAAAGGAAGGGTTTCTAGTGTGGGCACAAGCATGAGCAGCCCAGCCAACCGTGGGAGTGGAGCATCCTAAGGAGGAGGCCCCGAGAGTTGGTGCTGGAGTCTCCTGGGGCATGCGTGGCCCCAGCGGGCATCACTAGTCTTAATCCTCCTACCTGCCTCCGTTCCCACTCACCTGTGTGCCAGCCAGGCAGGTTACTAGGTCCAGGGACAAGGTGAGGGAGGCAAGGTCCCGCCCAGATGGACTGTGCAGTCCGGACACTGAATGACCGCCTGCTCGTGGCAAGGGCTGTGGTGCCAAGCACTTCATATATGACAGTTCATCAATTCTGACAGTTCTTCAGTTTCCACAGTGAGTTACATAGTGTGAAGACCTTTCCCCAGACGAGAAAACAGAGGCTCACGAGGTGGAGTTACAGTGCTCACAACGGTCCAGCAAGTGGTGGCTGTAGGGTCCAAGCCCTCCGTGGCTTGGAGCCATGTTTGGAACTGCTGTGCTGAGCTGCCTTCCTGCCCAGGGGGCGGCCGACTGCCACGTTCAAATCCACGGTCCCAAGAAGGCTACTGGAGGCAGAGCCAATAGAAGGCAAGGCAGAGACGACATCGTCTCATGGAACGTGACTAAACGCCAAGGCGGGGAAAAGACAGTGAATTTAGCTCAACAGCGGAAAGGAACCATCATGAAATTCAGAGGTTTTCTTTGGAATCAGATGTTTTTTATTCTACAACATCATTTGGGAAAAAAGAACAGAGAAAACATTCTTAAATTTCCCATTTCAAAACATTAGGTGAAGGGCCAGCACCAGCAAAGGGAGATGAAGATGAACTTGAGAAGAGGCAGGATGTGAGGCAGAGAAACATCTTGGCTTGGAGAGGAGAGACAGGGAGATGAAGCCGGCACGCACATCCGCGGTGGTGTGCTCGACCTGAGCGACCAGCGTTGGAAGAGCACTTAGTTCCAAGGCAGAGGCGGAAATGCAGGAAAATGTACCGAGAAATGAGAAAATGTTCCATTACCGAGGGCGAATAGGGACCTATTGTGGGAAAGGTCTTGGATGAGGAAGACAGGGCCTCTGGGAGGAGAGCAGAGGCGGGTAACACAACTCGGACGCGGACGGGGGGCGGTGCTGGTGAGTTCGAGGTTCCTTGGCAGGCAACCAGACCGATCTGAGATCGTCTAAAAGTATGACACAGGGAAGGCTTGCGTTTGACTGATGCACGATAGATGAACTGAGACTCCAGGAGTCGGGACGGGCGAAGGGTGAAAAAGGACCCTGGTCGAAACGAAGGCTCGCCATGCCGTGGGGTACGCGCTGCTCCGGCTCTGAAAGGAACAAAGAGAGGGGCGGGCACAAAAGAAGCCACACCCACAAAACCAAACCCAACACGACAAAAACCAAAGGAGCGCTTTTTCAAAAGCGGTGGAACAGGGTACAGATAGCACAATGGAATGAGATTATACACGTAAGAAAACTTGAGTCCAGGGTTATGCTTTAAAATAGGCGCTAGCACAGCCGAGCAAAGCATTTCATCCACAGGGGAGGGGGTGAGGCTGCGTGGCCGAGGTCACACCCTAGGAGGCAGTTTGTCAACCAGTTTCTAGTGGGCCTTTTGAGCTGAGTAACTTTGAAATTTGATATGTAAAAGACCAATAGTTAAATCAAAGTAGCTAGATCAGGAAAAAAAAATGGGAAAATTTTTTATTGTGGTAAAATATAACACTTACTATCTTAACCATTTTTAAGTGTACAGTTCAGTGGGAAATTCCTGTGGTTGTGCAACCATCAACATTATCCATCTCCAGAACTTTCCCATACCCCCAAACCGAAACTCTGTTCCTCTTGAACAATTCTCCCCTCCCCCGAGTCCCGTAACCTCTGTTCTACTTTCTGTCTCTATGAATTTCACTACTTTAGCTGCCGCCTGTAAGTGGAATTATACAATATTGGTCCTTTTGTGACTGGCTCATTTCACACAGCGTAATGTCTTCAAAGTTCATCCATGTTGTAGCCTGTGTCAGAACTTCAGTCCTTTTTTAAGGCTGGATAATATTTCGTCATACGGATACAGCATATTTTGTTTATCCGTTCTTCCATCAACGAAGACTCGGGTTGTTTCCACCTTTTGACTATTGTGAATGATGCTGCTGTGATCATTGGTTTCTAAATATCTGTTCAAGTCCTTGTTTTCAATTCTTCTGGCTTTTTGGGGAACCTCCATACTGTTTTCCACAGCAGCTGCACAATTTTACGTTCCCACCAATGGTGCACAAGGGTTCCAGTTTCTCCCAGTCCTCGCCAACACTTGCTGTTTTCTGTTTGTTTGTTTATAATAGCCGTCCTAGTGAGTATGAAGTGGAAACTCATTGTGGAAAAGCATAGAATTTATGTCTTTTAAAATCTCTGGAGAAATTTTTTATTCAGATTGTACCAAATTCAATTCCACTCCAAGAGTCTGGACATCCATGTCACCAGAAAACCTAGAAGCAATAACTTGCCTTGGGCAGAATTTCACAGTTTACAACACACCTTCAAATGCGTGATTTGTATGCCTGGAAAATATAATAAGGTATGAGATTGGAGGTATGGGTGGAATTATTAATATTGTGGTGTTCTCATTTTAAAGATGAGAAAACAGGCAGTGCGTTACTGATAGGACATAGCTAGTAAGTGTCAGAGCCGGGATTTGCTCTCAGGGTTGCCCTTCTAAATGTCACATTCCTTCCTCCACACCACACTGGAGGTAAATCCCAGCATGTAAACAAACACATGGTATGTGCGTATGGTTCTAGGTAGATATTCGTATACGACTTATGGATGCACATGCGTACACACACATACGTGCTTATTCTGGGTGCCGGGTAAGCTCTTAGATATAGATAGATTTCTACAGAGATAACTCCTCTCTCCCCACATTGGTCAAGATATTCCATTAGATAATTAAATGTAAACCAATTCTGAAAGAACTTGAATATAAAATTTGTGATGGTGAATGAGAGGGAGGCTATATGTAAAGCATATTTATGCTTTGTTGAAAGCATCTAGAAGATCATGTAAATTAAAGCACGTACAGGCACCAAATAGTACTACTTATTCATTAAGTCACCAAATCACAGACACCATCAGGCCATGCGGTATGAAACAGGACAGGTCAATGGAACACTGCTGCAGTTCAAAACCCAAGGGTGACTGATAACTCAAAAACTGCTTTTAGTCCAGTACTTTCACATCTTCCATTCCCTCCCCACCACCGACCACCCCGTCCGCTTCCTTCCCGTGAAAGGACAGGTCTATACTAATGGGCAGACAACAAATTAGGAAGTTGGAGACAAGACTAAAAGAAAAGTAAGGGAAAAAGGGATAGTTATGGTCATTTTCAGGCATCATCTCAGCACTGCACTTTTCATGAGCCACAGGTCCATGAGGACTTCTCAGTTCTTTGCTCGTGCCAGGCCTCAAACACATGGGTCCCTGCTGATTTCAGCAGTGCTGGCTGAAAATTGAGGGTTAATTTAGCTGCAAATCAAGAGCATCAGTAACACTGGATCCTGCAAATTCAGGAAGAATTTTCTTTAGTTCACTGTACCTGATTTATAAAGGCTCTACTTTGCTTCCAGGAGTATCACAAATATTAATTAATTTGCAGTAATCTTGCCTAACAGTTTTATAGTAGCTTCATAAAGCATAATTAAGATAACAGACCAAAGACTATATCAATACTAGGTATTATTATCCTGCTTCATTAATTTTCAAAAATACAGTGGCTAAGCAATATCTTAATCACCTAGATAAGTAGAGTTCAGTCATAGCACTTTCCAAGGGATGTTTTCCAAGGGACAAGGGGAGTTGGCAGGTTTCTGGATTGGGGAGCAAGGATAGAGAAGGCGAATTAGTGAGTGTCTGCTCATCGTCAGCACTTCTCATAGATATTATGATGCCCAGTAATTGGATGAAGAGACTGAGGCTCTAAGAGGCCACTTGCCCCAAGGCTACACAATGTATGAGTAGCAGAACCCATTCCCCACTCCTAGAACACAAGATCCTGCCCTCCTGGAAAACAATGCCTTTTCCCACAGTGCGCTCTCCACCAGAGGCCCCAGGAAGCCTTACTCGGGGGAGAAATATGAAAAGCATGAACATGAGTATTTATCTCGGTGTACAAGGATAGCGTATGATTGAATGAACTTCTCAAGGGTCTAAAAGGTGATTTTACAGAAGATGCTTATAAGCTTTTCTTCACTGGCTTTCCAGGAAGAAGAGGAAGAGAGTGAGAGAAAATGGAAGCATTTAGGGATTTGCAGTAGATAAGGAAGAATTGGCAGTGAAATCGAGCACCGGGGAAGTTCAAACACCCCTCAGTAAGCTGCTAAAATAGTCTCCTTGGGTTGGTCCTGCCTGAAGCTACGCTAGACAAGAGGAAAAGGATGCAAGTGTACAACTCACTCTAAGTCAAGGTCCCTGAGCTTTGAAGCTGTTGGAGGAGAGAGGGAAAAGAGCCACCACTGCTGCACAGAGACTTGGGGGATCCGGGGAAAAGCCCTCTGATGTCCCACGTAATGTTGGGATTAATGGACTCTGACTTATGTCTCTTGATCTTAAGCAAGAATCAGCTTATCACTTCCCGAGTGATAGACTGTGCATGTATGGCAAGGGAGGAGAGCATGTAATTTTTTGCAGATTTTCTGCTTCAAGTTCCTATTTGTCCAGAAATTATTCTTGCCTTTTGGGGGCATATTTAGGGAGTATAATTTACATACAATAAAATTCACCCATGTTGAGTGTACAGTTGGATGCATTTGGGCAAATGTATGCAGTCACATGACCTCCACCACAATCATGACGTGGAACATTTTCATCACTCCAAAAGTTCCCTTATGCTCTGCTGCAGTCGATCCGCTCCCCCAACCCTGGCCCCTGGTAACCTACTTGGTGTTGCTAGTTTCACCTTTTCTAGAATATCATATAAATGGAATTGTGCAGCCTATATCTTCTGTGTCCGATGTCTTTCATTTAGCATGATGTTTTTGAGATTTATCTGTGCTGTTTTGTATATGAGTAGCTTGTTCCTTTTCATTGTTGAGTAATGTTCCATTGAGTAGATAAACCAGAATGTGTTTATCCATTAGCCATATGGTGGACATTTGGGTTATTTCTAGTTTGGGGCTATTATGAATAATCCTGCTATGAACATTCATGTACAAGTTTTCGTGTAGAGATATTTCATTTCTCTTGAGTAGATATCCAGAAGCGGTATTGCTAGAGTCATTTGGCAAGTATATTTAACCTGAGTAAAACTGTCAAACTGTTTTCCCAAATGGCTGCACCATTTTTCATTCTCACCAGTAATATGCTAAAGTTCCACTTGCTGACACTTGATACCATCAGCTATTGTTTAGCCATTCGAATGGTTGATTGGCAGTATCTCATGGTGGTTTTAATTTGCTTCCCATGAGCATATTTTCATTGGCTTGTTTGCCATTTGTAGATCTCCTTTGGTGAAATGTCTGTTCAAATCTTTTTGCCCTTTTTATTAAAAAATTGGGTTGTTTGTGTTTTTACTTTTTGACTTAGTACTTTGTTAAAGTTCTTTATATATTCTGGACACCAGCCCTTTGTCAGATAGATGTTTTACAAATATGTTCTCCCAGACTGTGGCTTACCTTTTCATTTTCTTAACTTTGTCCGATGAAGAGCAAAAGTTTTCATTTTTTGCTTTCTAAGAAATCTTTTTTAACTGAAGGTCACAAAGGTTTTCTCTGATGTTGACTTATGGAAGTTTCGTGGTGTAAGCTGATACAGTTAGGTCTGTGACTTACTTTACGTTAATTTTCATATATGATGAGAGTTAAGGATTCAAGTTTATTTTTTCTATATGGTTATCCAATAGTTCCAGCACCAATTCTTGAAAAGACCAAAATGTCACATTGAATTACCTTGGTCCCTTTATGAGAAAACAATTAACCATGTAAATAAGAGTGTTGGTCTTTGTGTCTCTCCTTATGCCAGTACCATACTGTCTGGATTACTGTGACTTTGTACTAGGCCTTGAGATCAGGTGGTGTGAGTCCTTCAGCTTTGTTCTTTTTTAAATAATTATTTTGGCTGTTCTAGGTCTTTTGAATTTCCATATAGATTTTAGAATCAGCTTGTTAGTTTCTACAAAGGAAGACCTGCTAAGAGTTTGATCAGAAGAATTCTTTTGAATCTAGAAATCAATTTTGGGAACACTGACATCTTCACAATATTGAATCTTCAACCCCTGCATATGTTATATCTCGTCTTTTCTCTATGTTTTTAAATTTATCTCACCAATAGTTTGTAGTATACAGGTCTCGCACAGATTTTATTAATTTTCCCTAAATACTTCATATTTTTTCAAAGATTTTATTTTTTCCTCTTTCTCCCCAAAGCCCCTCGGTACATAGTTGTATATTCTTCGTTGTGGGTCCTTCTAGTTGTGGCATGTGGGACGCCGCCTCAGCATGGCCTGATGAGCAGTGCCATGTCCCTGCCCAGGATTCGAACCAACAAAACACTGGGCCACCTGCAGCGGAGCACACGAACTTAACCACTCAGCCACGGGGCCAGCCCCAATGCTTCATATTTTTGATCCTACCATAAATGATATTTAAAATTTTCCTTTTCCAGTTGTTCATTGCCAGTACATAAAAATGTCATTAACTCTTGTCTAAAATCACTGATTAGTTCTAGTACCTTTTTGGAGATTCCTTAGGAATCATTTTCTATGTACACAATCATGTGTTCTGAGAATAAAAATGGTTTTCCTTCTTCCTTTCCAGTGTATGTGTGTGTGTGTGTGTGTGTGTACTTTATTGTGCTTGCTAGGATTTCCAGTACAATGTTGAATAAAATGGTGAGAGTGGACATCCTTGACTTATTCCCAATCTCAGGGAGGAAAGTGTTCACTATTTCATCATGAAGTATGATGTTAACAGAGGTTTTTCATAAATTTTTATCAATTTGAGGAAGTTTCGTTCTATTCTGGTTTGCAGAAAGTTTTTAGGAACAGGTCTTGAATTTTCATCAAATGCTTTATTGCTTTATCGGGATGATCAGTGGTCTTCTCATTCTGTGAATATAATGATTTACAGTGATTTAATTTTCTAATGATAAACAAACCTTGCACTCCTGGTGTATTTTTTTTTTTTTTTTACTGGATTTGATTTTCTAATATTTGTTAAGAATTTACGTTTCTATGTTCATGCCTGATATTAGCTCGTGGATTCTTTTTTCTTCTGATTGTCTTTGTCTGGCATTGGTCCCAGGGTAACACTGGCCTCATAAAATAAGTTGGAAGTGCTCCCTCTTCCTCTATTTTCTGAAAGACTTTCTGTAGGATGGGTATTATTTCTTCCTTAAATATTTGATAGAATTCACCAGTAAAGTCGTGAATGTCTAGAATCTTCTTTGCAGAAATGATTTTAATTGAGAATTCAATGTTTTTATTCACGTTTTTATTTCTTCTTGAGTTCATTATGATAATCTGTGTCTTTCAAGGAATTTGTACGTTTCATCTAAGTTGCCACATTCATTGGCATAAAGTTGTTCATAATAATTCCTTAGTGTTTTTTAATGCATGTGGAATCTTTAGTGATGTTCCTTCTCTAATTCATCATGATATTGGCACATTTTGTCTTCTTTCTTTCTTGATCAGTCTAGGTAGAGGCTTATTAAATTTACTGATATTTTCAAAAAACAAGCTTTTTGTTTCAATTACTTTGTTAATGTTTTTGATTTTCTGTTTCATTTATTTCCGCTCTTCATTATTTCCTGCTTTCTACTCACTTTGGGCTTAATTTGCTCATCTATTTCTAGCTTTTTAAAGTGGAAGTTTAGATTACTGATTTGAGAACATTTTGCTTTCCTCCAATAAGCATTTAAAGGTATTCATATTCCTTGAAGCAGTGCTTTAACTACTTCTCACTAATTCTGATAAGTTGTGCTTTCGTTTTCTTTCCGTTAAAAATATTTCCTAATTTCTCATGAAATTTCTTCTTTGATCTATGAGGTATTTAGAAGTGTATGTTTAATTTCAGAATATTTCAGGATATTCTAGAGATCATTTTGTTACTGATCGCTAGTTTAACTTGTTGTGATTAGAGAACATCATATTATTATTTCAATCTTTTTAAATTTATTGAGACTTGTTTTATGGCCCAGTGTATGGTTTATCTGAGTAAATGTTCCATGTGCCCTTGAAGCAAAGGTGTATTCTGCTCTTATGGGATGGAATAAATGTCAACTAGACATTCTTGATAGTGTTGACCAAGTCTTTTATATCTTTAATGATATTTTTTATCAATACTGAAATAGGAGTATTTAAATCCCCAACTATAATTGTGGATTAGTCTATTTATCCTTTTAGTTCTGTCCGTTTTGCTTTGCGTATTCTGTAACTCTGTCATTACATGGACCCACATTTATAATTGTTATATCTTCCTGCTGTAATAGTCCTGTTGCTATTATGAATCATCCATCTTGGTCTCCAGCAATTCTCTTTGACTTGAAGTTTATTTCATCTGATATTAATTTAGTCACTCCAGCTTTCTCATGCTTTCTGTTTGAATGATGTATCAGTCAGGGTGTGATTTTAAAACAACCACCACCACCACCACTAAGAATCATAGAGAATACGCAATTATTCTAAGGGATTTGACCTTGCGTGATTCTAGGAGTTCATTGGACAGTTTATTTATGTTTGCTGCTTCTGCATCTTGTGATGGGCTTGGACCAGGAATCACAGAAGCTGAAAGGACCTGGCAGGAGCTGAAGGAGCTGCAGACCTGGCTGCTGTGCACCCCATCAACAGGTGAGCCAGCAAATCAGCGACAGTGTGCATGAGCTACAACAGCGCCTACTGCCCTTGCACCCGTCTTCCAAGCGTTAAAAGAACATGCTTGCATAGTTCAGCAACCAGCCGAGGATTCAGACACCATTTGTACTCAGATTTGGGGACTCTTCCTTTTCCTGGTCGCTTAAACTTCCAGTTGCTCTGCCAAGTTCAGTTCTGCCCTCTGATGAACCCTGAACCTGCCTCAGGAGACCTCTTTCAAGCCTCCTTTCTACCTCTGAGCCGCCGAGTGACTTACTGAGTTCCGGCCACTCTGGTCCTCAGATTCCCCATTTGTAAGGTCAGACATTTGGAATGGGACCAGGTGACTCCCCCTCCCAAAGTGTCTTTCCAGTTCTAAATAAACTCTAAATAAGTGTGTATGCCCTCAGGATCAGAAGTGACCTCATGTTGTCACCTAATGCCCTAAAGACAGCCTCACCCGGCACAGTCTCATTTCTAATGGATAGATTTTAACTTGCAGTCACCTCGTTTTCTACTACTCATTTCATTTACTACTCATAGTCAAAATGCATGTTGCTTGAATTATTCACCTAGATTAAGAAGACCACTGAGCTGAGAGGAAGAGATTGAGCTGAAAGATCCTTTAGGTTTGACCAGATGATCCAAATTCCTTGGATATTTACTAGCTCAGTTTTATGTGCTACATAGATTTGGTTAGTTAATCTGCTGGTTTTGGTCTCTGATATTCAATGACACCCACATATCTTCCATGAAAGAGATTCAGTCTTGAAATTCTGTATACTACTGTTCTTCTCATGGCTACTGGTTAGCTGACTTTATAAATGTTCTTATCATAAACGATACAAATACTAGGAATCGTGTAAAGAAAAACATACTGCTGTAGTACATTGAGCTTTTGTTATTTTTCATATGGAGCAAGGACTTCTCAATCCCACCAAACTTCATCGCTGTACTCAATAGAATAGAACAAAAATATCTTTCTATAGTTCTGTTGAATCTAATTGTTTATAAACAAATATACCTGGAGGCACACGATTTTGAGCACTTCTTGTTTGTTTGGTAATTTATTTGTAGTATTTACCTATGTCAGGGACTCTGAACTCAAAACTTCTCAAACAATTCAGAAGGCCATCAACCAACTCTTCTCAAATGTGTTGAAATGGCCTTTCCCATAGCAGTTGAAGGCAGAATCGCACTTAAGTTCCTTGCGCTGAGAACGAGTAAAAGGGAAGGTGAGAGGGAGGTCCGGGATGCATGAGACTTGCCTCTTCTTCAACAGGCTGTCTGCGGAAGAACATATCTTATTCTGAGCTTTTGTAAACAGTGTTGATAAATGTACATAAATTGCAGCAATCTTCAACGGATAGCACACGGGTTTAAACAAAGTCAGGGTGTGTGGAGAAGAGAAGGTTTTATTTTTAATTGCAATGCTCCTTTTGCAAGTGACAACACATTTTGACATCTTTTTTTTAACTTAGCCAATGGTTTAGGCCCATAGCTCTTTACTGGAAATATAGTTCCTTCAAAATAATTTATTAGTACTAGTTATGCACGTGTTACTTTACATTGCAAAATTTTTTAGTATTACAAGAGTAGAAAGGTACATCCAGATAATGGAAATGCTATACAACTGTTAAAAAGAATGGAGTCAGTATATGTACCAACTGGAAAATATCTTTTTAAGGGATAAAAGCTATTTGCAGAACAATACAAATAGCATAATTTGTATAAAATAGCACTTTATTTTTAAAAAGTACATGTGTCCATATATCCATCTCATTTCAGAAAAATAACCAGAAGGATGTGCTCCAAACTACGATCGGTGGTTATCCGTCAGGGGTGAAGTTCGAGGAACTGAAAGGGCAAGAACAGTTACTTTTTACTTTACATATCAAGTGTGAGATTTTGGTGATATTTTTATTTATGGTGTATGATTTTTTTATTTTTCAAATAAAAAAAAATCTCTGGAAAAAGAGCATTGTGACAGGAGGAAGGAGTCCTGAACCCAGAGCATTTGCCAGCCTCACCTGTGTTTTTGAGACTCAACATCATGGTATGTGTAGGTATCCAAATGTTTGTACATATCTCTGGATTGTCTGCCTTCCCCCTGGATGTTTTGGTTCTGCATAAATAAGTGCACACATACACACATAGCCTGAACCTGTCCCGTGGGTACAATTACCTAGTCCCAACGTTTCTTCAACAAGTCTTCTTTAAGTGTCTGTCACATGCCGATCACCCTGTTGGACTTCTGAGTCATTTGAGGTTGCTCTCATTTTTCCAGGAGCTCCCAGTATCCAGTCTGCACAGAGAGATGGACAACCCATGTCTATGCCTAGAACATAAAGGGGAACTCGGGCTGGGACAGCCAGAAGGGTAGACCAGCTGACTCTGCCCGGGTCAGGCG